>NW_026061113.1:600000-1200000 GCF_929443795.1 Astur gentilis | reverse complement strand
TCAGGCTCTGCCGAGGATGACAGCCATGAGATGTTCCTCCTCTCAGCAAGCCCGGGTCCCAGATCCTGTTGTGCCTGTGAATAGGCTGCAGGGGGACGGTGAAGACCAGCAACAGCTTTCAGGGCTGCCACCTTCCGTGTGGGACAAGGAGCCGGACGTGTGCCTTTTCGGAATCAGGCTCTGCCGAGGACGAGAGCCATGAGATGTTCCTTCTCTGGGCATGCCCGGGTCCTGAATCATGTTGTGCCTGTGAATAGGCTGCAGGGGGACGGTGAAGACCAGCAACATCTTTCAGGGCTGCCACCTTCCGTGTGGGACAAGGAGCCGGACGTGTGCCTTTTCGGAATCAGGCTCTGCCGAGGACGAGAGCCATGAGATGTTCCTCCTCTGGGCAAGCCCGGGTCCCAGATCCTGTTGTGCCTGTGAATAGGCTGCAGGGGGACGGTGAAGACCAGCAACAGCTTTCAGGGCTGCCACCTTCCGTGTGGGACAAGGAGCCGGACGTGTGCCTTTTCGGAATCAGGCTCTGCCGAGGACGAGAGCCATGAGATGTTCCTCCTCTGGGCAAGCCCAGGTCCCAGATCCTGTTGTGCCTGTGAATAGGCTGCAGGGGGACGGTGAAGACCAGCAACAGCTTTCAGGGCTGCCACCTTCCGTGTGGGACAAGGAGCCGGACGTGTGCCTTTACGGAATCAGGCTCTGCCGAGGACGAGAGCCATGAGATGTTCCTCCTCTGGGCATGCCCGGGCCCCAGATCCTGTTGTGCCTCTGAATAGGCTGCAGGGGGACGGTGAAGACCAGCAACAGCTTTCAGGGCTGCCACCTTCCGTGTGGGACAAGGAGCCGGACGTGTGCCTTTTCGGAATCAGGCTCTGCCGAGGACGAGAGCCATGAGATGTTCCTCCTCTGGGCATGCCCGGGTCCCAGATCCTGTTGTACCTGTGAATAGGCTGCAGGGGGACGGTGAAGACCAGCAACAGCTTTCAGGGCTGCCACCTTCCGTGTGGGACAAGGAGCCGGACGTGTGCCTTTTCGGAATCAGGCTCTGCCGAGGACGAGAGCCATGAGATGTTCCTCCTCTGGGCAAGCCCAGGTCCCAGATCCTGTTGTGCCTGTGAATAGGCTGCAGGGGGACGGTAAAGACCAGCAACAGCTTTCAGGGCTGCCACCTTCCGTGTGGGACAAGGAGCCGGACGTGTGCCTTTTCGGAATCAGGCTCTGCCGAGGACGAGAGCCATGAGATGTTCCTCCTCTGGGCATGCCCGGGTCCTGAATCCTGTTGTGCCTGTGAATAGGCTGCAGGGGGACGGTGAAGACCAGCAACAGCTTTCAGGGCTGCCACCTTCCGTGTGGGACAAGGAGCCGGACGTGTGCCTTTTCGGAATCAGGCTCTGCCGAGGATGACAGCCATGAGATGTTCCTCCTCTCAGCAAGCCCGGGTCCCAGATCCTGTTGTGCCTGTGAATAGGCTGCAGGGGGACGGTGAAGACCAGCAACAGCTTTCAGGGCTGCCACCTTCCGTGTGGGACAAGGAGCCGGACGTGTGCCTTTTCGGAATCAGGCTCTGCCGAGGACGAGAGCCATGAGATGTTCCTTCTCTGGGCATGCCCGGGTCCTGAATCATGTTGTGCCTGTGAATAGGCTGCAGGGGGACGGTGAAGACCAGCAACATCTTTCAGGGCTGCCACCTTCCGTGTGGGACAAGGAGCCGGACGTGTGCCTTTTCGGAATCAGGCTCTGCCGAGGACGAGAGCCATGAGATGTTCCTCCTCTGGGCAAGCCCGGGTCCCAGATCCTGTTGTGCCTGTGAATAGGCTGCAGGGGGACGGTGAAGACCAGCAACAGCTTTCAGGGCTGCCACCTTCCGTGTGGGACAAGGAGCCGGACGTGTGCCTTTTCGGAATCAGGCTCTGCCGAGGACGAGAGCCATGAGATGTTCCTCCTCTGGGCAAGCCCAGGTCCCAGATCCTGTTGTGCCTGTGAATAGGCTGCAGGGGGACGGTGAAGACCAGCAACAGCTTTCAGGGCTGCCACCTTCCGTGTGGGACAAGGAGCCGGACGTGTGCCTTTACGGAATCAGGCTCTGCCGAGGACGAGAGCCATGAGATGTTCCTCCTCTGGGCATGCCCGGGCCCCAGATCCTGTTGTGCCTCTGAATAGGCTGCAGGGGGACGGTGAAGACCAGCAACAGCTTTCAGGGCTGCCACCTTCCGTGTGGGACAAGGAGCCGGACGTGTGCCTTTTCGGAATCAGGCTCTGCCGAGGACGAGAGCCATGAGATGTTCCTCCTCTGGGCATGCCCGGGTCCCAGATCCTGTTGTACCTGTGAATAGGCTGCAGGGGGACGGTGAAGACCAGCAACAGCTTTCAGGGCTGCCACCTTCCGTGTGGGACAAGGAGCCGGACGTGTGCCTTTTCGGAATCAGGCTCTGCCGAGGACGAGAGCCATGAGATGTTCCTCCTCTGGGCAAGCCCAGGTCCCAGATCCTGTTGTGCCTGTGAATAGGCTGCAGGGGGACGGTTAAGACCAGCAACAGCTTTCAGGGCTGCCACCTTCCGTGTGGGACAAGGAGCCGGACGTGTGCCTTTTCGGAATCAGGCTCTGCCGAGGACGAGAGCCATGAGATGTTCCTCCTCTGGGCATGCCCGGGTCCTGAATCCTGTTGTGCCTGTGAATAGGCTGCAGGGGGACGGTGAAGACCAGCAACAGCTTTCAGGGCTGCCACCTTCCGTGTGGGACAAGGAGCCAGACGTGTGCCTTTTCGGAATCAGGCTCTGCCGAGGACGAGAGCCATGAGATGTTCCTCCTCTGGGCATGCCCGGGTCCCAGATCCTGTTGTGCCTGTGAATAGGCTGCAGGGGGACGGTGAAGACCAGCAACAGCTTTCAGGGCTGCCACCTTCCGTGTGGGACAATGAGCCAGACGTGTGCCTTTTCGGAATCAGGCTCTGCCGAGGACGAGAGCCATGAGATGTTCCTCCTCTGGGCAAGCCCGGGTCCCAGATCCTGTTGTGCCTGTGAATAGGCTGCAGGGGGACGGTGAAGACCAGCAACAGCTTTCAGGGCTGCCACCTTCCGTGTGGGACAAGGAGCCGGACGTGTGCCTTTTCGGAATCAGGCTCTGCCGAGGACGAGATCCATGAGATGTTCCTCCTTTGGGCATGCCCGGGTCCCAGATCCTGTTGTGCCTGTGAATAGGCTGCAGGGGGACGGTGAAGACCAGCAACAGCTTTCAGGGCTGCCACCTTCCGTGTGGACAAGGAGCCGGACGTGTGCCTTTTCGGAATCAGGCTCTGCCGAGGACGAGAGCCATGAGATGTTCCTCCTCTGGGCAAGCCCAGGTCCCAGATCCTGTTGTGCCTGTGAATAGGCTGCAGGGGGACGGTGAAGACCAGCAACAGCTTTCAGGGCTGCCACCTTCCGTGTGGGACAAGGAGCCGGACGTGTGCCTTTTCGGAATCAGGCTCTGCCGAGGATGAGAGCCATGAGATGTTCCTCCTCTCAGCAAGCACGGGTCCCATATCCTGTTGTGCCTGTGAATAGGCTGCAGGGGGACGGTGAAGACCAGCAACAGCTTTCAGGGCTGCCACCTTCCGTGTGGGACAATGAGCCAGACGTGTGCCTTTTCGGAATCAGGCTCTGCCGAGGACGAGAGCCATGAGATGTTCCTCCTCTGGGCATGCCCGGGTCCCAGATCCTGTTGTGCCTGTGAATAGGCTGCAGGGGGATGGTGAAGACCAGCAACAGCTTTCAGGGCTGCCACCTTCCGTGTGGGACAAGGAGCCGGACGTGTGCCTTTTCGGAATCAGGCTCTGCCGAGGATGACAGCCATGAGATGTTCCTCCTCTCAGCAAGCCCGGGTCCCAGATCCTGTTGTGCCTGTGAATAGGCTGCAGGGGGACGGTGAAGACCAGCAACAGCTTTCAGGGCTGCCACCTTCCGTGTGGGACAAGGAGCCGGACGTGTGCCTTTTCGGAATCAGGCTCTGCCGAGGACGAGAGCCATGAGATGTTCCTTCTCTGGGCATGCCCGGGTCCTGAATCATGTTGTGCCTGTGAATAGGCTGCAGGGGGACGGTGAAGACCAGCAACATCTTTCAGGGCTGCCACCTTCCGTGTGGGACAAGGAGCCGGACGTGTGCCTTTTCGGAATCAGGCTCTGCCGAGGACGAGAGCCATGAGATGTTCCTCCTCTGGGAAAGCCCGGGTCCCAGACCCTGTTGTGCCTGTGAATAGGCTGCAGGGGGACGGTGAAGACCAGCAACAGCTTTCAGGGCTGCCACCTTCCGTGTGGGACAAGGAGCCGGACGTGTGCCTTTTCGGAATCAGGCCCTGCCGAGGACGAGAGCCATGAGATGTTCCTCCTCTGGGCAAGCCCAGGTCCCAGATCCTGTTGTGCCTGTGAATAGGCTGCAGGGGGACGGTGAAGACCAGCAACAGCTTTCAGGGCTGCCACCTTCCGTGTGGGACAAGGAGCCGGACGTGTGCCTTTACGGAATCAGGCTCTGCCGAGGACGAGAGCCATGAGATGTTCCTCCTCTGGGCATGCCCGGGCCCCAGATCCTGTTGTGCCTGTGAATAGGCTGCAGGGGGACGGTGAAGACCAGCAACAGCTTTCAGGGCTGCCACCTTCCGTGTGGGACAAGGAGCCGGACGTGTGCCTTTTCGGAATCAGGCTCTGCCGAGGACGAGAGCCATGAGATGTTCCTCCTCTGGGCATGCCCGGGTCCCAGATCCTGTTGTACCTGTGAATAGGCTGCAGGGGGACGGTGAAGACCAGCAACAGCTTTCAGGGCTGCCACCTTCCGTGTGGGACAAGGAGCCGGACGTGTGCCTTTTCGGAATCAGGCTCTGCCGAGGACGAGAGCCATGAGATGTTCCTCCTCTCAGCAAGCCCAGGTCCCAGATCCTGTTGTGCCTGTGAATAGGCTGCAGGGGGACGGTAAAGACCAGCAACAGCTTTCAGGGCTGCCACCTTCCGTGTGGGACAAGGAGCCGGACGTGTGCCTTTTCGGAATCAGGCTCTGCCGAGGACGAGAGCCATGAGATGTTCCTCCTCTGGGCATGGCCGGGTCCTGAATCCTGTTGTGCCTGTGAATAGGCTGCAGGGGGACGGTGAAGACCAGCAACAGCTTTCAGGGCTGCCACCTTCCGTGTGGGACAAGGATCCGGACGTGTGCCTTTTCGGAATCAGGCTCTGCCGAGGACGAGAGCCATGAGATGTTCCTCCTCTGGGCAAGCCCGGGTCCCAGATCCTGTTGTGCCTGTGAATAGGCTGCAGGGGGACGGTGAAGACCAGCAACAGCTTTCAGGGCTGCCACCTTCCGTGTGGGACAAGGAGCCGGACGTGTGCCTTTTCGGAATCAGGCTCTGCCGAGGACGAGATCCATGAGATGTTCCTCCTCTGGGCATGCCCGGTTCCCAGATCCTGTTGTACCTGTGAATAGGCTGCAGGGGGACGGTGAAGACCAGCAACAGCTTTCAGGGCTGCCACCTTCCGTGTGGACAAGGAGCCGGACGTGTGCCTTTTCGGAATCAGGCTCTGCCGAGGACGAGAGCCATGAGATGTTCCTCCTCTGGGCAAGCCCGGGTCCCAGATCCTGTTGTGCCTGTGAATAGGCTGCAGGGGGACGGTGAAGACCAGCAACAGCTTTCAGGGCTGCCACCTTCCGTGTGGGACAAGGAGCCGGACGTGTGCCTTTTCGGAATCAGGCTCTGCCGAGGACGAGAGCCATGAGATGTTCCTCCTCTGGGCAAGCCCGGGTCCCAGATCCTGTTGTACCTGTGAATAGGCTGTAGGGGGACGGTGAAGACCAGCAACATCTTTCAGGGCTGCCACCTTCCGTGTGGGACAAGGAGCCGGACGTGTGCCTTTTCGGAATCAGGCTCTGCCGAGGATGACAGCCATGAGATGTTCCTTCTCTGGGCATGCCCGGGTCCTGAATCCTGTGTGCCTGTGAATAGGCTGCAGGGGGACGGTGAAGACCAGCAACAGCTTTCAGGGCTGCCACCTTCCGTGTGGGACAAGGAGCCGGACGTGTGCCTTTTCGGAATCAGGCTCTGCCGAGGACGAGATCCATGAGATGTTCCTCCTCTGGGCAAGCCCGGGTCCCAGATCCTGTTGTGCCTGTGAATAGGCTGCAGGGGGACGGTGAAGACCAGCAACAGCTTTCAGGGCTGCCACCTTCCGTGTGGGACAAGGAGCCGGACGTGTGCCTTTTCGGAATCAGGCTCTGCCGAGGACGAGATCCATGAGATGTTCCTCCTCTGGGCATGCCCGGGTCCTGAATCCTGTTGTGCCTCTGAATAGGCTGCAGGGGGACGGTGAAGACCAGCAACATCTTTCAGGGCTGCCACCTTCCGTGTGGGACAAGGAGCCGGACGTGTGCCTTTTCGGAATCAGGCTCTACCGAGGACGAGAGCCATGAGATGTTCCTCCTCTCAGCAAGCCCGGGTCCCAGATCCTGTTGTACCTGTGAATAGTCTGCAGGGGGACGGTGAAGACCAGCAACAGCTTTCAGGGCTGCCACCTTCCGTGTGGGACAAGGAGCCGGACGTGTGCCTTTTCGGAATCAGGCTCTGCCGAGGACGAGAGCCATGAGATGTTCCTCCTCTGGGCATGCCCGGGTCCTGAATCCTGTTGTGCCTGTGAATAGGCTGCAGGGGGACGGTGAAGACCAGCAACATCTTTCAGGGCTGCCAACTTCCGTGTGGGACAAGGAGCCGGACGTGTGCCTTTTCGGAATCAGGCTCTGCCGAGGACGAGAGCCATGAGATGTTCCTCCTCTGGGCATGCCCGGTTAACAGATCCTGTTGTACCTGTGAATAGGCTGCAGGGGGACGGTGAAGACCAGCAACAGCTTTCAGGGCTGCCACCTTCCGTGTGGGACAAGGAGCCGGACGTGTGCCTTTTCGGAATCAGGCTCTGCCGAGGACGAGAGCCATGAGATGTTCCTCCTCTGGGCATGCCCGGGTCCTGAATCCTGTTGTGCCTGTGAATAGGCTGCAGGGGGACGGTGAAGACCAGCAACATCTTTCAGGGCTGCCAACTTCCGTGTGGGACAAGGAGCCGGACGTGTGCCTTTTCGGAATCAGGCTCTGCCGAGGACGAGAGCCATGAGATGTTCCTCCTCTGGGCATGCCCGGTTAACAGATCCTGTTGTACCTGTGAATAGGCTGCAGGGGGATGGTGAAGACCAGCAACAGCTTTCAGGGCTGCCACCTTCCGTGTGGGACAAGGAGCCGGACGTGTGCCTTTTCAGAATCAGGCTCTGCCGAGGACGAGAGCCATGAGATGTTCCTCCTCTCAGCAAGCCCGGGTCCCAGATCCTGTTGTGCCTGTGAATAGGCTGCAGGGGGACGGTGAAGACCAGCAACAGCTTTCAGGGCTGCCACCTTCCGTGTGGGACAAGGAGCCGGACGTGTGCCTTTTCGGAATCAGGCTCTGCCGAGGACGAGAGCCATGAGATGTTCCTCCTCTGGGCAAGCCCAGGTCCCAGATCCTGTTGTACCTGTGAATAGGCTGCAGGGGGACGGTAAAGACCAGCAACAGCTTTCAGGGCTGCCACCTTCCGTGTGGGACAAGGAGCCGGACGTGTGCCTTTTCGGAATCAGACTCTGCCGAGGAAGAGATCCATGAGATGTTCCTCCTCTGGGCATGCCCGGGTCCTGAATCCTGTTGTGCCTCTGAATAGGCTGCAGGGGGACGGTGAAGACCAGCAACATCTTTCAGGGCTGCCACCTTCCGTGTGGGACAAGGAGCCGGACGTGTGCCTTTTCGGAATCAGGCTCTGCCGAGGACGAGAGCCATGAGATGTTCCTCCTCTGGGCATGCCCGGTTAACAGATCCTGTTGTACCTGTGAATAGGCTGCAGGGGGATGGTGAAGACCAGCAACAGCTTTCAGGGCTGCCACCTTCCGTGTGGGACAAGGAGCCGGACGTGTGCCTTTTCAGAATCAGGCTCTGCCGAGGACGAGAGCCATGAGATGTTCCTCCTCTCAGCAAGCCCGGGTCCCAGATCCTGTTGTGCCTGTGAATAGGCTGCAGGGGGACGGTGAAGACCAGCAACAGCTTTCAGGGCTGCCACCTTCCGTGTGGGACAAGGAGCCGGACGTGTGCCTTTTCGGAATCAGGCTCTGCCGAGGATGACAGCCATGAGATGTTCCTCCTCTCAGCAAGTCCGGGTCCCAGATCCTGTGGTACCTGTGAATAGGCTGCAGGGGGACGGTGAAGACCAGCAACAGCTTTCAGGGCTGCCACCTTCCGTGTGGGACAAGGAGCCGGACGTGTGCCTTTTCGGAATCAGGCTCTGCCGAGGACGAGAGCCATGAGATGTTACTTCTCTGGGCATGCCCGGGTCCTGAATCCTGTTGTGCCTGTGAATAGGCTGCAGGGGGACGGTGAAGACCAGCAACAGCTTTCAGGGCTGCCACCTTCCGTGTGGGACAAGGAGCCGGACGTGTGCCTTTTCGGAATCAGGCTCTGCCGAGGACGAGAGCCATGAGATGTTCCTCCTCTCAGCAAGCCCGGGTCCCAGATCCTGTTGTACCTGTGAATAGGCTGCAGGGGGACGGTGAAGACCAGCAACAGCTTTCAGGGCTGCCACCTTCCGTGTGGGACAAGGAGCCGGACGTGTGCCTTTTCGGAATCAGGCTCTGCCGAGGACGAGAGCCATGAGATGTTCCTCCTCTGGGCATGCCCGGTTCCCAGATCCTGTTGTACCTGTGAATAGGCTGCAGGGGGACGGTGAAGACCAGCAACAGCTTTCAGGGCTGCCACCTTCCGTGTGGACAAGGAGCCGGACGTGTGCCTTTTCGGAATCAGGCTCTGCCGAGGACGAGAGCCATGAGATGTTCCTCCTCTGGGCATGCCCGGGTCCCAGATCCTGTTGTGCCTGTGAATAGGCTGCAGGGGGACGGTGAAGACCAGCAACAGCTTTCAGGGCTGCCACCTTCCGTGTGGGACCAGGAGCCGGACGTGTGCCTTTTCGGAATCAGGCTCTGCCGAGGATGACAGCCATGAGATGTTCCTCCTCTCAGCAAGCCCGGGTCCCAGATCCTGTTGTGCCTGTGAATAGGCTGCAGGGGGACGGTGAAGACCAGCAACAGCTTTCAGGGCTGCCACCTTCCGTGTGGGACAAGGAGCCGGACGTGTGCCTTTTCGGAATCAGGCTCTGCCGAGGACGAGAGCCATGAGATGTTCCTTCTCTGGGCATGCCCGGGTCCTGAATCATGTTGTGCCTGTGAATAGGCTGCAGGGGGACGGTGAAGACCAGCAACATCTTTCAGGGCTGCCACCTTCCGTGTGGGACAAGGAGCCGGACGTGTGCCTTTTCGGAATCAGGCTCTGCCGAGGACGAGAGCCATGAGATGTTCCTCCTCTGGGCAAGCCCGGGTCCCAGATCCTGTTGTGCCTGTGAATAGGCTGCAGGGGGACGGTGAAGACCAGCAACAGCTTTCAGGGCTGCCACCTTCCGTGTGGGACAAGGAGCCGGACGTGTGCCTTTTCGGAATCAGGCTCTGCCGAGGACGAGAGCCATGAGATGTTCCTCCTCTGGGCAAGCCCAGGTCCCAGATCCTGTTGTGCCTGTGAATAGGCTGCAGGGGGACGGTGAAGACCAGCAACAGCTTTCAGGGCTGCCACCTTCCGTGTGGGACAAGGAGCCGGACGTGTGCCTTTACGGAATCAGGCTCTGCCGAGGACGAGAGCCATGAGATGTTCCTCCTCTGGGCATGCCCGGGCCCCAGATCCTGTTGTGCCTCTGAATAGGCTGCAGGGGGACGGTGAAGACCAGCAACAGCTTTCAGGGCTGCCACCTTCCGTGTGGGACAAGGAGCCGGACGTGTGCCTTTTCGGAATCAGGCTCTGCCGAGGACGAGAGCCATGAGATGTTCCTCCTCTGGGCATGCCCGGGTCCCAGATCCTGTTGTACCTGTGAATAGGCTGCAGGGGGACGGTGAAGACCAGCAACAGCTTTCAGGGCTGCCACCTTCCGTGTGGGACAAGGAGCCGGACGTGTGCCTTTTCGGAATCAGGCTCTGCCGAGGACGAGAGCCATGAGATGTTCCTCCTCTGGGCAAGCCCAGGTCCCAGATCCTGTTGTGCCTGTGAATAGGCTGCAGGGGGACGGTAAAGACCAGCAACAGCTTTCAGGGCTGCCACCTTCCGTGTGGGACAAGGAGCCGGACGTGTGCCTTTTCGGAATCAGGCTCTGCCGAGGACGAGAGCCATGAGATGTTCCTCCTCTGGGCATGCTCGGGTCCTGAATCCTGTTGTGCCTGTGAATAGGCTGCAGGGGGACGGTGAAGACCAGCAACAGCTTTCAGGGCTGCCACCTTCCGTGTGGGACAAGGAGCCGGACGTGTGCCTTTTCGGAATCAGGCTCTGCCGAGGACGAGAGCCATGAGATGTTCCTCCTCTGGGCATGCCCGGGTCCCAGATCCTGTTGTGCCTGTGAATAGGCTGCAGGGGGACGGTGAAGACCAGCAACAGCTTTCAGGGCTGCCACCTTCCGTGTGGGACAAGGAGCCAGACGTGTGCCTTTTCGGAATCAGGCTCTGCCGAGGACGAGAGCCATGAGATGTTCCTCCTCTGGGCAAGCCCGGGTCCCAGATCCTGTTGTGCCTGTGAATAGGCTGCAGGGGGACGGTGAAGACCAGCAACAGCTTTCAGGGCTGCCACCTTCCGTGTGGGACAAGGAGCCGGACGTGTGCCTTTTCGGAATCAGGCTCTGCCGAGGACGAGATCCATGAGATGTTCCTCCTTTGGGCATGCCCGGGTCCCAGATCCTGTTGTGCCTGTGAATAGGCTGCAGGGGGACGGTGAAGACCAGCAACAGCTTTCAGGGCTGCCACCTTCCGTGTGGACAAGGAGCCGGACGTGTGCCTTTTCGGAATCAGGCTCTGCCGAGGACGAGAGCCATGAGATGTTCCTCCTCTGGGCAAGCCCAGGTCCCAGATCCTGTTGTGCCTGTGAATAGGCTGCAGGGGGACGGTGAAGACCAGCAACAGCTTTCAGGGCTGCCACCTTCCGTGTGGGACAAGGAGCCGGACGTGTGCCTTTTCGGAATCAGGCTCTGCCGAGGATGAGAGCCATGAGATGTTCCTCCTCTCAGCAAGCACGGGTCCCATATCCTGTTGTGCCTGTGAATAGGCTGCAGGGGGACGGTGAAGACCAGCAACAGCTTTCAGGGCTGCCACCTTCCGTGTGGGACAATGAGCCAGACATGTGCCTTTTCGGAATCAGGCTCTGCCGAGGACGAGAGCCATGAGATGTTCCTCCTCTGGGCATGCCCGGGTCCCAGATCCTGTTGTGCCTGTGAATAGGCTGCAGGGGGACGGTGAAGACCAGCAACAGCTTTCAGGGCTGCCACCTTCCGTGTGGGACAAGGAGCCGGACGTGTGCCTTTTCGGAATCAGGCTCTGCCGAGGATGACAGCCATGAGATGTTCCTCCTCTCAGCAAGCCCGGGTCCCAGATCCTGTTGTGCCTGTGAATAGGCTGCAGGGGGACGGTGAAGACCAGCAACAGCTTTCAGGGCTGCCACCTTCCGTGTGGGACAAGGAGCCGGACGTGTGCCTTTTCGGAATCAGGCTCTGCCGAGGACGAGAGCCATGAGATGTTCCTTCTCTGGGCATGCCCGGGTCCTGAATCATGTTGTGCCTGTGAATAGGCTGCAGGGGGACGGTGAAGACCAGCAACATCTTTCAGGGCTGCCACCTTCCGTGTGGGACAAGGAGCCGGACGTGTGCCTTTTCGGAATCAGGCTCTGCCGAGGACGAGAGCCATGAGATGTTCCTCCTCTGGGAAAGCCCGGGTCCCAGACCCTGTTGTGCCTGTGAATAGGCTGCAGGGGGACGGTGAAGACCAGCAACAGCTTTCAGGGCTGCCACCTTCCGTGTGGGACAAGGAGCCGGACGTGTGCCTTTTCGGAATCAGGCCCTGCCGAGGACGAGAGCCATGAGATGTTCCTCCTCTGGGCAAGCCCAGGTCCCAGATCCTGTTGTGCCTGTGAATAGGCTGCAGGGGGACGGTAAAGACCAGCAACAGCTTTCAGGGCTGCCACCTTCCGTGTGGGACAAGGAGCCGGACGTGTGCCTTTTCGGAATCAGGCTCTGCCGAGGACGAGAGCCATGAGATGTTCCTCCTCTGGGCATGGCCGGGTCCTGAATCCTGTTGTGCCTGTGAATAGGCTGCAGGGGGACGGTGAAGACCAGCAACAGCTTTCAGGGCTGCCACCTTCCGTGTGGGACAAGGAGCCAGACGTGTGCCTTTTCGGAATCAGGCTCTGCCGAGGACGAGAGCCATGAGATGTTCCTCCTCTGGGCATGCCCGGGTCCCAGATCCTGTTGTGCCTGTGAATAGGCTGCAGGGGGACGGTGAAGACCAGCAACAGCTTTCAGGGCTGCCACCTTCCGTGTGGGACAAGGATCCGGACGTGTGCCTTTTCGGAATCAGGCTCTGCCGAGGACGAGAGCCATGAGATGTTCCTCCTCTGGGCAAGCCCGGGTCCCAGATCCTGTTGTGCCTGTGAATAGGCTGCAGGGGGACGGTGAAGACCAGCAACAGCTTTCAGGGCTGCCACCTTCCGTGTGGGACAAGGAGCCGGACGTGTGCCTTTTCGGAATCAGGCTCTGCCGAGGACGAGAGCCATGAGATGTTCCTCCTCTGGGCATGCCCGGTTCCCAGATCCTGTTGTACCTGTGAATAGGCTGCAGGGGGACGGTGAAGACCAGCAACAGCTTTCAGGGCTGCCACCTTCCGTGTGGACAAGGAGCCGGACGTGTGCCTTTTCGGAATCAGGCTCTGCCGAGGACGAGAGCCATGAGATGTTCCTCCTCTGGGCAAGCCCTGGTCCCAGATCCTGTTGTGCCTGTGAATAGGCTGCAGGGGGACGGTGAAGACCAGCAACAGCTTTCAGGGCTGCCACCTTCCGTGTGGGACAAGGAGCCGGACGTGTGCCTTTTCGGAATCAGGCTCTGCCGAGGATGAGAGCCATGAGATGTTCCTCCTCTCAGCAAGCACGGGTCCCAGATCCTGTTGTGCCTGTGAATAGGCTGCAGGGGGACGGTGAAGACCAGCAACAGCTTTCAGGGCTGCCACCTTCCGTGTGGGACAAGGAGCCGGACGTGTGCCTTTTCGGAATCAGGCTCTGCCGAGGATGACAGCCATGAGATGTTCCTCCTCTGGGCATGCCCGGTTCCCAGATCCTGTTGTACCTGTGAATAGGCTTCAGGGGGACGGTGAAGACCAGCAACAGCTTTCAGGGCTGCCACCTTCCGTGTGGGACAAGGATCCGGACGTGTGCCTTTTCGGAATCAGGCTCTGCCGAGGACGAGAGCCATGAGATGTTCCTCCTCTGGGCAAGCCCGGGTCCCAGATCCTGTTGTACCTGTGAATAGGCTTCAGGGGGACGGTGAAGACCAGCAACATCTTTCAGGGCTGCCACCTTCCGTGTGGGACAAGGAGCCGGACGTGTGCCTTTTCGGAATCAGTCTCTGCCGAGGACGAGAGCCATGAGATGTTCCTCCTCTGGGCAAGCCCGGGTCCCAGATCCTGTTGTGCCTGTGAATAGGCTGCAGGGGGACGGTGAAGACCAGCAACAGCTTTCAGGGCTGCCACCTTCCGTGTGGGACAAGGAGCCGGACGTGTGCCTTTTCGGAATCAGGCTCTGCCGAGGACGAGATCCATGAGATGTTCCTCCTCTGGGCATGCCCGGGTCCCAGATCCTGTTGTGCCTGTGAATAGGCTGCAGGGGGACGGTGAAGACCAGCAACATCTTTCAGGGCTGCCACCTTCCGTGTGGGACAAGGAGCCGGACGTGTGCCTTTTCTGAATCAGGCTCTGCCGAGGACGAGAGCCATGAGATGTTCCTCCTCTGGGCAAGCCCAGGTCCCAGATCCTGTTGTGCCTGTGAATAGGCTGCAGGGGGACGGTGAAGACCAGCAACAGCTTTCAGGGCTGCCACCTTCCGTGTGGGACAAGGAGCCGGACGTGTGCCTTTTCGGAATCAGGCTCTGCCGAGGATGAGAGCCATGAGATGTTCCTCCTCTCAGCAAGCACGGGTCCCAGATCCTGTTGTGCCTGTGAATAGGCTGCAGGGGGACGGTGAAGACCAGCAACAGCTTTCAGGGCTGCCACCTTCCGTGTGGGACAAGGAGCCGGACGTGTGCCTTTTCGGAATCAGTCTCTGCCGAGGACGAGAGCCATGAGATGTTCCTCCTCTGGGCAAGCCCGGGTCCCAGATCCTGTTGTGCCTGTGAATAGGCTGCAGGGGGACGGTGAAGACCAGCAACAGCTTTCAGGGCTGCCACCTTCCGTGTGGGACAAGGAGCCGGACGTGTGCCTTTTCGGAATCAGGCTCTACCGAGGACGAGAGCCATGAGATGTTCCTCCTCTCAGCAAGCCCGGGTCCCAGATCCTGTTGTGCCTGTGAATAGGCTGCAGGGGGACGGTGAAGACCAGCAACATCTTTCAGGGCTGCCACCTTCCGTGTGGGACAAGGAGCCGGACGTGTGCCTTTTCTGAATCAGGCTCTGCCGAGGACGAGAGCCATGAGATGTTCCTCCTCTGGGCAAGCCCAGGTCCCAGATCCTGTTGTGCCTGTGAATAGGCTGCAGGGGGACGGTGAAGACCAGCAACAACTTTCAGGGCTGCCACCTTCCGTGTGGGACAAGGAGCCGGACGTGTGCCTTTTCGGAATCAGGCTCTACCGAGGACGAGAGCCATGAGATGTTCCTCCTCTGGGCAAGCCCAGGTCCCAGATCCTGTTGTACCTGTGAATAGGCTGCAGGGGGACGGTGAAGACCAGCAACAGCTTTCAGGGCTGCCACCTTCCGTGTGGGACAAGGAGCCGGACGTGTGCCTTTTCGGAATCAGGCTCTGCCGAGGACGAGAGCCATGAGGTGTTCCTCCTCTGGGCATGCCCGGGTCCTGAATCCTGTTGTGCCTGTGAATAGGCTGCAGGGGGACGGTGAAGACCAGCAACATCTTTCAGGGCTGCCACCTTCCGTGTGGGACAAGGAGCCGGACGTGTGCCTTTTCGGAATCAGGCTCTGCCGAGGACGAGAGCCATGAGATGTTCCTCCTCTGGGCATGCCCGGTTAACAGACCCTGTTGTACCTGTGAATAGGCTGCAGGGGGATGGTGAAGACCAGCAACAGCTTTCAGGGCTGCCACCTTCCGTGTGGGACAAGGAGCCGGACGTGTGCCTTTTCGGAATCAGGCTCTGCCGAGGACGAGAGCCATGAGATGTTCCTCCTCTCGCAAAGCCCAGGTCCCAGATCCTGTTGTGCCTGTGAATAGGCTGCAGGGGGACGGTAAAGACCAGCAACAGCTTTCAGGGCTGCCACCTTCCGTGTGGGACAAGGAGCCGGACGTGTGCCTTTTCGAAAGAGGCTCTGCCGAGGACGAGAGCCATGAGATGTTCCTCCTCTGGGCATGCCCGGGTCCCAGATCCTGTTGTGCCTGTGAATAGGCTGCAGGGGGACGGTGAGGACCAGCAACAGCTTTCAGGGCTGCCACCTTCCGTGTGGGACAAGGAGCCGGACGTGTGCCTTTTCGGAATCAGGCTCTGCCGAGGACGAGATCCATGAGATGTTCCTCCTCTGGGCATGCCCGGGTCCCAGATCCTGTTGTGCCTGTGAATAGGCTGCAGGGGGACGGTGAAGACCAGCAACAGCTTTCAGGGCTGCCACCTTCCGTGTGGGACAAGGAGCCGGACGTGTGCCTTTTCGGAATCAGGCTCTGCCGAGGATGAGAGCCATGAGATGTTCCTCCTCTCAGCAAGCACGGGTCCCAGATCCTGTTGTGCCTGTGAATAGGCTGCAGGGGGACGGTGAAGACCAGCAACAGCTTTCAGGGCTGCCACCTTCCGTGTGGGACAAGGAGCCGGACGTGTGCCTTTTCGGAATCAGGCTCTGCCGAGGATGACAGCCATGAGATGTTCCTCCTCTGGGCATGCCCGGTTCCCAGATCCTGTTGTGCCTGTGAATAGGCTGCAGGGGGACGGTGAAGACCAGCAACAGCTTTCAGGGCTGCCACCTTCCGTGTGGGACAAGGAGCCGGACGTGTGCCTTTTCGGAATCAGGCTCTGCCGAGGACGAGAGCCATGAGATGTTCCTCCTCTGGGCAAGCCCGGGTCCCAGATCCTGTTGTACCTGTGAATAGGCTTCAGGGGGACGGTGAAGACCAGCAACATCTTTCAGGGCTGCCACCTTCCGTGTGGGACAAGGAGCCGGACGTGTGCCTTTTCGGAATCAGTCTCTGCCGAGGACGAGAGCCATGAGATGTTCCTCCTCTGGGCAAGCCCGGGTCCCAGATCCTGTTGTGCCTGTGAATAGGCTGCAGGGGGACGGTGAAGACCAGCAACAGCTTTCAGGGCTGCCACCTTCCGTGTGGGACAAGGAGCCGGACGTGTGCCTTTTCGGAATCAGGCTCTGCCGAGGACGAGATCCATGAGATGTTCCTCTTCTGGGCATGCCCGGGTCCCAGATCCTGTTGTGCCTGTGAATAGGCTGCAGGGGGACGGTGAAGACCAGCAACATCTTTCAGGGCTGCCACCTTCCGTGTGGGACAAGGAGCCGGACGTGTGCCTTTTCTGAATCAGGCTCTGCCGAGGACGAGAGCCATGAGATGTTCCTCCTCTGGGCAAGCCCAGGTCCCAGATCCTGTTGTGCCTGTGAATAGGCTGCAGGGGGACGGTGAAGACCAGCAACAACTTTCAGGGCTGCCACCTTCCGTGTGGGACAAGGAGCCGGACGTGTGCCTTTTCGGAATCAGGCTCTACCGAGGACGAGAGCCATGAGATGTTCCTCCTCTGGGCAAGCCCAGGTCCCAGATCCTGTTGTACCTGTGAATAGGCTGCAGGGGGACGGTGAAGACCAGCAACAGCTTTCAGGGCTGCCACCTTCCGTGTGGGACAAGGAGCCGGACGTGTGCCTTTTCGGAATCAGGCTCTGCCGAGGACGAGAGCCATGAGGTGTTCCTCCTCTGGGCATGCCCGGGTCCTGAATCCTGTTGTGCCTCTGAATAGGCTGCAGGGGGACGGTGAAGACCAGCAACATCTTTCAGGGCTGCCACCTTCCGTGTGGGACAAGGAGCCGGACGTGTGCCTTTTCGGAATCAGGCTCTGCCGAGGACGAGAGCCATGAGATGTTCCTCCTCTGGGCATGCCCGGTTAACAGACCCTGTTGTACCTGTGAATAGGCTGCAGGGGGATGGTGAAGACCAGCAACAGCTTTCAGGGCTGCCACCTTCCGTGTGGGACAAGGAGCCGGACGTGTGCCTTTTCGGAATCAGGCTCTGCCGAGGACGAGAGCCATGAGATGTTCCTCCTCTCGCAAAGCCCAGGTCCCAGATCCTGTTGTGCCTGTGAATAGGCTGCAGGGGGACGGTAAAGACCAGCAACAGCTTTCAGGGCTGCCACCTTCCGTGTGGGACAAGGAGCCGGACGTGTGCCTTTTCGAAAGAGGCTCTGCCGAGGACGAGAGCCATGAGATGTTCCTCCTCTCAGCAAGCACGGGTCCCAGATCCTGTTGTGCCTGTGAATAGGCTGCAGGGGGACGGTGAAGACCAGCAACAGCTTTCAGGGCTGCCACCTTCCGTGTGGGACAAGGAGCCGGACGTGTGCCTTTTCGGAATCAGGCTCTGCCGAGGACGAGAGCCATGAGATGTTCCTCCTCTGGGCATGCCCGGTTAACAGACCCTGTTGTACCTGTGAATAGGCTGCAGGGGGATGGTGAAGACCAGCAACAGCTTTCAGGGCTGCCACCTTCCGTGTGGGACAAGGAGCCGGACGTGTGCCTTTTCGGAATCAGGCTCTGCCGAGGACGAGAGCCATGAGATGTTCCTCCTCTCGCAAAGCCCAGGTCCCAGATCCTGTTGTGCCTGTGAATAGGCTGCAGGGGGACGGTAAAGACCAGCAACAGCTTTCAGGGCTGCCACCTTCCGTGTGGGACAAGGAGCCGGACGTGTGCCTTTTCGAAAGAGGCTCTGCCGAGGACGAGAGCCATGAGATGTTCCTCCTCTGGGCATGCCCGGGTCCCAGATCCTGTTGTGCCTGTGAATAGGCTGCAGGGGGACGGTGAGGACCAGCAACAGCTTTCAGGGCTGCCACCTTCCGTGTGGGACAAGGAGCCGGACGTGTGCCTTTTCGGAATCAGGCTCTGCCGAGGACGAGAGCCATGAGATGTTCCTTCTCTGGGCATGCCCGGGTCCTGAATCCTGTTGTGCCTGTGAATAGGCTGCAGGGGGACGGTGAAGACCAGCAACATCTTTCAGGGCTGCCACCTTCCGTGTGGGACAAGGAGCCGGACGTGTGCCTTTTCGGAATCAGGCTCTGCCGAGGACGAGAGCCATGAGATGTTCCTCCTCTGGGCAAGCACGGGTCCCAGATCCTGTTGTGCCTGTGAATAGGCTGCAGGGGGACGGTGAAGACCAGCAACAGCTTTCAGGGCTGCCACCTTCCGTGTGGGACAAGGAGCCGGACGTGTGCCTTTTCGGAATCAGGCTCTGCCGAGGACGAGAGCCATGAGATGTTCCTCCTCTGGGCAAGCCCAGGTCCCAGATCCTGTTGTGCCTGTGAATAGGCTGCAGGGGGACGGTGAAGACCAGCAACAGCTTTCAGGGCTGCCACCTTCCGTGTGGGACAAGGAGCCGGACGTGTGCCTTTACGGAATCAGGCTCTGCCGAAGAAGAGATCCATTAGATGTTCCTCCTCTGGGCATGCCCAGGTCCCGAATCCTGTTGTGCCTGTGAATAGGCTGCAGGGGGACGGTGAAGACCAGCAACAGCTTTCAGGGCTGCCACCTTCCGTGTGGGACAAGGAGCCGGACGTGTGCCTTTTCGGAATCAGGCTCTGCCGAGGATGACAGCCATGAGATGTTCCTCCTCTGGGCAAGCCCGGGTCCCAGATCCTGTTGTGCCTGTGAATAGGCTGCTGGGGAATGGTGAAGACCAGCAACAGCTTTCAGGGCTGCCACCTTCCGTGTGGGACAAGGAGCCGGACGTGTGCCTTTACGGAATCAGGCTCTGCCGAGGACGAGAGCCATGAGATGTTCCTCCTCTGGGCATGCCCGGGTCCCAGATCCTGTTGTGCCTCTGAATAGGCTGCAGGGGGACGGTGAAGACCAGCAACAGCTTTCAGGGCTGCCACCTTCCGTGTGGGACAAGGAGCCGGACGTGTGCCTTTTCGGAATCAGGCTCTGCCGAGGACGAGAGCCATGAGATGTTCCTCCTCTGGGCATGCCCGGTTCCCAGATCCTGTTGTACCTGTGAATAGGCTGCAGGGGGACGGTGAAGACCAGCAACAGCTTTCAGGGCTGCCACCTTCCGTGTGGGACAAGGAGCCGGACGTGTGCCTTTTCGGAATCAGGCTCTGCCGAGGACGAGAGCCATGAGATGTTCCTCCTCTCAGCAAGCCCAGGTCCCAGATCCTGTTGTGCCTGTGAATAGGCTGCAGGGGGACGGTAAAGACCAGCAACAGCTTTCAGGGCTGCCACCTTCCGTGTGGGACAAGGAGCCGGACGTGTGCCTTTTCGGAATCAGGCTCTGCCGAGGACGAGAGCCATGAGATGTTCCTCCTCTGGGCATGCCCGGGTCCTGAATCCTGTTGTGCCTGTGAATAGGCTGCAGGGGGACGGTGAAGACCAGCAACAGCTTTCAGGGCTGCCACCTTCCGTGTGGGACAAGGAGCCGGACGTGTGCCTTTTCGGAATCAGGCTCTGCCGAGGACGAGAGCCATGAGATGTTCCTCCTCTGGGCAAGCCCAGGTCCCAGATCCTGTTGTGCCTGTGAATAGGCTGCAGGGGGACGGTGAAGACCAGCAACAACTTTCAGGGCTGCCACCTTCCGTGTGGGACAAGGAGCCGGACGTGTGCCTTTTCGGAATCAGGCTCTACCGAGGACGAGAGCCATGAGATGTTCCTCCTCTCAGCAAGCCCGGGTCCCAGATCCTGTTGTGCCTGTGAATAGGCTGCAGGGGGACGGTGAAGACCAGCAACAGCTTTCAGGGCTGCCACCTTCCGTGTGGGACAAGGAGCCGGACGTGTGCCTTTTCGGAATCAGGCTCTGCCGAGGACGAGAGCCATGAGATGTTCCTCCTCTGGGCAAGCCCGGGTCCCAGATCCTGTTGTGCCTGTGAATAGGCTGCAGGGGGACGGTGAAGACCAGCAACAGCTTTCAGGGCTGCCACCTTCCGTGTGGGACAAGGAGCCGGACGTGTGCCTTTTCGGAATCAGGCTCTGCCGAGGACGAGAGCCATGAGATGTTCCTCCTCTGGGCAAGCCCATGTCCCAGATCCTGTTGTGCCTGTGAATAGGCTGCAGGGGGACGGTGAAGACCAGCAACAGCTTTCAGGGCTGCCACCTTCCGTGTGGGACAAGGAGCCGGACGTGTGCCTTTTTGGAATCAGGCTCTGCCGAAGAAGAGATCCATTAGATGTTCCTCCTCTGGGCATGCCCAGGTCCCGAATCCTGTTGTGCCTGTGAATAGGCTGCAGGGGGACGGTGAAGACCAGCAACAGCTTTCAGGGCTGCCACCTTCCGTGTGGGACAAGGAGCCGGACGTGTGCCTTTTCGGAATGAGGCTCTGCCGAGGACGAGAGCCATGAGATGTTCCTCCTCTGGGCAAGCCCGGGTCCCAGATCCTGTTGTGCCTGTGAATAGGCTGCAGGGGGATGGTGAAGACCAGCAACAGCTTTCAGGGCTGCCACCTTCCGTGTGGGACAAGGAGCCGGACGTGTGCCTTTTCGGAATCAGGCTCTGCCGAGGACGAGAGCCATGAGATGTTCCTCCTCTGGGCATGCCCGGGTCCTCAATCCTGTTGTGCCTCTGAATAGGCTGCAGGGGGACGGTGAAGACCAGCAACAGCTTTCAGGGCTGCCACCTTCCGTGTGGGACAAGGAGCCGGACGTGTGCCTTTTCGGAATCAGGCTCTGCCGAGGACGAGAGCCATGAGATGTTCCTCCTCTGGGCATGCCCGGTTCCCAGATCCTGTTGTACCTGTGAATAGGCTGCAGGGGGACGGTGAAGACCAGCAACAGCTTTCAGGGCTGCCACCTTCCGAGTGGGACAAGGAGCCGGACGTGTGCCTTTTCGGAATCAGGCTCTGCCGAGGACGAGAGCCATGAGATGTTCCTCCTCTCAGCAAGCCCAGGTCCCAGATCCTGTTGTGCCTGTGAATAGGCTGCAGGGGGACGGTGAAGACCAGCAACAGCTTTCAGGGCTGCCACCTTCCGTGTGGGACAAGGAGCCGGACGTGTGCCTTTTCGGAATCAGGCTCTGCCGAGGACGAGAGCCATGAGATTTTCCTCCTCTGGGCATGCCCGGGTCCCAGATCCTGTTGTACCTGTGAATAGGCTGCAGGGGGACGGTGAAGACCAGCAACAGCTTTCAGGGCTGCCACCTTCCGTGTGGGACAAGGAGCCGGACGTGTGCCTTTTCGGAATCAGGCTCTGCCGAGGACGAGAGCCATGAGATGTTCCTCCTCTCAGCAAGCCCAGGTCCCAGATCCTGTTGTGCCTGTGAATAGGCTGCAGGGGGACGGTAAAGACCAGCAACAGCTTTCAGGGCTGCCACCTTCCGTGTGGGACAAGGAGCCGGACGTGTGCCTTTTCGGAATCAGGCTCTGCCGAGGACGAGAGCCATGAGATGTTCCTCCTCTGGGCATGCCCGGGTCCTGAATCCTGTTGTGCCTGTGAATAGGCTGCAGGGGGACGGTGAAGACCAGCAACATCTTTCAGGGCTGCCACCTTCCGTGTGGGACAAGGAGCCAGACGTGTGCCTTTTCGGAATCAGGCTCTGCCGAGGACGAGAGCCATGAGATGTTCCTCCTCTGGGCATGCCCGGGTCCCAGATCCTGTTGTGCCTGTGAATAGGCTGCAGGGGGACGGTGAAGACCAGCAACAGCTTTCAGGGCTGCCACCTTCCGTGTGGGACAAGGAGCCGGACGTGTGCCTTTTCGGAATCAGGCTCTGCCGAGGACGAGAGCCATGAGATGTTCCTCCTCTGGGCAAGCCCGGGTCCCAGATCCTGTTGTGCCTGTGAATAGGCTGCAGGGGGACGGTGAAGACCAGCAACAGCTTTCAGGGCTGCCACCTTCCGTGTGGGACAAGGAGCCGGACGTGTGCCTTTTCGGAATCAGGCTCTGCCGAGGACGAGATCCATGAGATGTTCCTCCTCTGGGCATGCCCGGTTCCCAGATCCTGTTGTACCTGTGAATAGGCTGCAGGGGGACGGTGAAGACCAGCAACAGCTTTCAGGGCTGCCACCTTCCGTGTGGACAAGGAGCCGGACGTGTGCCTTTTCGGAATCAGGCTCTGCCGAGGACGAGAGCCATGAGATGTTCCTCCTCTGGGCAAGCCCAGGTCCCAGATCCTGTTGTGCCTGTGAATAGGCTGCAGGGGGACGGTGAAGACCAGCAACAGCTTTCAGGGCTGCCACCTTCCGTGTGGGACAAGGAGCCGGACGTGTGCCTTTTCGGAATCAGGCTCTGCCGAGGATGACAGCCATGAGATGTTCCTCCTCTGGGCAAGCCCGGGTCCCAGATCCTGTTGTGCCTGTGAATAGGCTGCAGGGGGACGGTGAAGACCAGCAACAGCTTTCAGGGCTGCCACCTTCCGTGTGGGACAAGGAGCCGGACGTGTGCCTTTTCGGAATCAGGCTCTGCCGAGGACGAGAGCCATGAGATGTTCCTCCTCTGGGCAAGCCCATGTCCCAGATCCTGTTGTGCCTGTGAATAGGCTGCAGGGGGACGGTGAAGACCAGCAACAGCTTTCAGGGCTGCCACCTTCCGTGTGGGACAAGGAGCCGGACGTGTGCCTTTTTGGAATCAGGCTCTGCCGAAGAAGAGATCCATTAGATGTTCCTCCTCTGGGCATGCCCAGGTCCCGAATCCTGTTGTGCCTGTGAATAGGCTGCAGGGGGACGGTGAAGACCAGCAACAGCTTTCAGGGCTGCCACCTTCCGTGTGGGACAAGGAGCCGGACGTGTGCCTTTTCGGAATGAGGCTCTGCCGAGGACGAGAGCCATGAGATGTTCCTCCTCTGGGCAAGCCCGGGTCCCAGATCCTGTTGTGCCTGTGAATAGGCTGCAGGGGGATGGTGAAGACCAGCAACAGCTTTCAGGGCTGCCACCTTCCGTGTGGGACAAGGAGCCGGACGTGTGCCTTTTCGGAATCAGGCTCTGCCGAGGACGAGAGCCATGAGATGTTCCTCCTCTGGGCATGCCCGGGTCCTCAATCCTGTTGTGCCTCTGAATAGGCTGCAGGGGGACGGTGAAGACCAGCAACAGCTTTCAGGGCTGCCACCTTCCGTGTGGGACAAGGAGCCAGACGTGTGCCTTTTCGGAATCAGGCTCTGCCGAGGATGACAGCCATGAGATGTTCCTCCTCTGGGCATGCCCGGTTCCCAGATCCTGTTGTACCTGTGAATAGGCTGCAGGGGGACGGTGAAGACCAGCAACAGCTTTCAGGGCTGCCACCGTCCGTGTGGGACAAGGAGCCGTACGTGTGCCTTTTCGGAATCAGGCTCTGCCGAGGACGAGAGCCATGAGATGTTCCTCCTCTGGGCAAGCCCAGGTCCCAGATCCTGTTGTGCCTGTGAATAGGCTGCAGGGGGACGGTGAAGACCAGCAACAGCTTTCAGGGCTGCCACCTTCCGTGTGGGACAAGGAGCCGGACGTGTGCCTTTTCGGAATCAGGCTCTGCCGAGGACGAGAGCCATGAGATTTTCCTCCTCTGGGCATGCCCGGGTCCCAGATCCTGTTGTACCTGTGAATAGGCTGCAGGGGGACGGTGAAGACCAGCAACAGCTTTCAGGGCTGCCACCTTCCGTGTGGGACAAGGAGCCGGACGTGTGCCTTTTCGGAATCAGGCTCTGCCGAGGACGAGAGCCATGAGATGTTCCTCCTCTCAGCAAGCCCAGGTCCCAGATCCTGTTGTGCCTGTGAATAGGCTGCAGGGGGACGGTAAAGACCAGCAACAGCTTTCAGGGCTGCCACCTTCCGTGTGGGACAAGGAGCCGGACGTGTGCCTTTTCGGAATCAGGCTCTGCCGAGGACGAGAGCCATGAGATGTTCCTCCTCTGGGCATGCCCGGGTCCTGAATCCTGTTGTGCCTGTGAATAGGCTGCAGGGGGACGGTGAAGACCAGCAACAGCTTTCAGGGCTGCCACCTTCCGTGTGGGACAAGGAGCCAGACGTGTGCCTTTTCGGAATCGGGCTCTGCCGAGGACGAGAGCCATGAGATGTTCCTCCTCTGGGCATGCCCGGGTCCCAGATCCTGTTGTGCCTGTGAATAGGCTGCAGGGGGACGGTGAAGACCAGCAACAGCTTTCAGGGCTGCCACCTTCCGTGTGGGACAAGGAGCCGGACGTGTGCCTTTTCGGAATCAGGCTCTGCCGAGGACGAGAGCCATGAGATGTTCCTCCTCTGGGCAAGCCCGGGTCCCAGATCCTGTTGTGCCTGTGAATAGGCTGCAGGGGGACGGTGAAGACCAGCAACAGCTTTCAGGGCTGCCACCTTCCGTGTGGGACAAGGAGCCGGACGTGTGCCTTTTCGGAATCAGGCTCTGCTGAGGACGAGATCCATGAGATGTTCCTCCTCTGGGCATGCCCGGTTCCCAGATCCTGTTGTACCTGTGAATAGGCTGCAGGGGGACGGTGAAGACCAGCAACAGCTTTCAGGGCTGCCACCTTCCGTGTGGACAAGGAGCCGGACGTGTGCCTTTTCGGAATCAGGCTCTGCCGAGGACGAGAGCCATGAGATGTTCCTCCTCTGGGCAAGCCCAGGTCCCAGATCCTGTTGTGCCTGTGAATAGGCTGCAGGGGGACGGTGAAGACCAGCAACAGCTTTCAGGGCTGCCACCTTCCGTGTGGGACAAGGAGCCGGACGTGTGCCTTTTCGGAATCAGGCTCTGCCGAGGATGAGAGCCATGAGATGTTCCTCCTCTCAGCAAGCACGGGTCCCAGATCCTGTTGTGCCTGTGAATAGGCTGCAGGGGGACGGTGAAGACCAGCAACAGCTTTCAGGGCTGCCACCTTCCGTGTGGGACAAGGAGCCGGACGTGTGCCTTTTCGGAATCAGGCTCTGCCGAGGATGACAGCCATGAGATGTTCCTCCTCTGGGCATGCCCGGTTCCCAGATCCTGTTGTGCCTGTGAATAGGCTGCAGGGGGACGGTGAAGACCAGCAACAGCTTTCAGGGCTGCCACCTTCCGTGTGGGACAAGGATCCGGACGTGTGCCTTTTCGGAATCAGGCTCTGCCGAGGACGAGAGCCATGAGATGTTCCTCCTCTGGGCAAGCCCGGGTCCCAGATCCTGTTGTACCTGTGAATAGGCTTCAGGGGGACGGTGAAGACCAGCAACATCTTTCAGGGCTGCCACCTTCCATGTGGTTCAAGGAGCCGGACGTGTGCCTTTTCGGAATCAGTCTCTGCCGAGGACGAGAGCCATGAGATGTTCCTCCTCTGGGCAAGCCCGGGTCCCAGATCCTGTTGTGCCTGTGAATAGGCTGCAGGGGGACGGTGAAGACCAGCAACAGCTTTCAGGGCTGCCACCTTCCGTGTGGGACAAGGAGCCGGACGTGTGCCTTTTCGGAATCAGGCTCTGCCGAGGACGAGATCCATGAGATGTTCCTCTTCTGGGCATGCCCGGGTCCCAGATCCTGTTGTGCCTGTGAATAGGCTGCAGGGGGACGGTGAAGACCAGCAACATCTTTCAGGGCTGCCACCTTCCGTGTGGGACAAGGAGCCGGACGTGTGCCTTTTCTGAATCAGGCTCTGCCGAGGACGAGAGCCATGAGATGTTCCTCCTCTGGGCAAGCCCAGGTCCCAGATCCTGTTGTGCCTGTGAATAGGCTGCAGGGGGACGGTGAAGACCAGCAACAACTTTCAGGGCTGCCACCTTCCGTGTGGGACAAGGAGCCGGACGTGTGCCTTTTCGGAATCAGGCTCTACCGAGGACGAGAGCCATGAGATGTTCCTCCTCTGGGCAAGCCCAGGTCCCAGATCCTCTTGTACCTGTGAATAGGCTGCAGGGGGACGGTGAAGACCAGCAACAGCTTTCAGGGCTGCCACCTTCCGTGTGGGACAAGGAGCCGGACGTGTGCCTTTTCGGAATCAGGCTCTGCCGAGGACGAGAGCCATGTGGGGTTCCTCCTCTGGGCATGCCCGGGTCCTGAATCCTGTTGTGCCTGTGAATAGGCTGCAGGGGGACGGTGAAGACCAGCAACAGCTTTCAGGGCTGCCACCTTCCGTGTGGGACAAGGAGCCGGACGTGTGCCTTTTCGGAATCAGGCTCTGCCGAGGACGAGAGCCATGAGATGTTCCTCCTCTGGGCATGCCCGGTTAACAGACCCTGTTGTACCTGTGAATAGGCTGCAGGGGGATGGTGAAGACCAGCAACAGCTTTCAGGGCTGCCACCTTCCGTGTGGGACAAGGAGCCGGACGTGTGCCTTTTCGGAATCAGGCTCTGCCGAGGACGAGAGCCATGAGATGTTCCTCCTCTCGCAAAGCCCAGGTCCCAGATCCTGTTGTGCCTGTGAATAGGCTGCAGGGGGACGGTAAAGACCAGCAACAGCTTTCAGGGCTGCCACCTTCCGTGTGGGACAAGGAGCCGGACGTGTGCCTTTTCGAAAGAGGCTCTGCCGAGGACGAGAGCCATGAGATGTTCCTCCTCTGGGCATGCCCGGGTCCCAGATCCTGTTGTGCCTGTGAATAGGCTGCAGGGGGACGGTGAGGACGAGCAACAGCTTTCAGGGCTGCCACCTTCCGTGTGGGACAAGGAGCCGGACGTGTGCCTTTTCGGAATCAGGCTCTGCCGAGGACGAGATCCATGAGATGTTCCTCCTCTGGGCATGCCCGGGTCCCAGATCCTGTTGTGCCTGTGAATAGGCTGCAGGGGGACGGTGAAGACCAGCAACAGCTTTCAGGGCTGCCACCTTCCGTGTGGGACAATGAGCCAGACGTGTGCCTTTTCGGAATCAGGCTCTGCCGAGGACGAGAGCCATGAGATGTTCCTCCTCTGGGCATGCCCGGGTCCCAGATCCTGTTGTGCCTGTGAATAGGCTGCAGGGGGACGGTGAAGACCAGCAACAGCTTTCAGGGCTGCCACCTTCCGTGTGGGACAAGGAGCCGGACGTGTGCCTTTTCGGAATCAGGCTCTGCCGAGGATGACAGCCATGAGATGTTCCTCCTCTCAGCAAGCCCGGGTCCCAGATCCTGTTGTACCTGTGAATAGGCTGCAGGGGGACGGTGAAGACCAGCAACAGCTTTCAGGGCTGCCACCTTCCGTGTGGGACAAGGATCCGGACGTGTGCCTTTTCGGAATCAGGCTCTGCCGAGGACGAGAGCCATGAGATGTTCCTTCTCTGGGCATGCCCGGGTCCTGAATCCTGTTGTGCCTGTGAATAGGCTGCAGGGGGACGGTGAAGACCAGCAACAGCTTTCAGGGCTGCCACCTTCCGTGTGGGACAAGGAGCCGGACGTGTGCCTTTTCGGAATCAGGCTCTGCCGAGGACGAGAGCCATGAGATGTTCCTCCTCTGGGCAAGCCCGGGTCCCAGATCCTGTTGTGCCTGTGAATAGGCTGCAGGGGGACGGTGAAGACCAGCAACAGCTTTCAGGGCTGCCACCTTCCGTGTGGGACAAGGAGCCGGACGTGTGCCTTTTCGGAATCAGGCTCTGCCGAGGACGAGAGCCATGAGATGTTCCTCCTCTGGGCAAGCCCAGGTCCCAGATCCTGTTGTGCCTGTGAATAGGCTGCAGGGGGACGGTGAAGACCAGCAACAGCTTTCAGGGCTGCCACCTTCCGTGTGGGACAAGGAGCCGGACGTGTGCCTTTACGGAATCAGGCTCTGCCGAAGAAGAGATCCATTAGATGTTCCTCCTCTGGGCATGCCCAGGTCCCGAATCCTGTTGTGCCTGTGAATAGGCTGCAGGGGGACGGTGAAGACCAGCAACAGCTTTCAGGGCTGCCACCTTCCGTGTGGGACAAGGAGCCGGACGTGTGCCTTTTCGGAATGAGGCTCTGCCGAGGACGAGAGCCATGAGATGTTCCTCCTCTGGGCAAGCCCGGGTCCCAGATCCTGTTGTGCCTGTGAATAGGCTGCAGGGGGATGGTGAAGACCAGCAACAGCTTTCAGGGCTGCCACCTTCCGTGTGGGACAAGGAGCCGGACGTGTGCCTTTACGGAATCAGGCTCTGCCGAGGACGAGAGCCATGAGATGTTCCTCCTCTGGGCATGCCCGGGTCCCAGATCCTGTTGTGCCTCTGAATAGGCTGCAGGGGGACGGTGAAGACCAGCAACAGCTTTCAGGGCTGCCACCTTCCGTGTGGGACAAGGAGCCGGACGTGTGCCTTTTCGGAATCAGGCTCTGCCGAGGACGAGATCCATGAGATGTTCCTCTTCTGGGCATGCCCGGGTCCCAGATCCTGTTGTGCCTGTGAATAGGCTGCAGGGGGACGGTGAAGACCAGCAACATCTTTCAGGGCTGCCACCTTCCGTGTGGGACAAGGAGCCGGACGTGTGCCTTTTCTGAATCAGGCTCTGCCGAGGACGAGAGCCATGAGATGTTCCTCCTCTGGGCAAGCCCAGGTCCCAGATCCTGTTGTGCCTGTGAATAGGCTGCAGGGGGACGGTGAAGACCAGCAACAACTTTCAGGGCTGCCACCTTCCGTGTGGGACAAGGAGCCGGACGTGTGCCTTTTCGGAATCAGGCTCTACCGAGGACGAGAGCCATGAGATGTTCCTCCTCTGGGCAAGCCCAGGTCCCAGATCCTCTTGTACCTGTGAATAGGCTGCAGGGGGACGGTGAAGACCAGCAACAGCTTTCAGGGCTGCCACCTTCCGTGTGGGACAAGGAGCCGGACGTGTGCCTTTTCGGAATCAGGCTCTGCCGAGGACGAGAGCCATGAGGTGTTCCTCCTCTGGGCATGCCCGGGTCCTGAATCCTGTTGTGCCTGTGAATAGGCTGCAGGGGGACGGTGAAGACCAGCAACAGCTTTCAGGGCTGCCACCTTCCGTGTGGGACAAGGAGCCGGACGTGTGCCTTTTCGGAATCAGGCTCTGCCGAGGACGAGAGCCATGAGATGTTCCTCCTCTGGGCATGCCCGGTTAACAGACCCTGTTGTACCTGTGAATAGGCTGCAGGGGGATGGTGAAGACCAGCAACAGCTTTCAGGGCTGCCACCTTCCGTGTGGGACAAGGAGCCGGACGTGTGCCTTTTCGGAATCAGGCTCTGCCGAGGACGAGAGCCATGAGATGTTCCTCCTCTCGCAAAGCCAAGGTCCCAGATCCTGTTGTGCCTGTGAATAGGCTGCAGGTGGACGGTAAAGACCAGCAACAGCTTTCAGGGCTGCCACCTTCCGTGTGGGACAAGGAGCCGTACGTGTGCCTTTTCGAAAGAGGCTCTGCCGAGGACGAGAGCCATGAGATGTTCCTCCTCTGGGCATGCCCGGGTCCCAGATCCTGTTGTGCCTGTGAATAGGCTGCAGGGGGACGGTGAGGACGAGCAACAGCTTTCAGGGCTGCCACCTTCCGTGTGGGACAAGGAGCCGGACGTGTGCCTTTTCGGAATCAGGCTCTGCCGAGGACGAGATCCATGAGATGTTCCTCCTCTGGGCATGCCCGGGTCCCAGATCCTGTTGTGCCTGTGAATAGGCTGCAGGGGGACGGTGAAGACCAGCAACAGCTTTCAGGGCTGCCACCTTCCGTGTGGGACAATGAGCCAGACGTGTGCCTTTTCGGAATCAGGCTCTGCCGAGGACGAGAGCCATGAGATGTTCCTCCTCTGGGCATGCCCGGGTCCCAGATCCTGTTGTGCCTGTGAATAGGCTGCAGGGGGACGGTGAAGACCAGCAACAGCTTTCAGGGCTGCCACCTTCCGTGTGGGACAAGGAGCCGGACGTGTGCCTTTTCGGAATCAGGCTCTGCCGAGGATGACAGCCATGAGATGTTCCTCCTCTCAGCAAGCCCGGGTCCCAGATCCTGTTGTACCTGTGAATAGGCTGCAGGGGGACGGTGAAGACCAGCAACAGCTTTCAGGGCTGCCACCTTCCGTGTGGGACAAGGAGCCGGACGTGTGCCTTTTCGGAATCAGGCTCTGCCGAGGACGAGAGCCATGAGATGTTCCTTCTCTGGGCATGCCCGGGTCCTGAATCCTGTTGTGCCTGTGAATAGGCTGCAGGGGGACGGTGAAGACCAGCAACAGCTTTCAGGGCTGCCACCTTCCGTGTGGGACAAGGAGCCGGACGTGTGCCTTTTCGGAATCAGGCTCTGCCGAGGACGAGAGCCATGAGATGTTCCTCCTCTGGGCAAGCACGGGTCCCAGATCCTGTTGTGCCTGTGAATAGGCTGCAGGGGGACGGTGAAGACCAGCAACAGCTTTCAGGGCTGCCACCTTCCGTGTGGGACAAGGAGCCGGACGTGTGCCTTTTCGGAATCAGGCTCTGCCGAGGACGAGAGCCATGAGATGTTCCTCCTCTGGGCAAGCCCAGGTCCCAGATCCTGTTGTGCCTGTGAATAGGCTGCAGGGGGACGGTGAAGACCAGCAACAGCTTTCAGGGCTGCCACCTTCCGTGTGGGACAAGGAGCCGGACGTGTGCCTTTACGGAATCAGGCTCTGCCGAAGAAGAGATCCATTAGATGTTCCTCCTCTGGGCATGCCCAGGTCCCGAATCCTGTTGTGCCTGTGAATAGGCTGCAGGGGGACGGTGAAGACCAGCAACAGCTTTCAGGGCTGCCACCTTCCGTGTGGGACAAGGAGCCGGACGTGTGCCTTTTCGGAATGAGGCTCTGCCGAGGACGAGAGCCATGAGATGTTCCTCCTCTGGGCAAGCCCGGGTCCCAGATCCTGTTGTGCCTGTGAATAGGCTGCAGGGGGATGGTGAAGACCAGCAACAGCTTTCAGGGCTGCCACCTTCCGTGTGGGACAAGGAGCCGGACGTGTGCCTTTACGGAATCAGGCTCTGCCGAGGACGAGAGCCATGAGATGTTCCTCCTCTGGGCATGCCCGGGTCCCAGATCCTGTTGTGCCTCTGAATAGGCTGCAGGGGGACGGTGAAGACCAGCAACAGCTTTCAGGGCTGCCACCTTCCGTGTGGGACAAGGAGCCGGACGTGTGCCTTTTCGGAATCAGGCTCTGCCGAGGACGAGAGCCATGAGATGTTCCTCCTCTGGGCATGCCCGGTTCCCAGATCCTGTTGTACCTGTGAATAGGCTGCAGGGGGACGGTGAAGACCAGCAACAGCTTTCAGGGCTGCCACCTTCCGTGTGGGACAAGGAGCCGGACGTGTGCCTTTTCGGAATCAGGCTCTGCCGAGGACGAGAGCCATGAGATGTTCCTCCTCTCAGCAAGCCCAGGTCCCAGATCCTGTTGTGCCTGTGAATAGGCTGCAGGGGGACGGTAAAGACCAGCAACAGCTTTCAGGGCTGCCACCTTTCGTGTGGGACAAGGAGCCGGACGTGTGCCTTTTCGGAATCAGGCTCTGCCGAGGACGAGAGCCATGAGATGTTCCTCCTCTGGGCATGCCCGGGTCCTGAATCCTGTTGTGCCTGTGAATAGGCTGCAGGGGGACGGTGAAGACCAGCAACAGCTTTCAGGGCTGCCACCTTCCGTGTGGGACAAGGAGCCAGACGTGTGCCTTTTCGGAATCAGGCTCTGCCGAGGACGAGAGCCATGAGATGTTCCTCCTCTGGGCATGCCCGGGTCCCAGATCCTGTTGTGCCTGTGAATAGGCTGCAGGGGGACGGTGAAGACCAGCAACAGCTTTCAGGGCTGCCACCTTCCGTGTGGGACAAGGAGCCGGACGTGTGCCTTTTCGGAATCAGGCTCTGCCGAGGACGAGAGCCATGAGATGTTCCTCCTCTGGGCAAGCCCGGGTCCCAGATCCTGTTGTGCCTGTGAATAGGCTGCAGGGGGACGGTGAAGACCAGCAACAACTTTCAGGGCTGCCACCTTCCGTGTGGGACAAGGAGCCGGACGTGTGCCTTTTCGGAATCAGGCTCTACCGAGGACGAGAGCCATGAGATGTTCCTCCTCTCAGCAAGCCCGGGTCCCAGATCCTGTTGTGCCTGTGAATAGGCTGCAGGGGGACGGTGAAGACCAGCAACAGCTTTAAGGGCTGCCACCTTCCGTGTGGGACAAGGAGCCGGACGTGTGCCTTTTCGGAATCAGGCTCTGCCGAGGACGAGAGCCATGAGATGTTCCTCCTCTGGGCAAGCCCGGGTCCCAGATCCTGTTGTGCCTGTGAATAGGCTGCAGGGGGACGGTGAAGACCAGCAACAGCTTTCAGGGCTGCCACCTTCCGTGTGGGACAAGGAGCCGGACGTGTGCCTTTTTGGAATCAGGCTCTGCCGAAGAAGAGATCCATTAGATGTTCCTCCTCTGGGCATGCCCAGGTCCCGAATCCTGTTGTGCCTGTGAATAGGCTGCAGGGGGACGGTGAAGACCAGCAACAGCTTTCAGGGCTGCCACCTTCCGTGTGGGACAAGGAGCCGGACGTGTGCCTTTTCGGAATGAGGCTCTGCCGAGGACGAGAGCCATGAGATGTTCCTCCTCTGGGCAAGCCCGGGTCCCAGATCCTGTTGTGCCTGTGAATAGGCTGCAGGGGGATGGTGAAGACCAGCAACAGCTTTCAGGGCTGCCACCTTCCGTGTGGGACAAGGAGCCGGACGTGTGCCTTTTCGGAATCAGGCTCTGCCGAGGACGAGAGCCATGAGATGTTCCTCCTCTGGGCAAGCCCGGGTCCACAATCCTGTTGTGCCTCTGAATAGGCTGCAGGGGGACGGTGAAGACCAGCAACAGCTTTCAGGGCTGCCACCTTCCGTGTGGGACAAGGAGCCGGACGTGTGCCTTTTCGGAATCAGGCTCTGCCGAGGACGAGAGCCATGAGATGTTCCTCCTCTGGGCATGCCCGGTTCCCAGATCCTGTTGTACCTGTGAATAGGCTGCAGGGGGACGGTGAAGACCAGCAACAGCTTTCAGGGCTGCCACCGTCCGTGTGGGACAAGGAGCCGTACGTGTGCCTTTTCGGAATCAGGCTCTGCCGAGGACGAGAGCCATGAGATGTTCCTCCTCTCAGCAAGCCCAGGTCCCAGATCCTGTTGTGCCTGTGAATAGGCTGCAGGGGGACGGTAAAGACCAGCAACAGCTTTCAGGGCTGCCACCTTCCGTGTGGGACAAGGAGCCGGACGTGTGCCTTTTCGGAATCAGGCTCTGCCGAGGACGAGAGCCATGAGATGTTCCTCCTCTGGGCATGCCCGGGTCCTGAATCCTGTTGTGCCTCTGAATAGGCTGCAGGGGGACGGTGAAGACCAGCAACATCTTTCAGGGCTGCCACCTTCCGTGTGGGACAAGGAGCCGGACGTGTGCCTTTTCTGAATCAGGCTCTGCCGAGGACGAGAGCCATGAGATGTTCCTCCTCTGGGCAAGCCCAGGTCCCAGATCCTGTTGTGCCTGTGAATAGGCTGCAGGGGGACGGTGAAGACCAGCAACAGCTTTCAGGGCTGCCACCTTCCGTGTGGGACAAGGAGCCGGACGTGTGCCTTTTCGGAATCAGGCTCTACCGAGGACGAGAGCCATGAGATGTTCCTCCTCTCGGCAAGCCCGGGTCCCAGATCCTGTTGTACCTGTGAATAGGCTTCAGGGGGACGGTGAAGACCAGCAACATCTTTCAGGGCTGCCACCTTCCGTGTGGGACAAGGAGCCGGACGTGTGCCTTTTCGGAATCAGGCTCTGCCGAGGACGAGAGCCATGAGATGTTCCTTCTCTGGGCATGCCCGGGTCCTGAATCCTGTGTGCCTGTGAATAGGCTGCAGGGGGACGGTGAAGACCAGCAACAGCTTTCAGGGCTGCCACCTTCCGTGTGGGACAAGGAGCCGGACGTGTGCCTTTTCGAAAGAGGCTCTTCCGAGGACGAGAGCCATGAGATGTTCCTCCTCTGGGCATGCCCGGGTCCCAGATCCTGTTGTGCCTGTGAATAGGCTGCAGGGGGACGGTGAGGACCACCAACAGCTTTCAGGGCTGCCACCTTCCGTGTGGGACAAGGAGCCGGACGTGTGCCTTTTCGGAATCAGGCTCTGCCGAGGACGAGATCCATGAGATGTTCCTCCTCTGGGCATGCCCGGGTCCCAGATCCTGTTGTGCCTGTGAATAGGCTGCAGGGGGACGGTGAAGACCAGCAACAGCTTACAGGGCTGCCACCTTCCGTGTGGGACAAGGAGCCGGACGTGTGCCTTTTCGGAATCAGGCTCTACCGAGGACGAGAGCCATGAGATGTTCCTCCTCTGGGCAAGCCCAGGTCCCAGATCCTGTTGTGCCTGTGAATAGGCTGCAGGGGGACGGTGAAGACCAGCAACAACTTTCAGGGCTGCCACCTTCCGTGTGGGACAAGGAGCCGGACGTGTGCCTTTTCGGAATCAGGCTCTACCGAGGACGAGAGCCATGAGATGTTCCTCCTCTCAGCAAGCCCGGGTCCCAGATCCTGTTGTACCTGTGAATAGGATGCAGGGGGACGGTGAAGACCAGCAACAGCTTTCAGGGCTGCCACCTTCCGTGTGGGACAAGGAGCCGGACGTGTGCCTTTTCGGAATCAGGCTCTGCCGAGGACGAGAGCCATGAGATGTTCCTCCTCTGGGCATGCCCGGGTCCTGAATCCTGTTGTGCCTCTGAATAGGCTGCAGGGGGACGGTGAAGACCAGCAACATCTTTCAGGGCTGCCACCTTCCGTGTGGGACAAGGAGCCGGACGTGTGCCTTTTCGGAATCAGGCTCTGCCGAGGACGAGAGCCATGAGATGTTCCTCCTCTGGGCATGCCCGGTTAACAGATCCTGTTGTACCTGTGAATAGGCTGCAGGGGGATGGTGAAGACCAGCAACAGCTTTCAGGGCTGCCACCTTCCGTGTGGGACAAGGAGCCGGACGTGTGCCTTTTCGGAATCAGGCTCTGCCGAGGACGAGAGCCATGAGATGTTCCTCCTCTGGGCATGCCCGGGTCCCAGATCCTGTTGTGCCTCTGAATAGGCTGCAGGGGGACGGTGAAGACCAGCAACAGCTTTCAGGGCTGCCACCTTCCGTGTGGGACAAGGAGCCGAACGTGTGCCTTTTCGGAATCAGGCTCTGCCGAGGATGACAGCCATGAGATGTTCGTCCTCTCAGCAAGCCCGGGTCCCAGATCCTGTTGTACCTGTGAATAGGCTGCAGGGGGACGGTGAAGACCAGCAACAGCTTTCAGGGCTGCCACCTTCCGTGTGGGACAAGGAGCCGGACGTGTGCCTTTTCGGAATCAGGCTCTGCCGAGGACGAGAGCCATGAGATGTTCCTCCTCTGGGCAAGCCCAGGTCCCAGATCCTGTTGTACCTGTGAATAGGCTGCAGGGGGACGGTGAAGACCAGCAACAGCTTTCAGGGCTGCCACCTTCCGTGTGGGACAAGGAGCCGGACGTGTGCCTTTTCGGAATGAGGCTCTGCCGAGGACGAGAGCCATGAGATGTTCCTCCTCTGGGCATGCCCGGGTCCTGAATCCTGTTGTGCCTGTGAATAGGCTGCAGGGGGACGGTGAAGACCAGCAACATCTTTCAGGGCTGCCACCTACCGTGTGGGACAAGGAGCCGGACGTGTGCCTTTTCGGAATCAGGCTCTGCCGAGGACGAGAGCCATGAGATGTTCCTCCTCTGGGCATGCCCGGTTAACAGATCCTGTTGTACCTGTGAATAGGCTGCAGGGGGATGGTGAAGACCAGCAACAGCTTTCAGGGCTGCCACCTTCCGTGTGGGACAAGGAGCCGGACGTGTGCCTTTTCGGACTCAGGCTCTGCCGAGGACGAGAGCCATGAGATGTTCCTCCTCTCAGCAAGCCCAGGTCCCAGATCCTGTTGTGCCTGTGAATAGGCTGCAGGGGGACGGTAAAGACCAGCAACAGCTTTCAGGGCTGCCACCTTCCGTGTGGGACAAGGATCCGGACTTGTGCCTTTTCGGAATCAGTCTCTGCCGAGGACGAGAGCCATGAGATGTTCCTCCTCTGGGCAAGCCCGGGTCCCAGATCCTGTTGTGCCTGTGAATAGGCTGCAGGGGGACGGTGAAGACCAGCAACAGCTTTCAGGGCTGCCACCTTCCGTGTGGGACAAGGAGCCGGACGTGTGCCTTTTCGGAATCAGGCTCTGCCGAGGACGAGAGCCATGAGATGTTCCTCCTCTGGGCATGCCCGGGTCCCAGATCCTGTTGTGCCTGTGAATAGGCTGCAGGGGGACGGTGAAGACCAGCAACAGCTTTCAGGGCTGCCACCTTCCGTGTGGGACAAGGAGCCGGACGTGTGCCTTTTCGGAATCAGGCTCTGCCGAGGACGAGAGCCATGAGATGTTCCTCCTCTGGGCAAGCCCAGGTCCCAGATCCTGTTGTGCCTGTTAATAGGCTGCAGGGGGACGGTGAAGACCAGCAACAACTTTCAGGGCTGCCACCTTCCGTGTGGGACAAGGAGCCGGACGTGTGCCTTTTCGGAATCAGGCTCTACCGAGGACGAGAGCCATGAGATGTTCCTCCTCTCAGCAAGCCCGGGTCCCAGATCCTGTTGTACCTGTGAATAGGCTGCAGGGGGACGGTGAAGACCAGCAACAGCTTTCAGGGCTGCCACCTTCCGTGTGGGACAAGGAGCCGGACGTGTGCCTTTTCGGAATCAGGCTCTGCCGAGGACGAGAGCCATGAGGTGTTCCTCCTCTGGGCATGCCCGGGTCCTGAATCCTGTTGTGCCTGTGAATAGGCTGCAGGGGGACGGTGAAGACCAGCAACAGCTTTCAGGGCTGCCACCTTCCGTGTGGGACAAGGAGCCGGACGTGTGCCTTTTCGGAATCAGGCTCTGCCGAGGACGAGATCCATGAGATGTTCCTCCTCTGGGCATGCCCGGGTCCCAGATCCTGTTGTGCCTGTGAATAGGCTGCAGGGGGATGGTGAAGACCAGCAACATCTTTCAGGGCTGCCACATTCCGTGTGGGACAATGAGCCAGACGTGTGCCTTTTCGGAATCAGGCTCTGCCGAGGACGAGAGCCATGAGATGTTCCTCCTCTGGGCATGCCCGGGTCCCAGATCCTGTTGTGCCTGTGAATAGGCTGCAGGGGGACGGTGAAGACCAGCAACAGCTTTCAGGGCTGCCACCTTCCGTGTGGGACAAGGAGCCGGACGTGTGCCTTTTTGGAATCAGGCTCTGCCGAGGATGACAGCCATGAGATGTTCCTCCTCTCAGCAAGCCCGGGTCCCAGATCCTGTTGTACCTGTGAATAGGCTGCAGGGGGACGGTGAAGACCAGCAACAGCTTTCAGGGCTGCCACCTTCCGTGTGGGACAAGGAGCCGGACGTGTGCCTTTTCGGAATCAGGCTCTGCCGAGGACGAGAGCCATGAGATGTTCCTTCTCTGGGCATGCCCGGGTCCTGAATCCTGTTGTGCCTGTGAATAGGCTGCAGGGGGACGGTGAAGACCAGCAACATCTTTCAGGGCTGCCACCTTCCGTGTGGGACAAGGAGCCGGACGTGTGCCTTTTCGGAATCAGGCTCTGCCGAGGACGAGAGCCATGAGATGTTCCTCCTCTGGGCAAGCCCGGGTCCCAGATCCTGTTGTGCCTGTGAATAGGCTGCAGGGGGACGGTGAAGACCAGCAACAGCTTTCAGGGCTGCCACCTTCCGTGTGGGACAAGGAGCCGGACGTGTGCCTTTTCGGAATCAGGCTCTGCCGAGGACGAGAGCCATGAGATGTTCCTCCTCTGGGCAAGCCCAGGTCCCAGATCCTGTTGTGCCTGTGAATAGGCTGCAGGGGGACGGTGAAGACCAGCAACAGCTTTCAGGGCTGCCACCTTCCGTGTGGGACAAGGAGCCGGACGTGTGCCTTTTTGGAATCAGGCTCTGCCGAAGAAGAGATCCATTAGATGTTCCTCCTCTGGGCATGCCCAGGTCCCGAATCCTGTTGTGCCTGTGAATAGGCTGCAGGGGGACGGTGAAGACCAGCAACAGCTTTCAGGGCTGCCACCTTCCGTGTGGGACAAGGAGCCGGACGTGTGCCTTTTCGGAATGAGGCTCTGCCGAGGACGAGAGCCATGAGATGTTCCTCCTCTGGGCAAGCCCGGGTCCCAGATCCTGTTGTGCCTGTGAATAGGCTGCAGGGGGATGGTGAAGACCAGCAACAGCTTTCAGGGCTGCCACCTTCCGTGTGGGACAAGGAGCCGGACGTGTGCCTTTACGGAATCAGGCTCTGCCGAGGACGAGAGCCATGAGATGTTCCTCCTCTGGGCATGCCCGGGTCCCAGATCCTGTTGTGCCTCTGAATAGGCTGCAGGGGGACGGTGAAGACCAGCAACAGCTTTCAGGGCTGCCACCTTCCGTGTGGGACAAGGAGCCGGACGTGTGCCTTTTCGGAATCAGGCTCTGCCGAGGACGAGAGCCATGAGATGTTCCTCCTCTCAGCAAGCCCGGGTCCCAGATCCTGTTGTGCCTGTGAATGGGCTGCAGGGGGACGGTAAAGACCAGCAACAGCTTTCAGGGCTGCCACCTTCCGTGTGGGACAAGGAGCCGGACGTGTGCCTTTTCGGAATCAGGCTCTGCCGAGGACGAGAGCCATGAGATGTTCCTCCTCTGGGCATGCCCGGGTCCTGAATCCTGTTGTGCCTGTGAATAGGCTGCAGGGGGACGGTGAAGACCAGCAACAGCTTTCAGGGCTGCCACCTTCCGTGTGGGACAAGGAGCCAGACGTGTGCCTTTTCGGAATCAGGCTCTGCCGAGGACGAGAGCCATGAGATGTTCCTCCTCTGGGCATGCCCGGGTCCCAGATCCTGTTGTGCCTGTGAATAGGCTGCAGGGGGACGGTAAAGACCAGCAACAGCTTTCAGGGCTGCCACCTTCCGTGTGGGACAAGGATCCGGACGTGTGCCTTTTCGGAATCAGGCTCTGCCGAGGACGAGAGCCATGAGATGTTCCTCCTCTGGGCAAGCCCGGGTCCCAGATCCTGTTGTGCCTGTGAATAGGCTGCAGGGGGACGGTGAAGACCAGCAACAGCTTTCAGGGCTGCCACCTTCCGTGTGGGACAAGGAGCCGGACGTGTGCCTTTTCGGAATCAGGCTCTGCCGAGGACGAGAGCCATGAGATGTTCCTCCTCTGGGCATGCCCGGGTCCCAGATCCTGTTGTGCCTGTGAATAGGCTGCAGGGGGACGGTGAAGACCAGCAACAGCTTTCAGGGCTGCCACCTTCCGTGTGGGACAAGGAGCCGGACGTGTGCCTTTTTGGAATCAGGCTCTGCCGAGGATGACAGCCATGAGATGTTCCTCCTCTCAGCAAGCCCGGGTCCCAGATCCTGTTGTACCTGTGAATAGGCTGCAGGGGGACGGTGAAGACCAGCAACAGCTTTCAGGGCTGCCACCTTCCGTGTGGGACAAGGAGCCGGACGTGTGCCTTTTCGGAATCAGGCTCTGCCGAGGACGAGAGCCATGAGATGTTCCTTCTCTGGGCATGCCCGGATCCTGAATCCTGTTGTGCCTGTGAATAGGCTGCAGGGGGACGGTGAAGACCAGCAACATCTTTCAGGGCTGCCACCTTCCGTGTGGGAGAAGGAGCCGAACGTGTGCCTTTTCGGAATCAGGCTCTGCCGAGGACGAGAGCCATGAGATGTTCCTCCTCTGGGCAAGCCCGGGTCCCAGATCCTGTTGTGCCTGTGAATAGGCTGCAGGGGGACGGTGAAGACCAGCAACAGCTTTCAGGGCTGCCACCTTCCGTGTGGGACAAGGAGCCGGACGTGTGCCTTTTCGGAATCAGGCTCTGCCGAGGACGAGAGCCATGAGATGTTCCTCCTCTGGGCAAGCCCAGGTCCCAGATCCTGTTGTGCCTGTGAATAGGCTGCAGGGGGACGGTGAAGACCAGCAACAGCTTTCAGGGCTGCCACCTTCCGTGTGGGACAAGGAGCCGGACGTGTGCCTTTTTGGAATCAGGCTCTGCCGAAGAAGAGATCCATTAGATGTTCCTCCTCTGGGCATGCCCAGGTCCCGAATCCTGTTGTGCCTGTGAATAGGCTGCAGGGGGACGGTGAAGACCAGCAACAGCTTTCAGGGCTGCCACCTTCCGTGTGGGACAAGGAGCCGGACGTGTGCCTTTTCGGAATGAGGCTCTGCCGAGGACGAGAGCCATGAGATGTTCCTCCTCTGGGCAAGCCCGGGTCCCAGATCCTGTTGTGCCTGTGAATAGGCTGCAGGGGGATGGTGAAGACCAGCAACAGCTTTCAGGGCTGCCACCTTCCGTGTGGGACAAGGAGCCGGACGTGTGCCTTTACGGAATCAGGCTCTGCCGAGGACGAGAGCCATGAGATGTTCCTCCTCTGGGCATGCCCGGGTCCCAGATCCTGTTGTGCCTCTGAATAGGCTGCAGGGGGACGGTGAAGACCAGCAACAGCTTTCAGGGCTGCCACCTTCCGTGTGGGACAAGGAGCCGGACGTGTGCCTTTTCGGAATCAGGCTCTGCCGAGGACGAGAGCCATGAGATGTTCCTCCTCTGGGCATGCCCGGTTCCCAGATCCTGTTGTACCTGTGAATAGGCTGCAGGGGGACGGTGAAGACCAGCAACAGCTTTCAGGGCTGCCACCTTCCGTGTGGGACAAGGAGCCGGACGTGTGCCTTTTCGGAATCAGGCTCTGCCGAGGACGAGAGCCATGAGATGTTCCTCCTCTCAGCAAGCCCGGGTCCCAGATCCTGTTGTGCCTGTGAATGGGCTGCAGGGGGACGGTGAAGACCAGCAACAGCTTTCAGGGCTGCCACCTTCCGTGTGGGACAAGGAGCCAGACGTGTGCCTTTTCGGAATCAGGCTCTGCCGAGGACGAGAGCCATGAGATGTTCCTCCTCTGGGCATGCCCGGGTCCCAGATCCTGTTGTGCCTGTGAATAGGCTGCAGGGGGACGGTGAAGACCAGCAACAGCTTTCAGGGCTGCCACCTTCCGTGTGGGACAAGGATCCGGACGTGTGCCTTTTCGGAATCAGGCTCTGCCGAGGACGAGAGCCATGAGATGTTCCTCCTCTGGGCAAGCCCGGGTCCCAGATCCTGTTGTGCCTGTGAATAGGCTGCAGGGGGACGGTGAAGACCAGCAACAGCTTTCAGGGCTGCCACCTTCCGTGTGGGACAAGGAGCCGGACGTGTGCCTTTTCGGAATCAGGCTCTGCCGAGGACGAGAGCCATGAGATGTTCCTCCTCTGGGCATGCCCGGGTCCCAGATCCTGTTGTGCCTGTGAATAGGCTGCAGGGGGACGGTGAAGACCAGCAACATCTTTCAGGGCTGCCACCTTCCGTGTGGGACAAGGAGCCGGACGTGTGCCTTTTCGGAATCAGGCTCTGCCGAGGACGAGAGCCATGAGATGTTCCTTCTCTGGGCAAGCCCAGGTCCCAGATCCTGTTGTGCCTGTGAATAGGCTGCAGGGGGACGGTGAAGACCAGCAACAGCTTTCAGGGCTGCCACCTTCCGTGTGGGACAAGGAGCCGGACGTGTGCCTTTTCGGAATCAGGCTCTACCGAGGACGAGAGCCATGAGATGTTCCTCCTCTCAGCAAGCCCGGGTCCCAGATCCTGTTGTGCCTGTGAATAGGCTGCAGGGGGACGGTGAAGACCAGCAACAGCTTTCAGGGCTGCCACCTTCCGTGTGGGACAAGGAGCCGGACGTGTGCCTTTTCGGAATCAGGCTCTGCCGAGGACGAGAGCCATGAGATGTTCCTCCTCTGGGCAAGCCCGGGTCCCAGATCCTGTTGTGCCTGTGAATAGGCTGCAGGGGGACGGTGAAGACCAGCAACAGCTTTCAGGGCTGCCACCTTCCGTGTGGGACAAGGAGCCGGACGTGTGCCTTTTCGGAATCAGGCTCTGCCGAGGACGAGAGCCATGAGATGTTCCTCCTCTGGGCAAGCCCATGTCCCAGATCCTGTTGTGCCTGTGAATAGGCTGCAGGGGGACGGTGAAGACCAGCAACAGCTTTCAGGGCTGCCACCTTCCGTGTGGGACAAGGAGCCGGACGTGTGCCTTTTTGGAATCAGGCTCTGCCGAAGAAGAGATCCATTAGATGTTCCTCCTCTGGGCATGCCCAGGTCCCGAATCCTGTTGTGCCTGTGAATAGGCTGCAGGGGGACGGTGAAGACCAGCAACAGCTTTCAGGGCTGCCACCTTCCGTGTGGGACAAGGAGCCGGACGTGTGCCTTTTCGGAATGAGGCTCTGCCGAGGACGAGAGCCATGAGATGTTCCTCCTCTGGGCAAGCCCGGGTCCCAGATCCTGTTGTGCCTGTGAATAGGCTGCAGGGGGATGGTGAAGACCAGCAACAGCTTTCAGGGCTGCCACCTTCCGTGTGGGACAAGGAGCCGGACGTGTGCCTTTTCGGAATCAGGCTCTGCCGAGGACGAGAGCCATGAGATGTTCCTCCTCTGGGCATGCCCGGGTCCTCAATCCTGTTGTGCCTCTGAATAGGCTGCAGGGGGACGGTGAAGACCAGCAACAGCTTTCAGGGCTGCCACCTTCCGTGTGGGACAAGGAGCCGGACGTGTGCCTTTTCGGAATCAGGCTCTGCCGAGGACGAGAGCCATGAGATGTTCCTCCTCTGGGCATGCCCGGTTCCCAGATCCTGTTGTACCTGTGAATAGGCTGCAGGGGGACGGTGAAGACCAGCAACAGCTTTCAGGGCTGCCACCTTCCGTGTGGGACAAGGAGCCGTACGTGTGCCTTTTCGGAATCAGGCTCTGCCGAGGACGAGAGCCATGAGATGTTCCTCCTCTCAGCAAGCCCAGGTCCCAGATCCTGTTGTGCCTGTGAATAGGCTGCAGGGGGACGGTAAAGACCAGCAACAGCTTTCAGGGCTGCCACCTTCCGTGTGGGACAAGGAGCCGGACGTGTGCCTTTTCGGAATCAGGCTCTGCCGAGGACGAGAGCCATGAGATGTTCCTCCTCTGGGCATGCCCGGGTCCTGAATCCTGTTGTGCCTCTGAATAGGCTGCAGGGGGACGGTGAAGACCAGCAACATCTTTCAGGGCTGCCACCTTCCGTGTGGGACAAGGAGCCGGACGTGTGCCTTTTCTGAATCAGGCTCTGCCGAGGACGAGAGCCATGAGATGTTCCTCCTCTGGGCAAGCCCAGGTCCCAGATCCTGTTGTGCCTGTGAATAGGCTGCAGGGGGACGGTGAAGACCAGCAACAGCTTTCAGGGCTGCCACCTTCCGTGTGGGACAAGGAGCCGGACGTGTGCCTTTTCGGAATCAGGCTCTACCGAGGACGAGAGCCATGAGATGTTCCTCCTCTCAGCAAGCCCGGGTCCCAGATCCTGTTGTACCTGTGAATAGGCTTCAGGGGGACGGTGAAGACCAGCAACATCTTTCAGGGCTGCCACCTTCCGTGTGGGACAAGGAGCCGGACGTGTGACTTTTCGGAATCAGGCTCTGCCGAGGACGAGAGCCATGAGATGTTCCTTCTCTGGGCATGCCCGGGTCCTGAATCCTGTGTGCCTGTGAATAGGCTGCAGGGGGACGGTGAAGACCAGCAACAGCTTTCAGGGCTGCCACCTTCCGTGTGGGACAAGGAGCCGGACGTGTGCCTTTTCGAAAGAGGCTCTTCCGAGGACGAGAGCCATGAGATGTTCCTCCTCTGGGCATGCCCGGGTCCCAGATCCTGTTGTGCCTGTGAATAGGCTGCAGGGGGACGGTGAGGACCAGCAACAGCTTTCAGGGCTGCCACCTTCCGTGTGGGACAAGGAGCCGGACGTGTGCCTTTTCGGAATCAGGCTCTGCCGAGGACGAGATCCATGAGATGTTCCTCCTCTGGGCATGCCCGGGTCCCAGATCCTGTTGTGCCTGTGAATAGGCTGCAGGGGGACGGTGAAGACCAGCAACAGCTTACAGGGCTGCCACCTTCCGTGTGGGACAAGGAGCCGGACGTGTGCCTTTTCGGAATCAGGCTCTACCGAGGACGAGAGCCATGAGATGTTCCTCCTCTGGGCAAGCCCAGGTCCCAGATCCTGTTGTGCCTGTGAATAGGCTGCAGGGGGACGGTGAAGACCAGCAACAACTTTCAGGGCTGCCACCTTCCGTGTGGGACAAGGAGCCGGACGTGTGCCTTTTCGGAATCAGGCTCTACCGAGGACGAGAGCCATGAGATGTTCCTCCTCTCAGCAAGCCCGGGTCCCAGATCCTGTTGTACCTGTGAATAGTCTGCAGGGGGACGGTGAAGACCAGCAACAGCTTTCAGGGCTGCCACCTTCCGTGTGGGACAAGGAGCCGGACGTGTGCCTTTTCGGAATCAGGCTCTGCCGAGGACGAGAGCCATGAGATGTTCCTCCTCTGGGCATGCCCGGGTCCTGAATCCTGTTGTGCCTGTGAATAGGCTGCAGGGGGACGGTGAAGACCAGCAACAGCTTTCAGGGCTGCCACCTTCCGTGTGGGACAAGGAGCCAGACGTGTGCCTTTTCGGAATCAGGCTCTGCCGAGGACGAGAGCCATGAGATGTTCCTCCTCTGGGCATGCCCGGGTCCCAGATCCTGTTGTGCCTGTGAATAGGCTGCAGGGGGACGGTGAAGACCAGCAACAGCTTTCAGGGCTGCCACCTTCCGTGTGGGACAAGGATCCGGACGTGTGCCTTTTCGGAATCAGGCTCTGCCGAGGACGAGATCCATGAGATGTTCCTCCTCTGGGCAAGCCCGGGTCCCAGATCCTGTTGTGCCTGTGAATAGGCTGCAGGGGGACGGTGAAGACCAGCAACAGCTTTCAGGGCTGCCACCTTCCGTGTGGGACAAGGAGCCGGACGTGTGCCTTTTCGGAATCAGGCTCTGCCGAGGACGAGAGCCATGAGATGTTCCTCCTCTGGGCATGCCCGGGTCCCAGATCCTGTTGTGCCTGTGAATAGGCTGCAGGGGGACGGTGAAGACCAGCAACATCTTTCAGGGCTGCCACCTTCCGTGTGGGACAAGGAGCCGGACGTGTGCCTTTTCTGAATCAGGCTCTGCCGAGGACGAGAGCCATGAGATGTTCCTCCTCTGGGCAAGCCCAGGTCCCAGATCCTGTTGTGCCTGTGAATAGGCTGCAGGGGGACGGTGAAGACCAGCAACAGCTTTCAGGGCTGCCACCTTCCGTGTGGGACAAGGAGCCGGACGTGTGCCTTTTCGGAATCAGGCTCTACCGAGGACGAGAGCCATGAGATGTTCCTCCTCTCAGCAAGCCCGGGTCCCAGATCCTGTTGTGCCTGTGAATAGGCTGCAGGGGGACGGTGAAGACCAGCAACAGCTTTCAGGGCTGCCACCTTCCGTGTGGGACAAGGAGCCGGACGTGTGCCTTTTCGGAATCAGGCTCTGCCGAGGACGAGAGCCATGAGATGTTCCTCCTCTGGGCAAGCCCGGGTCCCAGATCCTGTTGTGCCTGTGAATAGGCTGCAGGGGGACGGTGAAGACCAGCAACAGCTTTCAGGGCTGCCACCTTCCGTGTGGGACAAGGAGCCGGACGTGTGCCTTTTCGGAATCAGGCTCTGCCGAGGACGAGAGCCATGAGATGTTCCTCCTCTGGGCAAGCCCATGTCCCAGATCCTGTTGTGCCTGTGAATAGGCTGCAGGGGGACGGTGAAGACCAGCAACAGCTTTCAGGGCTGCCACCTTCCGTGTGGGACAAGGAGCCGGACGTGTGCCTTTTTGGAATCAGGCTCTGCCGAAGAAGAGATCCATTAGATGTTCCTCCTCTGGGCATGCCCGGGTCCCCAATCCTGTTGTGCCTGTGAATAGGCTGCAGGGGGACGGTGAAGACCAGCAACAGCTTTCAGGGCTGCCACCTTCCGTGTGGGACAAGGAGCCGGACGTGTGCCTTTTCGGAATGAGGCTCTGCCGAGGACGAGAGCCATGAGATGTTCCTCCTCTGGGCAAGCCCGGGTCCCAGATCCTGTTGTGCCTGTGAATAGGCTGCAGGGGGATGGTGAAGACCAGCAACAGCTTTCAGGGCTGCCACCTTCCGTGTGGGACAAGGAGCCGGACGTGTGCCTTTTCGGAATCAGGCTCTGCCGAGGACGAGAGCCATGAGATGTTCCTCCTCTGGGCATGCCCGGGTCCTCAATCCTGTTGTGCCTCTGAATAGGCTGCAGGGGGACGGTGAAGACCAGCAACAGCTTTCAGGGCTGCCACCTTCCGTGTGGGACAAGGAGCCGGACGTGTGCCTTTTCGGAATCAGGCTCTGCCGAGGACGAGAGCCATGAGATGTTCCTCCTCTGGGCATGCCCGGTTCCCAGATCCTGTTGTACCTGTGAATAGGCTGCAGGGGGACGGTGAAGACCAGCAACATCTTTCAGGGCTGCCACCTTCCGTGTGGGACAAGGAGCCGTACGTGTGCCTTTTCGGAATCAGGCTCTGCCGAGGACGAGAGCCATGAGATGTTCCTCCTCTCAGCAAGCCCAGGTCCCAGATCCTGTTGTGCCTGTGAATAGGCTGCAGGGGGACGGTAAAGACCAGCAACAGCTTTCAGGGCTGCCACCTTCCGTGTGGGACAAGGAGCCGGACGTGTGCCTTTTCGGAATCAGGCTCTGCCGAGGACGAGAGCCATGAGATGTTCCTCCTCTGGGCATGCCCGGGTCCTGAATCCTGTTGTGCCTCTGAATAGGCTGCAGGGGGACGGTGAAGACCAGCAACATCTTTCAGGGCTGCCACCTTCCGTGTGGGACAAGGAGCCGGACGTGTGCCTTTTCTGAATCAGGCTCTGCCGAGGACGAGAGCCATGAGATGTTCCTCCTCTGGGCAAGCCCAGGTCCCAGATCCTGTTGTGCCTGTGAATAGGCTGCAGGGGGACGGTGAGGACCAGCAACAGCTTTCAGGGCTGCCACCTTCCGTGTGGGACAAGGAGCCGGACGTGTGCCTTTTCGGAATCAGGCTCTACCGAGGACGAGAGCCATGAGATGTTCCTCCTCTCAGCAAGCCCGGGTCCCAGATCCTGTTGTACCTGTGAATAGGCTTCAGGGGGACGGTGAAGACCAGCAACATCTTTCAGGGCTGCCACCTTCCGTGTGGGACAAGGAGCCGGACGTGTGACTTTTCGGAATCAGGCTCTGCCGAGGACGAGAGCCATGAGATGTTCCTTCTCTGGGCATGCCCGGGTCCTGAATCCTGTGTGCCTGTGAATAGGCTGCAGGGGGACGGTGAAGACCAGCAACAGCTTTCAGGGCTGCCACCTTCCGTGTGGGACAAGGAGCCGGACGTGTGCCTTTTCGAAAGAGGCTCTTCCGAGGACGAGAGCCATGAGATGTTCCTCCTCTGGGCATGCCCGGGTCCCAGATCCTGTTGTGCCTGTGAATAGGCTGCAGGGGGACGGTGAGGACCAGCAACAGCTTTCAGGGCTGCCACCTTCCGTGTGGGACAAGGAGCCGGACGTGTGCCTTTTCGGAATCAGGCTCTGCCGAGGACGAGATCCATGAGATGTTCCTCCTCTGGGCATGCCCGGGTCCCAGATCCTGTTGTGCCTGTGAATAGGCTGCAGGGGGACGGTGAAGACCAGCAACAGCTTACAGGGCTGCCACCTTCCGTGTGGGACAAGGAGCCGGACGTGTGCCTTTTCGGAATCAGGCTCTACCGAGGACGAGAGCCATGAGATGTTCCTCCTCTGGGCAAGCCCAGGTCCCAGATCCTGTTGTGCCTGTGAATAGGCTGCAGGGGGACGGTGAAGACCAGCAACAACTTTCAGGGCTGCCACCTTCCGTGTGGGACAAGGAGCCGGACGTGTGCCTTTTCGGAATCAGGCTCTACCGAGGACGAGAGCCATGAGATGTTCCTCCTCTCAGCAAGCCCGGGTCCCAGATCCTGTTGTACCTGTGAATAGTCTGCAGGGGGACGGTGAAGACCAGCAACAGCTTTCAGGGCTGCCACCTTCCGTGTGGGACAAGGAGCCGGACGTGTGCCTTTTCGGAATCAGGCTCTGCCGAGGACGAGAGCCATGAGATGTTCCTCCTCTGGGCATGCCCGGGTCCTGAATCCTGTTGTGCCTCTGAATAGGCTGCAGGGGGACGGTGAAGACCAGCAACAGCTTTCAGGGCTGCCACCTTCCGTGTGGGACAAGGAGCCAGACGTGTGCCTTTTCGGAATCAGGCTCTGCCGAGGACGAGAGCCATGAGATGTTCCTCCTCTGGGCATGCCCGGGTCCCAGATCCTGTTGTGCCTGTGAATAGGCTGCAGGGGGACGGTGAAGAGCAGCAACAGCTTTCAGGGCTGCCACCTTCCGTGTGGGACAAGGAGCCGGACGTGTGCCTTTTCGGAATCAGGCTCTGCCGAGGACGAGAGCCATGAGATGTTCCTCCTCTGGGCAAGCCCGGGTCCCAGATCCTGTTGTGCCTGTGAATAGGCTGCAGGGGGACGGTGAAGACCAGCAACAGCTTTCAGGGCTGCCACCTTCCGTGTGGGACAAGGAGCCGGACGTGTGCCTTTTCGGAATCAGGCTCTGCAGAGGATGAGATCCATGAGATGTTCCTCCTCTGGGCATGCCCGGGTCCCAGATCCTGTTGTGCCTGTGAATAGGCTGCAGGGGGACGGTGAAGACCAGCAACATCTTTCAGGGCTGCCACCTTCCGTGTGGGACAAGGAGCCGGACGTGTGCCTTTTCTGAATCAGGCTCTGCCGAGGACGAGAGCCATGAGATGTTCCTCCTCTGGGCAAGCCCAGGTCCCAGATCCTGTTGTGCCTGTGAATAGGCTGCAGGGGGACGGTGAAGACCAGCAACAACTTTCAGGGCTGCCACCTTCCGTGTGGGACAAGGAGCCGGACGTGTGCCTTTTCGGAATCAGGCTCTACCGAGGACGAGAGCCATGAGATGTTCCTCCTCTCAGCAAGCCCGGGTCCCAGATCCTGTTGTGCCTGTGAATAGGCTGCAGGGGGACGGTGAAGACCAGCAACAGCTTTCAGGGCTGCCACCTTCCGTGTGGGACAAGGAGCCGGACGTGTGCCTTTACGGAATCAGGCTCTGCCGAGGACGAGAGCCATGAGATGTTCCTCCTCTGGGCAAGCCCGGGTCCCAGATCCTGTTGTGCCTGTGAATAGGCTGCAGGGGGACGGTGAAGACCAGCAACAGCTTTCAGGGCTGCCACCTTCCGTGTGGGACAAGGAGCCGGACGTGTGCCTTTTCGGAATCAGGCTCTGCCGAGGACGAGAGCCATGAGATGTTCCTCCTCTGGGCAAGCCCATGTCCCAGATCCTGTTGTGCCTGTGAATAGGCTGCAGGGGGACGGTGAAGACCAGCAACAGCTTTCAGGGCTGCCACCTTCCGTGTGGGACAAGGAGCCGGACGTGTGCCTTTTCGGAATCAGGCTCTGCCGAAGAAGAGATCCATTAGATGTTCCTCCTCTGGGCATGCCCAGGTCCCGAATCCTGTTGTGACTGTGAATAGGCTGCAGGGGGACGGTGAAGACCAGCAACAGCTTTCAGGGCTGCCACCTTCCGTGTGGGACAAGGAGCCGGACGTGTGCCTTTTCGGAATGAGGCTCTGCCGAGGACGAGAGCCATGAGATGTTCCTCCTCTGGGCAAGCCCGGGTCCCAGATCCTGTTGTGCCTGTGAATAGGCTGCAGGGGGATGGTGAAGACCAGCAACAGCTTTCAGGGCTGCCACCTTCCGTGTGGGACAAGGAGCCGGACGTGTGCCTTTTCGGAATCAGGCTCTGCCGAGGACGAGAGCCATGAGATGTTCCTCCTCTGGGCATGCCCGGGTCCTCAATCCTGTTGTGCCTCTGAATAGGCTGCAGGGGGACGGTGAAGACCAGCAACAGCTTTCAGGGCTGCCACCTTCCGTGTGGGACAAGGAGCCGGACGTGTGCCTTTTCGGAATCAGGCTCTGCCGAGGACGAGAGCCATGAGATGTTCCTCCTCTGGGCATGCCCGGTTCCCAGATCCTGTTGTACCTGTGAATAGGCTGCAGGGGGACGGTGAAGACCAGCAACAGCTTTCAGGGCTGCCACCTTCCGTGTGGGACAAGGAGCCGTACGTGTGCCTTTTCGGAATCAGGCTCTGCCGAGGACGAGAGCCATGAGATGTTCCTCCTCTCAGCAAGCCCAGGTCCCAGATCCTGTTGTGCCTGTGAATAGGCTGCAGGGGGACGGTAAAGACCAGCAACAGCTTTCAGGGCTGCCACCTTCCGTGTGGGACAAGGAGCCGGACGTGTGCCTTTTCGGAATCAGGCTCTGCCGAGGACGAGAGCCATGAGATGTTCCTCCTCTGGGCATGCCCGGGTCCTGAATCCTGTTGTGCCTCTGAATAGGCTGCAGGGGGACGGTGAAGACCAGCAACATCTTTCAGGGCTGCCACCTTCCGTGTGGGACAAGGAGCCGGACGTGTGCCTTTTCTGAATCAGGCTCTGCCGAGGACGAGAGCCATGAGATGTTCCTCCTCTGGGCAAGCCCAGGTCCCAGATCCTGTTGTGCCTGTGAATAGGCTGCAGGGGGACGGTGAAGACCAGCAACAGCTTTCAGGGCTGCCACCTTCCGTGTGGGACAAGGAGCCGGACGTGTGCCTTTTCGGAATCAGGCTCTACCGAGGACGAGAGCCATGAGATGTTCCTCCTCTGGGCAAGCCCGGGTCCCAGATCCTGTTGTACCTGTGAATAGGCTTCAGGGGGACGGTGAAGACCAGCAACATCTTTCAGGGCTGCCACCTTCCGTGTGGGACAAGGAGCCGGACGTGTGACTTTTCGGAATCAGGCTCTGCCGAGGACGAGAGCCATGAGATGTTCCTTCTCTGGGCATGCCCGGGTCCTGAATCCTGTGTGCCTGTGAATAGGCTGCAGGGGGACGGTGAAGACCAGCAACAGCTTTCAGGGCTGCCACCTTCCGTGTGGGACAAGGAGCCGGACGTGTGCCTTTTCGAAAGAGGCTCTTCCGAGGACGAGAGCCATGAGATGTTCCTCCTCTGGGCATGCCCAGGTCCCAGATCCTGTTGTGCCTGTGAATAGGCTGCAGGGGGACGGTGAGGACCAGCAACAGCTTTCAGGGCTGCCACCTTCCGTGTGGGACAAGGAGCCGGACGTGTGCCTTTTCGGAATCAGGCTCTGCCGAGGACGAGATCCATGAGATGTTCCTCCTCTGGGCATGCCCGGGTCCCAGATCCTGTTGTGCCTGTGAATAGGCTGCAGGGGGACGGTGAAGACCAGCAACAGCTTACAGGGCTGCCACCTTCCGTGTGGGACAAGGAGCCGGACGTGTGCCTTTTCGGAATCAGGCTCTACCGAGGACGAGAGCCATGAGATGTTCCTCCTCTGGGCAAGCCCAGGTCCCAGATCCTGTTGTGCCTGTGAATAGGCTGCAGGGGGACGGTGAAGACCAGCAACAACTTTCAGGGCTGCCACCTTCCGTGTGGGACAAGGAGCCGGACGTGTGCCTTTTCGGAATCAGGCTCTACCGAGGACGAGAGCCATGAGATGTTCCTCCTCTCAGCAAGCCCGGGTCCCAGATCCTGTTGTACCTGTGAATAGTCTGCAGGGGGACGGTGAAGACCAGCAACAGCTTTCAGGGCTGCCACCTTCCGTGTGGGACAAGGAGCCGGACGTGTGCCTTTTCGGAATCAGGCTCTGCCGAGGACGAGAGCCATGAGATGTTCCTCCTCTGGGCATGCCCGGGTCCTGAATCCTGTTGTGCCTCTGAATAGGCTGCAGGGGGACGGTGAAGACCAGCAACCTCTTTCAGGGCTGCCACCTTCCGTGTGGGACAAGGAGCCGGACGTGTGCCTTTTCGGAATCAGGCTCTGCCGAGGACGAGAGCCATGAGATGTTCCTCCTCTCAGCAAGCCCAGGTCCCAGATCCTGTTGTGCCTGTGAATAGGCTGCAGGGGGACGGTAAAGACCAGCAACAGCTTTCAGGGCTGCCACCTTCCGTGTGGGACAAGGAGCCGGACGTGTGCCTTTTCGGAATCAGGCTCTGCCGAGGAAGAGATCCATGAGATGTTCCTCCTCTGGGCATGCCCGGGTCCTGAATCCTGTTGTGCCTGTGAATAGGCTGCAGGGGGACGGTGAAGACCAGCAACAGCTTTCAGGGCTGCCACCTTCCGTGTGGGACAAGGAGCCGGACATGTGCCTTTTTGGAATCAGGCTCTGCCGAAGAAGAGATCCATTAGATGTTCCTCCTCTGGGCATGCCCAGGTCCCGAATCCTGTTGTGCCTGTGAATAGGCTGCAGGGGGACGGTGAAGACCAGCAACAGCTTTCAGGGCTGCCACCTTCCGTGTGGGACAAGGAGCCGGACGTGTGCCTTTTCGGAATGAGGCTCTGCCGAGGACGAGAGCCATGAGATGTTCCTCCTCTGGGCAAGCCCGGGTCCCAGATCCTGTTGTGCCTGTGAATAGGCTGCAGGGGGATGGTGAAGACCAGCAACAGCTTTCAGGGCTGCCACCTTCCGTGTGGGACAAGGAGCCGGACGTGTGCCTTTACGGAATCAGGCTCTGCCGAGGACGAGAGCCATGAGATGTTCCTCCTCTGGGCATGCCCGGGTCCCAGATCCTGTTGTGCCTCTGAATAGGCTGCAGGGGGACGGTGAAGACCAGCAACAGCTTTCAGGGCTGCCACCTTCCGTGTGGGACAAGGAGCCGGACGTGTGCCTTTTTGGAATCAGGCTCTGCCGAGGACGAGAGCCATGAGATGTTCCTCCTCTGGGCATGCCCGGTTCCCAGATCCTGTTGTACCTGTGAATAGGCTGCAGGGGGACGGTGAAGACCAGCAACAGCTTTCAGGGCTGCCACCTTCCGTGTGGGACAAGGAGCCGGACGTGTGCCTTTTCGGAATCAGGCTCTGCCGAGGACGAGAGCCATGAGATGTTCCTCCTCTGGGCATGCCCGGGTCCTGAATCCTGTGTGCCTGTGAATAGGCTGCAGGGGGACGGTGAAGACCAGCAACAGCTTTCAGGGCTGCCACCTTCCGTGTGGGACAAGGAGCCGGACGTGTGCCTTTTCGGAATCAGGCTCTGCCGAGGACGAGAGCCATGAGATGTTCCTCCTCTGGGCATGCCCGGGTCCTGAATCCTGTTGTGCCTCTGAATAGGCTGCAGGGGGACGGTGAAGACCAGCAACAGCTTTCAGGGCTGCCACCTTCCGTGTGGGACAAGGAGCCAGACGTGTGCCTTTTCGGAATCAGGCTCTGCCGAGGACGAGAGCCATGAGATGTTCCTCCTCTGGGCATGCCCGGGTCCCAGATCCTGTTGTGCCTGTGAATAGGCTGCAGGGGGACGGTGAAGACCAGCAACAGCTTTCAGGGCTGCCACCTTCCGTGTGGGACAAGGATCCGGACGTGTGCCTTTTCGGAATCAAGGCTCTGCCGAGGACGAGAGCCATGAGATGTTCCTCCTCTGGGCAAGCCCGGGTCCCAGATCCTGTTGTGCCTGTGAATAGGCTGCAGGGGGACGGTGAAGACCAGCAACAGCTTTCAGGGCTGCCACCTTCCGTGTGGGACAAGGAGCCGGACGTGTGCCTTTTCGGAATCAGGCTCTGCCGAGGACGAGATCCATGAGATGTTCCTCCTCTGGGCATGCCCGGGTCCCAGATCCTGTTGTGCCTGTGAATAGGCTGCAGGGGGACGGTGAAGACCAGCAACATCTTTCAGGGCTGCCACCTTCCGTGTGGGACAAGGAGCCGGACGTGTGCCTTTTCTGAATCAGGCTCTGCCGAGGACGAGAGCCATGAGATGTTCCTCCTCTGGGCAAGCCCAGGTCCCAGATCCTGTTGTGCCTGTGAATAGGCTGCAGGGGGACGGTGAAGACCAGCAACAGCTTTCAGGGCTGCCACCTTCCGTGTGGGACAAGGAGCCGGACGTGTGCCTTTTCGGAATGAGGCTCTGCCGAGGACGAGAGCCATGAGATGTTCCTCCTCTGGGCAAGCCCGGGTCCCAGATCCTGTTGTGCCTGTGAATAGGCTGCAGGGGGACGGTGAAGACCAGCAACAGCTTTCAGGGCTGCCACCTTCCGTGTGGGACAAGGAGCCGGACGTGTGCCTTTTCGGAATCAGGCTCTGCCGAGGACGAGAGCCATGAGATGTTCCTCCTCTGGGCAAGCCCGGGTCCCAGATCCTGTTGTGCCTGTGAATAGGCTGCAGGGGGATGGTGAAGACCAGCAACAGCTTTCAGGGCTGCCACCTTCCGTGTGGGACAAGGAGCCGGACGTGTGTCCTTTCGGAATCAGGCTCTGCCGAGGACGAGAGCCATGAGATGTTCCTCCTCTGGGCAAGCCCATGTCCCAGATCCTGTTGTGCCTGTGAATAGGCTGCAGGTGGACGGTGAAGACCAGCAACAGCTTTCAGGGCTGCCACCTTCCGTGTGGGACAAGGAGCCGGACGTGTGCCTTTTTGGAATCAGGCTCTGCCGAAGAAGAGATCCATTAGATGTTCCTCCTCTGGGCATGCCCAGGTCCCGAATCCTGTTGTGCCTGTGAATAGGCTGCAGGGGGACGGTGAAGACCAGCAACAGCTTTCAGGGCTGCCACCTTCCGTGTGGGACAAGGAGCCGGACGTGTGCCTTTTCGGAATGAGGCTCTGCCGAGGACGAGAGCCATGAGATGTTCCTCCTCTGGGCAAGCCCGGGTCCCAGATCCTGTTGTGCCTGTGAATAGGCTGCAGGGGGATGGTGAAGACCAGCAACAGCTTTCCGGCCTGACACCTTCCGTGTGGGACAAGGAGCCGGACGTGTGCCTTTTCGGAATCAGGCTCTGCCGAGGACGAGAGCCATGAGATGTTCCTCCTCTGGGCATGCCCGGGTCCTCAATCCTGTTGTGCCTCTGAATAGGCTGCAGGGGGACGGTGAAGACCAGCAACAGCTTTCAGGGCTGCCACCTTCCGTGTGGGACAAGGAGCCGGACGTGTGCCTTTTCGGAATCAGGCTCTGCCGAGGACGAGAGCCATGAGATGTTCCTCCTCTGGGCATGCCCGGTTCCCAGATCCTGTTGTACCTGTGAATAGGCTTCAGGGGGACGGTGAAGACCAGCAACAGCTTTCAGGGCTGCCACCTTCCGTGTGGGACAAGGAGCCGTACGTGTGCCTTTTCGGAATCAGGCTCTGCCGAGGACGAGAGCCATGAGATGTTCCTCCTCTCAGCAAGCCCAGGTCCCAGATCCTGTTGTGCCTGTGAATAGGCTGCAGGGGGACGGTAAAGACCAGCAACAGCTTTCAGGGCTGCCACCTTCCGTGTGGGACAAGGAGCCGGACGTGTGCCTTTTCGGAATCAGGCTCTGCCGAGGACGAGAGCCATGAGATGTTCCTCCTCTGGGCATGCCCGGGTCCTGAATCCTGTTGTGCCTCTGAATAGGCTGCAGGGGGACGGTGAAGACCAGCAACATCTTTCAGGGCTGCCACCTTCCGTGTGGGACAAGGAGCCGGACGTGTGCCTTTTCGGAATCAGGCTCTGCCGAGGACGAGAGCCTTGAGATGTTCCTCCTCTGGGCAAGCCCAGGTCCCAGATCCTGTTGTGCCTGTGAATAGGCTGCAGGGGGACGGTGAAGACCAGCAACAGCTTTCAGGGCTGCCACCTTCCGTGTGGGACAAGGAGCCGGACGTGTGCCTTTTCGGAATCAGGCTCTACCGAGGACGAGAGCCATGAGATGTTCCTCCTCTCAGCAAGCCCGGGTCCCAGATCCTGTTGTACCTGTGAATAGGCTTCAGGGGGACGGTGAAGACCAGCAACATCTTTCAGGGCTGCCACCTTCCGTGTGGGACAAGGAGCCGGACGTGTGCCTTTTCGGAATCAGGCTCTGCCGAGGACGAGAGCCATGAGATGTTCCTTCTCTGGGCATGCCCGGGTCCTGAATCCTGTGTGCCTGTGAATAGGCTGCAGGGGGACGGTGAAGACCAGCAACAGCTTTCAGGGCTGCCACCTTCCGTGTGGGACAAGGAGCCGGACGTGTGCCTTTTCGGAATCAGGCTCTGCCGAGGACGAGAGCCATGAGATGTTCCTCCTCTGGGCATGCCCGGGTCCCAGATCCTGTTGTGCCTGTGAATAGGCTGCAGGGGGACGGTGAGGACCAGCAACAGCTTTCAGGGCTGCCACCTTCCGTGTGGGACAAGGAGCCGGACGTGTGCCTTTTCGGAATCAGGCTCTGCCGAGGACGAGATCCATGAGATGTTCCTCCTCTGGGCATGCCCGGGTCCCAGATCCTGTTGTGCCTGTGAATAGGCTGCAGGGGGACGGTGAAGACCAGCAACAGCTTACAGGGCTGCCACCTTCCGTGTGGGACAAGGAGCCGGACGTGTGCCTTTTCGGAATCAGGCTCTACCGAGGACGAGAGCCATGAGATGTTCCTCCTCTGGGCAAGCCCAGGTCCCAGATCCTGTTGTGCCTGTGAATAGGCTGCAGGGGGACGGTGAAGACCAGCAACAACTTTCAGGGCTGCCACCTTCCGTGTGGGACAAGGAGCCGGACGTGTGCCTTTTCGGAATCAGGCTCTACCGAGGACGAGAGCCATGAGATGTTCCTCCTCTCAGCAAGCCCGGGTCCCAGATCCTGTTGTACCTGTGAATAGTCTGCAGGGGGACGGTGAAGACCAGCAACAGCTTTCAGGGCTGCCACCTTCCGTGTGGGACAAGGAGCCGGACGTGTGCCTTTTCGGAATCAGGCTCTGCCGAGGACGAGAGCCATGAGATGTTCCTCCTCTGGGCATGCCCGGGTCCTGAATCCTGTTGTGCCTCTGAATAGGCTGCAGGGGGACGGTGAAGACCAGCAACAGCTTTCAGGGCTGCCACCTACCGTGTGGGACAAGGAGCCGGACGTGTGCCTTTTCGGAATCAGGCTCTGCCGAGGACGAGAGCCATGAGATGTTCCTCCTCTGGGCATGCCCGGTTAACAGATCCTGTTGTACCTGTGAATAGGCTGCAGGGGGATGGTGAAGACCAGCAACATCTTTCAGGGCTGCCACCTTCCGTGTGGGACAAGGAGCCGGACGTGTGCCTTTTCTGAATCAGGCTCTGCCGAGGACGAGAGCCATGAGATGTTCCTCCTCTGGGCAAGCCCAGGTCCCAGATCCTGTTGTGCCTGTGAATAGGCTGCAGGGGGACGGTGAAGACCAGCAACAGCTTTCAGGGCTGCCACCTTCCGTGTGGGACAAGGAGCCGGACGTGTGCCTTTTCGGAATCAGGCTCTACCGAGGACGAGAGCCATGAGATGTTCCTCCTCTCAGCAAGCCCGGGTCCCAGATCCTGTTGTACCTGTGAATAGGCTTCAGGGGGACGGTGAAGACCAGCAACATCTTTCAGGGCTGCCACCTTCCGTGTGGGACAAGGAGCCGGACGTGTGACTTTTCGGAATCAGGCTCTGCCGAGGACGAGAGCCATGAGATGTTCCTTCTCTGGGCATGCCCGGGTCCTGAATCCTGTGTGCCTGTGAATAGGCTGCAGGGGGACGGTGAAGACCAGCAACAGCTTTCAGGGCTGCCACCTTCCGTGTGGGACAAGGAGCCGGACGTGTGCCTTTTCGAAAGAGGCTCTTCCGAGGACGAGAGCCATGAGATGTTCCTCCTCTGGGCAAGCCCGGGTCCCAGATCCTGTTGTGCCTGTGAATAGGCTGCAGGGGGACGGTGAAGACCAGCAACAGCTTTCAGGGCTGCCACCTTCCGTGTGGGACAAGGAGCCGGACGTGTGCCTTTTCGGAATCAGGCTCTGCCGAGGACGAGATCCATGAGATGTTCCTCCTCTGGGCATGCCCGGGTCCCAGATCCTGTTGTGCCTGTGAATAGGCTGCAGGGGGACGGTGAAGACCAGCAACATCTTTCAGGGCTGCCACCTTCCGTGTGGGACAAGGAGCCGGACGTGTGCCTTTTCTGAATCAGGCTCTGCCGAGGACGAGAGCCATGAGATGTTCCTCCTCTGGGCAAGCCCAGGTCCCAGATCCTGTTGTGCCTGTGAATAGGCTGCAGGGGGACGGTGAAGACCAGCAACAGCTTTCAGGGCTGCCACCTTCCGTGTGGGACAAGGAGCCGGACGTGTGCCTTTTCGGAATGAGGCTCTGCCGAGGACGAGAGCCATGAGATGTTCCTCCTCTGGGCAAGCCCGGGTCCCAGATCCTGTTGTGCCTGTGAAAAGGCTGCAGGGGGACGGTGAAGACCAGCAACAGCTTTCAGGGCTGCCACCTTCCGTGTGGGACAAGGAGCCGGACGTGTGCCTTTTCGGAATCAGGCTCTGCCGAGGATGAGAGCCATGAGATGTTCCTCCTCTGGGCAAGCCCGGGTCCCAGATCCTGTTGTGCCTGTGAATAGGCTGCAGGGGGACGGTGAAGACCAGCAACAGCTTTCAGGGCTGCCACCTTCCGTGTGGGACAAGGAGCCGGACGTGTGTCTTTTCGGAATCAGGCTCTGCCGAGGACGAGAGCCATGAGATGTTCCTCCTCTGGGCAAGCCCATGTCCCAGATCCTGTTGTGCCTGTGAATAGGCTGCAGGGGGACGGTGAAGACCAGCAACAGCTTTCAGGGCTGCCACCTTCCGTGTGGGACAAGGAGCCGGACGTGTGCCTTTTTGGAATCAGGCTCTGCCGAAGAAGAGATCCATTAGATGTTCCTCCTCTGGGCATGCCCAGGTCCCGAATCCTGTTGTGCCTGTGAATAGGCTGCAGGGGGACGGTGAAGACCAGCAACAGCTTTCAGGGCTGCCACCTTCCGTGTGGGACAAGGAGCCGGACGTGTGCCTTTTCGGAATGAGGCTCTGCCGAGGACGAGAGCCATGAGATGTTCCTCCTCTGGGCAAGCCCGGGTCCCAGATCCTGTTGTGCCTGTGAATAGGCTGCAGGGGGATGGTGAAGACCAGCAACATCTTTCAGGGCTGCCACCTTCCGTGTGGGACAAGGAGCCGGACGTGTGCCTTTTCGGAATCAGGCTCTGCCGAGGACGAGAGCCATGAGATGTTCCTCCTCTGGGCATGCCCGGGTCCTCAATCCTGTTGTGCCTCTGAATAGGCTGCAGGGGGACGGTGAAGACCAGCAACAGCTTTCAGGGCTGCCACCTTCCGTGTGGGACAAGGAGCCGGACATGTGCCTTTTCGGAATCAGGCTCTGCCGAGGACGAGAGCCATGAGATGTTCCTCCTCTGGGCATGCCCGGTTCCCAGATCCTGTTGTACCTGTGAATAGGCTGCAGGGGGACGGTGAAGACCAGCAACAGCTTTCAGGGCTGCCACCTTCCGTGTGGGACAAGGAGCCGTACGTGTGCCTTTTCGGAATCAGGCTCTGCCGAGGACGAGAGCCATGAGATGTTCCTCCTCTCAGCAAGCCCAGGTCCCAGATCCTGTTGTGCCTGTGAATAGGCTGCAGGGGGACGGTAAAGACCAGCAACAGCTTTCAGGGCTGCCACCTTCCGTGTGGGACAAGGAGCCGGACGTGTGCCTTTTCGGAATCAGGCTCTGCCGAGGACGAGAGCCATGAGATGTTCCTCCTCTGGGCATGCCCGGGTCCTGAATCCTGTTGTGCCTCTGAGTAGGCTGCAGGGGGACGGTGAAGACCAGCAACATCTTTCAGGGCTGCCACCTTCCGTGTGGGACAAGGAGCCGGACGTGTGCCTTTTCTGAATCAGGCTCTGCCGAGGACGAGAGCCTTGAGATGTTCCTCCTCTGGGCAAGCCCAGGTCCCAGATCCTGTTGTGCCTGTGAATAGGCTGCAGGGGGACGGTGAAGACCAGCAACAGCTTTCAGGGCTGCCACCTTCCGTGTGGGACAAGGAGCCGGACGTGTGCCTTTTCGGAATCAGGCTCTACCGAGGACGAGAGCCATGAGATGTTCCTCCTCTCAGCAAGCCCGGGTCCCAGATCCTGTTGTACCTGTGAATAGGCTTCAGGGGGACGGTGAAGACCAGCAACATCTTTCAGGGCTGCCACCTTCCGTGTGGGACAAGGAGCCGGACGTGTGCCTTTTCGGAATCAGGCTCTGCCGAGGAGAGAGCCATGAGATGTTCCTTCTCTGGGCATGCCCGGGTCCTGAATCCTGTGTGCCTGTGAATAGGCTGCAGGGGGACGGTGAAGACCAGCAACAGCTTTCAGGGCTGCCACCTTCCGTGTGGGACAAGGAGCCGGACGTGTGCCTTTTCGGAATCAGGCTCTGCCGAGGACGAGAGCCATGAGATGTTCCTCCTCTGGGCATGCCCGGGTCCCAGATCCTGTTGTGCCTGTGAATAGGCTGCAGGGGGACGGTGAGGACCAGCAACAGCTTTCAGGGCTGCCACCTTCCGTGTGGGACAAGGAGCCGGACGTGTGCCTTTTCGGAATCAGGCTCTGCCGAGGACGAGATCCATGAGATGTTCCTCCTCTGGGCATGCCCGGGTCCCAGATCCTGTTGTGCCTGTGAATATGCTGCAGGGGGACGGTGAAGACCAGCAACAGCTTACAGGGCTGCCACCTTCCGTGTGGGACAAGGAGCCGGACGTGTGCCTTTTCGGAATCAGGCTCTGCCGAGGACGAGAGCCATGAGATGTTCCTCCTCTGGGCAAGCCCAGGTCCCAGATCCTGTTGTGCCTGTGAATAGGCTGCAGGGGGACGGTGAAGACCAGCAACAACTTTCAGGGCTGCCACCTTCCGTGTGGGACAAGGAGCCGGACGTGTGCCTTTTCGGAATCAGGCTCTACCGAGGACGAGAGCCATGAGATGTTCCTCCTCTCAGCAAGCCCGGGTCCCAGATCCTGTTGTACCTGTGAATAGTCTGCAGGGGGACGGTGAAGACCAGCAACAGCTTTCAGGGCTGCCACCTTCCGTGTGGGACAAGGAGCCGGACGTGTGCCTTTTCTGAATCAGGCTCTGCCGAGGACGAGAGCCATGAGATGTTCCTCCACTGGGCAAGCCCAGGTCCCAGATCCTGTTGTGCCTGTGAATAGGCTGCAGGGGGACGGTGAAGACCAGCAACAGCTTTCAGGGCTGCCACCTTCCGTGTGGGACAAGGAGCCGGACGTGTGCCTTTTCGGAATCAGGCTCTACCGAGGACGAGAGCCATGAGATGTTCCTCCTCTCAGCAAGCCCGGGTCCCAGATCCTGTTGTACCTGTGAATAGGCTTCAGGGGGACGGTGAAGACCAGCAACATCTTTCAGGGCTGCCACCTTCCGTGTGGGACAAGGAGCCGGACGTGTGACTTTTCGGAATCAGGCTCTGCCGAGGACGAGAGCCATGAGATGTTCCTTCTCTGGGCATGCCCGGGTCCTGAATCCTGTGTGCCTGTGAATAGGCTGCAGGGGGACGGTGAAGACCAGCAACAGCTTTCAGGGCTGCCACCTTCCGTGTGGGACAAGGAGCCGGACGTGTGCCTTTTCGGAATCAGGCTCTGCCGAGGACGAGAGCCATGAGATGTTCCTCCTCTGGGCATGCCCGGGTCCTGAATCCTGTTGTGCCTCTGAATAGGCTGCAGGGGGACGGTGAAGACCAGCAACAGCTTTCAGGGCTGCCACCTTCCGTGTGGGACAAGGAGCCGGACGTGTGCCTTTTCGGAATCAGGCTCTGCCGAGGACGAGAGCCATGAGATGTTCCTCCTCTGGGCATGCCCGGGTCCCAGATCCTGTTGTGCCTGTGAATAGGCTGCAGGGGGACGGTGAAGACCAGCAACAGCTTTCAGGGCTGCCACCTTCCGTGTGGGACAAGGATCCGGACGTGTGCCTTTTCGGAATCAGGCTCTGCCGAGGACGAGAGCCATGAGATGTTCCTCCTCTGGGCAAGCCCGGGTCCCAGATCCTGTTGTGCCTGTGAATAGGCTGCAGGGGGACGGTGAAGACCAGCAACAGCTTTCAGGGCTGCCACCTTCCGTGTGGGACAAGGAGCCGGACGTGTGCCTTTTCGGAATCAGGCTCTGCAGAGGATGAGATCCATGAGATGTTCCTCCTCTGGGCATGCCCGGGTCCCAGATCCTGTTGTGCCTGTGAATAGGCTGCAGGGGGACGGTGAAGACCAGCAACAACTTTCAGGGCTGCCACCTTCCGTGTGGGACAAGGAGCCGGACGTGTGCCTTTTCGGAATCAGGCTCTACCGAGGACGAGAGCCATGAGATGTTCCTCCTCTCAGCAAGCCCGGGTCCCAGATCCTGTTGTGCCTGTGAATAGGCTGCAGGGGGACGGTGAAGACCAGCAACAGCTTTCAGGGCTGCCACCTTCCGTGTGGGACAAGGAGCCGGACGTGTGCCTTTTCGGAATCAGGCTCTGCCGAGGACGAGAGCCATGAGATGTTCCTCCTCTGGGCAAGCCCGGGTCCCAGATCCTGTTGTGCCTGTGAATAGGCTGCAGGGGGACGGTGAAGACCAGCAACAGCTTTCAGGGCTGCCACCTTCCGTGTGGGACAAGGAGCCGGACGTGTGCCTTTTCGGAATCAGGCTCTGCCGAGGACGAGAGCCATGAGATGTTCCTCCTCTGGGCAAGCCCATGTCCCAGATCCTGTTGTGCCTGTGAATAGGCTGCAGGGGGACGGTGAAGACCAGCAACAGCTTTCAGGGCTGCCACCTTCCGTGTGGGACAAGGAGCCGGACGTGTGCCTTTTTGGAATCAGGCTCTGCCGAAGAAGAGATCCATTAGATGTTCCTCCTCTGGGCATGCCCAGGTCCCGAATCCTTTTGTGACTGTGAATAGGCTGCAGGGGGACGGTGAAGACCAGCAACAGCTTTCAGGGCTGCCACCTTCCGTGTGGGACAAGGAGCCGGACGTGTGCCTTTTCGGAATGAGGCTCTGCCGAGGACGAGAGCCATGAGATGTTCCTCCTCTGGGCAAGCCCGGGTCCCAGATCCTGTTGTGCCTGTGAATAGGCTGCAGGGGGATGGTGAAGACCAGCAACAGCTTTCAGGGCTGCCACCTTCCGTGTGGGACAACGAGCCGGACGTGTGCCTTTTCGGAATCAGGCTCTGCCGAGGACGAGAGCCATGAGATGTTCCTCCTCTGGGCATGCCCGGGTCCTCAATCCTGTTGTGCCTCTGAATAGGCTGCAGGGGGACGGTGAAGACCAGCAACAGCTTTCAGGGCTGCCACCTTCCGTGTGGGACAAGGAGCCGGACGTGTGCCTTTTCGGAATCAGGCTCTGCCGAGGACGAGAGCCATGAGATGTTCCTCCTCTGGGCATGCCCGGTTCCCAGATCCTGTTGTACCTGTGAATAGGCTGCAGGGGGACGGTGAAGACCAGCAACAGCTTTCAGGGCTGCCACCTTCCGTGTGGGACAAGGAGCCGTACGTGTGCCTTTTCGGAATCAGGCTCTGCCGAGGACGAGAGCCATGAGATGTTCCTCCTCTCAGCAAGCCCAGGTCCCAGATCCTGTTGTGCCTGTGAATAGGCTGCAGGGGGACGGTTAAGACCAGCAACAGCTTTCAGGGCTGCCACCTTCCGTGTGGGACAAGGAGCCGGACGTGTGCCTTTTCGGAATCAGGCTCTGCCGAGGACGAGAGCCATGAGATGTTCCTCCTCTGGGCATGCCCGGGTCCTGAATCCTGTTGTGCCTCTGAATAGGCTGCAGGGGGACGGTGAAGACCAGCAACATCTTTCAGGGCTGCCACCTTCCGTGTGGGACAAGGAGCCGGACGTGTGCCTTTTCTGAATCAGGCTCTGCCGAGGACGAGAGCCATGAGATGTTCCTCCTCTGGGCAAGCCCAGGTCCCAGATCCTGTTGTGCCTGTGAATAGGCTGCAGGGGGACGGTGAAGACCAGCAACAGCTTTCAGGGCTGCCACCTTCCGTGTGGGACAAGGAGCCGGACGTGTGCCTTTTCGGAATCAGGCTCTACCGAGGACGAGAGCCATGAGATGTTCCTCCTCTCAGCAAGCCCGGGTCCCAGATCCTGTTGTACCTGTGAATAGGCTTCAGGGGGACGGTGAAGACCAGCAACATCTTTCAGGGCTGCCACCTTCCGTGTGGGACAAGGAGCCGGACGTGTGACTTTTCGGAATCAGGCTCTGCCGAGGACGAGAGCCATGAGATGTTCCTTCTCTGGGAATGCCCGGGTCCTGAATCCTGTGTGCCTGTGAATAGGCTGCAGGGGGACGGTGAAGACCAGCAACAGCTTTCAGGGCTGCCACCTTCCGTGTGGGACAAGGAGCCGGACGTGTGCCTTTTCGAAAGAGGCTCTTCCGAGGACGAGAGCCATGAGATGTTCCTCCTCTGGGCATGCCCGGGTCCCAGATCCTGTTGTGCCTGTGAATAGGCTGCAGGGGGACGGTGAGGACCAGCAACAGCTTTCAGGGCTGCCACCTTCCGTGTGGGACAAGGAGCCGGACGTGTGCCTTTTCGGAATCAGGCTCTGCCGAGGACGAGATCCATGAGATGTTCCTCCTCTGGGCATGCCCGGGTCCCAGATCCTGTTGTGCCTGTGAATAGGCTGCAGGGGGACGGTGAAGACCAGCAACAGCTTACAGGGCTGCCACCTTCCGTGTGGGACAAGGAGCCGGACGTGTGCCTTTTCGGAATCAGGCTCTGCCGAGGACGAGAGCCATGAGATGTTCCTCCTCTGGGCAAGCCCAGGTCCCAGATCCTGTTGTGCCTGTGAATAGGCTGCAGGGGGACGGTGAAGACCAGCAACAACTTTCAGGGCTGCCACCTTCCGTGTGGGACAAGGAGCCGGACGTGTGCCTTTTCGGAATCAGGCTCTACCGAGGACGAGAGCCATGAGATGTTCCTCCTCTCAGCAAGCCCGGGTCCCAGATCCTGTTGTACCTGTGAATAGTCTGCAGGGGGACGGTGAAGACCAGCAACAGCTTTCAGGGCTGCCACCTTCCGTGTGGGACAAGGAGCCGGACGTGTGCCTTTTCGGAATCAGGCTCTGCCGAGGACGAGAGCCATGAGATGTTCCTCCTCTGGGCATGCCCGGGTCCTGAATCCTGTTGTGCCTCTGAATAGGCTGCAGGGGGACGGTGAAGACCAGCAACCTCTTTCAGGGCTGCCACCTTCCGTGTGGGACAAGGAGCCGGACGTGTGCCTTTTCGGAATCAGGCTCTGCCGAGGACGAGAGCCATGAGATGTTCCTCCTCTGGGCATGCCCGATTAACAGATCCTGTTGTACCTGTGAATAGGCTGCAGGGGGATGGTGAAGACCAGCAACAGCTTTCAGGGCTGCCACCTTCCGTGTGGGACAAGGAGCCGGACGTGTGCCTTTTCGGAATCAGGCTCTGCCGAGGATGAGAGCCATGAGATGTTCCTCCTCTGGGCAAGCCCAGGTCCCAGATCCTGTTGTACCTGTGAATAGGCTGCAGGGGGACGGTGAAGACCAGCAACAGCTTTCAGGGCTGCCACCTTCCGTGTGGGACAAGGAGCCGGACGTGTGCCTTTTCGGAATCAGGCTCTGCCGAGGACGAGAGCCATGAGATGTTCCTCCTCTGGGCATGCCCGGGTCCTGAATCCTGTTGTGCCTCTGAATAGGCTGCAGGGGGACGGTGAAGACCAGCAACAGCTTTCAGGGCTGCCACCTTCCGTGTGGGACAAGGAGCCAGACGTGTGCCTTTTCGGAATCAGGCTCTGCCGAGGACGAGAGCCATGAGATGTTCCTCCTCTGGGCATGCCCGGGTCCCAGATCCTGTTGTGCCTGTGAATAGGCTGCAGGGGGACGGTGAAGACCAGCAACAGCTTTCAGGGCTGCCACCTTCCGTGTGGGACAAGGATCCGGACGTGTGCCTTTTCGGAATCAGGCTCTGCCGAGGACGAGAGCCATGAGATGTTCCTCCTCTGGGCAAGCCCGGGTCCCAGATCCTGTTGTGCCTGTGAATAGGCTGCAGGGGGACGGTGAAGACCAGCAACAGCTTTCAGGGCTGCCACCTTCCGTGTGGGACAAGGAGCCGGACGTGTGCCTTTTCGGAATCAGGCTCTGCAGAGGATGAGATCCATGAGATGTTCCTCCTCTGGGCATGCCCGGGTCCCAGATCCTGTTGTGCCTGTGAATAGGCTGCAGGGGGACGGTGAAGACCAGCAACAGCTTTCAGGGCTGCCACCTTCCGTGTGGGACAAGGAGCCGGACGTGTGCCTTTTCTGAATCAGGCTCTGCCGAGGACGAGAGCCATGAGATGTTCCTCCTCTGGGCAAGCCCAGGTCCCAGATCCTGTTGTGCCTGTGAATAGGCTGCAGGGGGACGGTGAAGACCAGCAACAACTTTCAGGGCTGCCACCTTCCGTGTGGGACAAGGAGCCGGACGTGTGCCTTTTCGGAATCAGGCTCTACCGAGGACGAGAGCCATGAGATGTTCCTCCTCTCAGCAAGCCCGGGTCCCAGATCCTGTTGTGCCTGTGAATAGGCTGCAGGGGGACGGTGAAGACCAGCAACAGCTTTCAGGGCTGCCACCTTCCGTGTGGGACAAGGAGCCGGACGTGTGCCTTTTCGGAATCAGGCTCTGCCGAGGACGAGAGCCATGAGATGTTCCTCCTCTGGGCAAGCCCGGGTCCCAGATCCTGTTGTGCCTGTGAATAGGCTGCAGGGGGACGGTGAAGACCAGCAACAGCTTTCAGGGCTGCCACCTTCCGTGTGGGACAAGGAGCCGGACGTGTGCCTTTTCGGAATCAGGCTCTGCCGAGGACGAGAGCCATGAGATGTTCCTCCTCTGGGCAAGCCCATGTCCCAGATCCTGTTGTGCCTGTGAATAGGCTGCAGGGGGACGGTGAAGACCAGCAACAGCTTTCAGGGCTGCCACCTTCCGTGTGGGACAAGGAGCCGGACGTGTGCCTTTTTGGAATCAGGCTCTGCCGAAGAAGAGATCCATTAGATGTTCCTCCTCTGGGCATGCCCAGGTCCCGAATCCTTTTGTGACTGTGAATAGGCTGCAGGGGGACGGTGAAGACCAGCAACAGCTTTCAGGGCTGCCACCTTCCGTGTGGGACAAGGAGCCGGACGTGTGCCTTTTCGGAATGAGGCTCTGCCGAGGACGAGAGCCATGAGATGTTCCTCCTCTGGGCAAGCCCGGGTCCCAGATCCTGTTCTGCCTGTGAATAGGCTGCAGGGGGACGGTGAAGACCAGCAACAGCTTTCAGGGCTGCCACCTTCCGTGTGGGACAAGGAGCCGGACGTGTGCCTTTTCGGAATCAGGCTCTGCCGAGGACGAGAGCCATGAGATGTTCCTCCTCTGGGCATGCCCGGGTCCTCAATCCTGTTGTGCCTCTGAATAGGCTGCAGGGGGACGGTGAAGACCAGCAACAGCTTTCAGGGCTGCCACCTTCCGTGTGGGACAAGGAGCCGGACGTGTGCCTTTTCGGAATCAGGCTCTGCCGAGGACGAGAGCCATGAGATGTTCCTCCTCTGGGCATGCCCGGTTCCCAGATCCTGTTGTACCTGTGAATAGGCTGCAGGGGGACGGTGAAGACCAGCAACAGCTTTCAGGGCTGCCACCTTCCGTGTGGGACAAGGAGCCGTACGTGTGCCTTTTCGGAATCAGGCTCTGCCGAGGACGAGAGCCATGAGATGTTCCTCCTCTCAGCAAGCCCAGGTCCCAGATCCTGTTGTGCCTGTGAATAGGCTGCAGGGGGACGGTAAAGACCAGCAACAGCTTTCAGGGCTGCCACCTTCCGTGTGGGACAAGGAGCCGGACGTGTGCCTTTTCGGAATCAGGCTCTGCCGAGGACGAGAGCCATGAGATGTTCCTCCTCTGGGCATGCCCGGGTCCTGAATCCTGTTGTGCCTCTGAATAGGCTGCAGGGGGACGGTGAAGACCAGCAACATCTTTCAGGGCTGCCACCTTCCGTGTGGGACAAGGAGCCGGACGTGTGCCTTTTCTGAATCAGGCTCTGCCGAGGACGAGAGCCATGAGATGTTCCTCCTCTGGGCAAGCCCAGGTCCCAGATCCTGTTGTGCCTGTGAATAGGCTGCAGGGGGACGGTGAAGACCAGCAACAGCTTTCAGGGCTGCCACCTTCCGTGTGGGACAAGGAGCCGGACGTGTGCCTTTTCGAAAGAGGCTCTTCCGAGGACGAGAGCCATGAGATGTTCCTTCTCTGGGCATGCCCGGGTCCTGAATCCTGTGTGCCTGTGAATAGGCTGCAGGGGGACGGTGAAGACCAGCAACAGCTTTCAGGGCTGCCACCTTCCGTGTGGGACAAGGAGCTGGACGTGTGCCTTTTCGAAAGAGGCTCTTCCGAGGACGAGAGCCATGAGATGTTCCTCCTCTGGGCATGCCCGGGTCCCAGATCCTGTTGTGCCTGTGAATAGGCTGCAGGGGGACGGTGAGGATCAGCAACAGCTTTCAGGGCTGCCACCTTCCGTGTGGGACAAGGAGCCGGACGTGTGCCTTTTCGGAATCAGGCTCTGCCGAGGACGAGATCCATGAGATGTTCCTCCTCTGGGCATGCCCGGGTCCCAGATCCTGTTGTGCCTGTGAATAGGCTGCAGGGGGACGGTGAAGACCAGCAACAGCTTACAGGGCTGCCACCTTCCGTGTGGGACAAGGAGCCGGACGTGTGCCTTTTCGGAATCAGGCTCTACCGAGGACGAGAGCCATGAGATGTTCCTCCTCTGGGCAAGCCCAGGTCCCAGATCCTGTTGTGCCTGTGAATAGGCTGCAGGGGGACGGTGAAGACCAGCAACAACTTTCAGGGCTGCCACCTTCCGTGTGGGACAAGGAGCCGGACGTGTGCCTTTTCGGAATCAGGCTCTACCGAGGACGAGAGCCATGAGATGTTCCTCCTCTCAGCAAGCCCGGGTCCCAGATCCTGTTGTACCTGTGAATAGTCTGCAGGGGGACGGTGAAGACCAGCAACAGCTTTCAGGGCTGCCACCTTCCGTGTGGGACAAGGAGCCGGACGTGTGCCTTTTCGGAATCAGGCTCTGCCGAGGACGAGAGCCATGAGATGTTCCTCCTCTGGGCATGCCCGGGTCCTGAATCCTGTTGTGCCTCTGAATAGGCTGCAGGGGGACGGTGAAGACCAGCAACCTCTTTCAGGGCTGCCACCTTCCGTGTGGGACAAGGAGCCGGACGTGTGCCTTTTCGGAATCAGGCTCTGCCGAGGACGAGAGCCATGAGATGTTCCTCCTCTGGGCATGCCCGATTAACAGATCCTGTTGTACCTGTGAATAGGCTGCAGGGGGATGGTGAAGACCAGCAACAGCTTTCAGGGCTGCCACCTTCCGTGTGGGACAAGGAGCCGGACGTGTGCCTTTTCGGAATCAGGCTCTGCCGAGGACGAGAGCCATGAGATGTTCCTCCTCTGGGCATGCCCGGGTCCTGAATCCTGTTGTGCCTGTGAATAGGCTGCAGGGGGACGGTGAAGACCAGCAACATCTTTCAGGGCTGCCACCTACCGTGTGGGACAAGGAGCCGGACGTGTGCCTTTTCGGAATCAGGCTCTGCCGAGGACGAGAGCCATGAGATGTTCCTCCTCTGGGCATGCCCGGTTAACAGATCCTGTTGTACCTGTGAATAGGCTGCAGGGGGATGGTGAAGACCAGCAACAGCTTTCAGGGCTGCCACCTTCCGTGTGGGACAAGGAGCCGGACGTGTGCCTTTTCGGAATCAGGCTCTGCCGAGGACGAGAGCCATGAGATGTTCCTCCTCTCAGCAAGCCCAGGTCCCAGATCCTGTTGTGCCTGTGAATAGGCTGCAGGGGGACGGTAAAGACCAGCAACAGCTTTCAGGGCTGCCACCTTCCGTGTGGGACAAGGAGCCGGACGTGTGCCTTTTCGGAATCAGGCTCTGCCGAGGAAGAGATCCATGAGATGTTCCTCCTCTGGGCATGCCCGGGTCCTGAATCCTGTTGTGCCTGTGAATAGGCTGCAGGGGGACGGTGAAGACCAGCAACAGCTTTCAGGGCTGCCACCTTCCGTGTGGGACAAGGAGCCGGACGTGTGCCTTTTTGGAATCAGGCTCTGCCGAAGAAGAGATCCATTAGATGTTCCTCCTCTGGGCATGCCCAGGTCCCGAATCCTGTTGTGCCTGTGAATAGGCTGCAGGGGGACGGTGAAGACCAGCAACAGCTTTCAGGGCTGCCACCTTCCGTGTGGGACAAGGAGCCGGACGTGTGCCTTTTCGGAATGAGGCTCTGCCGAGGACGAGAGCCATGAGATGTTCCTCCTCTGGGCAAGCCCGGGTCCCAGATCCTGTTGTGCCTGTGAATAGGCTGCAGGGGGATGGTGAAGACCAGCAACAGCTTTCAGGGCTGCCACCTTCCGTGTGGGACAAGGAGCCGGACGTGTGCCTTTACGGAATCAGGCTCTGCCGAGGACGAGAGCCATGAGATGTTCCTCCTCCGGGCATGCCCGGGTCCCAGATCCTGTTGTGCCTCTGAATAGGCTGCAGGGGGACGGTGAAGACCAGCAACAGCTTTCAGGGCTGCCACCTTCCGTGTGGGACAAGGAGCCGGACGTGTGCCTTTTCGGAATCAGGCTCTGCCGAGGACGAGAGCCATGAGATGTTCCTCCTCTGGGCATGCCCGGTTCCCAGATCCTGTTGTACCTGTGAATAGGCTGCAGGGGGACGGTGAAGACCAGCAACAGCTTTCAGGGCTGCCACCTTCCGTGTGGGACAAGGAGCCGGACGTGTGCCTTTTCGGAATCAGGCTCTGCCGAGGACGAGAGCCATGAGATGTTCCTCCTCTCAGCAAGCCCAGGTCCCAGATCCTGTTGTGCCTGTGAATAGGCTGCAGGGGGACGGTAAAGACCAGCAACAGCTTTCAGGGCTGCCACCTTCCGTGTGGGACAAGGAGCCGGACGTGTGCCTTTTCGGAATCAGGCTCTGCCGAGGACGAGAGCCATGAGATGTTCCTCCTCTGGGCATGCCCGGGTCCTGAATCCTGTTGTGCCTCTGAATAGGCTGCAGGGGGACGGTGAAGACCAGCAACAGCTTTCAGGGCTGCCACCTTCCGTGTGGGACAAGGAGCCAGACGTGTGCCTTTTCGGAATCAGGCTCTGCCGAGGACGAGAGCCATGAGATGTTCCTCCTCTGGGCATGCCCGGGTCCCAGATCCTGTTGTGCCTGTGAATAGGCTGCAGGGGGACGGTGAAGACCAGCAACAGCTTTCAGGGCTGCCACCTTCCGTGTGGGACAAGGATCCGGACGTGTGCCTTTTCGGAATCAGGCTCTGCCGAGGACGAGAGCCATGAGATGTTCCTCCTCTGGGCAAGCCCGGGTCCCAGATCCTGTTGTACCTGTGAATAGGCTGCAGGGGGACGGTGAAGACCAGCAACAGCTTTCAGGGCTGCCACCTTCCGTGTGGGACAAGGAGCCGGACGTGTGCCTTTTCGGAATCAGGCTCTGCCGAGGACGAGATCCATGAGATGTTCCTCCTCTGGGCATGCCCGGGTCCCAGATCCTGTTGTGCCTGTGAATAGGCTGCAGGGGGACGGTGAAGACCAGCAACATCTTTCAGGGCTGCCACCTTCCGTGTGGGACAAGGAGCCGGACGTGTGCCTTTTCTGAATCAGGCTCTGCCGAGGACGAGAGCCATGAGATGTTCCTCCTCTGGGCAAGCCCAGGTCCCAGATCCTGTTGTGCCTGTGAATAGGCTGCAGGGGGACGGTGAAGACCAGCAACAGCTTTCAGGGCTGCCACCTTCCGTGTGGGACAAGGAGCCGGACATGTGCCTTTTCGGAATGAGGCTCTGCCGAGGACGAGAGCCATGAGATGTTCCTCCTCTGGGCAAGCCCGGGTCCCAGATCCTGTTGTGCCTGTGAATAGGCTGCAGGGGGACGGTGAAGACCAGCAACATCTTTCAGGGCTGCCACCTTCCGTGTGGGACAAGGAGCCGGACGTGTGCCTTTTCGGAATCAGGCTCTGCCGAGGACGAGAGCCATGAGATGTTCCTCCTCTGGGCAAGCCCGGGTCCCAGATCCTGTTGTGCCTGTGAATAGGCTGCAGGGGGACGGTGAAGACCAGCAACAGCTTTCAGGGCTGCCACCTTCCGTGTGGGACAAGGAGCCGGACGTGTGTCTTTTCGGAATCAGGCTCTGCCGAGGACGAGAGCCATGAGATGTTCCTCCTCTGGGCAAGCCCATGTCCCAGATCCTGTTGTGCCTGTGAATAGGCTGCAGGGGGACGGTGAAGACCAGCAACAGCTTTCAGGGCTGCCACCTTCCGTGTGGGACAAGGAGCCGGACGTGTGCCTTTTTGGAATCAGGCTCTGCCGAAGAAGAGATCCATTAGATGTTCCTCCTCTGGGCATGCCCAGGTCCCGAATCCTGTTGTGCCTGTGAATAGGCTGCAGGGGGACGGTGAAGACCAGCAACAGCTTTCAGGGCTGCCACCTTCCGTGTGGGACAAGGAGCCGGACGTGTGCCTTTTCGGAATGAGGCTCTGCCGAGGACGAGAGCCATGAGATGTTCCTCCTCTGGGCAAGCCCGGGTCCCAGATCCTGTTGTGCCTGTGAATAGGCTGCAGGGGGATGGTGAAGACCAGCAACAGCTTTCCGGCCTGACACCTTCCGTGTGGGACAAGGAGCCGGACGTGTGCCTTTTCGGAATCAGGCTCTGCCGAGGACGAGAGCCATGAGATGTTCCTCCTCTGGGCATGCCCGGGTCCTCAATCCTGTTGTGCCTCTGAATAGGCTGCAGGGGGACGGTGAAGACCAGCAACAGCTTTCAGGGCTGCCACCTTCCGTGTGGGACAAGGAGCCGGACGTGTGCCTTTTCGGAATCAGGCTCTGCCGAGGACGAGAGCCATGAGATGTTCCTCCTCTGGGCATGCCCGGTTCCCAGATCCTGTTGTACCTGTGAATAGGCTGCAGGGGGACGGTGAAGACCAGCAACAGCTTTCAGGGCTGCCACCTTCCGTGTGGGACAAGGAGCCGTACGTGTGCCTTTTCGGAATCAGGCTCTGCCGAGGACGAGAGCCATGAGATGTTCCTCCTCTCAGCAAGCCCAGGTCCCAGATCCTGTTGTGCCTGTGAATAGGCTGCAGGGGGACGGTAAAGACCAGCAACAGCTTTCAGGGCTGCCACCTTCCGTGTGGGACAAGGAGCCGGACGTGTGCCTTTTCGGAATCAGGCTCTGCCGAGGACGAGAGCCATGAGATGTTCCTCCTCTGGGCATGCCCGGGTCCTGAATCCTGTTGTGCCTCTGAATAGGCTGCAGGGGGACGGTGAAGACCAGCAACATCTTTCAGGGCTGCCACCTTCCGTGTGGGACAAGGAGCCGGACGTGTGCCTTTTCTGAATCAGGCTCTGCCGAGGACGAGAGCCTTGAGATGTTCCTCCTCTGGGCAAGCCCAGGTCCCAGATCCTGTTGTGCCTGTGAATAGGCTGCAGGGGGACGGTGAAGACCAGCAACAGCTTTCAGGGCTGCCACCTTCCGTGTGGGACAAGGAGCCGGACGTGTGCCTTTTCGGAATCAGGCTCTGCCGAGGACGAGAGCCATGAGATGTTCCTCCTCTCAGCAAGCCCGGGTCCCAGATCCTGTTGTACCTGTGAATAGGCTGCAGGGGGACGGTGAAGACCAGCAACATCTTTCAGGGCTGCCACCTTCCGTGTGGGACAAGGAGCCGGACGTGTGCCTTTTCGGAATCAGGCTCTGCCGAGGACGAGAGCCATGAGATGTTCCTTCTCTGGGCATGCCCGGGTCCTGAATCCTGTGTGCCTGTGAATAGGCTGCAGGGGGACGGTGAAGACCAGCAACAGCTTTCAGGGCTGCCACCTTCCGTGTGGGACAAGGAGCCGGACGTGTGCCTTTTCGGAATCAGGCTCTGCCGAGGACGAGAGCCATGAGATGTTCCTCCTCTGGGCATGCCCGGGTCCCAGATCCTGTTGTGCCTGTGAATAGGCTGCAGGGGGACGGTGAGGACCAGCAACAGCTTTCAGGGCTGCCACCTTCCGTGTGGGACAAGGAGCCGGACGTGTGCCTTTTCGGAATCAGGCTCTGCCGAGGACGAGATCCATGAGATGTTCCTCCTCTGGGCATGCCCGGGTCCCAGATCCTGTTGTGCCTGTGAATAGGCTGCAGGGGGACGGTGAAGACCAGCAACAGCTTACAGGGCTGCCACCTTCCGTGTGGGACAAGGAGCCGGACGTGTGCCTTTTCGGAATCAGGCTCTACCGAGGACGAGAGCCATGAGATGTTCCTCCTCTGGGCAAGCCCAGGTCCCAGATCCTGTTGTGCCTGTGAATAGGCTGCAGGGGGACGGTGAAGACCAGCAACAACTTTCAGGGCTGCCACCTTCCGTGTGGGACAAGGAGCCGGACGTGTGCCTTTTCGGAATCAGGCTCTACCGAGGACGAGAGCCATGAGATGTTCCTCCTCTCAGCAAGCCCGGGTCCCAGATCCTGTTGTACCTGTGAATAGTCTGCAGGGGGACGGTGAAGACCAGCAACAGCTTTCAGGGCTGCCACCTTCCGTGTGGGACAAGGAGCCGGACGTGTGCCTTTTCGGAATCAGGCTCTGCCGAGGACGAGAGCCATGAGATGTTCCTCCTCTGGGCATGCCCGGGTCCTGAATCCTGTTGTGCCTCTGAATAGGCTGCAGGGGGACGGTGAAGACCAGCAACATCTTTCAGGGCTGCCACCTTCCGTGTGGGACAAGGAGCCGGACGTGTGCCTTTTCGGAATCAGGCTCTGCCGAGGACGAGAGCCATGAGATGTTCCTCCTCTGGGCATGCCCGGGTCCCAGATCCTGTTGTGCCTCTGAATAGGCTGCAGGGGGACGGTGAAGACCAGCAACAGCTTTCAGGGCTGCCACCTTCCGTGTGGGACAAGGAGCCGGACGTGTGCCTTTTCGGAATCAGGCTCTGCCGAGGACGAGAGCCATGAGATGTTCCTCCTCTGGGCATGCCCGGGTCCCAGATCCTGTTGTGCCTCTGAATAGGCTGCAGGGGGACGGTGAAGACCAGCAACAGCTTTCAGGGCTGCCACCTTCCGTGTGGGACAAGGAGCCGGACGTGTGCCTTTTCGGAATCAGGCTCTGCCGAGGATGACAGCCATGAGATGTTCCTCCTCTGGGCATGCCCGGGTCCCAGATCCTGTTGTACCTGTGAATAGGCTGCAGGGGGACGGTGAAGACCAGCAACAGCTTTCCGGCCTGACACCTTCCGTGTGGGACAAGGAGCCGGACGTGTGCCTTTTCGGAATCAGGCTCTGCCGAGGACGAGAGCCATGAGATGTTCCTCCTCTGGGCATGCCCGGGTCCTGAATCCTGTTGTGCCTGTGAATAGGCTGCAGGGGGACGGTGAAGACCAGCAACAGCTTTCAGGGCTGCCACCTTCCGTGTGGGACAAGGAGCCAGACGTGTGCCTTTTCGGAATCAGGCTCTGCCGAGGACGAGAGCCATGAGATGTTCCTCCTCTGGGCATGCCCGGGTCCCAGATCCTGTTGTGCCTGTGAATAGGCTGCAGGGGGACGGTGAAGACCAGCAACAGCTTTCAGGGCTGCCACCTTCCGTGTGGGACAAGGATCCGGACGTGTGCCTTTTCGGAATCAGGCTCTGCCGAGGATGACAGCCATGAGATGTTCCTCCTCTCAGCAAGCCCGGGTCCCAGATCCTGTTGTACCTGTGAATAGGCTGCAGGGGGACGGTGAAGACCAGCAACAGCTTTCAGGGCTGCCACCTTCCGTGTGGGACAAGGAGCCGGACGTGTGCCTTTTCGGAATCAGGCTCTGCCGAGGACGAGAGCCATGAGATGTTCCTCCTCTGGGCATGCCCGGTTAACAGATCCTGTTGTACCTGTGAATAGGCTTCAGGGGGACGGTGAAGACCAGCAACAGCTTTCAGGGCTGCCACCTTCCGTGTGGGACAAGGAGCCGGACGTGTGCCTTTTCGGAATCAGGCTCTGCCGAGGACGAGAGCCATGCGATGTTCCTTCTCTGGGCATGCCCGGGTCCTGAATCCTGTGTGCCTGTGAATAGGCTGCAGGGGGACGGTGAAGACCAGCAACAGCTTTCAGGGCTGCCACCTTCCGTGTGGGACAAGGAGCCGGACGTGTGCCTTTTCGGAATCAGGCTCTGCCGAGGACGAGAGCCATGAGATGTTCCTCCTCTCAGCAAGCCCAGGTCCCAGATCCTGTTGTGCCTGTGAATAGGCTGCAGGGGGACGGTAAAGACCAGCAACAGCTTTCAGGGCTGCCACCTTCCGTGTGGGACAAGGAGCCGGACGTGTGCCTTTTCGGAATCAGGCTCTGCCGAGGAAGAGATCCATGAGATGTTCCTCCTCTGGGCATGCCCGGGTCCTGAATCCTGTTGTGCCTGTGAATAGGCTGCATGGGGACGGTGAAGACCAGCAACAGCTTTCAGGGCTGCCACCTTCCGTGTGGGACAAGGAGCCGGACGTGTGCCTTTTCGGAATCAGGCTCTGCCGAGGATGACAGCCATGAGATGTTCCTCCTCTCAGCAAGCCCGGGTCCCAGATCCTGTTGTACCTGTGAATAGGCTGCAGGGGGACGGTGAAGACCAGCAACAGCTTTCAGGGCTGCCACCTTCCGTGTGGGACAAGGAGCCGGACGTGTGCCTTTTCGGAATCAGGCTCTGCCGAGGACGAGAGCCATGAGATGTTCCTCCTCTGGGCATGCCCGGTTCCCAGATCCTGTTGTACCTGTGAATAGGCTGCAGGGGGACGGTGAAGACCAGCAACAGCTTTCCGGCCTGACACCTTCCGTGTGGGACAAGGAGCCGGACGTGTGCCTTTTCGGAATCAGGCTCTGCCGAGGACGAGAGCCATGAGATGTTCCTCCTCTGGGCATGCCCGGGTCCTGAATCCTGTTGTGCCTGTGAATAGGCTGCAGGGGGACGGTGAAGACCAGCAACAGCTTTCAGGGCTGCCACCTTCCGTGTGGGACAAGGAGCCAGACGTGTGCCTTTTCGGAATCAGGCTCTGCCGAGGACGAGAGCCATGAGATGTTCCTCCTCTGGGCATGCCCGGGTCCCAGATCCTGTTGTACCTGTGAATAGGCTGCAGGGGGACGGTGAAGACCAGCAACAGCTTTCCGGCCTGACACCTTCCGTGTGGGACAAGGAGCCGGACGTGTGCCTTTTCGGAATCAGGCTCTGCCGAGGACGAGAGCCATGAGATGTTCCTCCTCTGGGCATGCCCGGGTCCTGAATCCTGTTGTGCCTGTGAATAGGCTGCAGGGGGACGGTGAAGACCAGCAACAGCTTTCAGGGCTGCCACCTTCCGTGTGGGACAAGGAGCCTGACGTGTGCCTTTTCGGAATCAGGCTCTGCCGAGGACGAGAGCCATGAGATGTTCCTCCTCTGGGCATGCCCGGGTCCCAGATCCTGTTGTGCCTGTGAATAGGCTGCAGGGGGACGGTGAAGACCAGCAACAGCTTTCAGGGCTGCCACCTTCCGTGTGGGACAAGGATCCGGACGTGTGCCTTTTCGGAATCAGGCTCTGCCGAGGATGACAGCCATGAGATGTTCCTCCTCTCAGCAAGCCCGGGTCCCAGATCCTGTTGTACCTGTGAATAGGCTGCAGGGGGACGGTGAAGACCAGCAACAGCTTTCAGGGCTGCCACCTTCCGTGTGGGACAAGGAGCCGGACGTGTGCCTTTTCGGAATCAGGCTCTGCCGAGGACGAGAGCCATGAGATGTTCCTCCTCTGGGCAAGCCCGGGTCCCAGATCCTGTTGTACCTGTGAATAGGCTTCAGGGGGACGGTGAAGACCAGCAACAGCTTTCAGGGCTGCCACCTTCCGTGTGGGACAAGGAGCCGGACGTGTGCCTTTTCGGAATCAGGCTCTGCCGAGGACGAGAGCCATGAGATGTTCCTTCTCTGGGCATGCCCGGGTCCTGAATCCTGTGTGCCTGTGAATAGGCTGCAGGGGGAGGGTGAAGACCAGCAACAGCTTTCAGGGCTGCCACCTTCCGTGTGGGACAAGGAGCCGGACGTGTGCCTTTTCGGAATCAGGCTCTGCCGAGGATGAGATCCATGAGATGTTCCTCCTCTGGGCATGCCCGGGTCCCAGATCCTGTTGTGCCTGTGAATAGGCTGCAGGGGGACGGTGAAGACCAGCAACATCTTTCAGGGCTGCCACCTTCCGTGTGGGACAAGGAGCCGGACGTGTGCCTTTTCGGAATCAGGCTCTGCCGAGGACGAGAGCCATGAGATGTTCCTCCTCTGGGCATGCCCGGTTAACAGATCCTGTTGTACCTGTGAATAGGCTGCAGGGGGATGGTGAAGACCAGCAACAGCTTTCAGGGCTGCCACCTTCCGTGTGGGACAAGGAGCCGGACGTGTGCCTTTTCGGAATCAGGCTCTGCCGAGGACGAGAGCCATGAGATGTTCCTCCTCTCAGCAAGCCCAGGTCCCAGATCCTGTTGTGCCTGTGAATAGGCTGCAGGGGGACGGTAAAGACCAGCAACAGCTTTCAGGGCTGCCACCTTCCGTGTGGGACAAGGAGCCGGACGTGTGCCTTTTCGGAATCAGGCTCTGCCGAGGAAGAGATCCATGAGATGTTCCTCCTCTGGGCATGCCCGGGTCCTGAATCCTGTTGTGCCTGTGAATAGGCTGCATGGGGACGGTGAAGACCAGCAACAGCTTTCAGGGCTGCCACCTTCCGTGTGGGACAAGGAGCCGGACGTGTGCCTTTTCGGAATCAGGCTCTGCCGAGGATGACAGCCATGAGATGTTCCTCCTCTCAGCAAGCCCGGGTCCCAGATCCTGTTGTACCTGTGAATAGGCTGCAGGGGGACGGTGAAGACCAGCAACAGCTTTCAGGGCTGCCACCTTCCGTGTGGGACAAGGAGCCGGACGTGTGCCTTTTCGGAATCAGGCTCTGCCGAGGACGAGAGCCATGAGATGTTCCTCCTCTGGGCATGCCCGGTTCCCAGATCCTGTTGTACCTGTGAATAGGCTGCAGGGGGACGGTGAAGACCAGCAACAGCTTTCCGGCCTGACACCTTCCGTGTGGGACAAGGAGCCGGACGTGTGCCTTTTCGGAATCAGGCTCTGCCGAGGACGAGAGCCATGAGATGTTCCTCCTCTGGGCATGCCCGGGTCCTGAATCCTGTTGTGCCTGTGAATAGGCTGCAGGGGGACGGTGAAGACCAGCAACAGCTTTCAGGGCTGCCACCTTCCGTGTGGGACAAGGAGCCAGACGTGTGCCTTTTCGGAATCAGGCTCTGCCGAGGACGAGAGCCATGAGATGTTCCTCCTCTGGGCATGCCCGGGTCCCAGATCCTGTTGTACCTGTGAATAGGCTGCAGGGGGACGGTGAAGACCAGCAACAGCTTTCCGGCCTGACACCTTCCGTGTGGGACAAGGAGCCGGACGTGTGCCTTTTCGGAATCAGGCTCTGCCGAGGACGAGAGCCATGAGATGTTCCTCCTCTGGGCATGCCCGGGTCCTGAATCCTGTTGTGCCTGTGAATAGGCTGCAGGGGGACGGTGAAGACCAGCAACAGCTTTCAGGGCTGCCACCTTCCGTGTGGGACAAGGAGCCAGACGTGTGCCTTTTCGGAATCAGGCTCTGCCGAGGACGAGAGCCATGAGATGTTCCTCCTCTGGGCATGCCCGGGTCCCAGATCCTGTTGTGCCTGTGAATAGGCTGCAGGGGGACGGTGAAGACCAGCAACAGCTTTCAGGGCTGCCACCTTCCGTGTGGGACAAGGATCCGGACGTGTGCCTTTTCGGAATCAGGCTCTGCCGAGGATGACAGCCATGAGATGTTCCTCCTCTCAGCAAGCCCGGGTCCCAGATCCTGTTGTACCTGTGAATAGGCTGCAGGGGGACGGTGAAGACCAGCAACAGCTTTCAGGGCTGCCACCTTCCGTGTGGGACAAGGAGCCGGACGTGTGCCTTTTCGGAATCAGGCTCTGCCGAGGACGAGAGCCATGAGATGTTCCTCCTCTGGGCAAGCCCGGGTCCCAGATCCTGTTGTACCTGTGAATAGGCTTCAGGGGGACGGTGAAGACCAGCAACAGCTTTCAGGGCTGCCACCTTCCGTGTGGGACAAGGAGCCGGACGTGTGCCTTTTCGGAATCAGGCTCTGCCGAGGACGAGAGCCATGAGATGTTCCTTCTCTGGGCATGCCCGGGTCCTGAATCCTGTGTGCCTGTGAATAGGCTGTAGGGGGAGGGTGAAGACCAGCAACAGCTTTCAGGGCTGCCACCTTCCGTGTGGGACAAGGAGCCGGACGTGTGCCTTTTCGGAATCAGGCTCTGCCGAGGATGAGATCCATGAGATGTTCCTCCTCTGGGCATGCCCGGGTCCCAGATCCTGTTGTGCCTGTGAATAGGCTGCAGGGGGACGGTGAAGACCAGCAACATCTTTCAGGGCTGCCACCTTCCGTGTGGGACAAGGAGCCGGACGTGTGCCTTTTCGGAATCAGGCTCTGCCGAGGACGAGAGCCATGAGATGTTCCTCCTCTGGGCATGCCCGGTTAACAGATCCTGTTGTACCTGTGAATAGGCTGCAGGGGGATGGTGAAGACCAGCAACAGCTTTCAGGGCTGCCACTTTCCGTGTGGGACAAGGAGCCGGACGTGTGCCTTTTCGGAATCAGGCTCTGCCGAGGACGAGAGCCATGAGATGTTCCTCCTCTCAGCAAGCCCAGGTCCCAGATCCTGTTGTGCCTGTGAATAGGCTGCAGGGGGACGGTAAAGACCAGCAACAGCTTTCAGGGCTGCCACCTTCCGTGTGGGACAAGGAGCCGGACGTGTGCCTTTTCGGAATCAGGCTCTGCCGAGGAAGAGATCCATGAGATGTTCCTCCTCTGGGCATGCCCGGGTCCTGAATCCTGTTGTGCCTGTGAATAGGCTGCAGGGGGACGGTGAAGACCAGCAACAGCTTTCAGGGCTGCCACCTTCCGTGTGGGACAAGGAGCCGGACGTGTGCCTTTTCGGAATCAGGCTCTGCCGAGGATGACAGCCATGAGATGTTCCTCCTCTCAGCAAGCCCGGGTCCCAGATCCTGTTGTACCTGTGAATAGGCTGCAGGGGGACGGTGAAGACCAGCAACAGCTTTCAGGGCTGCCACCTTCCGTGTGGGACAAGGAGCCAGACGTGTGCCTTTTCGGAATTAGGCTCTGCCGAGGACGAGAGCCATGAGATGTTCCTCCTCTGTGCATGCCCGGTTCCCAGATCCTGTTGTACCTGTGAATAGGCTGCAGGGGGACGGTGAAGACCAGCAACAGCTTTCCGGCCTGACACCTTCCGTGTGGGACAAGGAGCCGGACGTGTGCCTTTTCGGAATCAGGCTCTGCCGAGGACGAGAGCCATGAGATGTTCCTCCTCTGGGCATGCCCGGGTCCTGAATCCTGTTGTGCCTGTGAATAGGCTGCAGGGGGACGGTGAAGACCAGCAACAGCTTTCAGGGCTGCCACCTTCCGTGTGGGACAAGGAGCCAGACGTGTGCCTTTTCGGAATCAGGCTCTGCCGAGGACGAGAGCCATGAGATGTTCCTCCTCTGGGCATGCCCGGGTCCCAGATCCTGTTGTACCTGTGAATAGGCTGCAGGGGGACGGTGAAGACCAGCAACAGCTTTCCGGCCTGACACCTTCCGTGTGGGACAAGGAGCCGGACGTGTGCCTTTTCGGAATCAGGCTCTGCCGAGGACGAGAGCCATGAGATGTTCCTCCTCTGGGCATGCCCGGGTCCTGAATCCTGTTGTGCCTGTGAATAGGCTGCAGGGGGACGGTGAAGACCAGCAACAGCTTTCAGGGCTGCCACCTTCCGTGTGGGACAAGGAGCCAGACGTGTGCCTTTTCGGAATCAGGCTCTGCCGAGGACGAGAGCCATGAGATGTTCCTCCTCTGGGCATGCCCGGGTCCCAGATCCTGTTGTACCTGTGAATAGGCTGCAGGGGGATGGTGAAGACCAGCAACAGCTTTCAGGGCTGCCACCTTCCGTGTGGGACAAGGAGCCTGACGTGTGCCTTTTCGGAATCAGGCTCTGCCGAGGACGAGAGCCATGAGATGTTCCTCCTCTGGGCATGCCCGGTTAACAGATCCTGTTGTACCTGTGAATAGGCTGCAGGGGGATGGTGAAGACCAGCAACAGCTTTCAGGGCTGCCACCTTCCGTGTGGGACAAGGATCCGGACGTGTGCCTTTTCGGAATCAGGCTCTGCCGAGGATGACAGCCATGAGATGTTCCTCCTCTCAGCAAGCCCGGGTCCCAGATCCTGTTGTACCTGTGAATAGGCTGCAGGGGGACGGTGAAGACCAGCAACAGCTTTCAGGGCTGCCACCTTCCGTGTGGGACAAGGAGCCGGACGTGTGCCTTTTCGGAATCAGGCTCTGCCGAGGACGAGAGCCATGAGATGTTCCTCCTCTGGGCAAGCCCGGGTCCCAGATCCTGTTGTACCTGTGAATAGGCTTCAGGGGGACGGTGAAGACCAGCAACAGCTTTCAGGGCTGCCACCTTCCGTGTGGGACAAGGAGCCGGACGTGTGCCTTTTCGGAATCAGGCTCTGCCGAGGACGAGAGCCATGAGATGTTCCTTCTCTGGGCATGCCCGGGTCCTGAATCCTGTGTGCCTGTGAATAGGCTGCAGGGGGACGGTGAAGACCAGCAACAGCTTTCAGGGCTGCCACCTTCCGTGTGGGACAAGGAGCCGGACGTGTGCCTTTTCGGAATCAGGCTCTGCCGAGGACGAGAGCCATGAGATGTTCCTCCTCTCAGCAAGCCCAGGTCCCAGATCCTGTTGTGCCTGTGAATAGGCTGCAGGGGGACGGTAAAGACCAGCAACAGCTTTCAGGGCTGCCACCTTCCGTGTGGGACAAGGAGCCGGACGTGTGCCTTTTCGGAATCAGGCTCTGCCGAGGAAGAGAGCCATGAGATGTTCCTCCTCTGGGCATGCCCGGGTCCTGAATCCTGTTGTGCCTGTGAATAGGCTGCAGGGGGACGGTGAAGACCAGCAACAGCTTTCAGGGCTGCCACCTTCCGTGTGGGACAAGGAGCCGGACGTGTGCCTTTTCGGAATCAGGCTCTGCCGAGGATGACAGCCATGAGATGTTCCTCCTCTCAGCAAGCCCGGGTCCCAGATCCTGTTGTACCTGTGAATAGGCTGCAGGGGGACGGTGAAGACCAGCAACAGCTTTCAGGGCTGCCACCTTCCGTGTGGGACAAGGAGCCGGACGTGTGCCTTTTCGGAATCAGGCTCTGCCGAGGAAGAGATCCATGAGATGTTCCTCCTCTGGGCATGCCCGGTTCCCAGATCCTGTTGTACCTGTGAATAGGCTGCAGGGGGACGGTGAAGACCAGCAACAGCTTTCAGGGCTGCCACCTTCCGTGTGGGACAAGGAGCCGGACGTGTGCCTTTTCGGAATCAGGCTCTGCCGAGGACGAGAGCCATGAGATGTTCCTCCTCTGGGCATGCCCGGTTAACAGATCCTGTTGTACCTGTGAATAGGCTGCAGGGGGACGGTGAAGACCAGCAACAGCTTTCAGGGCTGCCACCTTCCGTGTGGGACAAGGATCCGGACGTGTGCCTTTTCGGAATCAGGCTCTGCCGAGGATGACAGCCATGAGATGTTCCTCCTCTCAGCAAGCCCGGGTCCCAAATCCTGTTGTACCTGTGAATAGGCTGCAGGGGGACGGTGAAGACCAGCAACAGCTTTCAGGGCTGCCACCTTCCGTGTGGGACAAGGAGCCGGACGTGTGCCTTTTCGGAATCAGGCTCTGCCGAGGACGAGAGCCATGAGATGTTCCTCCTCTGGGCAAGCCCGGGTCCCAGATCCTGTTGTACCTGTGAATAGGCTTCAGGGGGACGGTGAAGACCAGCAACAGCTTTCAGGGCTGCCACCTTCCGTGTGGGACAAGGAGCCGGACGTGTGCCTTTTCGGAATCAGGCTCTGCCGAGGACGAGAGCCATGAGATGTTCCTTCTCTGGGCATGCCCGGGTCCTGAATCCTGTGTGCCTGTGAATAGGCTGCAGGGGGACGGTGAAGACCAGCAACAGCTTTCAGGGCTGCCACCTTCCGTGTGGGACAAGGAGCCGGACGTGTGCCTTTTCGGAATCAGGCTCTGCCGAGGACGAGAGCCATGAGATGTTCCTCCTCTGGGCATGCCCGGTTAACAGATCCTGTTGTACCTGTGAATAGGCTGCAGGGGGATGGTGAAGACCAGCAACAGCTTTCAGGGCTGCCACCTTCCGTGTGGGACAAGGAGCCGGACGTGTGCCTTTTCGGAATCAGGCTCTGCCGAGGACGAGAGCCATGAGATGTTCCTCCTCTCAGCAAGCCCAGGTCCCAGATCCTGTTGTGCCTGTGAATAGGCTGCAGGGGGACGGTAAAGACCAGCAACAGCTTTCAGGGCTGCCACCTTCCGTGTGGGACAAGGAGCCGGACGTGTGCCTTTTCGGAATCAGGCTCTGCCGAGGAAGAGATCCATGAGATGTTCCTCCTCTGGGCATGCCCGGGTCCTGAATCCTGTTGTGCCTGTGAATAGGCTGCAGGGGGACGGTGAAGACCAGCAACAGCTTTCAGGGCTGCCACCTTCCGTGTGGGACAAGGAGCCGGACGTGTGCCTTTTCGGAATCAGGCTCTGCCGAGGATGACAGCCATGAGATGTTCCTCCTCTCAGCAAGCCCGGGTCCCAGATCCTGTTGTACCTGTGAATAGGCTGCAGGGGGACGGTGAAGACCAGCAACAGCTTTCAGGGCTGCCACCTTCCGTGTGGGACAAGGAGCCGGACGTGTGCCTTTTCGGAATCAGGCTCTGCCGAGGACGAGATCCATGAGATGTTCCTCCTCTGGGCATGCCCGGTTCCCAGATCCTGTTGTACCTGTGAATAGGCTGCAGGGGGACGGTGAAGACCAGCAACAGCTTTCAGGGCTGCCACCTTCCGTGTGGACAAGGAGCCGGACGTGTGCCTTTTCGGAATCAGGCTCTGCCGAGGACGAGAGCCATGAGATGTTCCTCCTCTGGGCAAGCCCAGGTCCCAGATCCTGTTGTGCCTGTGAATAGGCTGCAGGGGGACGGTAAAGACCAGCAACAGCTTTCAGGGCTGCCACCTTCCGTGTGGGACAAGGAGCCGGACGTGTGCCTTTTCGGAATCAGGCTCTGCCGAGGACGAGAGCCATGAGATGTTCCTCCTCTCAGCAAGCACGGGTCCCATATCCTGTTGTACCTGTGAATAGGCTGCAGGGGGACGGTGAAGACCAGCAACAGCTTTCAGGGCTGCCACCTTCCGTGTGGGACAATGAGCCAGACGTGTGCCTTTTCGGAATCAGGCTCTGCCGAGGACGAGAGCCATGAGATGTTCCTCCTCTGGGCAAGCCCGGGTCCCAGATCCTGTTGTACCTGTGAATAGGCTGCAGGGGGACGGTGAAGACCAGCAACAGCTTTCAGGGCTGCCACCTTCCGTGTGGGACAAGGAGCCGGACGTGTGCCTTTTCGGAATCAGGCTCTGCCGAGGACGAGAGCCATGAGATGTTCCTCCTCTGGGCAAGCCCGGGTCCCAGATCCTGTTGTACCTGTGAATAGGCTTCAGGGGGACGGTGAAGACCAGCAACAGCTTTCAGGGCTGCCACCTTCCGTGTGGGACAAGGATCCGGACGTGTGCCTTTTCGGAATCAGGCTCTGCCGAGGACGAGAGCCATGAGATGTTCCTTCTCTGGGCATGCCCGGGTCCTGAATCCTGTTGTGCCTGTGAATAGGCTGCAGGGGGACGGTGAAGACCAGCAACAGCTTTCAGGGCTGCCACCTTCCGTGTGGGACAAGGAGCCGGACGTGTGCCTTTTCGGAATCAGGTTCTGCCGAGGACGAGAGCCATGAGATGTTCCTCCTCTGGGCATGCCCGGTTAACAGATCCTGTTGTAGCTGTGAATAGGCTGCAGGGGGATGGTGAAGACCAGCAACAGCTTTCAGGGCTGCCACCTTCCGTGTGGGACAAGGAGCCGGACGTGTGCCTTTTCGGAATCAGGCTCTGCCGAGGACGAGAGCCATGAGATGTTCCTCCTCTCAGCAAGCCCAGGTCCCAGATCCTGTTGTGCCTGTGAATAGGCTGCAGGGGGACGGTAAAGACCAGCAACAGCTTTCAGGGCTGCCACCTTCCGTGTGGGACAAGGAGCCGGACGTGTGCCTTTTCGGAATCAGGCTCTGCCGAGGAAGAGATCCATGAGATGTTCCTCCTCTGGGCATGCCCGGGTCCTGAATCCTGTTGTGCCTGTGAATAGGCTGCAGGGGGACGGTGAAGACCAGCAACAGCTTTCAGGGCTGCCACCTTCCGTGTGGGACAAGGAGCCGGACGTGTGCCTTTTCGGAATCAGGCTCTGCCGAGGACGAGAGCCATGAGATGTTCCTCCTCTGGGCATGCCCGGGTCCCAGATCCTGTTGTGCCTGTGAATAGGCTGCAGGGGGACGGTGAAGACCAGCAACATCTTTCAGGGCTGCCACCTTCCGTGTGGGACAAGGAGCCGGACGTGTGCCTTTTCGGAATCAGGCTCTGCCGAGGACGAGAGCCATGAGATGTTCCTCCTCTGGGCATGCCCGGTTAACAGATCCTGTTGTACCTGTGAATAGGCTGCAGGGGGACGGTGAAGACCAGCAACAGCTTTCAGGGCTGCCACCTTCCGTGTGGGACAAGGAGCCGGACGTGTGCCTTTTCGGAATCAGGCTCTGCCGAGGACGAGAGCCATGAGATGTTCCTCCTCTCAGCAAGCCCAGGTCCCAGATCCTGTTGTGCCTGTGAATAGGCTGCAGGGGGACGGTAAAGACCAGCAACAGCTTTCAGGGCTGCCACCTTCCGTGTGGGACAAGGAGCCGGACGTGTGCCTTTTCGGAATCAGGCTCTGCCGAGGAAGAGATCCATGAGATGTTCCTCCTCTGGGCATGCCCGGGTCCTGAATCCTATTGTGCCTGTGAATAGGCTGCAGGGGGACGGTGAAGACCAGCAACAGCTTTCAGGGCTGCCACCTTCCGTGTGGGACAAGGAGCCGGACGTGTGCCTTTTCGGAATCAGGCTCTGCCGAGGATGACAGCCATGAGATGTTCCTCCTCTCAGCAAGCCCGGGTCCCAGATCCTGTTGTACCTGTGAATAGGCTGCAGGGGGACGGTGAAGACCAGCAACAGCTTTCAGGGCTGCCACCTTCCGTGTGGGACAAGGAGCCGGACGTGTGCCTTTTCGGAATCAGGCTCTGCCGAGGACGAGAGCCATGAGATGTTCCTCCTCTGGGCATGCCCGGTTAACAGATCCTGTTGTACCTGTGAATAGGCTGCAGGGGGACGGTGAAGACCAGCAACAGCTTTCAGGGCTGCCACCTTCCGTGTGGACAAGGAGCCGGACGTGTGCCTTTTCGGAATCAGGCTCTGCCGAGGACGAGAGCCATGAGATGTTCCTCCTCTCAGCAAGCCCAGGTCCCAGATCCTGTTGTGCCTGTGAATAGGCTGCAGGGGGACGGTAAAGACCAGCAACAGCTTTCAGGGCTGCCACCTTCCGTGTGGGACAAGGAGCCGGACGTGTGCCTTTTCGGAATCAGGCTCTGCCGAGGATGAGAGCCATGAGATGTTCCTCCTCTCAGCAAGCACGGGTCCCAGATCCTGTTGTACCTGTGAATAGGCTGCAGGGGGACGGTGAAGACCAGCAACAGCTTTCAGGGCTGCCACCTTCCGTGTGGGACAAGGAGCCGGACGTGTGCCTTTTCGGAATCAGGCTCTGCCGAGGACGAGAGCCATGAGATGTTCCTCCTCTCAGCAAGCCCAGGTCCCAGATCCTGTTGTGCCTGTGAATAGGCTGCAGGGGGACGGTAAAGACCAGCAACAGCTTTCAGGGCTGCCACCTTCCGTGTGGGACAAGGAGCCGGACGTGTGCCTTTTCGGAATCAGGCTCTGCCGAGGAAGAGATCCATGAGATGTTCCTCCTCTGGGCATGCCCGGGTCCTGAATCCTGTTGTGCCTGTGAATAGGCTGCAGGGGGACGGTGAAGACCAGCAACAGCTTTCAGGGCTGCCACCTTCCGTGTGGGACAAGGAGCCGGACGTGTGCCTTTTCGGAATCAGGCTCTGCCGAGGACGAGAGCCATGAGATGTTCCTCCTCTGGGCATGCCCGGGTCCCAGATCCTGTTGTGCCTGTGAATAGGCTGCAGGGGGACGGTGAAGACCAGCAACATCTTTCAGGGCTGCCACCTTCCGTGTGGGACAAGGAGCCGGACGTGTGCCTTTTCGGAATCAGGCTCTGCCGAGGACGAGAGCCATGAGATGTTCCTCCTCTGGGCATGCCCGGTTAACAGATCCTGTTGTACCTGTGAATAGGCTGCAGGGGGACGGTGAAGACCAGCAACAGCTTTCAGGGCTGCCACCTTCCGTGTGGGACAAGGAGCCGGACGTGTGCCTTTTCGGAATCAGGCTCTGCCGAGGACGAGAGCCATGAGATGTTCCTCCTCTCAGCAAGCCCAGGTCCCAGATCCTGTTGTGCCTGTGAATAGGCTGCAGGGGGACGGTAAAGACCAGCAACAGCTTTCAGGGCTGCCACCTTCCGTGTGGGACAAGGAGCCGGACGTGTGCCTTTTCGGAATCAGGCTCTGCCGAGGAAGAGATCCATGAGATGTTCCTCCTCTGGGCATGCCCGGGTCCTGAATCCTGTTGTGCCTGTGAATAGGCTGCAGGGGGACGGTGAAGACCAGCAACAGCTTTCAGGGCTGCCACCTTCCGTGTGGGACAAGGAGCCGGACGTGTGCCTTTTCGGAATCAGGCTCTGCCGAGGATGACAGCCATGAGATGTTCCTCCTCTCAGCAAGCCCGGGTCCCAGATCCTGTTGTACCTGTGAATAGGCTGCAGGGGGACGGTGAAGACCAGCAACAGCTTTCAGGGCTGCCACCTTCCGTGTGGGACAAGGAGCCGGACGTGTGCCTTTTCGGAATCAGGCTCTGCCGAGGACGAGAGCCATGAGATGTTCCTCCTCTGGGCATGCCCGGTTAACAGATCCTGTTGTACCTGTGAATAGGCTGCAGGGGGACGGTGAAGACCAGCAACAGCTTTCAGGGCTGCCACCTTCCGTGTGGACAAGGAGCCGGACGTGTGCCTTTTCGGAATCAGGCTCTGCCGAGGACGAGAGCCATGAGATGTTCCTCCTCTCAGCAAGCCCAGGTCCCAGATCCTGTTGTGCCTGTGAATAGGCTGCAGGGGGACGGTAAAGACCAGCAACAGCTTTCAGGGCTGCCACCTTCCGTGTGGGACAAGGAGCCGGACGTGTGCCTTTTCGGAATCAGGCTCTGCCGAGGATGAGAGCCATGAGATGTTCCTCCTCTCAGCAAGCACGGGTCCCAGATCCTGTTGTACCTGTGAATAGGCTGCAGGGGGACGGTGAAGACCAGCAACAGCTTTCAGGGCTGCCACCTTCCGTGTGGGACAAGGAGCCGGACGTGTGCCTTTTCGGAATCAGGCTCTGCCGAGGACGAGAGCCATGAGATGTTCCTCCTCTGGGCAAGCCCGGGTCCCAGATCCTGTTGTACCTGTGAATAGGCTTCAGGGGGACGGTGAAGACCAGCAACAGCTTTCAGGGCTGCCACCTTCCGTGTGGGACAAGGATCCGGACGTGTGCCTTTTCGGAATCAGGCTCTGCCGAGGACGAGAGCCATGAGATGTTCCTCCTCTCAGCAAGCCCAGGTCCCAGATCCTGTTGTGCCTGTGAATAGGCTGCAGGGGGACGGTAAAGACCAGCAACAGCTTTCAGGGCTGCCACCTTCCGTGTGGGACAAGGAGCCGGACGTGTGCCTTTTCGGAATCAGGCTCTGCCGAGGAAGAGATCCATGAGATGTTCCTCCTCTGGGCATGCCCGGGTCCTGAATCCTGTTGTGCCTGTGAATAGGCTGCAGGGGGATGGTGAAGACCAGCAACAGCTTTCAGGGCTGCCACCTTCCGTGTGGGACAAGGAGCTGGACGTGTGCCTTTCCGGAATCAGGCTCTGCCGAGGATGACAGCCATGAGATGTTCCTCCTCTCAGCAAGCCCGGGTCCCAGATCCTGTTGTACCTGTGAATAGGCTGCAGGGGGACGGTGAAGACCAGCAACAGCTTTCAGGGCTGCCACCTTCCGTGTGGGACAAGGAGCCGGACGTGTGCCTTTTCGGAATCAGGCTCTGCCGAGGACGAGATCCATGAGATGTTCCTCCTCTGGGCATGCCCGGTTCCCAGATCCTGTTGTACCTGTGAATAGGCTGCAGGGGGACGGTGAAGACCAGCAACAGCTTTCAGGGCTGCCACCTTCCGTGTGGACAAGGAGCCGGACGTGTGCCTTTTCGGAATCAGGCTCTGCCGAGGACGAGAGCCATGAGATGTTCCTCCTCTGGGCAAGCCCAGGTCCCAGATCCTGTTGTGCCTGTGAATAGGCTGCAGGGGGACGGTAAAGACCAGCAACAGCTTTCAGGGCTGCCACCTTCCGTGTGGGACAAGGAGCCGGACGTGTGCCTTTTCGGAATCAGGCTCTGCCGAGGACGAGAGCCATGAGATGTTCCTCCTCTCAGCAAGCACGGGTCCCATATCCTGTTGTACCTGTGAATAGGCTGCAGGGGGACGGTGAAGACCAGCAACAGCTTTCAGGGCTGCCACCTTCCGTGTGGGACAATGAGCCAGACGTGTGCCTTTTCGGAATCAGGCTCTGCCGAGGACGAGAGCCATGAGATGTTCCTCCTCTCAGCAAGCCCGGGTCCCAGATCCTGTTGTACCTGTGAATAGGCTGCAGGGGGACGGTGAAGACCAGCAACAGCTTTCAGGGCTGCCACCTTCCGTGTGGGACAAGGAGCCGGACGTGTGCCTTTTCGGAATCAGGCTCTGCCGAGGATGACAGCCATGAGATGTTCCTCCTCTGGGCAAGCCCGGGTCCCAGATCCTGTTGTACCTGTGAATAGGCTGCAGGGGGACGGTGAAGACCAGCAACAGCTTTCAGGGCTGCCACCTTCCGTGTGGGACAAGGAGCCGGACGTGTGCCTTTTCGGAATCAGGCTCTGCCGAGGACGAGAGCCATGAGATGTTCCTCCTCTGGGCAAGCCCGGGTCCCAGATCCTGTTGTACCTGTGAATAGGCTTCAGGGGGACGGTGAAGACCAGCAACAGCTTTCAGGGCTGCCACCTTCCGTGTGGGACAAGGATCCGGACGTGTGCCTTTTCGGAATCAGGCTCTGCCGAGGACGAGAGCCATGAGATGTTCCTTCTCTGGGCATGCCCGGGTCCTGAATCCTGTTGTGCCTGTGAATAGGCTGCAGGGGGACGGTGAAGACCAGCAACATCTTTCAGGGCTGCCACCTTCCGTGTGGGACAAGGAGCCGGACGTGTGCCTTTTCGGAATCAGGTTCTGCCGAGGACGAGAGCCATGAGATGTTCCTCCTCTGGGCATGCCCGGTTAACAGATCCTGTTGTACCTGTGAATAGGCTGCAGGGGGATGGTGAAGACCAGCAACAGCTTTCAGGGCTGCCACCTTCCGTGTGGGACAAGGAGCCGGACGTGTGCCTTTTCGGAATCAGGCTCTGCCGAGGACGAGAGCCATGAGATGTTCCTCCTCTCAGCAAGCCCAGGTCCCAGATCCTGTTGTGCCTGTGAATAGGCTGCAGGGGGACGGTAAAGACCAGCAACAGCTTTCAGGGCTGCCACCTTCCGTGTGGGACAAGGAGCCGGACGTGTGCCTTTTCGGAATCAGGCTCTGCCGAGGAAGAGATCCATGAGATGTTCCTCCTCTGGGCATGCCCGGGTCCTGAATCCTGTTGTGCCTGTGAATAGGCTTCAGGGGGACGGTGAAGACCAGCAACAGCTTTCAGGGCTGCCACCTTCCGTGTGGGACAAGGAGCCGGACGTGTGCCTTTTCGGAATCAGGCTCTGCCGAGGACGAGAGCCATGAGATGTTCCTCCACTGGGCATGCCCGGGTCCCAGATCCTGTTGTGCCTGTGAATAGGCTGCAGGGGGACGGTGAAGACCAGCAACAGCTTTCAGGGCTGCCACCTTCCGTGTGGGACAAGGAGCCGGACGTGTGCCTTTTCGGAATCAGGCTCTGCCGAGGACGAGAGCCATGAGATGTTCCTCCTCTGGGCATGCCCGGTTAACAGATCCTGTTGTACCTGTGAATAGGCTGCAGGGGGACGGTGAAGACCAGCAACAGCTTTCAGGGCTGCCACCTTCCGTGTGGGACAAGGAGCCGGACGTGTGCCTTTTCGGAATCAGGCTCTGCCGAGGACGAGAGCCATGAGATGTTCCTCCTCTCAGCAAGCCCAGGTCCCAGATCCTGTTGTGCCTGTGAATAGGCTGCAGGGGGACGGTAAAGACCAGCAACAGCTTTCAGGGCTGCCACCTTCCGTGTGGGACAAGGAGCCGGACGTGTGCCTTTTCGGAATCAGGCTCTGCCGAGGAAGAGATCCATGAGATGTTCCTCCTCTGGGCATGCCCGGGTCCTGAATCCTGTTGTGCCTGTGAATAGGCTGCAGGGGGATGGTGAAGACCAGCAACAGCTTTCAGGGCTGCCACCTTCCGTGTGGGACAAGGAGCTGGACGTGTGCCTTTCCGGAATCAGGCTCTGCCGAGGATGACAGCCATGAGATGTTCCTCCTCTCAGCAAGCCCGGGTCCCAGATCCTGTTGTACCTGTGAATAGGCTGCAGGGGGACGGTGAAGACCAGCAACAGCTTTCAGGGCTGCCACCTTCCGTGTGGGACAAGGAGCCGGACGTGTGCCTTTTCGGAATCAGGCTCTGCCGAGGACGAGATCCATGAGATGTTCCTCCTCTGGGCATGCCCGGTTCCCAGATCCTGTTGTACCTGTGAATAGGCTGCAGGGGGACGGTGAAGACCAGCAACAGCTTTCAGGGCTGCCACCTTCCGTGTGGACAAGGAGCCGGACGTGTGCCTTTTCGGAATCAGGCTCTGCCGAGGACGAGAGCCATGAGATGTTCCTCCTCTGGGCAAGCCCAGGTCCCAGATCCTGTTGTGCCTGTGAATAGGCTGCAGGGGGACGGTAAAGACCAGCAACAGCTTTCAGGGCTGCCACCTTCCGTGTGGGACAAGGAGCCGGACGTGTGCCTTTTCGGAATCAGGCTCTGCCGAGGACGAGAGCCATGAGATGTTCCTCCTCTCAGCAAGCACGGGTCCCATATCCTGTTGTACCTGTGAATAGGCTGCAGGGGGACGGTGAAGACCAGCAACAGCTTTCAGGGCTGCCACCTTCCGTGTGGGACAATGAGCCAGACGTGTGCCTTTTCGGAATCAGGCTCTGCCGAGGACGAGAGCCATGAGATGTTCCTCCTCTCAGCAAGCCCGGGTCCCAGATCCTGTTGTGCCTGTGAATAGGCTGCAGGGGGACGGTGAAGACCAGCAACAGCTTTCAGGGCTGCCACCTTCCGTGTGGGACAAGGAGCCGGACGTGTGCCTTTTCGGAATCAGGCTCTGCCGAGGATGACAGCCATGAGATGTTCCTCCTCTGGGCAAGCCCGGGTCCCAGATCCTGTTGTACCTGTGAATAGGCTGCAGGGGGACGGTGAAGACCAGCAACAGCTTTCAGGGCTGCCACCTTCCGTGTGGGACAAGGAGCCGGACGTGTGCCTTTTCGGAATCAGGCTCTGCCGAGGACGAGAGCCATGAGATGTTCCTCCTCTGGGCAAGCCCGGGTCCCAGATCCTGTTGTACCTGTGAATAGGCTTCAGGGGGACGGTGAAGACCAGCAACAGCTTTCAGGGCTGCCACCTTCCGTGTGGGACAAGGATCCGGACGTGTGCCTTTTCGGAATCAGGCTCTGCCGAGGACGAGAGCCATGAGATGTTCCTTCTCTGGGCATGCCCGGGTCCTGAATCCTGTTGTGCCTGTGAATAGGCTGCAGGGGGACGGTGAAGACCAGCAACATCTTTCAGGGCTGCCACCTTCCGTGTGGGACAAGGAGCCGGACGTGTGCCTTTTCGGAATCAGGTTCTGCCGAGGACGAGAGCCATGAGATGTTCCTCCTCTGGGCATGCCCGGTTAACAGATCCTGTTGTACCTGTGAATAGGCTGCAGGGGGATGGTGAAGACCAGCAACAGCTTTCAGGGCTGCCACCTTCCGTGTGGGACAAGGAGCCGGACGTGTGCCTTTTCGGAATCAGGCTCTGCCGAGGACGAGAGCCATGAGATGTTCCTCCTCTCAGCAAGCCCAGGTCCCAGATCCTGTTGTGCCTGTGAATAGGCTGCAGGGGGACGGTAAAGACCAGCAACAGCTTTCAGGGCTGCCACCTTCCGTGTGGGACAAGGAGCCGGACGTGTGCCTTTTCGGAATCAGGCTCTGCCGAGGAAGAGATCCATGAGATGTTCCTCCTCTGGGCATGCCCGGGTCCTGAATCCTGTTGTGCCTGTGAATAGGCTTCAGGGGGACGGTGAAGACCAGCAACAGCTTTCAGGGCTGCCACCTTCCGTGTGGGACAAGGAGCCGGACGTGTGCCTTTTCGGAATCAGGCTCTGCCGAGGACGAGAGCCATGAGATGTTCCTCCACTGGGCATGCCCGGGTCCCAGATCCTGTTGTGCCTGTGAATAGGCTGCAGGGGGACGGTGAAGACCAGCAACATCTTTCAGGGCTGCCACCTTCCGTGTGGGACAAGGAGCCGGACGTGTGCCTTTTCGGAATCAGGCTCTGCCGAGGACGAGAGCCATGAGATGTTCCTCCTCTGGGCATGCCCGGTTAACAGATCCTGTTGTACCTGTGAATAGGCTGCAGGGGGACGGTGAAGACCAGCAACAGCTTTCAGGGCTGCCACCTTCCGTGTGGGACAAGGAGCCGGACGTGTGCCTTTTCGGAATCAGGCTCTGCCGAGGACGAGAGCCATGAGATGTTCCTCCTCTCAGCAAGCCCAGGTCCCAGATCCTGTTGTGCCTGTGAATAGGCTGCAGGGGGACGGTAAAGACCAGCAACAGCTTTCAGGGCTGCCACCTTCCGTGTGGGACAAGGAGCCGGACGTGTGCCTTTTCGGAATCAGGCTCTGCCGAGGAAGAGATCCATGAGATGTTCCTCCTCTGGGCATGCCCGGGTCCTGAATCCTGTTGTGCCTGTGAATAGGCTGCAGGGGGACGGTGAAGACCAGCAACAGCTTTCAGGGCTGCCACCTTCCGTGTGGGACAAGGAGCCGGACGTGTGCCTTTTCGGAATCAGGCTCTGCCGAGGATGACAGCCATGAGATGTTCCTCCTCTCAGCAAGCCCGGGTCCCAGATCCTGTTGTACCTGTGAATAGGCTGCAGGGGGACGGTGAAGACCAGCAACAGCTTTCAGGGCTGCCACCTTCCGTGTGGGACAAGGAGCCGGACGTGTGCCTTTTCGGAATCAGGCTCTGCCGAGGACGAGAGCCATGAGATGTTCCTCCTCTGGGCATGCCCGGTTAACAGATCCTGTTGTACCTGTGAATAGGCTGCAGGGGGACGGTGAAGACCAGCAACAGCTTTCAGGGCTGCCACCTTCCGTGTGGACAAGGAGCCGGACGTGTGCCTTTTCGGAATCAGGCTCTGCCGAGGACGAGAGCCATGAGATGTTCCTCCTCTGGGCAAGCCCAGGTCCCAGATCCTGTTGTGCCTGTGAATAGGCTGCAGGGGGACGGTAAAGACCAGCAACAGCTTTCAGGGCTGCCACCTTCCGTGTGGGACAAGGAGCCGGACGTGTGCCTTTTCGGAATCAGGCTCTGCCGAGGATGAGAGCCATGAGATGTTCCTCCTCTCAGCAAGCACGGGTCCCATATCCTGTTGTACCTGTGAATAGGCTGCAGGGGGACGGTGAAGACCAGCAACAGCTTTCAGGGCTGCCACCTTCCGTGTGGGACAATGAGCCAGACGTGTGCCTTTTCGGAATCAGGCTCTGCCGAGGACGAGAGCCATGAGATGTTCCGCCTCTGGGCATGCCCGGGTCCCAGATCCTGTTGTGCCTGTGAATAGGCTGCAGGGGGACGGTGAAGACCAGCAACAGCTTTCAGGGCTGCCACCTTCCGTGTGGGACAAGGAGCCGGACGTGTGCCTTTTCGGAATCAGGCTCTGCCGAGGATGACAGCCATGAGATGTTCCTCCTCTGGGCAAGCCCGGGTCCCAGATCCTGTTGTACCTGTGAATAGGCTGCAGGGGGACGGTGAAGACCAGCAACAGCTTTCAGGGCTGCCACCTTCCGTGTGGGACAAGGAGCCGGACGTGTGCCTTTTCGGAATCAGGCTCTGCCGAGGACGAGAGCCATGAGATGTTCCTCCTCTGGGCAAGCCCAGGTCCCAGATCCTGTTGTGCCTGTGAATAGGCTGCAGGGGGACGGTAAAGACCAGCAACAGCTTTCAGGGCTGCCACCTTCCGTGTGGGACAAGGAGCCGGACGTGTGCCTTTTCGGAATCAGGCTCTGCCGAGGACGAGATCCATGAGATGTTCCTCCTCTGGGCATGCCCGGGTCCTGAATCCTGTTGTGCCTGTGAATAGGCTGCAGGGGGACGGTGAAGACCAGCAACAGCTTTCAGGGCTGCCACCTTCCGTGTGGGACAAGGAGCCGGACGTGTGCCTTTTCGGAATCAGGCTCTGCCGAGGATGACAGCCATGAGATGTTCCTCCTCTCAGCAAGCCCGGGTCCCAGATCCTGTTGTACCTGTGAATAGGCTGCAGGGGGACGGTGAAGACCAGCAACAGCTTTCAGGGCTGCCACCTTCCGTGTGGGACAAGGAGCCGGACGTGTGCCTTTTCGGAATCAGGCTCTGCCGAGGACGAGAGCCATGAGATGTTCCTCCTCTGGGCATGCCCGGTTCCCAGATCCTGTTGTACCTGTGAATAGGCTGCAGGGGGACGGTGAAGACCAGCAACAGCTTTCCGGCCTGACACCTTCCGTGTGGGACAAGGAGCCGGACGTGTGCCTTTTCGGAATCAGGCTCTGCCGAGGACGAGAGCCATGAGATGTTCCTCCTCTGGGCATGCCCGGGTCCTGAATCCTGTTGTGCCTGTGAATAGGCTGCAGGGGGACGGTGAAGACCAGCAACAGCTTTCAGGGCTGCCACCTTCCGTGTGGGACAAGGAGCCAGACGTGTGCCTTTTCGGAATCAGGCTCTGCCGAGGACGAGAGCCATGAGATGTTCCTCCTCTGGGCATGCCCGGGTCCCAGATCCTGTTGTACCTGTGAATAGGCTGCAGGGGGACGGTGAAGACCAGCAACAGCTTTCCGGCCTGACACCTTCCGTGTGGGACAAGGAGCCGGACGTGTGCCTTTTCGGAATCAGGCTCTGCCGAGGACGAGAGCCATGAGATGTTCCTCCTCTGGGCATGCCCGGGTCCTGAATCCTGTTGTGCCTGTGAATAGGCTGCAGGGGGACGGTGAAGACCAGCAACAGCTTTCAGGGCTGCCACCTTCCGTGTGGGACAAGGAGCCTGACGTGTGCCTTTTCGGAATCAGGCTCTGCCGAGGACGAGAGCCATGAGATGTTCCTCCTCTGGGCATGCCCGGGTCCCAGATCCTGTTGTGCCTGTGAATAGGCTGCAGGGGGACGGTGAAGACCAGCAACAGCTTTCAGGGCTGCCACCTTCCGTGTGGGACAAGGATCCGGACGTGTGCCTTTTCGGAATCAGGCTCTGCCGAGGATGACAGCCATGAGATGTTCCTCCTCTCAGCAAGCCCGGGTCCCAGATCCTGTTGTACCTGTGAATAGGCTGCAGGGGGACGGTGAAGACCAGCAACAGCTTTCAGGGCTGCCACCTTCCGTGTGGGACAAGGAGCCGGACGTGTGCCTTTTCGGAATCAGGCTCTGCCGAGGACGAGAGCCATGAGATGTTCCTCCTCTGGGCAAGCCCGGGTCCCAGATCCTGTTGTACCTGTGAATAGGCTTCAGGGGGACGGTGAAGACCAGCAACAGCTTTCAGGGCTGCCACCTTCCGTGTGGGACAAGGAGCCGGACGTGTGCCTTTTCGGAATCAGGCTCTGCCGAGGACGAGAGCCATGAGATGTTCCTTCTCTGGGCATGCCCGGGTCCTGAATCCTGTGTGCCTGTGAATAGGCTGCAGGGGGACGGTGAAGACCAGCAACAGCTTTCAGGGCTGCCACCTTCCGTGTGGGACAAGGAGCCGGACGTGTGCCTTTTCGGAATCAGGCTCTGCCGAGGACGAGAGCCATGAGATGTTCCTCCTCTCAGCAAGCCCAGGTCCCAGATCCTGTTGTGCCTGTGAATAGGCTGCAGGGGGACGGTAAAGACCAGCAACAGCTTTCAGGGCTGCCACCTTCCGTGTGGGACAAGGAGCCGGACGTGTGCCTTTTCGGAATCAGGCTCTGCCGAGGAAGAGATCCATGAGATGTTCCTCCTCTGGGCATGCCCGGGTCCTGAATCCTGTTGTGCCTGTGAATAGGCTGCAGGGGGACGGTGAAGACCAGCAACAGCTTTCAGGGCTGCCACCTTCCGTGTGGGACAAGGAGCCGGACGTGTGCCTTTTCGGAATCAGGCTCTGCCGAGGATGACAGCCATGAGATGTTCCTCCTCTCAGCAAGCCCGGGTCCCAGATCCTGTTGTACCTGTGAATAGGCTGCAGGGGGACGGTGAAGACCAGCAACAGCTTTCAGGGCTGCCACCTTCCGTGTGGGACAAGGAGCCGGACGTGTGCCTTTTCGGAATCAGGCTCTGCCGAGGACGAGAGCCATGAGATGTTCCTCCTCTGGGCATGCCCGGTTCCCAGATCCTGTTGTACCTGTGAATAGGCTGCAGGGGGACGGTGAAGACCAGCAACAGCTTTCCGGCCTGACACCTTCCGTGTGGGACAAGGAGCCGGACGTGTGCCTTTTCGGAATCAGGCTCTGCCGAGGACGAGAGCCATGAGATGTTCCTCCTCTGGGCATGCCCGGGTCCTGAATCCTGTTGTGCCTGTGAATAGGCTGCAGGGGGACGGTGAAGACCAGCAACAGCTTTCAGGGCTGCCACCTTCCGTGTGGGACAAGGAGCCAGACGTGTGCCTTTTCGGAATCAGGCTCTGCCGAGGACGAGAGCCATGAGATGTTCCTCCTCTGGGCATGCCCGGGTCCCAGATCCTGTTGTACCTGTGAATAGGCTGCAGGGGGACGGTGAAGACCAGCAACAGCTTTCCGGCCTGACACCTTCCGTGTGGGACAAGGAGCCGGACGTGTGCCTTTTCGGAATCAGGCTCTGCCGAGGACGAGAGCCATGAGATGTTCCTCCTCTGGGCATGCCCGGGTCCTGAATCCTGTTGTGCCTGTGAATAGGCTGCAGGGGGACGGTGAAGACCAGCAACAGCTTTCAGGGCTGCCACCTTCCGTGTGGGACAAGGAGCCTGACGTGTGCCTTTTCGGAATCAGGCTCTGCCGAGGACGAGAGCCATGAGATGTTCCTCCTCTGGGCATGCCCGGGTCCCAGATCCTGTTGTGCCTGTGAATAGGCTGCAGGGGGACGGTGAAGACCAGCAACAGCTTTCAGGGCTGCCACCTTCCGTGTGGGACAAGGATCCGGACGTGTGCCTTTTCGGAATCAGGCTCTGCCGAGGATGACAGCCATGAGATGTTCCTCCTCTCAGCAAGCCCGGGTCCCAGATCCTGTTGTACCTGTGAATAGGCTGCAGGGGGACGGTGAAGACCAGCAACAGCTTTCAGGGCTGCCACCTTCCGTGTGGGACAAGGAGCCGGACGTGTGCCTTTTCGGAATCAGGCTCTGCCGAGGACGAGAGCCATGAGATGTTCCTCCTCTGGGCAAGCCCGGGTCCCAGATCCTGTTGTACCTGTGAATAGGCTTCAGGGGGACGGTGAAGACCAGCAACAGCTTTCAGGGCTGCCACCTTCCGTGTGGGACAAGGAGCCGGACGTGTGCCTTTTCGGAATCAGGCTCTGCCGAGGACGAGAGCCATGAGATGTTCCTTCTCTGGGCATGCCCGGGTCCTGAATCCTGTGTGCCTGTGAATAGGCTGCAGGGGGACGGTGAAGACCAGCAACAGCTTTCAGGGCTGCCACCTTCCGTGTGGGACAAGGAGCCGGACGTGTGCCTTTTCGGAATCAGGCTCTGCCGAGGACGAGAGCCATGAGATGTTCCTCCTCTCAGCAAGCCCAGGTCCCAGATCCTGTTGTGCCTGTGAATAGGCTGCAGGGGGACGGTAAAGACCAGCAACAGCTTTCAGGGCTGCCACCTTCCGTGTGGGACAAGGAGCCGGACGTGTGCCTTTTCGGAATCAGGCTCTGCCGAGGAAGAGATCCATGAGATGTTCCTCCTCTGGGCATGCCCGGGTCCTGAATCCTGTTGTGCCTGTGAATAGGCTGCAGGGGGACGGTGAAGACCAGCAACAGCTTTCAGGGCTGCCACCTTCCGTGTGGGACAAGGAGCCGGACGTGTGCCTTTTCGGAATCAGGCTCTGCCGAGGATGACAGCCATGAGATGTTCCTCCTCTCAGCAAGCCCGGGTCCCAGATCCTGTTGTACCTGTGAATAGGCTGCAGGGGGACGGTGAAGACCAGCAACAGCTTTCAGGGCTGCCACCTTCCGTGTGGGACAAGGAGCCGGACGTGTGCCTTTTCGGAATCAGGCTCTGCCGAGGACGAGAGCCATGAGATGTTCCTCCTCTGGGCATGCCCGGTTCCCAGATCCTGTTGTACCTGTGAATAGGCTGCAGGGGGACGGTGAAGACCAGCAACAGCTTTCCGGCCTGACACCTTCCGTGTGGGACAAGGAGCCGGACGTGTGCCTTTTCGGAATCAGGCTCTGCCGAGGACGAGAGCCATGAGATGTTCCTCCTCTGGGCATGCCCGGGTCCTGAATCCTGTTGTGCCTGTGAATAGGCTGCAGGGGGACGGTGAAGACCAGCAACAGCTTTCAGGGCTGCCACCTTCCGTGTGGGACAAGGAGCCAGACGTGTGCCTTTTCGGAATCAGGCTCTGCCGAGGACGAGAGCCATGAGATGTTCCTCCTCTGGGCATGCCCGGGTCCCAGATCCTGTTGTACCTGTGAATAGGCTGCAGGGGGACGGTGAAGACCAGCAACAGCTTTCCGGCCTGACACCTTCCGTGTGGGACAAGGAGCCGGACGTGTGCCTTTTCGGAATCAGGCTCTGCCGAGGACGAGAGCCATGAGATGTTCCTCCTCTGGGCATGCCCGGGTCCTGAATCCTGTTGTGCCTGTGAATAGGCTGCAGGGGGACGGTGAAGACCAGCAACAGCTTTCAGGGCTGCCACCTTCCGTGTGGGACAAGGAGCCAGACGTGTGCCTTTTCGGAATCAGGCTCTGCCGAGGACGAGAGCCATGAGATGTTCCTCCTCTGGGCATGCCCGGGTCCCAGATCCTGTTGTGCCTGTGAATAGGCTGCAGGGGGACGGTGAAGACCAGCAACAGCTTTCAGGGCTGCCACCTTCCGTGTGGGACAAGGATCCGGACGTGTGCCTTTTCGGAATCAGGCTCTGCCGAGGATGACAGCCATGAGATGTTCCTCCTCTCAGCAAGCCCGGGTCCTGAATCCTGTTGTACCTGTGAATAGGCTGCAGGGGGACGGTGAAGACCAGCAACAGCTTTCAGGGCTGCCACCTTCCGTGTGGGACAAGGAGCCGGACGTGTGCCTTTTCGGAATCAGGCTCTGCCGAGGACGAGAGCCATGAGATGTTCCTCCTCTGGGCAAGCCCGGGTCCCAGATCCTGTTGTACCTGTGAATAGGCTTCAGGGGGACGGTGAAGACCAGCAACAGCTTTCAGGGCTGCCACCTTCCGTGTGGGACAAGGAGCCGGACGTGTGCCTTTTCGGAATCAGGCTCTGCCGAGGACGAGAGCCATGAGATGTTCCTTCTCTGGGCATGCCCGGGTCCTGAATCCTGTGTGCCTGTGAATAGGCTGCAGGGGGAGGGTGAAGACCAGCAACAGCTTTCAGGGCTGCCACCTTCCGTGTGGGACAAGGAGCCGGACGTGTGCCTTTTCGGAATCAGGCTCTGCCGAGGATGAGATCCATGAGATGTTCCTCCTCTGGGCATGCCCGGGTCCCAGATCCTGTTGTGCCTGTGAATAGGCTGCAGGGGGACGGTGAAGACCAGCAACATCTTTCAGGGCTGCCACCTTCCGTGTGGGACAAGGAGCCGGACGTGTGCCTTTTCGGAATCAGGCTCTGCCGAGGACGAGAGCCATGAGATGTTCCTCCTCTGGGCATGCCCGGTTAACAGATCCTGTTGTACCTGTGAATAGGCTGCAGGGGGATGGTGAAGACCAGCAACAGCTTTCAGGGCTGCCACCTTCCGTGTGGGACAAGGAGCCGGACGTGTGCCTTTTCGGAATCAGGCTCTGCCGAGGACGAGAGCCATGAGATGTTCCTCCTCTCAGCAAGCCCAGGTCCCAGATCCTGTTGTGCCTGTGAATAGGCTGCAGGGGGACGGTAAAGACCAGCAACAGCTTTCAGGGCTGCCACCTTCCGTGTGGGACAAGGAGCCGGACGTGTGCCTTTTCGGAATCAGGCTCTGCCGAGGAAGAGATCCATGAGATGTTCCTCCTCTGGGCATGCCCGGGTCCTGAATCCTGTTGTGCCTGTGAATAGGCTGCAGGGGGACGGTGAAGACCAGCAACAGCTTTCAGGGCTGCCACCTTCCGTGTGGGACAAGGAGCCGGACGTGTGCCTTTTCGGAATCAGGCTCTGCCGAGGATGACAGCCATGAGATGTTCCTCCTCTCAGCAAGCCCGGGTCCCAGATCCTGTTGTACCTGTGAATAGGCTGCAGGGGGACGGTGAAGACCAGCAACAGCTTTCAGGGCTGCCACCTTCCGTGTGGGACAAGGAGCCAGACGTGTGCCTTTTCGGAATTAGGCTCTGCCGAGGACGAGAGCCATGAGATGTTCCTCCTCTGGGCATGCCCGGTTCCCAGATCCTGTTGTACCTGTGAATAGGCTGCAGGGGGACGGTGAAGACCAGCAACAGCTTTCCGGCCTGACACCTTCCGTGTGGGACAAGGAGCCGGACGTGTGCCTTTTCGGAATCAGGCTCTGCCGAGGACGAGAGCCATGAGATGTTCCTCCTCTGGGCATGCCCGGGTCCTGAATCCTGTTGTGCCTGTGAATAGGCTGCAGGGGGACGGTGAAGACCAGCAACAGCTTTCAGGGCTGCCACCTTCCGTGTGGGACAAGGAGCCAGACGTGTGCCTTTTCGGAATCAGGCTCTGCCGAGGACGAGAGCCATGAGATGTTCCTCCTCTGGGCATGCCCGGGTCCCAGATCCTGTTGTACCTGTGAATAGGCTGCAGGGGGACGGTGAAGACCAGCAACAGCTTTCAGGGCTGCCGCCTTCCGTGTGGGACAAGGAGCCGGACGTGTGCCTTTTCGGAATCAGGCTCTGCCGAGGACGAGAGCCATGAGATGTTCCTCCTCTGGGCATGCCCGTGTCCTGAATCCTGTTGTGCCTGTGAATAGGCTGCAGGGGGACGGTGAAGACCAGCAACAGCTTTCAGGGCTGCCACCTTCCGTGTGGGACAAGGAGCCAGACGTGTGCCTTTTCGGAATCAGGCTCTGCCGAGGACGAGAGCCATGAGATGTTCCTCCTCTGGGCATGCCCGGGTCCCAGATCCTGTTGTACCTGTGAATAGGCTGCAGGGGGATGGTGAAGACCAGCAACAGCTTTCAGGGCTGCCACCTTCCGTGTGGGACAAGGAGCCGGACGTGTGCCTTTTCGGAATCAGGCTCTGCCGAGGACGAGAGCCATGAGATGTTCCTCCTCTGGGCATGCCCGGTTAACAGATCCTGTTGTACCTGTGAATAGGCTGCAGGGGGATGGTGAAGACCAGCAACAGCTTTCAGGGCTGCCACCTTCCGTGTGGGACAAGGATCCGGACGTGTGCCTTTTCGGAATCAGGCTCTGCCGAGGATGACAGCCATGAGATGTTCCTCCTCTCAGCAAGCCCGGGTCCCAGATCCTGTTGTACCTGTGAATAGGCTGCAGGGGGACGGTGAAGACCAGCAACAGCTTTCAGGGCTGCCACCTTCCGTGTGGGACAAGGAGCCGGACGTGTGCCTTTTCGGAATCAGGCTCTGCCGAGGACGAGAGCCATGAGATGTTCCTCCTCTGGGCAAGCCCGGGTCCCAGATCCTGTTGTACCTGTGAATAGGCTTCAGGGGGACGGTGAAGACCAGCAACAGCTTTCAGGGCTGCCACCTTCCGTGTGGGACAAGGAGCCGGACGTGTGCCTTTTCGGAATCAGGCTCTGCCGAGGACGAGAGCCATGAGATGTTCCTTCTCTGGGCATGCCCGGGTCCTGAATCCTGTGTGCCTGTGAATAGGCTGCAGGGGGACGGTGAAGACCAGCAACAGCTTTCAGGGCTGCCACCTTCCGTGTGGGACAAGGAGCCGGACGTGTGCCTTTTCGGAATCAGGCTCTGCCGAGGACGAGAGCCATGAGATGTTCCTCCTCTGGGCATGCCCGGTTAACAGATCCTGTTGTACCTGTGAATAGGCTGCAGGGGGATGGTGATACCAGCAACAGCTTTCAGGGCTGCCACCTTCCGTGTGGGACAAGGAGCCGGACGTGTGCCTTTTCGGAATCAGGCTCTGCCGAGGACGAGAGCCATGAGATGTTCCTCCTCTCAGCAAGCCCAGGTCCCAGATCCTGTTGTGCCTGTGAATAGGCTGCAGGGGGACGGTAAAGACCAGCAACAGCTTTCAGGGCTGCCACCTTCCGTGTGGGACAAGGAGCCGGACGTGTGCCTTTTCGGAATCAGGCTCTGCCGAGGAAGAGATCCATGAGATGTTCCTCCTCTGGGCATGCCCGGGTCCTGAATCCTGTTGTGCCTGTGAATAGGCTGCAGGGGGACGGTGAAGACCAGCAACAGCTTTCAGGGCTGCCACCTTCCGTGTGGGACAAGGAGCCGGACGTGTGCCTTTTCGGAATCAGGCTCTGCCGAGGATGACAGCCATGAGATGTTCCTCCTCTCAGCAAGCCCGGGTCCCAGATCCTGTTGTACCTGTGAATAGGCTGCAGGGGGACGGTGAAGACCAGCAACAGCTTTCAGGGCTGCCACCTTCCGTGTGGGACAAGGAGCCGGACGTGTGCCTTTTCGGAATCAGGCTCTGCCGAGGACGAGATCCATGAGATGTTCCTCCTCTGGGCATGCCCGGTTCCCAGATCCTGTTGTACCTGTGAATAGGCTGCAGGGGGACGGTGAAGACCAGCAACAGCTTTCAGGGCTGCCACCTTCCGTGTGGGACAAGGAGCCGGACGTGTGCCTTTTCGGAATCAGGCTCTGCCGAGGACGAGAGCCATGAGATGTTCCTCCTCTGGGCATGCCCGGTTAACAGATCCTGTTGTACCTGTGAATAGGCTGCAGGGGGACGGTGAAGACCAGCAACAGCTTTCAGGGCTGCCACCTTCCGTGTGGGACAAGGATCCGGACGTGTGCCTTTTCGGAATCAGGCTCTGCCGAGGATGACAGCCATGAGATGTTCCTCCTCTCAGCAAGCCCGGGTCCCAAATCCTGTTGTACCTGTGAATAGGCTGCAGGGGGACGGTGAAGACCAGCAACAGCTTTCAGGGCTGCCACCTTCCGTGTGGGACAAGGAGCCGGACGTGTGCCTTTTCGGAATCAGGCTCTGCCGAGGACGAGAGCCATGAGATGTTCCTCCTCTGGGCAAGCCCGGGTCCCAGATCCTGTTGTACCTGTGAATAGGCTTCAGGGGGACGGTGAAGACCAGCAACAGCTTTCAGGGCTGCCACCTTCCGTGTGGGACAAGGAGCCGGACGTGTGCCTTTTCGGAATCAGGCTCTGCCGAGGACGAGAGCCATGAGATGTTCCTTCTCTGGGCATGCCCGGGTCCTGAATCCTGTGTGCCTGTGAATAGGCTGCAGGGGGACGGTGAAGACCAGCAACAGCTTTCAGGGCTGCCACCTTCCGTGTGGGACAAGGAGCCGGACGTGTGCCTTTTCGGAATCAGGCTCTGCCGAGGACGAGAGCCATGAGATGTTCCTCCTCTGGGCATGCCCGGTTAACAGATCCTGTTGTACCTGTGAATAGGCTGCAGGGGGATGGTGAAGACCAGCAACAGCTTTCAGGGCTGCCACCTTCCGTGTGGGACAAGGAGCCGGACGTGTGCCTTTTCGGAATCAGGCTCTGCCGAGGACGAGAGCCATGAGATGTTCCTCCTCTCAGCAAGCCCAGGTCCCAGATCCTGTTGTGCCTGTGAATAGGCTGCAGGGGGACGGTAAAGACCAGCAACAGCTTTCAGGGCTGCCACCTTCCGTGTGGGACAAGGAGCCGGACGTGTGCCTTTTCGGAATCAGGCTCTGCCGAGGAAGAGATCCATGAGATGTTCCTCCTCTGGGCATGCCCGGGTCCTGAATCCTGTTGTGCCTGTGAATAGGCTGCAGGGGGACGGTGAAGACCAGCAACAGCTTTCAGGGCTGCCACCTTCCGTGTGGGACAAGGAGCCGGACGTGTGCCTTTTCGGAATCAGGCTCTGCCGAGGATGACAGCCATGAGATGTTCCTCCTCTCAGCAAGCCCGGGTCCCAGATCCTGTTGTACCTGTGAATAGGCTGCAGGGGGACGGTGAAGACCAGCAACAGCTTTCAGGGCTGCCACCTTCCGTGTGGGACAAGGAGCCGGACGTGTGCCTTTTCGGAATCAGGCTCTGCCGAGGACGAGATCCATGAGATGTTCCTCCTCTGGGCATGCCCGGTTCCCAGATCCTGTTGTACCTGTGAATAGGCTGCAGGGGGACGGTGAAGACCAGCAACAGCTTTCAGGGCTGCCACCTTCCGTGTGGACAAGGAGCCGGACGTGTGCCTTTTCGGAATCAGGCTCTGCCGAGGACGAGAGCCATGAGATGTTCCTCCTCTGGGCAAGCCCAGGTCCCAGATCCTGTTGTGCCTGTGAATAGGCTGCAGGGGGACGGTAAAGACCAGCAACAGCTTTCAGGGCTGCCACCTTCCGTGTGGGACAAGGAGCCGGACGTGTGCCTTTTCGGAATCAGGCTCTGCCGAGGACGAGAGCCATGAGATGTTCCTCCTCTGGGCATGCCCGGGTCCTGAATCCTGTTGTGCCTGTGAATAGGCTGCAGGGGGACGGTGAAGACCAGCAACAGCTTTCAGGGCTGCCACCTTCCGTGTGGGACAAGGAGCCGGACGTGTGCCTTTTCGGAATCAGGCTCTGCCGAGGACGAGAGCCATGAGATGTTCCTCCTCTGGGCAAGCCCGGGTCCCAGATCCTGTTGTACCTGTGAATAGGCTGCAGGGGGACGGTGAAGACCAGCAACAGCTTTCAGGGCTGCCACCTTCCGTGTGGGACAAGGAGCCGGACGTGTGCCTTTTCGGAATCAGGCTCTGCCGAGGACGAGAGCCATGAGATGTTCCTCCTCTGGGCAAGCCCGGGTCCCAGATCCTGTTGTACCTGTGAATAGGCTTCAGGGGGACGGTGAAGACCAGCAACAGCTTTCAGGGCTGCCACCTTCCGTGTGGGACAAGGATCCGGACGTGTGCCTTTTCGGAATCAGGCTCTGCCGAGGACGAGAGCCATGAGATGTTCCTTCTCTGGGCATGCCCGGGTCCTGAATCCTGTTGTGCCTGTGAATAGGCTGCAGGGGGACGGTGAAGACCAGCAACAGCTTTCAGGGCTGCCACCTTCCGTGTGGGACAAGGAGCCGGACGTGTGCCTTTTCGGAATCAGGTTCTGCCGAGGACGAGAGCCATGAGATGTTCCTCCTCTGGGCATGCCCGGTTAACAGATCCTGTTGTAGCTGTGAATAGGCTGCAGGGGGATGGTGAAGACCAGCAACAGCTTTCAGGGCTGCCACCTTCCGTGTGGGACAAGGAGCCGGACGTGTGCCTTTTCGGAATCAGGCTCTGCCGAGGACGAGAGCCATGAGATGTTCCTCCTCTCAGCAAGCCCAGGTCCCAGATCCTGTTGTGCCTGTGAATAGGCTGCAGGGGGACGGTAAAGACCAGCAACAGCTTTCAGGGCTGCCACCTTCCGTGTGGGACAAGGAGCCGGACGTGTGCCTTTTCGGAATCAGGCTCTGCCGAGGAAGAGATCCATGAGATGTTCCTCCTCTGGGCATGCCCGGGTCCTGAATCCTGTTGTGCCTGTGAATAGGCTGCAGGGGGACGGTGAAGACCAGCAACAGCTTTCAGGGCTGCCACCTTCCGTGTGGGACAAGGAGCCGGACGTGTGCCTTTTCGGAATCAGGCTCTGCCGAGGACGAGAGCCATGAGATGTTCCTCCTCTGGGCATGCCCGGGTCCCAGATCCTGTTGTGCCTGTGAATAGGCTGCAGGGGGACGGTGAAGACCAGCAACATCTTTCAGGGCTGCCACCTTCCGTGTGGGACAAGGAGCCGGACGTGTGCCTTTTCGGAATCAGGCTCTGCCGAGGACGAGAGCCATGAGATGTTCCTCCTCTGGGCATGCCCGGTTAACAGATCCTGTTGTACCTGTGAATAGGCTGCAGGGGGACGGTGAAGACCAGCAACAGCTTTCAGGGCTGCCACCTTCCGTGTGGGACAAGGAGCCGGACGTGTGCCTTTTCGGAATCAGGCTCTGCCGAGGACGAGAGCCATGAGATGTTCCTCCTCTCAGCAAGCCCAGGTCCCAGATCCTGTTGTGCCTGTGAATAGGCTGCAGGGGGACGGTAAAGACCAGCAACAGCTTTCAGGGCTGCCACCTTCCGTGTGGGACAAGGAGCCGGACGTGTGCCTTTTCGGAATCAGGCTCTGCCGAGGAAGAGATCCATGAGATGTTCCTCCTCTGGGCATGCCCGGGTCCTGAATCCTGTTGTGCCTGTGAATAGGCTGCAGGGGGACGGTGAAGACCAGCAACAGCTTTCAGGGCTGCCACCTTCCGTGTGGGACAAGGAGCCGGACGTGTGCCTTTTCGGAATCAGGCTCTGCCGAGGATGACAGCCATGAGATGTTCCTCCTCTCAGCAAGCCCGGGTCCCAGATCCTGTTGTACCTGTGAATAGGCTGCAGGGGGACGGTGAAGACCAGCAACAGCTTTCAGGGCTGCCACCTTCCGTGTGGGACAAGGAGCCGGACGTGTGCCTTTTCGGAATCAGGCTCTGCCGAGGACGAGAGCCATGAGATGTTCCTCCTCTGGGCATGCCCGGTTAACAGATCCTGTTGTACCTGTGAATAGGCTGCAGGGGGACGGTGAAGACCAGCAACAGCTTTCAGGGCTGCCACCTTCCGTGTGGACAAGGAGCCGGACGTGTGCCATTTAGGAATCAGGCTCTGCCGAGGACGAGAGCCATGAGATGTTCCTCCTCTCAGCAAGCCCAGGTCCCAGATCCTGTTGTCCCTGTGAATAGGCTGCAGGGGGACGGTAAAGACCAGCAACAGCTTTCAGGGCTGCCACCTTCCGTGTGGGACAAGGAGCCGGACGTGTGCCTTTTCGGAATCAGGCTCTGCCGAGGATGAGAGCCATGAGATGTTCCTCCTCTCAGCAAGCACGGGTCCCAGATCCTGTTGTACCTGTGAATAGGCTGCAGGGGGACGGTGAAGACCAGCAACAGCTTTCAGGGCTGCCACCTTCCGTGTGGGACAAGGAGCCGGACGTGTGCCTTTTCGGAATCAGGCTCTGCCGAGGACGAGAGCCATGAGATGTTCCTCCTCTCAGCAAGCCCAGGTCCCAGATCCTGTTGTGCCTGTGAATAGGCTGCAGGGGGACGGTAAAGACCAGCAACAGCTTTCAGGGCTGCCACCTTCCGTGTGGGACAAGGAGCCGGACGTGTGCCTTTTCGGAATCAGGCTCTGCCGAGGAAGAGATCCATGAGATGTTCCTCCTCTGGGCATGCCCGGGTCCTGAATCCTGTTGTGCCTGTGAATAGGCTGCAGGGGGACGGTGAAGACCAGCAACAGCTTTCAGGGCTGCCACCTTCCGTGTGGGACAAGGAGCCGGACGTGTGCCTTTTCGGAATCAGGCTCTGCCGAGGACGAGAGCCATGAGATGTTCCTCCTCTGGGCATGCCCGGGTCCCAGATCCTGTTGTGCCTGTGAATAGGCTGCAGGGGGACGGTGAAGACCAGCAACATCTTTCAGGGCTGCCACCTTCCGTGTGGGACAAGGAGCCGGACGTGTGCCTTTTCGGAATCAGGCTCTGCCGAGGACGAGAGCCATGAGATGTTCCTCCTCTGGGCATGCCCGGGTAACAGATCCTGTTGTACCTGTGAATAGGCTGCAGGGGGACGGTGAAGACCAGCAACAGCTTTCAGGGCTGCCACCTTCCGTGTGGGACAAGGAGCCGGACGTGTGCCTTTTCGGAATCAGGCTCTGCCGAGGACGAGAGCCATGAGATGTTCCTCCTCTCAGCAAGCCCAGGTCCCAGATCCTGTTGTGCCTGTGAATAGGCTGCAGGGGGACGGTAAAGACCAGCAACAGCTTTCAGGGCTGCCACCTTCCGTGTGGGACAAGGAGCCGGACGTGTGCCTTTTCGGAATCAGGCTCTGCCGAGGAAGAGATCCATGAGATGTTCCTCCTCTGGGCATGCCCGGGTCCTGAATCCTGTTGTGCCTGTGAATAGGCTGCAGGGGGACGGTGAAGACCAGCAACAGCTTTCAGGGCTGCCACCTTCCGTGTGGGACAAGGAGCCGGACGTGTGCCTTTTCGGAATCAGGCTCTGCCGAGGATGACAGCCATGAGATGTTCCTCCTCTCAGCAAGCCCGGGTCCCAGATCCTGTTGTACCTGTGAATAGGCTGCAGGGGGACGGTGAAGACCAGCAACAGCTTTCAGGGCTGCCACCTTCCGTGTGGGACAAGGAGCCGGACGTGTGCCTTTTCGGAATCAGGCTCTGCCGAGGACGAGAGCCATGAGATGTTCCTCCTCTGGGCATGCCCGGTTAACAGATCCTGTTGTACCTGTGAATAGGCTGCAGGGGGACGGTGAAGACCAGCAACAGCTTTCAGGGCTGCCACCTTCCGTGTGGACAAGGAGCCGGACGTGTGCCTTTTCGGAATCAGGCTCTGCCGAGGACGAGAGCCATGAGATGTTCCTCCTCTCAGCAAGCCCAGGTCCCAGATCCTGTTGTGCCTGTGAATAGGCTGCAGGGGGACGGTAAAGACCAGCAACAGCTTTCAGGGCTGCCACCTTCCGTGTGGGACAAGGAGCCGGACGTGTGCCTTTTCGGAATCAGGCTCTGCCGAGGATGAGAGCCATGAGATGTTCCTCCTCTCAGCAAGCACGGGTCCCAGATCCTGTTGTACCTGTGAATAGGCTGCAGGGGGACGGTGAAGACCAGCAACAGCTTTCAGGGCTGCCACCTTCCGTGTGGGACAAGGAGCCGGACGTGTGCCTTTTCGGAATCAGGCTCTGCCGAGGACGAGAGCCATGAGATGTTCCTCCTCTGGGCAAGCCCGGGTCCCAGATCCTGTTGTACCTGTGAATAGGCTTCAGGGGGACGGTGAAGACCAGCAACAGCTTTCAGGGCTGCCACCTTCCGTGTGGGACAAGGATCCGGACGTGTGCCTTTTCGGAATCAGGCTCTGCCGAGGACGAGAGCCATGAGATGTTCCTCCTCTCAGCAAGCCCAGGTCCCAGATCCTGTTGTGCCTGTGAATAGGCTGCAGGGGGACGGTAAAGACCAGCAACAGCTTTCAGGGCTGCCACCTTCCGTGTGGGACAAGGAGCCGGACGTGTGCCTTTTCGGAATCAGGCTCTGCCGAGGAAGAGATCCATGAGATGTTCCTCCTCTGGGCATGCCCGGGTCCTGAATCCTGTTGTGCCTGTGAATAGGCTGCAGGGGGATGGTGAAGACCAGCAACAGCTTTCAGGGCTGCCACCTTCCGTGTGGGACAAGGAGCTGGACGTGTGCCTTTTCGGAATCAGGCTCTGCCGAGGATGACAGCCATGAGATGTTCCTCCTCTCAGCAAGCCCGGGTCCCAGATCCTGTTGTACCTGTGAATAGGCTGCAGGGGGACGGTGAAGACCAGCAACAGCTTTCAGGGCTGCCACCTTCCGTGTGGGACAAGGAGCCGGACGTGTGCCTTTTCGGAATCAGGCTCTGCCGAGGACGAGATCCATGAGATGTTCCTCCTCTGGGCATGCCCGGTTCCCAGATCCTGTTGTACCTGTGAATAGGCTGCAGGGGGACGGTGAAGACCAGCAACAGCTTTCAGGGCTGCCACCTTCCGTGTGGACAAGGAGCCGGACGTGTGCCTTTTCGGAATCAGGCTCTGCCGAGGACGAGAGCCATGAGATGTTCCTCCTCTGGGCAAGCCCAGGTCCCAGATCCTGTTGTGCCTGTGAATAGGCTGCAGGGGGACGGTAAAGACCAGCAACAGCTTTCAGGGCTGCCACCTTCCGTGTGGGACAAGGAGCCGGACGTGTGCCTTTTCGGAATCAGGCTCTGCCGAGGACGAGAGCCATGAGATGTTCCTCCTCTCAGCAAGCACGGGTCCCATATCCTGTTGTACCTGTGAATAGGCTGCAGGGGGACGGTGAAGACCAGCAACAGCTTTCAGGGCTGCCACCTTCCGTGTGGGACAATGAGCCAGACGTGTGCCTTTTCGGAATCAGGCTCTGCCGAGGACGAGAGCCATGAGATGTTCCTCCTCTCAGCAAGCCCGGGTCCCAGATCCTGTTGTGCCTGTGAATAGGCTGCAGGGGGACGGTGAAGACCAGCAACAGCTTTCAGGGCTGCCACCTTCCGTGTGGGACAAGGAGCCGGACGTGTGCCTTTTCGGAATCAGGCTCTGCCGAGGATGACAGCCATGAGATGTTCCTCCTCTGGGCAAGCCCGGGTCCCAGATCCTGTTGTACCTGTGAATAGGCTGCAGGGGGACGGTGAAGACCAGCAACAGCTTTCAGGGCTGCCACCTTCCGTGTGGGACAAGGAGCCGGACGTGTGCCTTTTCGGAATCAGGCTCTGCCGAGGACGAGAGCCATGAGATGTTCCTCCTCTGGGCAAGCCCGGGTCCCAGATCCTGTTGTACCTGTGAATAGGCTTCAGGGGGACGGTGAAGACCAGCAACAGCTTTCAGGGCTGCCACCTTCCGTGTGGGACAAGGATCCGGACGTGTGCCTTTTCGGAATCAGGCTCTGCCGAGGACGAGAGCCATGAGATGTTCCTTCTCTGGGCATGCCCGGGTCCTGAATCCTGTTGTGCCTGTGAATAGGCTGCAGGGGGACGGTGAAGACCAGCAACATCTTTCAGGGCTGCCACCTTCCGTGTGGGACAAGGAGCCGGACGTGTGCCTTTTCGGAATCAGGTTCTGCCGAGGACGAGAGCCATGAGATGTTCCTCCTCTGGGCATGCCCGGTTAACAGATCCTGTTGTACCTGTGAATAGGCTGCAGGGGGATGGTGAAGACCAGCAACAGCTTTCAGGGCTGCCACCTTCCGTGTGGGACAAGGAGCCGGACGTGTGCCTTTTCGGAATCAGGCTCTGCCGAGGACGAGAGCCATGAGATGTTCCTCCTCTCAGCAAGCCCAGGTCCCAGATCCTGTTGTGCCTGTGAATAGGCTGCAGGGGGACGGTAAAGACCAGCAACAGCTTTCAGGGCTGCCACCTTCCGTGTGGGACAAGGAGCCGGACGTGTGCCTTTTCGGAATCAGGCTCTGCCGAGGAAGAGATCCATGAGATGTTCCTCCTCTGGGCATGCCCGGGTCCTGAATCCTGTTGTGCCTGTGAATAGGCTTCAGGGGGACGGTGAAGACCAGCAACAGCTTTCAGGGCTGCCACCTTCCGTGTGGGACAAGGAGCCGGACGTGTGCCTTTTCGGAATCAGGCTCTGCCGAGGACGAGAGCCATGAGATGTTCCTCCACTGGGCATGCCCGGGTCCCAGATCCTGTTGTGCCTGTGAATAGGCTGCAGGGGGACGGTGAAGACCAGCAACAGCTTTCAGGGCTGCCACCTTCCGTGTGGGACAAGGAGCCGGACGTGTGCCTTTTCGGAATCAGGCTCTGCCGAGGACGAGAGCCATGAGATGTTCCTCCTCTGGGCATGCCCGGTTAACAGATCCTGTTGTACCTGTGAATAGGCTGCAGGGGGACGGTGAAGACCAGCAACAGCTTTCAGGGCTGCCACCTTCCGTGTGGGACAAGGAGCCGGACGTGTGCCTTTTCGGAATCAGGCTCTGCCGAGGACGAGAGCCATGAGATGTTCCTCCTCTCAGCAAGCCCAGGTCCCAGATCCTGTTGTGCCTGTGAATAGGCTGCAGGGGGACGGTAAAGACCAGCAACAGCTTTCAGGGCTGCCACCTTCCGTGTGGGACAAGGAGCCGGACGTGTGCCTTTTCGGAATCAGGCTCTGCCGAGGAAGAGATCCATGAGATGTTCCTCCTCTGGGCATGCCCGGGTCCTGAATCCTGTTGTGCCTGTGAATAGGCTGCAGGGGGACGGTGAAGACCAGCAACAGCTTTCAGGGCTGCCACCTTCCGTGTGGGACAAGGAGCCGGACGTGTGCCTTTTCGGAATCAGGCTCTGCCGAGGATGACAGCCATGAGATGTTCCTCCTCTCAGCAAGCCCGGGTCCCAGATCCTGTTGTACCTGTGAATAGGCTGCAGGGGGACGGTGAAGACCAGCAACAGCTTTCAGGGCTGCCACCTTCCGTGTGGGACAAGGAGCCGGACGTGTGCCTTTTCGGAATCAGGCTCTGCCGAGGACGAGAGCCATGAGATGTTCCTCCTCTGGGCATGCCCGGTTAACAGATCCTGTTGTACCTGTGAATAGGCTGCAGGGGGACGGTGAAGACCAGCAACAGCTTTCAGGGCTGCCACCTTCCGTGTGGACAAGGAGCCGGACGTGTGCCTTTTCGGAATCAGGCTCTGCCGAGGACGAGAGCCATGAGATGTTCCTCCTCTGGGCAAGCCCAGGTCCCAGATCCTGTTGTGCCTGTGAATAGGCTGCAGGGGGACGGTAAAGACCAGCAACAGCTTTCAGGGCTGCCACCTTCCGTGTGGGACAAGGAGCCGGACGTGTGCCTTTTCGGAATCAGGCTCTGCCGAGGATGACAGCCATGAGATGTTCCTCCTCTCAGCAAGCACGGGTCCCATATCCTGTTGTACCTGTGAATAGGCTGCAGGGGGACGGTGAAGACCAGCAACAGCTTTCAGGGCTGCCACCTTCCGTGTGGGACAATGAGCCAGACGTGTGCCTTTTCGGAATCAGGCTCTGCCGAGGACGAGAGCCATGAGATGTTCCGCCTCTGGGCATGCCCGGGTCCCAGATCCTGTTGTGCCTGTGAATAGGCTGCAGGGGGACGGTGAAGACCAGCAACAGCTTTCAGGGCTGCCACCTTCCGTGTGGGACAAGGAGCCGGACGTGTGCCTTTTCGGAATCAGGCTCTGCCGAGGATGACAGCCATGAGATGTTCCTCCTCTGGGCAAGCCCGGGTCCCAGATCCTGTTGTACCTGTGAATAGGCTGCAGGGGGACGGTGAAGACCAGCAACAGCTTTCAGGGCTGCCACCTTCCGTGTGGGACAAGGAGCCGGACGTGTGCCTTTTCGGAATCAGGCTCTGCCGAGGACGAGAGCCATGAGATGTTCCTCCTCTGGGCAAGCCCGGGTCCCAGATCCTGTTGTACCTGTGAATAGGCTTCAGGGGGACGGTGAAGACCAGCAACAGCTTTCAGGGCTGCCACCTTCCGTGTGGGACAAGGAGCCGGACGTGTGCCTTTTCGGAATCAGGCTCTGCCGAGGACGAGAGCCATGAGATGTTCCTTCTCTGGGCATGCCCGGGTCCTGAATCCTGTTGTGCCTGTGAATAGGCTGCAGGGGGACGGTGAAGACCAGCAACATCTTTCAGGGCTGCCACCTTCCGTGTGGGACAAGGAGCCGGACGTGTGCCTTTTCGGAATCAGGTTCTGCCGAGGACGAGAGCCATGAGATGTTCCTCCTCTGGGCATGCCCGGTTAACAGATCCTGTTGTACCTGTGAATAGGCTGCAGGGGGATGGTGAAGACCAGCAACAGCTTTCAGGGCTGCCACCTTCCATGTGGGACAAGGAGCCGGACGTGTGCCTTTTCGGAATCAGGCTCTGCCGAGGACGAGAGCCATGAGATGTTCCTCCTCTCAGCAAGCCCAGGTCCCAGATCCTGTTGTGCCTGTGAATAGGCTGCAGGGGGACGGTAAAGACCAGCAACAGCTTTCAGGGCTGCCACCTTCCGTGTGGGACAAGGAGCCGGACGTGTGCCTTTTCGGAATCAGGCTCTGCCGAGGAAGAGATACATGAGATGTTCCTCCTCTGGGCATGCCCGGGTCCTGAATCCTGTTGTGCCTGTGAATAGGCTGCAGGGGGACGGTGAAGACCAGCAACAGCTTTCAGGGCTGCCACCTTCCGTGTGGGACAAGGAGCCGGACGTGTGCCTTTTCGGAATCAGGCTCTGCCGAGGACGAGAGCCATGAGATGTTCCTCCTCTGGGCATGCCCGGGTCCCAGATCCTGTTGTGCCTGTGAATAGGCTGCAGGGGGATGGTGAAGACCAGCAACAGCTTTCAGGGCTGCCACCTTCCGTGTGGGACAAGGAGCCGGACGTGTGCCTTTTCGGAATCAGGCTCTGCCGAGGATGACAGCCATGAGATGTTCCTCCTCTCAGCAAGCCCGGGTCCCAGATCCTGTTGTACCTGTGAATAGGCTGCAGGGGGACGGTGAAGACCAGCAACAGCTTTCAGGGCTGCCACCTTCCGTGTGGGACAAGGAGCCGGACGTGTGCCTTTTCGGAATCAGGCTCTGCCGAGGATGACAGCCATGAGATGTTCCTCCTCTCAGCAAGCCCGGGTCCCAGATCCTGTTGTACCTGTGAATAGGCTGCAGGGGGACGGTGAAGACCAGCAACAGCTTTCAGGGCTGCCACCTTCCGTGTGGACAAGGAGCCGGACGTGTGCCTTTTCGGAATCAGGCTCTGCCGAGGACGAGAGCCATGAGATGTTCCTCCTCTGGGCAAGCCCAGGTCCCAGATCCTGTTGTGCCTGTGAATAGGCTGCAGGGGGACGGTAAAGACCAGCAACAGCTTTCAGGGCTGCCACCTTCCGTGTGGGACAAGGAGCCGGACGTGTGCCTTTTCGGAATCAGGCTCTGCCGAGGATGAGAGCCATGAGATGTTCCTCCTCTCAGCAAGCACGGGTCCCATATCCTGTTGTACCTGTGAATAGGCTGCAGGGGGACGGTGAAGACCAGCAACAGCTTTCAGGGCTGCCACCTTCCGTGTGGGACAATGAGCCAGACGTGTGCCTTTTCGGAATCAGGCTCTGCCGAGGACGAGAGCCATGAGATGTTCCTCCTCTGGGCATGCCCGGGTCCCAGATCCTGTTGTGCCTTTGAATAGGCTGCAGGGGGACGGTGAAGACCAGCAACAGCTTTCAGGGCTGCCACCTTCCGTGTGGGACAAGGAGCCGGACGTGTGCCTTTTCGGAATCAGGCTCTGCCGAGGACGAGAGCCATGAGATGTTCCTCATCTGGGCAAGCCCGGGTCCCAGATCCTGTTGTACCTGTGAATAGGCTTCAGGGGGACGGTGAAGACCAGCAACAGCTTTCAGGGCTGCCACCTTCCGTGTGGGACAAGGATCCGGACGTGTGCCTTTTCGGAATCAGGCTCTGCCGAGGACGAGAGCCATGAGATGTTCCTTCTCTGGGCATGCCCGGGTCCTGAATCCTGTTGTGCCTGTGAATAGGCTGCAGGGGGACGGTGAAGACCAGCAACAGCTTTCAGGGCTGCCACCTTCCGTGTGGGACAAGGAGCCGGACGTGTGCCTTTTCGGAATCAGGCTCTGCCGAGGACGAGAGCCATGAGATGTTCCTCCTCTGGGCAAGCCCGGGTCCCAGATCCTGTTGTGCCTGTGAATAGGCTGCAGGGGGACGGTGAAGACCAGCAACAGCTTTCAGGGCTGCCACCTTCCGTGTGGGACAAGGAGCCGGACGTGTGCCTTTTCGGAATCAGGCTCTGCCGAGGACGAGAGCCATGAGATGTTCCTCCTCTCAGCAAGCCCAGGTCCCAGATCCTGTTGTGCCTGTGAATAGGCTGCAGGGGGACGGTGAAGACCAGCAACAGCTTTCAGGGCTGCCACCTTCCGTGTGGGACAAGGAGCCGGACGTGTGCCTTTTCGGAATCAGGCTCTGCCGAGGATGAGAGCCATGAGATGTTCCTCCTCTCAGCAAGCACGGGTCCCATATCCTGTTGTACCTGTGAATAGGCTGCAGGGGGACGGTGAAGACCAGCAACAGCTTTCAGGGCTGCCACCTTCCGTGTGGGACAATGAGCCAGACGTGTGCCTTTTCGGAATCAGGCTCTGCCGAGGACGAGAGCCATGAGATGTTCCTCCTCTGGGCATGCCCGGGTCCCAGATCCTGTTGTGCCTGTGAATAGGCTGCAGGGGGACGGTGAAGATCAGCAACAGCTTTCAGGGCTGCCACCTTCCGTGTGGACAAGGAGCCGGACGTGTGCCTTTTCGGAATCAGGCTCTGCCGAGGACGAGAGCCATGAGATGTTCCTCCTCTGGGCAAGCCCAGGTCCCAGATCCTGTTGTGCCTGTGAATAGGCTGCAGGGGGACGGTAAAGACCAGCAACAGCTTTCAGGGCTGCCACCTTCCGTGTGGGACAAGGAGCCGGACGTGTGCCTTTTCGGAATCAGGCTCTGCCGAGGATGAGAGCCATGAGATGTTCCTCCTCTCAGCAAGCACGGGTCCCATATCCTGTTGTACCTGTGAATAGGCTGCAGGGGGACGGTGAAGACCAGCAACAGCTTTCAGGGCTGCCACCTTCCGTGTGGGACAATGAGCCAGACGTGTGCCTTTTCGGAATCAGGCTCTGCCGAGGACGAGAGCCATGAGATGTTCCTCCTCTGGGCATGCCCGGGTCCCAGATCCTGTTGTACCTGTGAATAGGCTGCAGGGGGACGGTGAAGACCAGCAACAGCTTTCCGGCCTGACACCTTCCGTGTGGGACAAGGAGCCGGACGTGTGCCTTTTCGGAATCAGGCTCTGCCGAGGACGAGAGCCATGAGATGTTCCTCCTCTGGGCATGCCCGGTTAACAGATCCTGTTGTACCTGTGAATAGGCTGCAGGGGGATGGTGAAGACCAGCAACAGCTTTCAGGGCTGCCACCTTCCGTGTGGGACAAGGAGCCGGACGTGTGCCTTTTCGGAATCAGGCTCTGCCGAGGACGAGAGCCATGAGATGTTCCTCCTCTCAGCAAGCCCAGGTCCCAGATCCTGTTGTGCCTGTGAATAGGCTGCAGGGGGACGGTAAAGACCAGCAACAGCTTTCAGGGCTGCCACCTTCCGTGTGGGACAAGGAGCCGGACGTGTGCCTTTTCGGAATCAGGCTCTGCCGAGGAAGAGATCCATGAGATGTTCCTCCTCTGGGCATGCCCGGGTCCTGAATCCTGTTGTGCCTGTGAATAGGCTGCAGGGGGACGGTGAAGACCAGCAACAGCTTTCAGGGCTGCCACCTTCCGTGTGGGACAAGGAGCCGGACGTGTGCCTTTTCGGAATCAGGCTCTGCCGAGGATGACAGCCATGAGATGTTCCTCCTCTCAGCAAGCCCGGGTCCCAGATCCTGTTGTACCTGTGAATAGGCTGCAGGGGGACGGTGAAGACCAGCAACAGCTTTCAGGGCTGCCACCTTCCGTGTGGGACAAGGAGCCGGACGTGTGCCTTTTCGGAATCAGGCTCTGCCGAGGACGAGAGCCATGAGATGTTCCTCCTCTGGGCATGCCCGGTTCCCAGATCCTGTTGTACCTGTGAATAGGCTGCAGGGGGACAGTGAAGACCAGCAACAGCTTTCCGGCCTGACACCTTCCGTGTGGGACAAGGAGCCGGACGTGTGCCTTTTCGGAATCAGGCTCTGCCGAGGACGAGAGCCATGAGATGTTCCTCCTCTGGGCATGCCCGGGTCCTGAATCCTGTTGTGCCTGTGAATAGGCTGCAGGGGGACGGTGAAGACCAGCAACAGCTTTCAGGGCTGCCACCTTCCGTGTGGGACAAGGAGCCGGACGTGTGCCTTTTCGGAATCAGGCTCTGCCGAGGACGAGAGCCATGAGATGTTCCTCCTCTGGGCATGCCCGGGTCCCAGATCCTGTTGTACCTGTGAATAGGCTGCAGGGGGACGGTGAAGACCAGCAACAGCTTTCCGGCCTGACACCTTCCGTGTGGGACAAGGAGCCGGACGTGTGCCTTTTCGGAATCAGGCTCTGCCGAGGACGAGAGCCATGAGATGTTCCTCCTCTGGGCATGCCCGGGTCCTGAATCCTGTTGTGCCTGTGAATAGGCTGCAGGGGGACGGTGAAGACCAGCAACAGCTTTCAGGGCTGCCACCTTCCGTGTGGGACAAGGAGCCAGACGTGTGCCTTTTCGGAATCAGGCTCTGCCGAGGACGAGAGCCATGAGATGTTCCTCCTCTGGGCATGCCCGGGTCCCAGATCCTGTTGTGCCTGTGAATAGGCTGCAGGGGGACGGTGAAGACCAGCAACAGCTTTCAGAGCTGCCACCTTCCGTGTGGGACAAGGATCCGGACGTGTGCCTTTTCGGAATCAGGCTCTGCCGAGGATGACAGCCATGAGATGTTCCTCCTCTCAGCAAGCCCGGGTCCCAGATCCTGTTGTACCTGTGAATAGGCTGCAGGGGGACGGTGAAGACCAGCAACAGCTTTCAGGGCTGCCACCTTCCGTGTGGGACAAGGAGCCGGACGTGTGCCTTTTCGGAATCAGGCTCTGCCGAGGACGAGAGCCATGAGATGTTCCTCCTCTGGGCAAGCCCGGGTCCCAGATCCTGTTGTACCTGTGAATAGGCTTCAGGGGGACGGTGAAGACCAGCAACAGCTTTCAGGGCTGCCACCTTCCGTGTGGGACAAGGAGCCGGACGTGTGCCTTTTCGGAATCAGGCTCTGCCGAGGACGAGAGCCATGAGATGTTCCTTCTCTGGGCATGCCCGGGTCCTGAATCCTGTGTGCCGGTGAATAGGCTGCAGGGGGACGGTGAAGACCAGCAACAGCTTTCAGGGCTGCCACCTTCCGTGTGGGACAAGGAGCCGGACGTGTGCCTTTTCGGAATCAGGCTCTGCCGAGGATGAGATCCATGAGATGTTCCTCCTCTGGGCATGCCCGGGTCCCAGATCCTGTTGTGCCTGTGAATAGGCTGCAGGGGGACGGTGAAGACCAGCAACATCTTTCAGGGCTGCCACCTTCCGTGTGGGACAAGGAGCCGGACGTGTGCCTTTTCGGAATCAGGCTCTGCCGAGGACGAGAGCCATGAGATGTTCCTCCTCTGGGCATGCCCGGTTAACAGATCCTGTTGTACCTGTGAATAGGCTGCAGGGGGATGGTGAAGACCAGCAACAGCTTTCAGGGCTGCCACCTTCCGTGTGGGACAAGGAGCCGGACGTGTGCCTTTTCGGAATCAGGCTCTGCCGAGGACGAGAGCCATGAGATGTTCCTCCTCTCAGCAAGCCCAGGTCCCAGATCCTGTTGTGCCTGTGAATAGGCTGCAGGGGGACGGTAAAGACCAGCAACAGCTTTCAGGGCTGCCACCTTCCGTGTGGGACAAGGAGCCGGACGTGTGCCTTTTCGGAATCAGGCTCTGCCGAGGAAGAGATCCATGAGATGTTCCTCCTCTGGGCATGCCCGGGTCCTGAATCCTGTTGTGCCTGTGAATAGGCTGCAGGGGGACGGTGAAGACCAGCAACAGCTTTCAGGGCTGCCACCTTCCGTGTGGGACAAGGAGCCGGACGTGTGCCTTTTCGGAATCAGGCTCTGCCGAGGATGACAGCCATGAGATGTTCCTCCTCTCAGCAAGCCCGGGTCCCAGATCCTGTTGTACCTGTGAATAGGCTGCAGGGGGACGGTGAAGACCAGCAACAGCTTTCAGGGCTGCCACCTTCCGTGTGGGACAAGGAGCCGGACGTGTGCCTTTTCGGAATCAGGCTCTGCCGAGGACGAGAGCCATGAGATGTTCCTCCTCTGGGCATGCCCGGTTCCCAGATCCTGTTGTACCTGTGAATAGGCTGCAGGGGGACGGTGAAGACCAGCAACAGCTTTCCGGCCTGACACCTTCCGTGTGGGACAAGGAGCCGGACGTGTGCCTTTTCGGAATCAGGCTCTGCCGAGGACGAGAGCCATGAGATGTTCCTCCTCTGGGCATGCCCGGGTCCTGAATCCTGTTGTGCCTGTGAATAGGCTGCAGGGGGACGGTGAAGACCAGCAACAGCTTTCAGGGCTGCCACCTTCCGTGTGGGACAAGGAGCCAGACGTGTGCCTTTTCGGAATCAGGCTCTGCCGAGGACGAGAGCCATGAGATGTTCCTCCTCTGGGCATGCCCGGGTCCCAGATCCTGTTGTACCTGTGAATAGGCTGCAGGGGGACGGTGAAGACCAGCAACAGCTTTCCGGCCTGACACCTTCCGTGTGGGACAAGGAGCCGGACGTGTGCCTTTTCGGAATCAGGCTCTGCCGAGGACGAGAGCCATGAGATGTTCCTCCTCTGGGCATGCCCGGGTCCTGAATCCTGTTGTGCCTGTGAATAGGCTGCAGGGGGACGGTGAAGACCAGCAACAGCTTTCAGGGCTGCCACCTTCCGTGTGGGACAAGGAGCCAGACGTGTGCCTTTTCGGAATCAGGCTCTGCCGAGGACGAGAGCCATGAGATGTTCCTCCTCTGGGCATGCCCGGGTCCCAGATCCTGTTGTGCCTGTGAATAGGCTGCAGGGGGACGGTGAAGACCAGCAACAGCTTTCAGGGCTGCCACCTTCCGTGTGGGACAAGGATCCGGACGTGTGCCTTTTCGGAATCAGGCTCTGCCGAGGATGACAGCCATGAGATGTTCCTCCTCTCAGCAAGCCCGGGTCCCAGATCCTGTTGTACCTGTGAATAGGCTGCAGGGGGACGGTGAAGACCAGCAACAGCTTTCAGGGCTGCCACCTTCCGTGTGGGACAAGGAGCCGGACGTGTGCCTTTTCGGAATCAGGCTCTGCCGAGGACGAGAGCCATGAGATGTTCCTCCTCTGGGCAAGCCCGGGTCCCAGATCCTGTTGTACCTGTGAATAGGCTTCAGGGGGACGGTGAAGACCAGCAACAGCTTTCAGGGCTGCCACCTTCCGTGTGGGACAAGGAGCCGGACGTGTGCCTTTTCGGAATCAGGCTCTGCCGAGGACGAGAGCCATGAGATGTTCCTCCTCTGGGCATGCCCGGGTCCTGAATCCTGTTGTGCCTGTGAATAGGCTGCAGGGGGACGGTGAAGACCAGCAACAGCTTTCAGGGCTGCCACCTTCCGTGTGGGACAAGGAGCCGGACGTGTGCCTTTTCGGAATCAGGCTCTGCCGAGGATGAGATCCATGAGATGTTCCTCCTCTGGGCATGCCCGGGTCCCAGATCCTGTTGTGCCTGTGAATAGGCTGCAGGGGGACGGTGAAGACCAGCAACATCTTTCAGGGCTGCCACCTTCCGTGTGGGACAAGGAGCCGGACGTGTGCCTTTTCGGAATCAGGCTCTGCCGAGGACGAGAGCCATGAGATGTTCCTCCTCTGGGCATGCCCGGTTAACAGATCCTGTTGTACCTGTGAATAGGCTGCAGGGGGATGGTGAAGACCAGCAACAGCTTTCAGGGCTGCCACCTTCCGTGTGGGACAAGGAGCCGGACGTGTGCCTTTTCGGAATCAGGCTCTGCCGAGGACGAGAGCCATGAGATGTTCCTCCTCTCAGCAAGCCCAGGTCCCAGATCCTGTTGTGCCTGTGAATAGGCTGCAGGGGGACGGTAAAGACCAGCAACAGCTTTCAGGGCTGCCACCTTCCGTGTGGGACAAGGAGCCGGACGTTTGCCTTTTCGGAATCAGGCTCTGCCGAGGAAGAGATCCATGAGATGTTCCTCCTCTGGGCATGCCCGGGTCCTGAATCCTGTTGTGCCTGTGAATAGGCTGCAGGGGGACGGTGAAGACCAGCAACAGCTTTCAGGGCTGCCACCTTCCGTGTGGGACAAGGAGCCGGACGTGTGCCTTTTCGGAATCAGGCTCTGCCGAGGATGACAGCCATGAGATGTTCCTCCTCTCAGCAAGCCCGGGTCCCAGATCCTGTTGTACCTGTGAATAGGCTGCAGGGGGACGGTGAAGACCAGCAACAGCTTTCAGGGCTGCCACCTTCCGTGTGGGACAAGGAGCCGGACGTGTGCCTTTTCGGAATCAGGCTCTGCCGAGGACGAGAGCCATGAGATGTTCCTCCTCTGGGCATGCCCGGTTCCCAGATCCTGTTGTACCTGTGAATAGGCTGCAGGGGGACGGTGAAGACCAGCAACAGCTTTCCGGCCTGACACCTTCCGTGTGGGACAAGGAGCCGGACGTGTGCCTTTTCGGAATCAGGCTCTGCCGAGGACGAGAGCCATGAGATGTTCCTCCTCTGGGCATGCCCGGGTCCTGAATCCTGTTGTGCCTGTGAATAGGCTGCAGGGGGACGGTGAAGACCAGCAACAGCTTTCAGGGCTGCCACCTTCCGTGTGGGACAAGGAGCCAGACGTGTGCCTTTTCGGAATCAGGCTCTGCCGAGGACGAGAGCCATGAGATGTTCCTCCTCTGGGCATGCCCGGGTCCCAGATCCTGTTGTACCTGTGAATAGGCTGCAGGGGGACGGTGAAGACCAGCAACAGCTTTCCGGCCTGACACCTTCCGTGTGGGACAAGGAGCCGGACGTGTGCCTTTTCGGAATCAGGCTCTGCCGAGGACGAGAGCCATGAGATGTTCCTCCTCTGGGCATGCCCGGGTCCTGAATCCTGTTGTGCCTGTGAATAGGCTGCAGGGGGACGGTGAAGACCAGCAACAGCTTTCAGGGCTGCCACCTTCCGTGTGGGACAAGGAGCCAGACGTGTGCCTTTTCGGAATCAGGCTCTGCCGAGGACGAGAGCCATGAGATGTTCCTCCTCTGGGCATGCCCGGGTCCCAGATCCTGTTGTACCTGTGAATAGGCTGCAGGGGGACGGTGAAGACCAGCAACAGCTTTCAGAGCTGCCACCTTCCGTGTGGGACAAGGAGCCGGACGTGTGCCTTTTCGGAATCAGGCTCTGCCGAGGACGAGAGCCATGAGATGTTCCTCCTCTGGGCATGCCCGGTTAACAGATCCTGTTGTACCTGTGAATAGGCTGCAGGGGGATGGTGAAGACCAGCAACAGCTTTCAGGGCTGCCACCTTCCGTGTGGGACAAGGATCCGGACGTGTGCCTTTTCGGAATCAGGCTCTGCCGAGGATGACAGCCATGAGATGTTCCTCCTCTCAGCAAGCCCGGGTCCCAGATCCTGTTGTACCTGTGAATAGGCTGCAGGGGGACGGTGAAGACCAGCAACAGCTTTCAGGGCTGCCACCTTCCGTGTGGGACAAGGAGCCGGACGTGTGCCTTTTCGGAATCAGGCTCTGCCGAGGACGAGAGCCATGAGATGTTCCTCCTCTGGGCAAGCCCGGGTCGCAGATCCTGTTGTACCTGTGAATAGGCTTCAGGGGGACGGTGAAGACCAGCAACAGCTTTCAGGGCTGCCACCTTCCGTGTGGGACAAGGAGCCGGACGTGTGCCTTTTCGGAATCAGGCTCTGCCGAGGACGAGAGCCATGAGATGTTCCTTCTCTGGGCATGCCCGGGTCCTGAATCCTGTGTGCCTGTGAATAGGCTGCAGGGGGACGGTGAAGACCAGCAACAGCTTTCAGGGCTGCCACCTTCCGTGTGGGACAAGGAGCCGGACGTGTGCCTTTTCGGAATCAGGCTCTGCCGAGGACGAGAGCCATGAGATGTTCCTCCTCTGGGCATGCCCGGTTAACAGATCCTGTTGTACCTGTGAATAGGCTGCAGGGGGATGGTGAAGACCAGCAACAGCTTTCAGGGCTGCCACCTTCCGTGTGGGACAAGGAGCCGGACGTGTGCCTTTTCGGAATCAGGCTCTGCCGAGGACGAGAGCCATGAGATGTTCCTCCTCTCAGCAAGCCCAGGTCCCAGATCCTGTTGTGCCTGTGAATAGGCTGCAGGGGGACGGTGAAGACCAGCAACAGCTTTCAGGGCTGCCACCTTCCGTGTGGGACAAGGAGCCGGACGTGTGCCTTTTCGGAATCAGGCTCTGCCGAGGAAGAGATCCATGAGATGTTCCTCCTCTGGGCATGCCCGGGTCCTGAATCCTGTTGTGCCTGTGAATAGGCTGCAGGGGGACGGTGAAGACCAGCAACAGCTTTCAGGGCTGCCACCTTCCGTGTGGGACAAGGAGCCGGACGTGTGCCTTTTCGGAATCAGGCTCTGCCGAGGATGACAGCCATGAGATGTTCCTCCTCTCAGCAAGCCCGGGTCCCAGATCCTGTTGTGCCTGTGAATAGGCTGCAGGGGGACGGTGAAGACCAGCAACAGCTTTCAGGGCTGCCACCTTCCGTGTGGGACAAGGAGCCGGACGTGTGCCTTTTCGGAATCAGGCTCTGCCGAGGACGAGATCCATGAGATGTTCCTCCTCTGGGCATGCCCGGTTCCCAGATCCTGTTGTACCTGTGAATAGGCTGCAGGGGGACGGTGAAGACCAGCAACAGCTTTCAGGGCTGCCACCTTCCGTGTGGGACAAGGAGCCAGACGTGTGCCTTTTCGGAATCAGGCTCTGCCGAGGACGAGAGCCATGAGATGTTCCTCCTCTGGGCATGCCCGGGTCCCAGATCCTGTTGTACCTGTGAATAGGCTGCAGGGGGACGGTGAAGACCAGCAACAGCTTTCAGGGCTGCCACCTTCCGTGTGGGACAAGGAGCCGGACGTGTGCCTTTTCGGAATCAGGCTCTGCCGAGGACGAGAGCCATGAGATGTTCCTCCTCTGGGCATGCCCGGTTAACAGATCCTGTTGTACCTGTGAATAGGCTGCAGGGGGACGGTGAAGACCAGCAACAGCTTTCAGGGCTGCCACCTTCCGTGTGGGACAAGGATCCGGACGTGTGCCTTTTCGGAATCAGGCTCTGCCGAGGATGACAGCCATGAGATGTTCCTCCTCTCAGCAAGCCCGGGTCCCAAATCCTGTTGTACCTGTGAATAGGCTGCAGGGGGACGGTGAAGACCAGCAACAGCTTTCAGGGCTGCCACCTTCCGTGTGGGACAAGGAGCCGGACGTGTGCCTTTTCGGAATCAGGCTCTGCCGAGGACGAGAGCCATGAGATGTTCCTCCTCTGGGCAAGCCCGGGTCCCAGATCCTGTTGTACCTGTGAATAGGCTTCAGGGGGACGGTGAAGACCAGCAACAGCTTTCAGGGCTGCCACCTTCCGTGTGGGACAAGGAGCCGGACGTGTGCCTTTTCGGAATCAGGCTCTGCCGAGGACGAGAGCCATGAGATGTTCCTTCTCTGGGCATGCCCGGGTCCTGAATCCTGTGTGCCTGTGAATAGGCTGCAGGGGGACGGTGAAGACCAGCAACAGCTTTCAGGGCTGCCACCTTCCGTGTGGGACAAGGAGCCGGACGTGTGCCTTTTCGGAATCAGGCTCTGCCGAGGATGACAGCCATGAGATGTTCCTCCTCTGGGCATGCCCGGTTAACAGATCCTGTTGTACCTGTGAATAGGCTGCAGGGGGATGGTGAAGACCAGCAACAGCTTTCAGGGCTGCCACCTTCCGTGTGGGACAAGGAGCCGGACGTGTGCCTTTTCGGAATCAGGCTCTGCCGAGGACGAGAGCCATGAGATGTTCCTCCTCTCAGCAAGCCCAGGTCCCAGATCCTGTTGTGCCTGTGAATAGGCTGCAGGGGGACGGTAAAGACCAGCAACAGCTTTCAGGGCTGCCACCTTCCGTGTGGGACAAGGAGCCGGACGTGTGCCTTTTCGGAATCAGGCTCTGCCGAGGAAGAGATCCATGAGATGTTCCTCCTCTGGGCATGCCCGGGTCCTGAATCCTGTTGTGCCTGTGAATAGGCTGCAGGGGGACGGTGAAGACCAGCAACAGCTTTCAGGGCTGCCACCTTCCGTGTGGGACAAGGAGCCGGACGTGTGCCTTTTCGGAATCAGGCTCTGCCGAGGACGAGAGCCATGAGATGTTCCTCCTCTGGGCATGCCCGGGTCCCAGATCCTGTTGTGCCTGTGAATAGGCTGCAGGGGGACGGTGAAGACCAGCAACAGCTTTCAGGGCTGCCACCTTCCGTGTGGGACAAGGAGCCGGACGTGTGCCTTTTCGGAATCAGGCTCTGCCGAGGATGACAGCCATGAGATGTTCCTCCTCTCAGCAAGCCCGGGTCCCAGATCCTGTTGTACCTGTGAATAGGCTGCAGGGGGACGGTGAAGACCAGCAACAGCTTTCAGGGCTGCCACCTTCCGTGTGGGACAAGGAGCCGGACGTGTGCCTTTTCGGAATCAGGCTCTGCCGAGGATGACAGCCATGAGATGTTCCTCCTCTCAGCAAGCCCGGGTCCCAGATCCTGTTGTACCTGTGAATAGGCTGCAGGGGGACGGTGAAGACCAGCAACAGCTTTCAGGGCTGCCACCTTCCGTGTGGACAAGGAGCCGGACGTGTGCCTTTTCGGAATCAGGCTCTGCCGAGGACGAGAGCCATGAGATGTTCCTCCTCTGGGCATGCCCAGGTCCCGAATCCTGTTGTGCCTGTGAATAGGCTGCAGGGGGACGGTAAAGACCAGCAACAGCTTTCAGGGCTGCCACCTTCCGTGTGGGACAAGGAGCCGGACGTGTGCCTTTTCGGAATCAGGCTCTGCCGAGGATGAGAGCCATGAGATGTTCCTCCTCTCAGCAAGCACGGGTCCCATATCCTGTTGTACCTGTGAATAGGCTGCAGGGGGACGGTGAAGACCAGCAACAGCTTTCAGGGCTGCCACCTTCCGTGTGGGACAATGAGCCAGACGTGTGCCTTTTCGGAATCAGGCTCTGCCGAGGACGAGAGCCATGAGATGTTCCTCCTCTGGGCATGCCCGGGTCCCAGATCCTGTTGTGCCTGTGAATAGGCTGCAGGGGGACGGTGAAGACCAGCAACAGCTTTCAGGGCTGCCACCTTCCGTGTGGGACAAGGAGCCGGACGTGTGCCTTTTCGGAATCAGGCTCTGCCGAGGAAGAGATCCATGAGATGTTCCTCCTCTGGGCATGCCCGGGTCCTGAATCCTGTTGTGCCTGTGAATAGGCTGCAGGGGGACGGTGAAGACCAGCAACAGCTTTCAGGGCTGCCACCTTCCGTGTGGGACAAGGAGCCGGACGTGTGCCTTTTCGGAATCAGGCTCTGCCGAGGACGAGAGCCATGAGATGTTCCTCCTCTGGGCATGCCCGGGTCCCAGATCCTGTTGTGCCTGTGAATAGGCTGCAGGGGGACGGTGAAGACCAGCAACAGCTTTCAGGGCTGCCACCTTCCGTGTGGGACAAGGAGCCGGACGTGTGCCTTTTCGGAATCAGGCTCTGCCGAGGATGACAGCCATGAGATGTTCCTCCTCTCAGCAAGCCCGGGTCCCAGATCCGTTGTGCCTGTGAATAGGCTGCAGGGGGACGGTAAAGACCAGCAACAGCTTTCAGGGCTGCCACCTTCCGTGTGGGACAAGGAGCCGGACGTGTGCCTTTTCGGAATCAGGCTCTGCCGAGGAAGAGATACATGAGATGTTCCTCCTCTGGGCATGCCCGGGTCCTGAATCCTGTTGTGCCTGTGAATAGGCTGCAGGGGGACGGTGAAGACCAGCAACAGCTTTCAGGGCTGCCACCTTCCGTGTGGGACAAGGAGCCGGACGTGTGCCTTTTCGGAATCAGGCTCTGCCGAGGACGAGAGCCATGAGATGTTCCTCCTCTGGGCATGCCCGGGTCCCAGATCCTGTTGTGCCTGTGAATAGGCTGCAGGGGGACGGTGAAGACCAGCAACAGCTTTCAGGGCTGCCACCTTCCGTGTGGGACAAGGAGCCGGACGTGTGCCTTTTCGGAATCAGGCTCTGCCGAGGATGACAGCCATGAGATGTTCCTCCTCTCAGCAAGCCCGGGTCCCAGATCCTGTTGTACCTGTGAATAGGCTGCAGGGGGACGGTGAAGACCAGCAACAGCTTTCAGGGCTGCCACCTTCCGTGTGGGACAAGGAGCCGGACGTGTGCCTTTTCGGAATCAGGCTCTGCCGAGGACGAGAGCCATGAGATGTTCCTCCTCTGGGCAAGCCCGGGTCCCAGATCCTGTTGTACCTGTGAATAGGCTTCAGGGGGACGGTGAAGACCAGCAACAGCTTTCAGGGCTGCCACCTTCCGTGTGGGACAAGGAGCCGGACGTGTGCCTTTTCGGAATCAGGCTCTGCCGAGGACGAGAGCCATGAGATGTTCCTTCTCTGGGCATGCCCGGGTCCTGAATCCTGTTGTGCCTGTGAATAGGCTGCAGGGGGACGGTGAAGACCAGCAACAGCTTTCAGGGCTGCCACCTTCCGTGTGGGACAAGGGGCCGGACGTGTGCCTTTTCGGAATCAGGCTCTGCCGAGGACGAGAGCCATGAGATGTTCCTCCTCTGGGCAAGCCCGGGTCCCAGATCCTGTTGTGCCTGTGAATAGGCTGCAGGGGGACGGTGAAGACCAGCAACAGCTTTCAGGGCTGCCACCTTCCGTGTGGGACAAGGAGCCGGACGTGTGCCTTTTCGGAATCAGGCTCTGCCGAGGACGAGAGCCATGAGATGTTCCTCCTCTCAGCAAGCCCAGGTCCCAGATCCTGTTGTGCCTGTGAATAGGCTGCAGGGGGACGGTGAAGACCAGCAACAGCTTTCAGGGCTGCCACCTTCCGTGTGGGACAAGGAGCCGGACGTGTGCCTTTTCGGAATCAGGCTCTGCCGAGGATGAGAGCCATGAGATGTTCCTCCTCTCAGCAAGCACGGGTCCCATATCCTGTTGTACCTGTGAATAGGCTGCAGGGGGACGGTGAAGACCAGCAACAGCTTTCAGGGCTGCCACCTTCCGTGTGGGACAATGAGCCAGACGTGTGCCTTTTCGGAATCAGGCTCTGCCGAGGACGAGAGCCATGAGATGTTCCTCCTCTGGGCATGCCCGGGTCCCAGATCCTGTTGTGCCTGTGAATAGGCTGCAGGGGGACGGTGAAGACCAGCAACAGCTTTCAGGGCTGCCACCTTCCGTGTGGACAAGGAGCCGGACGTGTGCCTTTTCGGAATCAGGCTCTGCCGAGGACGAGAGCCATGAGATGTTCCTCCTCTGGGCAAGCCCAGGTCCCAGATCCTGTTGTGCCTGTGAATAGGCTGCAGGGGGACGGTAAAGACCAGCAACAGCTTTCAGGGCTGCCACCTTCCGTGTGGGACAAGGAGCCGGACGTGTGCCTTTTCGGAATCAGGCTCTGCCGAGGATGAGAGCCATGAGATGTTCCTCCTCTCAGCAAGCACGGGTCCCATATCCTGTTGTACCTGTGAATAGGCTGCAGGGGGACGGTGAAGACCAGCAACAGCTTTCAGGGCTGCCACCTTCCGTGTGGGACAATGAGCCAGACGTGTGCCTTTTATGAATCAGGCTCTGCCGAGGACGAGAGCCATGAGATGTTCCTCCTCTGGGCATGCCCGGGTCCCAGATCCTGTTGTACCTGTGAATAGGCTGCAGGGGGACGGTGAAGACCAGCAACAGCTTTCCGGCCTGACACCTTCCGTGTGGGACAAGGAGCCGGACGTGTGCCTTTTCGGAATCAGGCTCTGCCGAGGATGAGATCCATGAGATGTTCCTCCTCTGGGCATGCCCGGGTCCCAGATCCTGTTGTGCCTGTGAATAGGCTGCAGGGGGACGGTGAAGACCAGCAACATCTTTCAGGGCTGCCACCTTCCGTGTGGGACAAGGAGCCGGACGTGTGCCTTTTCGGAATCAGGCTCTGCCGAGGACGAGAGCCATGAGATGTTCCTCCTCTGGGCATGCCCGGTTAACAGATCCTGTTGTACCTGTGAATAGGCTGCAGGGGGATGGTGAAGACCAGCAACAGCTTTCAGGGCTGCCACCTTCCGTGTGGGACAAGGAGCCGGACGTGTGCCTTTTCGGAATCAGGCTCTGCCGAGGACGAGAGCCATGAGATGTTCCTCCTCTCAGCAAGCCCAGGTCCCAGATCCTGTTGTGCCTGTGAATAGGCTGCAGGGGGACGGTAAAGACCAGCAACAGCTTTCAGGGCTGCCACCTTCCGTGTGGGACAAGGAGCCGGACGTGTGCCTTTTCGGAATCAGGCTCTGCCGAGGAAGAGATCCATGAGATGTTCCTCCTCTGGGCATGCCCGGGTCCTGAATCCTGTTGTGCCTGTGAATAGGCTGCAGGGGGACGGTGAAGACCAGCAACAGCTTTCAGGGCTGCCACCTTCCGTGTGGGACAAGGAGCCGGACGTGTGCCTTTTCGGAATCAGGCTCTGCCGAGGATGACAGCCATGAGATGTTCCTCCTCTCAGCAAGCCCGGGTCCCAGATCCTGTTGTACCTGTGAATAGGCTGCAGGGGGACGGTGAAGACCAGCAACAGCTTTCAGGGCTGCCACCTTCCGTGTGGGACAAGGAGCCGGACGTGTGCCTTTTCAGAATCAGGCTCTGCCGAGGACGAGAGCCATGAGATGTTCCTCCTCTGGGCATGCCCGGTTCCCAGATCCTGTTGTACCTGTGAATAGGCTGCAGGGGGACGGTGAAGACCAGCAACAGCTTTCCGGCCTGACACCTTCCGTGTGGGACAAGGAGCCGGACGTGTGCCTTTTCGGAATCAGGCTCTGCCGAGGACGAGAGCCATGAGATGTTCCTCCTCTGGGCATGCCCGGGTCCTGAATCCTGTTGTGCCTGTGAATAGGCTGCAGGGGGACGGTGAAGACCAGCAACAGCTTTCAGGGCTGCCACCTTCCGTGTGGGACAAGGAGCCAGACGTGTGCCTTTTCGGAATCAGGCTCTGCCGAGGACGAGAGCCATGAGATGTTCCTCCTCTGGGCATGCCCGGGTCCCAGATCCTGTTGTACCTGTGAATAGGCTGCAGGGGGACGGTGAAGACCAGCAACAGCTTTCCGGCCTGACACCTTCCGTGTGGGACAAGGAGCCGGACGTGTGCCTTTTCGGAATCAGGCTCTGCCGAGGACGAGAGCCATGAGATGTTCCTCCTCTGGGCATGCCCGGGTCCTGAATCCTGTTGTGCCTGTGAATAGGCTGCAGGGGGACGGTGAAGACCAGCAACAGCTTTCAGGGCTGCCACCTTCCGTGTGGGACAAGGAGCCAGACGTGTGCCTTTTCGGAATCAGGCTCTGCCGAGGACGAGAGCCATGAGATGTTCCTCCTCTGGGCATGCCCGGGTCCCAGATCCTGTTGTGCCTGTGAATAGGCTGCAGGGGGACGGTGAAGACCAGCAACAGCTTTCAGGGCTGCCACCTTCCGTGTGGGACAAGGATCCGGACGTGTGCCTTTTCGGAATCAGGCTCTGCCGAGGATGACAGCCATGAGATGTTCCTCCTCTCAGCAAGCCCGGGTCCCAGATCCTGTTGTACCTGTGAATAGGCTGCAGGGGGACGGTGAAGACCAGCAACAGCTTTCAGGGCTGCCACCTTCCGTGTGGGACAAGGAGCCGGACGTGTGCCTTTTCGGAATCAGGCTCTGCCGAGGACGAGAGCCATGAGATGTTCCTCCTCTGGGCAAGCCCGGGTCCCAGATCCTGTTGTACCTGTGAATAGGCTTCAGGGGGACGGTGAAGACCAGCAACAGCTTTCAGGGCTGCCACCTTCCGTGTGGGACAAGGAGCCGGACGTGTGCCTTTTCGGAATCAGGCTCTGCCGAGGACGAGAGCCATGAGATGTTCCTTCTCTGGGCATGCCCGGGTCCTGAATCCTGTGTGCCTGTGAATAGGCTGCAGGGGGACGGTGAAGACCAGCAACAGCTTTCAGGGCTGCCACCTTCCGTGTGGGACAAGGAGCCGGACGTGTGCCTTTTCGGAATCAGGCTCTGCCGAGGATGAGATCCATGAGATGTTCCTCCTCTGGGCATGCCCGGGTCCCAGATCCTGTTGTGCCTGTGAATAGGCTGCAGGGGGACGGTGAAGACCAGCAACATCTTTCAGGGCTGCCACCTTCCGTGTGGGACAAGGAGCCGGACGTGTGCCTTTTCGGAATCAGGCTCTGCCGAGGACGAGAGCCATGAGATGTTCCTCCTCTGGGCATGCCCGGTTAACAGATCCTGTTGTACCTGTGAATAGGCTGCAGGGGGATGGTGAAGACCAGCAACAGCTTTCAGGGCTGCCACCTTCCGTGTGGGACAAGGAGCCGGACGTGTGCCTTTTCGGAATCAGGCTCTGCCGAGGACGAGAGCCATGAGATGTTCCTCCTCTCAGCAAGCCCAGGTCCCAGATCCTGTTGTGCCTGTGAATAGGCTGCAGGGGGACGGTAAAGACCAGCAACAGCTTTCAGGGCTGCCACCTTCCGTGTGGGACAAGGAGCCGGACGTGTGCCTTTTCGGAATCAGGCTCTGCCGAGGAAGAGATCCATGAGATGTTCCTCCTCTGGGCATGCCCGGGTCCTGAATCCTGTTGTGCCTGTGAATAGGCTGCAGGGGGACGGTGAAGACCAGCAACAGCTTTCAGGGCTGCCACCTTCCGTGTGGGACAAGGAGCCGGACGTGTGCCTTTTCGGAATCAGGCTCTGCCGAGGATGACAGCCATGAGATGTTCCTCCTCTCAGCAAGCCCGGGTCCCAGATCCTGTTGTACCTGTGAATAGGCTGCAGGGGGACGGTGAAGACCAGCAACAGCTTTCAGGGCTGCCACCTTCCGTGTGGGACAAGGAGCCGGACGTGTGCCTTTTCGGAATCAGGCTCTGCCGAGGACGAGAGCCATGAGATGTTCCTCCTCTGGGCATGCCCGGTTCCCAGATCCTGTTGTACCTGTGAATAGGCTGCAGGGGGACGGTGAAGACCAGCAACAGCTTTCCGGCCTGACACCTTCCGTGTGGGACAAGGAGCCGGACGTGTGCCTTTTCGGAATCAGGCTCTGCCGAGGACGAGAGCCATGAGATGTTCCTCCTCTGGGCATGCCCGGGTCCTGAATCCTGTTGTGCCTGTGAATAGGCTGCAGGGGGACGGTGAAGACCAGCAACAGCTTTCAGGGCTGCCACCTTCCGTGTGGGACAAGGAGCCAGACGTGTGCCTTTTCGGAATCAGGCTCTGCCGAGGACGAGAGCCATGAGATGTTCCTCCTCTGGGCATGCCCGGGTCCCAGATCCTGTTGTACCTGTGAATAGGCTGCAGGGGGACGGTGAAGACCAGCAACAGCTTTCAGGGCTGCCACCTTCCGTGTGGGACAAGGAGCCGGACGTGTGCCTTTTCGGAATCAGGCTCTGCCGAGGACGAGAGCCATGAGATGTTCCTCCTCTGGGCATGCCCGGGTCCCAGATCCTGTTGTGCCTGTGAATAGGCTGCAGGGGGACGGTGAAGACCAGCAACAGCTTTCAGGGCTGCCACCTTCCGTGTGGGACAAGGAGCCAGACGTGTGCCTTTTCGGAATCAGGCTCTGCCGAGGACGAGATCCATGAGATGTTCCTCCTCTGGGCATGCCCGGGTCCCAGATCCTGTTGTGCCTGTGAATAGGCTGCAGGGGGACGGTGAAGACCAGCAACAGCTTTCAGGGCTGCCACCTTCCGTGTGGGACAAGGATCCGGACGTGTGCCTTTTCGGAATCAGGCTCTGCCGAGGATGACAGCCATGAGATGTTCCTCCTCTCAGCAAGCCCGGGTCCCAGATCCTGTTGTACCTGTGAATAGGCTGCAGGGGGACGGTGAAGACCAGCAACAGCTTTCAGGGCTGCCACCTTCCGTGTGGGACAAGGAGCCGGACGTGTGCCTTTTCGGAATCAGGCTCTGCCGAGGACGAGAGCCATGAGATGTTCCTCCTCTGGGCAAGCCCGGGTCCCAGATCCTGTTGTACCTGTGAATAGGCTTCAGGGGGACGGTGAAGACCAGCAACAGCTTTCAGGGCTGCCACCTTCCGTGTGGGACAAGGAGCCGGACGTGTGCCTTTTCGGAATCAGGCTCTGCCGAGGACGAGAGCCATGAGATGTTCCTTCTCTGGGCATGCCCGGGTCCTGAATCCTGTGTGCCTGTGAATAGGCTGCAGGGGGACGGTGAAGACCAGCAACAGCTTTCAGGGCTGCCACCTTCCGTGTGGGACAAGGATCCGGACGTGTGCCTTTTCGGAATCAGGCTCTGCCGAGGATGAGATCCATGAGATGTTCCTCCTCTGGGCATGCCCGGGTCCCAGATCCTGTTGTGCCTGTGAATAGGCTGCAGGGGGACGGTGAAGACCAGCAACATCTTTCAGGCCTGCCACCTTCCGTGTGGGACAAGGAGCCGGACGTGTGCCTTTTCGGAATCAGGCTCTGCCGAGGACGAGAGCCATGAGATGTTCCTCCTCTGGGCATGCCCGGTTAACAGATCCTGTTGTACCTGTGAATAGGCTGCAGGGGGATGGTGAAGACCAGCAACAGCTTTCAGGGCTGCCACCTTCCGTGTGGGACAAGGAGCCGGACGTGTGCCTTTTCGGAATCAGGCTCTGCCGAGGACGAGATCCATGAGATGTTCCTCCTCTGGGCATGCCCGGTTCCCAGATCCTGTTGTACCTGTGAATAGGCTGCAGGGGGACGGTGAAGACCAGCAACAGCTTTCAGGGCTGCCACCTTCCGTGTGGGACAAGGAGCCGGACGTGTGCCTTTTCGGAATCAGGCTCTGCCGAGGACGAGAGCCATGAGATGTTCCTCCTCTGGGCATGCCCGGGTCCTGAATCCTGTTGTGCCTGTGAATAGGCTGCAGGGGGACGGTGAAGACCAGCAACAGCTTTCAGGGCTGCCACCTTCCGTGTGGGACAAGGAGCCGGACGTGTGCCTTTTCGGAATCAGGCTCTGCCGAGGATGACAGCCATGAGATGTTCCTCCTCTCAGCAAGCCCGGGTCCCAGATCCTGTTGTACCTGTGAATAGGCTGCAGGGGGACGGTGAAGACCAGCAACAGCTTTCAGGGCTGCCACCTTCCGTGTGGGACAAGGAGCCGGACGTGTGCCTTTTCGGAATCAGGCTCTGCCGAGGACGAGAGCCATGAGATGTTCCTCCTCTGGGCAAGCCCGGGTCCCAGATCCTGTTGTACCTGTGAATAGGCTTCAGGGGGACGGTGAAGACCAGCAACAGCTTTCAGGGCTGCCACCTTCCGTGTGGGACAAGGAGCCGGACGTGTGCCTTTTCGGAATCAGGCTCTGCCGAGGACGAGAGCCATGAGATGTTCCTCCTCTCAGCAAGCCCAGGTCCCAGATCCTGTTGTGCCTGTGAATAGGCTGCAGGGGGACGGTAAAGACCAGCAACAGCTTTCAGGGCTGCCACCTTCCGTGTGGGACAAGGAGCCGGACGTGTGCCTTTTCGGAATCAGGCTCTGCCGAGGAAGAGATCCATGAGATGTTCCTCCTCTGGGCATGCCCGGGTCCTGAATCCTGTTGTGCCTGTGAATAGGCTGCAGGGGGACGGTGAAGACCAGCAACAGCTTTCAGGGCTGCCACCTTCCGTGTGGGACAAGGAGCCGGACGTGTGCCTTTTCGGAATCAGGCTCTGCCGAGGATGACAGCCATGATATGTTCCTCCTCTCAGCAAGCCCGGGTCCCAGATCCTGTTGTACCTGTGAATAGGCTGCAGGGGGACGGTGAAGACCAGCAACAGCTTTCAGGGCTGCCACCTTCCGTGTGGGACAAGGAGCCGGACGTGTGCCTTTTCGGAATCAGGCTCTGCCGAGGACGAGATCCATGAGATGTTCCTCCTCTGGGCATGCCCGGTTCCCAGATCCTGTTGTACCTGTGAATAGGCTGCAGGGGGACGGTGAAGACCAGCAACAGCTTTCAGGGCTGCCACCTTCCGTGTGGGACAAGGAGCCGGACGTGTGCCTTTTCGGAATCAGGCTCTGCCGAGGACGAGAGCCATGAGATGTTCCTCCTCTGGGCATGCCCGGTTAACAGATCCTGTTGTACCTGTGAATAGGCTGCAGGGGGATGGTGAAGACCAGCAACAGCTTTCAGGGCTGCCACCTTCCGTGTGGGACAAGGAGCCGGACGTGTGCCTTTTCGGAATCAGGCTCTGCCGAGGATGACAGCCATGAGATGTTCCTCCTCTCAGCAAGCCCGGGTCCCAAATCCTGTTGTACCTGTGAATAGGCTGCAGGGGGACGGTGAAGACCAGCAACAGCTTTCAGGGCTGCCACCTTCCGTGTGGGACAAGGAGCCGGACGTGTGCCTTTTCGGAATCAGGCTCTGCCGAGGACGAGAGCCATGAGATGTTCCTTCTCTGGGCATGCCCGGGTCCTGAATCCTGTGTGCCTGTGAATAGGCTGCAGGGGGACGGTGAAGACCAGCAACAGCTTTCAGGGCTGCCACCTTCCGTGTGGGACAAGGAGCCGGACGTGTGCCTTTTCGGAATCAGGCTCTGCCGAGGACGAGAGCCATGAGATGTTCCTCCTCTGGGCATGCCCGGTTAACAGATCCTGTTGTACCTGTGAATAGGCTGCAGGGGGATGGTGAAGACCAGCAACAGCTTTCAGGGCTGCCACCTTCCGTGTGGGACAAGGAGCCGGACGTGTGCCTTTTCGGAATCAGGCTCTGCCGAGGACGAGAGCCATGAGATGTTCCTCCTCTCAGCAAGCCCAGGTCCCAGATCCTGTTGTGCCTGTGAATAGGCTGCAGGGGGACGGTAAAGACCAGCAACAGCTTTCAGGGCTGCCACCTTCCGTGTGGGACAAGGAGCCGGACGTGTGCCTTTTCGGAATCAGGCTCTGCCGAGGAAGAGATCCATGAGATGTTCCTCCTCTGGGCATGCCCGGGTCCTGAATCCTGTTGTGCCTGTGAATAGGCTGCAGGGGGACGGTGAAGACCAGCAACAGCTTTCAGGGCTGCCACCTTCCGTGTGGGACAAGGAGCCGGACGTGTGCCTTTTCGGAATCAGGCTCTGCCGAGGATGACAGCCATGAGATGTTCCTCCTCTCAGCAAGCCCGGGTCCCAGATCCTGTTGTACCTGTGAATAGGCTGCAGGGGGACGGTGAAGACCAGCAACAGCTTTCAGGGCTGCCACCTTCCGTGTGGGACAAGGAGCCGGACGTGTGCCTTTTCGGAATCAGGCTCTGCCGAGGACGAGATCCATGAGATGTTCCTCTTCTGGGCATGCCCGGTTCCCAGATCCTGTTGTACCTGTGAATAGGCTGCAGGGGGACGGTGAAGACCAGCAACAGCTTTCAGGGCTGCCACCTTCCGTGTGGACAAGGAGCCGGACGTGTGCCTTTTCGGAATCAGGCTCTGCCGAGGACGAGAGCCATGAGATGTTCCTCCTCTGGGCAAGCCCAGGTCCCAGATCCTGTTGTGCCTGTGAATAGGCTGCAGGGGGACGGTAAAGACCAGCAACAGCTTTCAGGGCTGCCACCTTCCGTGTGGGACAAGGAGCCGGACGTGTGCCTTTTCGGAATCAGGCTCTGCCGAGGACGAGAGCCATGAGATGTTCCTCCTCTCAGCAAGCACGGGTCCCATATCCTGTTGTACCTGTGAATAGGCTGCAGGGGGACGGTGAAGACCAGCAACAGCTTTCAGGGCTGCCACCTTCCGTGTGGGACAATGAGCCAGACGTGTGCCTTTTCGGAATCAGGCTCTGCCGAGGACGAGAGCCATGAGATGTTCCTCCTCTCTGCAAGCCCGGGTCCCAGATCCTGTTGTGCCTGTGAATAGGCTGCAGGGGGACGGTGAAGACCAGCAACAGCTTTCAGGGCTGCCACCTTCCGTGTGGGACAAGGAGCCGGACGTGTGCCTTTTCGGAATCAGGCTCTGCCGAGGATGACAGCCATGAGATGTTCCTCCTCTGGGCAAGCCCGGGTCCCAGATCCTGTTGTACCTGTGAATAGGCTGCAGGGGGACGGTGAAGACCAGCAACAGCTTTCAGGGCTGCCACCTTCCGTGTGGGACAAGGAGCCGGACGTGTGCCTTTTCGGAATCAGGCTCTGCCGAGGACGAGAGCCATGAGATGTTCCTCCTCTGGGCAAGCCCGGGTCCCAGATCCTGTTGTACCTGTGAATAGGCTTCAGGGGGACGGTGAAGACCAGCAACAGCTTTTAGGGCTGCCACCTTCCGTGTGGGACAAGGATCCGGACGTGTGCCTTTTCGGAATCAGGCTCTGCCGAGGACGAGAGCCATGAGATGTTCCTTCTCTGGGCATGCCCGGGTCCTGAATCCTGTTGTGCCTGTGAATAGGCTGCAGGGGGACGGTGAAGACCAGCAACATCTTTCAGGGCTGCCACCTTCCGTGTGGGACAAGGAGCCGGACGTGTGCCTTTTCGGAATCAGGCTCTGCCGAGGAAGAGATCCATGAGATGTTCCTCCTCTGGGCATGCCCGGTTAACAGATCCTGTTGTACCTGTGAATAGGCTGCAGGGGGACGGTGAAGACCAGCAACATCTTTCAGGGCTGCCACCTTCCGTGTGGGACAAGGAGCCGGACGTGTGCCTTTTCGGAATCAGGTTCTGCCGAGGACGAGAGCCATGAGATGTTCCTCCTCTGGGCATGCCCGGTTAACAGATCCTGTTGTACCTGTGAATAGGCTGCAGGGGGATGGTGAAGACCAGCAACAGCTTTCAGGGCTGCCACCTTCCGTGTGGGACAAGGAGCCGGACGTGTGCCTTTTCGGAATCAGGCTCTGCCGAGGACGAGAGCCATGAGATGTTCCTCCTCTCAGCAAGCCCAGGTCCCAGATCCTGTTGTGCCTGTGAATAGGCTGCAGGGGGACGGTAAAGACCAGCAACAGCTTTCAGGGCTGCCACCTTCCGTGTGGGACAAGGAGCCGGACGTGTGCCTTTTCGGAATCAGGCTCTGCCGAGGAAGAGATCCATGAGATGTTCCTCCTCTGGGCATGCCCGGGTCCTGAATCCTGTTGTGCCTGTGAATAGGCTGCAGGGGGACGGTGAAGACCAGCAACAGCTTTCAGGGCTGCCACCTTCCGTGTGGGACAAGGAGCCGGACGTGTGCCTTTTCGGAATCAGGCTCTGCCGAGGACGAGAGCCATGAGATGTTCCTCCTCTGGGCATGCCCGGGTCCCAGATCCTGTTGTGCCTGTGAATAGGCTGCAGGGGGACGGTGAAGACCAGCAACATCTTTCAGGGCTGCCACCTTCCGTGTGGGACAAGGAGCCGGACGTGTGCCTTTTCGGAATCAGGCTCTGCCGAGGACGAGAGCCATGAGATGTTCCTCCTCTGGGCATGCCCGGTTAACAGATCCTGTTGTACCTGTGAATAGGCTGCAGGGGGACGGTGAAGACCAGCAACAGCTTTCAGGGCTGCCACCTTCCGTGTGGGACAAGGAGCCGGACGTGTGCCTTTTCGGAATCAGGCTCTGCCGAGGATGAGAGCCATGAGATGTTCCTCCTCTGGGCAAGCCCAGGTCCCAGATCCTGTTGTGCCTGTGAATAGGCTGCAGGGGGACGGTGAAGACCAGCAACAGCTTTCAGGGCTGCCACCTTCCGTGTGGGACAAGGAGCCGGACGTGTGCCTTTTCGGAATCAGGCTCTGCCGAGGATGACAGCCATGAGATGTTCCTCCTCTCAGCAAGCCCGGGTCCCAGATCCTGTTGTACCTGTGAATAGGCTGCAGGGGGACGGTGAAGACCAGCAACAGCTTTCAGGGCTGCCACCTTCCGTGTGGGACAAGGAGCCGGACGTGTGCCTTTTCGGAATCAGGCTCTGCCGAGGACGAGAGCCATGAGATGTTCCTTCTCTGGGCAAGCCCAGGTCCCAGATCCTGTTGTGCCTGTGAATAGGCTGCAGGGGGACGGTAAAGACCAGCAACAGCTTTCAGGGCTGCCACCTTCCGTGTGGGACAAGGAGCCGGACGTGTGCCTTTTCGGAATCAGGCTCTGCCGAGGATGAGAGCCATGAGATGTTCCTCCTCTCAGCAAGCACGGGTCCCATATCCTGTTGTACCTGTGAATAGGCTGCAGGGGGACGGTGAAGACCAGCAACAGCTTTCAGGGCTGCCACCTTCCGTGTGGGACAATGAGCCAGACGTGTGCCTTTTCGGAATCAGGCTCTGCCGAGGACGAGAGCCATGAGATGTTCCTCCTCTGGGCATGCCCGGGTCCTGAATCCTGTTGTGCCTGTGAATAGGCTGCAGGGGGACGGTGAAGACCAGCAACAGCTTTCAGGGCTGCCACCTTCCGTGTGGGACAAGGAGCCGGACGTGTGCCTTTTCGGAATCAGGCTCTGCCGAGGATGACAGCCATGAGATGTTCCTCCTCTCAGCAAGCCCGGGTCCCAGATCCTGTTGTACCTGTGAATAGGCTGCAGGGGGACGGTGAAGACCAGCAACAGCTTTCAGGGCTGCCACCTTCCGTGTGGGACAAGGAGCCGGACGTGTGCCTTTTCGGAATCAGGCTCTGCCGAGGACGAGAGCCATGAGATGTTCCTCCTCTGGGCATGCCCGGTTCCCAGATCCTGTAGTACCTGTGAATAGGCTGCAGGGGGACGGTGAAGACCAGCAACAGCTTTCCGGCCTGACACCTTCCGTGTGGGACAAGGAGCCGGACGTGTGCCTTTTCGGAATCAGGCTCTGCCGAGGACGAGAGCCATGAGATGTTCCTCCTCTGGGCATGCCCGGGTCCTGAATCCTGTTGTGCCTGTGAATAGGCTGCAGGGGGACGGTGAAGACCAGCAACAGCTTTCAGGGCTGCCACCTTCCGTGTGGGACAAGGAGCCAGACGTGTGCCTTTTCGGAATCAGGCTCTGCCGAGGACGAGAGCCATGAGATGTTCCTCCTCTGGGCATGCCCGGGTCCCAGATCCTGTTGTACCTGTGAATAGGCTGCAGGGGGACGGTGAAGACCAGCAACAGCTTTCCGGCCTGACACCTTCCGTGTGGGACAAGGAGCCGGACGTGTGCCTTTTCGGAATCAGGCTCTGCCGAGGACGAGAGCCATGAGATGTTCCTCCTCTGGGCATGCCCGGGTCCTGAATCCTGTTGTGCCTGTGAACAGGCTGCAGGGGGGACGGTGAAGACCAGCAACAGCTTTCAGGGCTGCCACCTTCCGTGTGGGACAAGGACCCAGACGTGTGCCTTTTCGGAATCAGGCTCTGCCGAGGACGAGAGCCATGAGATGTTCCTCCTCTGGGCATGCCCGGGTCCCAGATCCTGTTGTGCCTGTGAATAGGCTGCAGGGGGACGGTGAAGACCAGCAACAGCTTTCAGGGCTGCCACCTTCCGTGTGGGACAAGGATCCGGACGTGTGCCTTTTCGGAATCAGGCTCTGCCGAGGATGACAGCCATGAGATGTTCCTCCTCTCAGCAAGCCCGGGTCCCAGATCCTGTTGTACCTGTGAATAGGCTGCAGGGGGACGGTGAAGACCAGCAACAGCTTTCAGGGCTGCCACCTTCCGTGTGGGACAAGGAGCCGGACGTGTGCCTTTTCGGAATCAGGCTCTGCCGAGGACGAGAGCCATGAGATGTTCCTCCTCTGGGCAAGCCCGGGTCCCAGATCCTGTTGTACCTGTGAATAGGCTTCAGGGGGACGGTGAAGACCAGCAACAGCTTTCAGGGCTGCCACCTTCCGTGTGGGACAAGGAGCCGGACGTGTGCCTTTTCGGAATCAGGCTCTGCCGAGGACGAGAGCCATGAGATGTTCCTTCTCTGGGCATGCCCGGGTCCTGAATCCTGTGTGCCTGTGAATAGGCTGCAGGGGGACGGTGAAGACCAGCAACATCTTTCAGGGCTGCCACCTTCCGTGTGGGACAAGGAGCCGGACGTGTGCCTTTTCGGAATCAGGCTCTGCCGAGGACGAGAGCCATGAGATGTTCCTCCTCTGGGCATGCCCGGGTCCCAGATCCTGTTGTGCCTGTGAATAGGCTGCAGGGGGACGGTGAAGACCAGCAACATCTTTCAGGGCTGCCACCTTCCGTGTGGGACAAGGAGCCGGACGTGTGCCTTTTCGGAATCAGGCTCTGCCGAGGACGAGAGCCATGAGATGTTCCTCCTCTGGGCATGCCCGGTTAACAGATCCTGTTGTACCTGTGAATAGGCTGCAGGGGGATGGTGAAGACCAGCAACAGCTTTCAGGGCTGCCACCTTCCGTGTGGGACAAGGAGCCGGACGTGTGCCTTTTCGGAATCAGGCTCTGCCGAGGACGAGAGCCATGAGATGTTCCTCCTCTCAGCAAGCCCAGGTCCCAGATCCTGTTGTGCCTGTGAATAGGCTGCAGGGGGATGGTGAAGACCAGCAACATCTTTCAGGGCTGCCACCTTCCGTGTGGGACAAGGAGCCGGACGTGTGCCTTTTCGGAATCAGGCTCTGCCGAGGACGAGAGCCATGAGATGTTCCTCCTCTGGGCATGCCCGGTTAACAGATCCTGTTGTACCTGTGAATAGGCTGCAGGGGGATGGTGAAGACCAGCAACAGCTTTCAGGGCTGCCACCTTCCGTGTGGGACAAGGAGCCGGACGTGTGCCTTTTCGGAATCAGGCTCTGCCGAGGACGAGAGCCATGAGATGTTCCTCCTCTCAGCAAGCCCAGGTCCCAGATCCTGTTGTGCCTGTGAATAGGCTGCAGGGGGACGGTAAAGACCAGCAACAGCTTTCAGGGCTGCCACCTTCCGTGTGGGACAAGGAGCCGGACGTGTGCCTTTTCGGAATCAGGCTCTGCCGAGGAAGAGATCCATGAGATGTTCCTCCTCTGGGCATGCCCGGGTCCTGAATCCTGTTGTGCCTGTGAATAGGCTGCAGGGGGACGGTGAAGACCAGCAACAGCTTTCAGGGCTGCCACCTTCCGTGTGGGACAAGGAGCCGGACGTGTGCCTTTTCGGAATCAGGCTCTGCCGAGGATGACAGCCATGAGATGTTCCTCCTCTCAGCAAGCCCGGGTCCCAGATCCTGTTGTACCTGTGAATAGGCTGCAGGGGGACGGTGAAGACCAGCAACAGCTTTCAGGGCTGCCACCTTCCGTGTGGGACAAGGAGCCGGACGTGTGCCATTTCGGAATCAGGCTCTGCCGAGGACGAGAGCCATGAGATGTTCCTCCTCTGGGCATGCCCGGTTCCCAGATCCTGTTGTACCTGTGAATAGGCTGCAGGGGGACGGTGAAGACCAGCAACAGCTTTCAGGGCTGCCACCTTCCGTGTGGGACAAGGAGCCGGACGTGTGCCTTTTCGGAATCAGGCTCTGCCGAGGACGAGAGCCATGAGATGTTCCTCCTCTGGGCATGCCCGGTTAACAGATCCTGTTGTACCTGTGAATAGGCTGCAGGGGGATGGTGAAGACCAGCAACAGCTTTCAGGGCTGCCACCTTCCGTGTGGGACAAGGATCCGGACGTGTGCCTTTTCGGAATCAGGCTCTGCCGAGGATGACAGCCATGAGATGTTCCTCCTCTCAGCAAGCCCGGGTCCCAAATCCTGTTGTACCTGTGAATAGGCTGCAGGGGGACGGTGAAGACCAGCAACAGCTTTCAGGGCTGCCACCTTCCGTGTGGGACAAGGAGCCGGACGTGTGCCTTTTCGGAATCAGGCTCTGCCGAGGACGAGAGCCATGAGATGTTCCTCCTCTGGGCAAGCCCGGGTCCCAGATCCTGTTGTACCTGTGAATAGGCTTCAGGGGGACGGTGAAGACCAGCAACAGCTTTCAGGGCTGCCACCTTCCGTGTGGGACAAGGAGCCGGACGTGTGCCTTTTCGGAATCAGGCTCTGCCGAGGACGAGAGCCATGAGATGTTCCTTCTCTGGGCATGCCCGGGTCCTGAATCCTGTGTGCCTGTGAATAGGCTGCAGGGGGACGGTGAAGACCAGCAACAGCTTTCAGGGCTGCCACCTTCCGTGTGGGACAAGGAGCCGGACGTGTGCCTTTTCGGAATCAGGCTCTGCCGAGGACGAGAGCCATGAGATGTTCCTCCTCTGGGCATGCCCGGTTAACAGATCCTGTTGTACCTGTGAATAGGCTGCAGGGGGATGGTGAAGACCAGCAACAGCTTTCAGGGCTGCCACCTTCCGTGTGGGACAAGGAGCCGGACGTGTGCCTTTTCGGAATCAGGCTCTGCCGAGGACGAGAGCCATGAGATGTTCCTCCTCTCAGCAAGCCCAGGTCCCAGATCCTGTTGTGCCTGTGAATAGGCTGCAGGGGGACGGTAAAGACCAGCAACAGCTTTCAGGGCTGCCACCTTCCGTGTGGGACAAGGAGCCGGACGTGTGCCTTTTCGGAATCAGGCTCTGCCGAGGAAGAGATCCATGAGATGTTCCTCCTCTGGGCATGCCCGGGTCCTGAATCCTGTTGTGCCTGTGAATAGGCTGCAGGGGGACGGTGAAGACCAGCAACAGCTTTCAGGGCTGCCACCTTCCGTGTGGGACAAGGAGCCGGACGTGTGCCTTTTCGGAATCAGGCTCTGCCGAGGATGACAGCCATGAGATGTTCCTCCTCTCAGCAAGCCCGGGTCCCAGATCCTGTTGTACCTGTGAATAGGCTGCAGGGGGACGGTGAAGACCAGCAACAGCTTTCAGGGCTGCCACCTTCCGTGTGGGACAAGGAGCCGGACGTGTGCCTTTTCGGAATCAGGCTCTGCCGAGGACGAGATCCATGAGATGTTCCTCCTCTGGGCATGCCCGGTTCCCAGATCCTGTTGTACCTGTGAATAGGCTGCAGGGGGACGGTGAAGACCAGCAACAGCTTTCAGGGCTGCCACCTTCCGTGTGGACAAGGAGCCGGACGTGTGCCTTTTCGGAATCAGGCTCTGCCGAGGACGAGAGCCATGAGATGTTCCTCCTCTGGGCAAGCCCAGGTCCCAGATCCTGTTGTGCCTGTGAATAGGCTGCAGGGGGACGGTAAAGACCAGCAACAGCTTTCAGGGCTGCCACCTTCCGTGTGGGACAAGGAGCCGGACGTGTGCCTTTTCGGAATCAGGCTCTGCCGAGGACGAGAGCCATGAGATGTTCCTCCTCTCAGCAAGCACGGGTCCCATATCCTGTTGTACCTGTGAATAGGCTGCAGGGGGACGGTGAAGACCAGCAACAGCTTTCAGGGCTGCCACCTTCCGTGTGGGACAATGAGCCAGACGTGTGCCTTTTCGGAATCAGGCTCTGCCGAGGACGAGAGCCATGAGATGTTCCTCCTCTCAGCAAGCCCGGGTCCCAGATCCTGTTGTGCCTGTGAATAGGCTGCAGGGGGACGGTGAAGACCAGCAACAGCTTTCAGGGCTGCCACCTTCCGTGTGGGACAAGGAGCCGGACGTGTGCCTTTTCGGAATCAGGCTCTGCCGAGGATGACAGCCATGAGATGTTCCTCCTCTGGGCAAGCCCGGGTCCCAGATCCTGTTGTACCTGTGAATAGGCTGCAGGGGGACGGTGAAGACCAGCAACAGCTTTCAGGGCTGCCACCTTCCGTGTGGGACAAGGAGCCGGACGTGTGCCTTTTCGGAATCAGGCTCTGCCGAGGACGAGAGCCATGAGATGTTCCTCCTCTGGGCATGCCCGGGTCCCAGATCCTGTTGTACCTGTGAATAGGCTTCAGGGGGACGGTGAAGACCAGCAACAGCTTTCAGGGCTGCCACCTTCCGTGTGGGACAAGGATCCGGACGTGTGCCTTTTCGGAATCAGGCTCTGCCGAGGACGAGAGCCATGAGATGTTCCTTCTCTGGGCATGCCCGGGTCCTGAATCCTGTTGTGCCTGTGAATAGGCTGCAGGGGGACGGTGAAGACCAGCAACATCTTTCAGGGCTGCCACCTTCCGTGTGGGACAAGGAGCCGGACGTGTGCCTTTTCGGAATCAGGTTCTGCCGAGGACGAGAGCCATGAGATGTTCCTCCTCTGGGCATGCCCGGTTAACAGATCCTGTTGTACCTGTGAATAGGCTGCAGGGGGATGGTGAAGACCAGCAACAGCTTTCAGGGCTGCCACCTTCCGTGTGGGACAAGGAGCCGGACGTGTGCCTTTTCGGAATCAGGCTCTGCCGAGGACGAGAGCCATGAGATGTTCCTCCTCTCAACAAGCCCAGGTCCCAGATCCTGTTGTGCCTGTGAATAGGCTGCAGGGGGACGGTAAAGACCAGCAACAGCTTTCAGGGCTGCCACCTTCCGTGTGGGACAAGGAGCCGGACGTGTGCCTTTTCGGAATCAGGCTCTGCCGAGGAAGAGATCCATGAGATGTTCCTCCTCTGGGCATGCCCGGGTCCTGAATCCTGTTGTGCCTGTGAATAGGCTGCAGAGGGACGGTGAAGACCAGCAACAGCTTTCAGGGCTGCCACCTTCCGTGTGGGACAAGGAGCCGGACGTGTGCCTTTTCGGAATCAGGCTCTGCCGAGGATGACAGCCATGAGATGTTCCTCCTCTCAGCAAGCCCGGGTCCCAGATCCTGTTGTACCTGTGAATAGGCTGCAGGGGGACGGTGAAGACCAGCAACAGCTTTCAGGGCTGCCACCTTCCGTGTGGGACAAGGAGCCGGACGTGTGCCATTTCGGAATCAGGCTCTGCCGAGGACGAGAGCCATGAGATGTTCCTCCTCTGGGCATGCCCGGTTCCCAGATCCTGTTGTACCTGTGAATAGGCTGCAGGGGGACGGTGAAGACCAGCAACAGCTTTCAGGGCTGCCACCTTCCGTGTGGGACAAGGAGCCGGACGTGTGCCTTTTCGGAATCAGGCTCTGCCGAGGACGAGAGCCATGAGATGTTCCTCCTCTGGGCATGCCCGGTTAACAGATCCTGTTGTACCTGTGAATAGGCTGCAGGGGGATGGTGAAGACCAGCAACAGCTTTCAGGGCTGCCACCTTCCGTGTGGGACAAGGATCCGGACGTGTGCCTTTTCGGAATCAGGCTCTGCCGAGGATGACAGCCATGAGATGTTCCTCCTCTCAGCAAGCCCGGGTCCCAAATCCTGTTGTACCTGTGAATAGGCTGCAGGGGGACGGTGAAGACCAGCAACAGCTTTCAGGGCTGCCACCTTCCGTGTGGGACAAGGAGCCGGACGTGTGCCTTTTCGGAATCAGGCTCTGCCGAGGACGAGAGCCATGAGATGTTCCTCCTCTGGGCAAGCCCGGGTCCCAGATCCTGTTGTACCTGTGAATAGGCTTCAGGGGGACGGTGAAGACCAGCAACAGCTTTCAGGGCTGCCACCTTCCGTGTGGGACAAGGAGCCGGACGTGTGCCTTTTCGGAATCAGGCTCTGCCGAGGACGAGAGCCATGAGATGTTCCTTCTCTGGGCATGCCCGGGTCCTGAATCCTGTGTGCCTGTGAATAGGCTGCAGGGGGACGGTGAAGACCAGCAACAGCTTTCAGGGCTGCCACCTTCCGTGTGGGACAAGGAGCCGGACGTGTGCCTTTTCGGAATCAGGCTCTGCCGAGGACGAGAGCCATGAGATGTTCCTCCTCTGGGCATGCCCGGTTAACAGATCCTGTTGTACCTGTGAATAGGCTGCAGGGGGATGGTGAAGACCAGCAACAGCTTTCAGGGCTGCCACCTTCCGTGTGGGACAAGGAGCCGGACGTGTGCCTTTTCGGAATCAGGCTCTGCCGAGGACGAGAGCCATGAGATGTTCCTCCTCTCAGCAAGCCCAGGTCCCAGATCCTGTTGTGCCTGTGAATAGGCTGCAGGGGGACGGTAAAGACCAGCAACAGCTTTCAGGGCTGCCACCTTCCGTGTGGGACAAGGAGCCGGACGTGTGCCTTTTCGGAATCAGGCTCTGCCGAGGAAGAGATCCATGAGATGTTCCTCCTCTGGGCATGCCCGGGTCCTGAATCCTGTTGTGCCTGTGAATAGGCTGCAGGGGGACGGTGAAGACCAGCAACAGCTTTCAGGGCTGCCACCTTCCGTGTGGGACAAGGAGCCGGACGTGTGCCTTTTCGGAATCAGGCTCTGCCGAGGATGACAGCCATGAGATGTTCCTCCTCTCAGCAAGCCCGGGTCCCAGATCCTGTTGTACCTGTGAATAGGCTGCAGGGGGACGGTGAAGACCAGCAACAGCTTTCAGGGCTGCCACCTTCCGTGTGGGACAAGGAGCCGGACGTGTGCCTTTTCGGAATCAGGCTCTGCCGAGGACGAGATCCATGAGATGTTCCTCCTCTGGGCATGCCCGGTTCCCAGATCCTGTTGTACCTGTGAATAGGCTGCAGGGGGACGGTGAAGACCAGCAACAGCTTTCAGGGCTGCCACCTTCCGTGTGGACAAGGAGCCGGACGTGTGCCTTTTCGGAATCAGGCTCTGCCGAGGACGAGAGCCATGAGATGTTCCTCCTCTGGGCAAGCCCAGGTCCCAGATCCTGTTGTGCCTGTGAATAGGCTGCAGGGGGACGGTAAAGACCAGCAACAGCTTTCAGGGCTGCCACCTTCCGTGTGGGACAAGGAGCCGGACGTGTGCCTTTTCGGAATCAGGCTCTGCCGAGGACGAGAGCCATGAGATGTTCCTCCTCTCAGCAAGCACGGGTCCCATAACCTGTTGTACCTGTGAATAGGCTGCAGGGGGACGGTGAAGACCAGCAACAGCTTTCAGGGCTGCCACCTTCCGTGTGGGACAATGAGCCAGACGTGTGCCTTTTCGGAATCAGGCTCTGCCGAGGACGAGAGCCATGAGATGTTCCTCCTCTCAGCAAGCCCGGGTCCCAGATCCTGTTGTGCCTGTGAATAGGCTGCAGGGGGACGGTGAAGACCAGCAACAGCTTTCAGGGCTGCCACCTTCCGTGTGGGACAAGGAGCCGGACGTGTGCCTTTTCGGAATCAGGCTCTGCCGAGGATGACAGCCATGAGATGTTCCTCCTCTGGGCAAGCCCGGGTCCCAGATCCTGTTGTACCTGTGAATAGGCTGCAGGGGGACGGTGAAGACCAGCTACAGCTTTGAGGGCTGCCACCTTCCGTGTGGGACAAGGAGCCGGACGTGTGCCTTTTCGGAATCAGGCTCTGCCGAGGACGAGAGCCATGAGATGTTCCTCCTCTGGGCATGCCCGGGTCCCAGATCCTGTTCTACCTGTGAATAGGCTTCAGGGGGACGGTGAAGACCAGCAACAGCTTTCAGGGCTGCCACCTTCCGTGTGGGACAAGGATCCGGACGTGTGCCTTTTCGGAATCAGGCTCTGCCGAGGACGAGAGCCATGAGATGTTCCTTCTCTGGGCATGCCCGGGTCCTGAATCCTGTTGTGCCTGTGAATAGGCTGCAGGGGGACGGTGAAGACCAGCAACATCTTTCAGGGCTGCCACCTTCCGTGTGGGACAAGGAGCCGGACGTGTGCCTTTTCGGAATCAGGTTCTGCCGAGGACGAGAGCCATGAGATGTTCCTCCTCTGGGCATGCCCGGTTAACAGATCCTGTTGTACCTGTGAATAGGCTGCAGGGGGATGGTGAAGACCAGCAACAGCTTTCAGGGCTGCCACCTTCCGTGTGGGACAAGGAGCCGGACGTGTGCCTTTTCGGAATCAGGCTCTGCCGAGGACGAGAGCCATGAGATGTTCCTCCTCTCAACAAGCCCAGGTCCCAGATCCTGTTGTGCCTGTGAATAGGCTGCAGGGGGACGGTAAAGACCAGCAACAGCTTTCAGGGCTGCCACCTTCCGTGTGGGACAAGGAGCCGGACGTGTGCCTTTTCGGAATCAGGCTCTGCCGAGGAAGAGATCCATGAGATGTTCCTCCTCTGGGCATGCCCGGGTCCTGAATCCTGTTGTGCCTGTGAATAGGCTGCAGAGGGACGGTGAAGACCAGCAACAGCTTTCAGGGCTGCCACCTTCCGTGTGGGACAAGGAGCCGGACGTGTGCCTTTTCGGAATCAGGCTCTGCCGAGGACGAGAGCCATGAGATGTTCCTCCTCTGGGCATGCCCGGGTCCCAGATCCTGTTGTGCCTGTGAATAGGCTGCAGGGGGACGGTGAAGACCAGCAACATCTTTCAGGGCTGCCACCTTCCGTGTGGGACAAGGAGCCGGACGTGTGCCTTTTCGGAATCAGGCTCTGCCGAGGACGAGAGCCATGAGATGTTCCTCCTCTGGGCATGCCCGGTTAACAGATCCTGTTGTACCTGTGAATAGGCTGCAGGGGGACGGTGAAGACCAGCAACAGCTTTCAGGGCTGCCACCTTCCGTGTGGGACAAGGAGCCGGACGTGTGCCTTTTCGGAATCAGGCTCTGCCGAGGACGAGAGCCATGAGATGTTCCTCCTCTGGGCAAGCCCAGGTCCCAGATCCTGTTGTGCCTGTGAATAGGCTGCAGGGGGACGGTGAAGACCAGCAACAGCTTTCAGGGCTGCCACCTTCCGTGTGGGACAAGGAGCCGGACGTGTGCCTTTTCGGAATCAGGCTCTGCCGAGGAAGAGATCCATGAGATGTTCCTCCTCTGGGCATGCCCGGGTCCTGAATCCTGTTGTGCCTGTGAATAGGCTGCAGGGGGACGGTGAAGACCAGCAACAGCTTTCAGGGCTGCCACCTTCCGTGTGGGACAAGGAGCCGGACGTGTGCCTTTTCGGAATCAGGCTCTGCCGAGGATGACAGCCATGAGATGTTCCTCCTCTCAGCAAGCCCGGGTCCCAGATCCTGTTGTACCTGTGAATAGGCTGCAGGGGGACGGTGAAGACCAGCAACAGCTTTCAGGGCTGCCACCTTCCGTGTGGGACAAGGAGCCGGACGTGTGCCTTTTCGGAATCAGGCTCTGCCGAGGACGAGAGCCATGAGATGTTCCTCCTCTGGGCATGCCCGGTTAACAGATCCTGTTGTACCTGTGAATAGGCTGCAGGGGGACGGTGAAGACCAGCAACAGCTTTCAGGGCTGCCACCTTCCGTGTGGACAAGGAGCCGGACGTGTGCCTTTTCGGAATCAGGCTCTGCCGAGGACGAGAGCCATGAGATGTTCCTCCTCTGGGCAAGCCCAGGTCCCAGATCCTGTTGTGCCTGTGAATAGGCTGCAGGGGGACGGTAAAGACCAGCAACAGCTTTCAGGGCTGCCACCTTCCGTGTGGGACAAGGAGCCGGACGTGTGCCTTTTCGGAATCAGGCTCTGCCGAGGATGAGAGCCATGAGATGTTCCTCCTCTCAGCAAGCACGGGTCCCATATCCTGTTGTACCTGTGAATAGGCTGCAGGGGGACGGTGAAGACCAGCAACAGCTTTCAGGGCTGCCACCTTCCGTGTGGGACAATGAGCCAGACGTGTGCCTTTTCGGAATCAGGCTCTGCCGAGGACGAGAGCCATGAGATGTTCCTCCTCTGGGCATGCCCGGGTCCCAGATCCTGTTGTGCCTGTCAATAGGCTGCAGGGGGACGGTGAAGACCAGCAACAGCTTTCAGGGCTGCCACCTTCCGTGTGGGACAAGGAGCCGGACGTGTGCCTTTTCGGAATCAGGCTCTGCCGAGGATGACAGCCATGAGATGTTCCTCCTCTGGGCAAGCCCGGGTCCCAGATCCTGTTGTACCTGTGAATAGGCTGCAGGGGGACGGTGAAGACCAGCAACAGCTTTCAGGGCTGACACCTTCCGTGTGGGACAAGGAGCCGGACGTGTGCCTTTTCGGAATCAGGCTCTGCCGAGGACGAGAGCCATGAGATGTTCCTCCTCTGGGCAAGCCCGGGTCCCAGATCCTGTTGTACCTGTGAATAGGCTTCAGGGGGACGGTGAAGACCAGCAACAGCTTTCAGGGCTGCCACCTTCCGTGTGGGACAAGGATCCGGACGTGTGCCTTTTCGGAATCAGGCTCTGCCGAGGACGAGAGCCATGAGATGTTCCTTCTCTGGGCATGCCCGGGTCCTGAATCCTGTTGTGCCTGTGAATAGGCTGCAGGGGGACAGTGAAGACCAGCAACATCTTTCAGGGCTGCCACCTTCCGTGTGGGACAAGGAGCCGGACGTGTGCCTTTTCGGAATCAGGTTCTGCCGAGGACGAGAGCCATGAGATGTTCCTCCTCTGGGCATGCCCGGTTAACAGATCCTGTTGTACCTGTGAATAGGCTGCAGAGGGATGGTGAAGACCAGCAACAGCTTTCAGGGCTGCCACCTTCCGTGTGGGACAAGGAGCCGGACGTGTGCCTTTTCGGAATCAGGCTCTGCCGAGGACGAGAGCCATGAGATGTTCCTCCTCTCAGCAAGCCCAGGTCCCAGATCCTGTTGTGCCTGTGAATAGGCTGCAGGGGGACGGTAAAGACCAGCAACAGCTTTCAGGGCTGCCACCTTCCGTGTGGGACAAGGAGCCGGACGTGTGCCTTTTCGGAATCAGGCTCTGCCGAGGAAGAGATACATGAGATGTTCCTCCTCTGGGCATGCCCGGGTCCTGAATCCTGTTGTGCCTGTGAATAGGCTGCAGGGGGACGGTGAAGACCAGCAACAGCTTTCAGGGCTGCCACCTTCCGTGTGGGACAAGGAGCCGGACGTGTGCCTTTTCGGAATCAGGCTCTGCCGAGGACGAGAGCCATGAGATGTTCCTCCTCTGGGCATGCCCGGGTCCCAGATCCTGTTGTGCCTGTGAATAGGCTGCAGGGGGACGGTGAAGACCAGCAACAGCTTTCAGGGCTGCCACCTTCCGTGTGGGACAAGGAGCCGGACGTGTGCCTTTTCGGAATCAGGCTCTGCCGAGGATGACAGCCATGAGATGTTCCTCCTCTCAGCAAGCCCGGGTCCCAGATCCTGTTGTACCTGTGAATAGGCTGCAGGGGGACGGTGAAGACCAGCAACAGCTTTCAGGGCTGCCACCTTCCGTGTGGGACAAGGAGCCGGACGTGTGCCTTTTCGGAATCAGGCTCTGCCGAGGATGACAGCCATGAGATGTTCCTCCTCTCAGCAAGCCCGGGTCCCAGATCCTGTTGTACCTGTGAATAGGCTGCAGGGGGACGGTGAAGACCAGCAACAGCTTTCAGGGCTGCCACCTTCCGTGTGGACAAGGAGCCGGACGTGTGCCTTTTCGGAATCAGGCTCTGCCGAGGACGAGAGCCATGAGATGTTCCTCCTCTGGGCAAGCCCAGGTCCCAGATCCTGTTGTGCCTGTGAATAGGCTGCAGGGGGACGGTAAAGACCAGCAACAGCTTTCAGGGCTGCCACCTTCCGTGTGGGACAAGGAGCCGGACGTGTGCCTTTTCGGAATCAGGCTCTGCCGAGGATGAGAGCCATGAGATGTTCCTCCTCTCAGCAAGCACGGGTCCCATATCCTGTTGTACCTGTGAATAGGCTGCAGGGGGACGGTGAAGACCAGCAACAGCTTTCAGGGCTGCCACCTTCCGTGTGGGACAATGAGCCAGACGTGTGCCTTTTCGGAATCAGGCTCTGCCGAGGACGAGAGCCATGAGATGTTCCTCCTCTGGGCATGCCCGGGTCCCAGATCCTGTTGTGCCTGTGAATAGGCTGCAGGGGGACGGTGAAGACCAGCAACAGCTTTCAGGGCTGCCACCTTCCGTGTGGGACAAGGAGCCGGACGTGTGCCTTTTCGGAATCAGGCTCTGCCGAGGACGAGAGCCATGAGATGTTCCTCATCTGGGCAAGCCCGGGTCCCAGATCCTGTTGTACCTGTGAATAGGCTTCAGGGGGACGGTGAAGACCAGCAACAGCTTTCAGGGCTGCCACCTTCCGTGTGGGACAAGGATCCGGACGTGTGCCTTTTCGGAATCAGGCTCTGCCGAGGACGAGAGCCATGAGATGTTCCTTCTCTGGGCATGCCCGGGTCCTGAATCCTGTTGTGCCTGTGAATAGGCTGCAGGGGGACGGTGAAGACCAGCAACAGCTTTCAGGGCTGCCACCTTCCGTGTGGGACAAGGAGCCGGACGTGTGCCTTTTCGGAATCAGGCTCTGCCGAGGACGAGAGCCATGAGATGTTCCTCCTCTGGGCAAGCCCGGGTCCCAGATCCTGTTGTGCCTGTGAATAGGCTGCAGGGGGACGGTGAAGACCAGCAACAGCTTTCAGGGCTGCCACCTTCCGTGTGGGACAAGGAGCCGGACGTGTGCCTTTTCGGAATCAGGCTCTGCCGAGGACGAGAGCCATGAGATGTTCCTCCTCTCAGCAAGCCCAGGTCCCAGATCCTGTTGTGCCTGTGAATAGGCTGCAGGGGGACGGTGAAGACCAGCAACAGCTTTCAGGGCTGCCACCTTCCGTGTGGGACAAGGAGCCGGACGTGTGCCTTTTCGGAATCAGGCTCTGCCGAGGACGAGAGCCATGAGATGTTCCTCCTCTGGGCATGCCCGGGTCCCAGATCCTGTTGTGCCTGTGAATAGGCTGCAGGGGGACGGTGAAGACCAGCAACAGCTTTCAGGGCTGCCACCTTCCGTGTGGGACAAGGAGCCGGACGTGTGCCTTTTCGGAATCAGGCTCTGCCGAGGATGACAGCCATGAGATGTTCCTCCTCTCAGCAAGCCCGGGTCCCAGATCCTGTTGTACCTGTGAATAGGCTGCAGGGGGACGGTGAAGACCAGCAACAGCTTTCAGGGCTGCCACCTTCCGTGTGGGACAAGGAGCCGGACGTGTGCCTTTTCGGAATCAGGCTCTGCCGAGGATGACAGCCATGAGATGTTCCTCCTCTCAGCAAGCCCGGGTCCCAGATCCTGTTGTACCTGTGAATAGGCTGCAGGGGGACGGTGAAGACCAGCAACAGCTTTCAGGGCTGCCACCTTCCGTGTGGACAAGGAGCCGGACGTGTGCCTTTTCGGAATCAGGCTCTGCCGAGGACGAGAGCCATGAGATGTTCCTCCTCTGTGCAAGCCCTGGTCCCAGATCCTGTTGTGCCTGTGAATAGGCTGCAGGGGGACGGTAAAGACCAGCAACAGCTTTCAGGGCTGCCACCTTCCGTGTGGGACAAGGAGCCGGACGTGTGCCTTTTCGGAATCAGGCTCTGCCGAGGATGAGAGCCATGAGATGTTCCTCCTCTCAGCAAGCACGGGTCCCATATCCTGTTGTACCTGTGAATAGGCTGCAGGGGGACGGTGAAGACCAGCAACAGCTTTCAGGGCTGCCACCTTCCGTGTGGGACAATGAGCCAGACGTGTGCCTTTTCGGAATCAGGCTCTGCCGAGGACGAGAGCCATGAGATGTTCCTCCTCTGGGCATGCCCGGGTCCCAGATCCTGTTGTGCCTGTGAATAGGCTGCAGGGGGACGGTGAAGACCAGCAACAGCTTTCAGGGCTGCCACCTTCCGTGTGGGACAAGGAGCCGGACGTGTGCCTTTTCGGAATCAGGCTCTGCCGAGGACGAGAGCCATGAGATGTTCCTCATCTGGGCAAGCCCGGGTCCCAGATCCTGTTGTACCTGTGAATAGGCTGCAGGGGGACGGTGAAGACCAGCAACAGCTTTCAGGGCTGCCACCTTCCGTGTGGGACAAGGAGCCGGACGTGTGCCTTTTCGGAATCAGGCTCTGCCGAGGACGAGAGCCATGAGATGTTCCTTCTCTGGGCATGCCCGGGTCCTGAATCCTGTTGTGCCTGTGAATAGGCTGCAGGGGGACGGTGAAGACCAGCAACAGCTTTCACGGCTGCCACCTTCCGTGTGGGACAAGGAGCCGGACGTGTGCCTTTTCGGAATCAGGCTCTGCCGAGGACGAGAGCCATGAGATGTTCCTCCTCTGGGCAAGCCCGGGTCCCAGATCCTGTTGTGCCTGTGAATAGGCTGCAGGGGGACGGTGAAGACCAGCAACAGCTTTCAGGGCTGCCACCTTCCGTGTGGGACAAGGAGACGGACGTGTGCCTTTTCGGAATCAGGCTCTGCCGAGGACGAGAGCCATGAGATGTTCCTCCTCTCAGCAAGCCCAGGTCCCAGATCCTGTTGTGCCTGTGAATAGGCTGCAGGGGGACGGTGAAGACCAGCAACAGCTTTCAGGGCTGCCACCTTCCGTGTGGGACAAGGAGCCGGACGTGTGCCTTTTCGGAATCAGGCTCTGCCGAGGACGAGAGCCATGAGATGTTCCTCCTCTCAGCAAGCACGGGTCCCATATCCTGTTGTACCTGTGAATAGGCTGCAGGGGGACGGTGAAGACCAGCAACAGCTTTCAGGGCTGCCACCTTCCGTGTGGGACAATGAGCCAGACGTGTGCCTTTTCGGAATCAGGCTCTGCCGAGGACGAGAGCCATGAGATGTTCCTCCTCTGGGCATGCCCGGGTCCTGAATCCTGTTGTGCCTGTGAATAGGCTGCAGGGGGACGGTGAAGACCAGCAACAGCTTTCAGGGCTGCCACCTTCCGTGTGGACAAGGAGCCGGACGTGTGCCTTTTCGGAATCAGGCTCTGCCGAGGACGAGAGCCATGAGATGTTCCTCCTCTGGGCAAGCCCAGGTCCCAGATCCTGTTGTGCCTGTGAATAGGCTGCAGGGGGACGGTGAAGACCAGCAACAGCTTTCAGGGCTGCCACCTTCCGTGTGGGACAAGGAGCCGGACGTGTGCCTTTTCGGAATCAGGCTCTGCCGAGGATGAGAGCCATGAGATGTTCCTCCTCTCAGCAAGCACGGGTCCCATATCCTGTTGTACCTGTGAATAGGCTGCAGGGGGACGGTGAAGACCAGCAACAGCTTTCAGGGCTGCCACCTTCCGTGTGGGACAATGAGCCAGACGTGTGCCTTTTCGGAATCAGGCTCTGCCGAGGACGAGAGCCATGAGATGTTCCTCCTCTGGGCATGCCCGGGTCCCAGATCCTGTTGTGCCTGTGAATAGGCTGCAGGGGGACGGTGAAGACCAGCAACAGCTTTCAGGGCTGCCACCTTCCGTGTGGGACAAGGAGCCGGACGTGTGCCTTTTCGGAATCAGGCTCTGCCGAGGACGAGAGCCATGAGATGTTCCTCATCTGGGCAAGCCCGGGTCCCAGATCCTGTTGTACCTGTGAATAGGCTTCAGGGGGACGGTGAAGACCAGCAACAGCTTTCAGGGCTGCCACCTTCCGTGTGGGACAAGGATCCGGACGTGTGCCTTTTCGGAATCAGGCTCTGCCGAGGACGAGAGCCATGAGATGTTCCTTCTCTGGGCATGCCCGGGTCCTGAATCCTGTTGTGCCTGTGAATAGGCTGCAGGGGGACGGTGAAGACCAGCAACAGCTTTCAGGGCTGCCACCTTCCGTGTGGGACAAGGAGCCGGACGTGTGCCTTTTCGGAATCAGGCTCTGCCGAGGACGAGAGCCATGAGATGTTCCTCCTCTGGGCAAGCCCGGGTCCCAGATCCTGTTGTGCCTGTGAATAGGCTGCAGGGGGACGGTGAAGACCAGCAACAGCTTTCAGGGCTGCCACCTTCCGTGTGGGACAAGGAGCCGGACGTGTGCCTTTTCGGAATCAGGCTCTGCCGAGGACGAGAGCCATGAGATGTTCCTCCTCTCTGCAAGCCCAGGTCCCCGATCCTGTTGTGCCTGTGAATAGGCTGCAGGGGGACGGTGAAGACCAGCAACAGCTTTCAGGGCTGCCACCTTCCGTGTGGGACAAGGAGCCGGACGTGTGCCTTTTCGGAATCAGGCTCTGCCGAGGATGAGAGCCATGAGATGTTCCTCCTCTCAGCAAGCACGGGTCCCATATCCTGTTGTACCTGTGAATAGGCTGCAGGGGGACGGTGAAGACCAGCAACAGCTTTCAGGGCTGCCACCTTCCGTGTGGGACAAGGAGCCAGACGTGTGCCTTTTCGGAATCAGGCTCTGCCGAGGACGAGAGCCATGAGATGTTCCTCCTCTGGGCATGCCCGGGTCCCAGATCCTGTTGTGCCTGTGAATAGGCTGCAGGGGGACGGTGAAGACCAGCAACAGCTTTCAGGGCTGCCACCTTCCGTGTGGACAAGGAGCCGGACGTGTGCCTTTTCGGAATCAGGCTCTGCCGAGGACGAGAGCCATGAGATGTTCCTCCTCTGGGCAAGCCCAGGTCCCAGATCCTGTTGTGCCTGTGAATAGGCTGCAGGGGGACGGTAAAGACCAGCAACAGCTTTCAGGGCTGCCACCTTCCGTGTGGGACAAGGAGCCGGACGTGTGCCTTTTCGGAATCAGGCTCTGCCGAGGACGAGAGCCATGAGATGTTCCTCCTCTCAGCAAGCACGGGTCCCATATCCTGTTGTACCTGTGAATAGGCTGCAGGGGGACGGTGAAGACCAGCAACAGCTTTCAGGGCTGCCACCTTCCGTGTGGGACAATGAGCCAGACGTGTGCCTTTTCTGAATCAGGCTCTGCCGAGGACGAGAGCCATGAGATGTTCCTCCTCTGGGCATGCCCGGGTCCCAGATCCTGTTGTGCCTGTGAATAGGCTGCAGGGGGACGGTGAAGACCAGCAACAGCTTTCAGGGCTGCCACCTTCCGTGTGGGACAAGGAGCCGGACGTGTGCCTTTTCGGAATCAGGCTCTGCCGAGGATGACAGCCATGAGATGTTCCTCCTCTGGGCAAGCCCGGGTCCCAGATCCTGTTGTACCTGTGAATAGGCTGCAGGGGGACGGTGAAGACCAGCAACAGCTTTCAGGGCTGCCACCTTCCGTGTGGGACAAGGAGCCGGACGTGTGCCTTTTCGGAATCAGGCTCTGCCGAGGACGAGAGCCATGAGATGTTCCTCCTCTGGGCAAGCCCGGGTCCCAGATCCTGTTGTACCTGTGAATAGGCTTCAGGGGGACGGTGAAGACCAGCAACAGCTTTCAGGGCTGCCACCTTCCGTGTGGGACAAGGATCCGGACGTGTGCCTTTTCGGAATCAGGCTCTGCCGAGGACGAGAGCCATGAGATGTTCCTTCTCTGGGCATGCCCGGGTCCTGAATCCTGTTGTGCCTGTGAATAGGCTGCAGGGGGACGGTGAAGACCAGCAACATCTTTCAGGGCTGCCACCTTCCGTGTGGGACAAGGAGCCGGACGTGTGCCTTTTCGGAATCAGGTTCTGCCGAGGACGAGAGCCATGAGATGTTCCTCCTCTGGGCATGCCCGGTTAACAGATCCTGTTGTACCTGTGAATAGGCTTCAGGGGGATGGTGAAGACCAGCAACAGCTTTCAGGGCTGCCACCTTCCGTGTGGGACAAGGAGCCGGACGTGTGCCTTTTCGGAATCAGGCTCTGCCGAGGACGAGAGCCATGAGATGTTCCTCCTCTCAGCAAGCCCAGGTCCCAGATCCTGTTGTGCCTGTGAATAGGCTGCAGGGGGACGGTAAAGACCAGCAACAGCTTTCAGGGCTGCCACCTTCCGTGTGGGACAAGGAGCCGGACGTGTGCCTTTTCGGAATCAGGCTCTGCCGAGGAAGAGATACATGAGATGTTCCTCCTCTGGGCATGCCCGGGTCCTGAATCCTGTTGTGCCTGTGAATAGGCTGCAGGGGGACGGTGAAGACCAGCAACAGCTTTCAGTGCTGCCACCTTCCGTGTGGGACAAGGAGCCGGACGTGTGCCTTTTCGGAATCAGGCTCTGCCGAGGACGAGAGCCATGAGATGTTCCTCCTCTGGGCATGCCCGGGTCCCAGATCCTGTTGTGCCTGTGAATAGGCTGCAGGGGGACGGTGAAGACCAGCAACAGCTTTCAGGGCTGCCACCTTCCGTGTGGGACAAGGAGCCGGACGTGTGCCTTTTCGGAATCAGGCTCTGCCGAGGATGACAGCCATGAGATGTTCCTCCTCTCAGCAAGCCCGGGTCCCAGATCCTGTTGTACCTGTGAATAGGCTGCAGGGGGACGGTGAAGACCAGCAACAGCTTTCAGGGCTGCCACCTTCCGTGTGGGACAAGGAGCCGGACGTGTGCCTTTTCGGAATCAGGCTCTGCCGAGGATGACAGCCATGAGATGTTCCTCCTCTCAGCAAGCCCGGGTCCCAGATCCTGTTGTACCTGTGAATAGGCTGCAGGGGGACGGTGAAGACCAGCAACAGCTTTCAGGGCTGCCACCTTCCGTGTGGACAAGGAGCCGGACGTGTGCCTTTTCGGAATCAGGCTCTGCCGAGGACGAGAGCCATGAGATGTTCCTCCTCTGGGCAAGCCCAGGTCCCAGATCCTGTTGTGCCTGTGAATAGGCTGCAGGGGGACGGTAAAGACCAGCAACAGCTTTCAGGGCTGCCACCTTCCGTGTGGGACAAGGAGCCGGACGTGTGCCTTTTCGGAATCAGGCTCTGCCGAGGAAGAGATACATGAGATGTTCCTCCTCTGGGCATGCCCGGGTCCTGAATCCTGTTGTACCTGTGAATAGGCTGCAGGGGGACGGTGAAGACCAGCAACAGCTTTCAGGGCTGCCACCTTCCGTGTGGGACAAGGAGCCGGACGTGTGCCTTTTCGGAATCAGGCTCTGCCGAGGACGAGAGCCATGAGATGTTCCTCCTCTGGGCATGCCCGGGTCCCAGATCCTGTTGTGCCTGTGAATAGGCTGCAGGGGGACGGTGAAGACCAGCAACAGCTTTTAGGGCTGCCACCTTCCGTGTGGGACAAGGAGCCGGACGTGTGCCTTTTCGGAATCAGGCTCTGCCGAGGACGAGAGCCATGAGATGTTCCTCATCTGGGCAAGCCCGGGTCCCAGATCCTGTTGTACCTGTGAATAGGCTTCAGGGGGACGGTGAAGACCAGCAACAGCTTTCAGGGCTGCCACCTTCCGTGTGGGACAAGGATCCGGACGTGTGCCTTTTCGGAATCAGGCTCTGCCGAGGACGAGAGCCATGAGATGTTCCTCCTCTGGGCAAGCCCGGGTCCCAGATCCTGTTGTGCCTGTGAATAGGCTGCAGGGGGACGGTGAAGACCAGCAACAGCTTTCAGGGCTGCCACCTTCCGTGTGGGACAAGGAGCCGGACGTGTGCCTTTTCGGAATCAGGCTCTGCCGAGGACGAGAGCCATGAGATGTTCCTCCTCTCAGCAAGCCCAGGTCCCAGATCCTGTTGTGCCTGTGAATAGGCTGCAGGGGGACGGTGAAGACCAGCAACAGCTTTCAGGGCTGCCACCTTCCGTGTGGGACAAGGAGCCGGACGTGTGCCTTTTCGGAATCAGGCTCTGCCGAGGATGAGAGCCATGAGATGTTCCTCCTCTCAGCAAGCACGGGTCCCATATCCTGTTGTACCTGTGAATAGGCTGCAGGGGGACGGTGAAGACCAGCAACAGCTTTCAGGGCTGCCACCTTCCGTGTGGGACAATGAGCCAGACGTGTGCCTTTTCGGAATCAGGCTCTGCCGAGGACGAGAGCCATGAGATGTTCCTCCTCTGGGCATGCCCGGGTCCCAGATCCTGTTGTGCCTGTGAATAGGCTGCAGGGGGACGGTGAAGACCAGCAACAGCTTTCAGGGCTGCCACCTTCCGTGTGGGACAAGGAGCCGGACGTGTGCCTTTTCGGAATCAGGCTCTGCCGAGGATGACAGCCATGAGATGTTCCTCCTCTGGGCAAGCCCGGGTCCCAGATCCTGTTGTACCTGTGAATAGGCTGCAGGGGGACGGTGAAGACCAGCAACAGCTTTCAGGGCTGCCACCTTCCGTGTGGGACAAGGAGCCGGACGTGTGCCTTTTCGGAATCAGGCTCTGCCGAGGACGAGAGCCATGAGATGTTCCTCCTCTGGGCAAGCCCGGGTCCCAGATCCTGTTGTACCTGTGAATAGGCTTCAGGGGGACGGTGAAGACCAGCAACAGCTTTCAGGGCTGCCACCTTCCGTGTGGGACAAGGATCCGGACGTGTGCCTTTTCGGAATCAGGCTCTGCCGAGGACGAGAGCCATGAGATGTTCCTTCTCTGGGCATGCCCGGGTCCTGAATCCTGTTGTGCCTGTGAATAGGCTGCAGGGGGACGGTGAAGACCAGCAACATCTTTCAGGGCTGCCACCTTCCGTGTGGGACAAGGAGCCGGACGTGTGCCTTTTCGGAATCAGGTTCTGCCGAGGACGAGAGCCATGAGATGTTCCTCCTCTGGGCATGCCCGGTTAACAGATCCTGTTGTACCTGTGAATAGGCTGCAGGGGGATGGTGAAGACCAGCAACAGCTTTCAGGGCTGCCACCTTCCGTGTGGGACAAGGAGCCGGACGTGTGCCTTTTCGGAATCAGGCTCTGCCGAGGACGAGAGCCATGAGATGTTCCTCCTCTCAGCAAGCCCAGGTCCCAGATCCTGTTGTGCCTGTGAATAGGCTGCAGGGGGACGGTAAAGACCAGCAACAGCTTTCAGGGCTGCCACCTTCCGTGTGGGACAAGGAGCCGGACGTGTGCCTTTTCGGAATCAGGCTCTGCCGAGGAAGAGATACATGAGATGTTCCTCCTCTGGGCATGCCCGGGTCCTGAATCCTGTTGTGCCTGTGAATAGGCTGCAGGGGGACGGTGAAGACCAGCAACAGCTTTCAGGGCTGCCACCTTCCGTGTGGGACAAGGAGCCGGACGTGTGCCTTTTCGGAATCAGGCTCTGCCGAGGACGAGAGCCATGAGATGTTCCTCCTCTGGGCATGCCCGGGTCCCAGATCCTGTTGTGCCTGTGAATAGGCTGCAGGGGGACGGTGAAGACCAGCAACAGCTTTCAGGGCTGCCACCTTCCGTGTGGGACAAGGAGCCGGACGTGTGCCTTTTCGGAATCAGGCTCTGCCGAGGATGACAGCCATGAGATGTTCCTCCTCTCAGCAAGCCCGGGTCCCAGATCCTGTTGTACCTGTGAATAGGCTGCAGGGGGACGGTGAAGACCAGCAACAGCTTTCAGGGCTGCCACCTTCCGTGTGGGACAAGGAGCCGGACGTGTGCCTTTTCGGAATCAGGCTCTGCCGAGGATGACAGCCATGAGATGTTCCTCCTCTCAGCAAGCCCGGGTCCCAGATCCTGTTGTACCTGTGAATAGGCTGCAGGGGGACGGTGAAGACCAGCAACAGCTTTCAGGGCTGCCACCTTCCGTGTGGACAAGGAGCCGGACGTGTGCCTTTTCGGAATCAGGCTCTGCCGAGGACGAGAGCCATGAGATGTTCCTCCTCTGGGCAAGCCCAGGTCCCAGATCCTGTTGTGCCTGTGAATAGGCTGCAGGGGGACGGTAAAGACCAGCAACAGCTTTCAGGGCTGCCACCTTCCGTGTGGGACAAGGAGCCGGACGTGTGCCTTTTCGGAATCAGGCTCTGCCGAGGAAGAGATACATGAGATGTTCCTCCTCTGGGCATGCCCGGGTCCTGAATCCTGTTGTACGTGTGAATAGGCTGCAGGGGGACGGTGAAGACCAGCAACAGCTTTCAGGGCTGCCACCTTCCGTGTGGGACAAGGAGCCGGACGTGTGCCTTTTCGGAATCAGGCTCTGCCGAGGACAAGAGCCATGAGATGTTCCTCCTCTGGGCATGCCCGGGTCCCAGATCCTGTTGTGCCTGTGAATAGGCTGCAGGGGGACGGTGAAGACCAGCAACAGCTTTTAGGGCTGCCACCTTCCGTGTGGGACAAGGAGCCGGACGTGTGCCTTTTCGGAATCAGGCTCTGCCGAGGACGAGAGCCATGAGATGTTCCTCATCTGGGCAAGCCCGGGTCCCAGATCCTGTTGTACCTGTGAATAGGCTTCAGGGGGACGGTGAAGACCAGCAACAGCTTTCAGGGCTGCCACCTTCCGTGTGGGACAAGGATCCGGACGTGTGCCTTTTCGGAATCAGGCTCTGCCGAGGACGAGAGCCATGAGATGTTCCTTCTCTGGGCATGCCCGGGTCCTGAATCCTGTTGTGCCTGTGAATAGGCTGCAGGGGGACGGTGAAGACCAGCAACAGCTTTCAGGGCTGCCACCTTCCGTGTGGGACAAGGAGCCGGACGTGTGCCTTTTCGGAATCAGGCTCTGCCGAGGACGAGAGCCATGAGATGTTCCTCCTCTGGGCAAGCCCGGGTCCCAGATCCTGTTGTGCCTGTGAATAGGCTGCAGGGGGACGGTGAAGACCAGCAACAGCTTTCAGGGCTGCCACCTTCCGTGTGGGACAAGGAGCCGGACGTGTGCCTTTTCGGAATCAGGCTCTGCCGAGGACGAGAGCCATGAGATGTTCCTCCTCTCAGCAAGCCCAGGTCCCAGATCCTGTTGTGCCTGTGAATAGGCTGCAGGGGGACGGTGAAGACCAGCAACAGCTTTCAGGGCTGCCACCTTCCGTGTGGGACAAGGAGCCGGACGTGTGCCTTTTCGGAATCAGGCTCTGCCGAGGATGAGAGCCATGAGATGTTCCTCCTCTCAGCAAGCACGGGTCCCATATCCTGTTGTACCTGTGAATAGGCTGCAGGGGGACGGTGAAGACCAGCAACAGCTTTCAGGGCTGCCACCTTCCGTGTGGGACAATGAGCCAGACGTGTGCCTTTTCGGAATCAGGCTCTGCCGAGGACGAGAGCCATGAGATGTTCCTCCTCTGGGCATGCCCGGGTCCCAGATCCTGTTGTGCCTGTGAATAGGCTGCAGGGGGACGGTGAAGACCAGCAACAGCTTTCAGGGCTGCCACCTTCCGTGTGGGACAAGGAGCCGGACGTGTGCCTTTTCGGAATCAGGCTCTGCCGAGGATGACAGCCATGAGATGTTCCTCCTCTCAGCAAGCCCGGGTCCCAGATCCTGTTGTACCTGTGAATAGGCTGCAGGGGGACGGTGAAGACCAGCAACAGCTTTCAGGGCTGCCACCTTCCGTGTGGGACAAGGAGCCGGACGTGTGCCTTTTCGGAATCAGGCTCTGCCGAGGACGAGAGCCATGAGATGTTCCTTCTCTGGGCATGCCCGGGTCCTGAATCCTGTTGTGCCTGTGAATAGGCTGCAGGGGGACGGTGAAGACCAGCAACATCTTTCAGGGCTGCCACCTTCCGTGTGGGACAAGGAGCCGGACGTGTGCCTTTTCGGAATCAGGTTCTGCCGAGGACGAGAGCCATGAGATGTTCCTCCTCTGGGCATGCCCGGTTAACAGATCCTGTTGTACCTGTGAATAGGCTGCAGGGGGATGGTGAAGACCAGCAACAGCTTTCAGGGCTGCCACCTTCCGTGTGGGACAAGGAGCCGGACGTGTGCCTTTTCGGAATCAGGCTCTGCCGAGGACGAGAGCCATGAGATGTTCCTCCTCTCAGCAAGCCCAGGTCCCAGATCCTGTTGTGCCTGTGAATAGGCTGCAGGGGGACGGTGAAGACCAGCAACAGCTTTCAGGGCTGCCACCTTCCGTGTGGGACAAGGAGCCGGACGTGTGCCTTTTCGGAATCAGGCTCTGCCGAGGAAGAGATACATGAGATGTTCCTCCTCTGGGCATGCCCGGGTCCTGAATCCTGTTGTGCCTGTGAATAGGCTGCAGGGGGACGGTGAAGACCAGCAACATCTTTCAGGGCTGCCACCTTCCGTGTGGGACAAGGAGCCGGACGTGTGCCTTTTCGGAATCAGGCTCTGCCGAGGACGAGAGCCATGAGATGTTCCTCCTCTGGGCATGCCCGGGTCCCAGATCCTGTTGTGCCTGTGAATAGGCTGCAGGGGGACGGTGAAGACCAGCAACAGCTTTCAGGGCTGCCACCTTCCGTGTGGGACAAGGAGCCGGACGTGTGCCTTTTCGGAATCAGGCTCTGCCGAGGATGACAGCCATGAGATGTTCCTCCTCTCAGCAAGCCCGGGTCCCAGATCCTGTTGTACCTGTGAATAGGCTGCAGGGGGACGGTGAAGACCAGCAACAGCTTTCAGGGCTGCCACCTTCCGTGTGGGACAAGGAGCCGGACGTGTGCCTTTTCGGAATCAGGCTCTGCCGAGGATGACAGCCATGAGATGTTCCTCCTCTCAGCAAGCCCGGGTCCCAGATCCTGTTGTACCTGTGAATAGGCTGCAGGGGGACGGTGAAGACCAGCAACAGCTTTCAGGGCTGCCACCTTCCGTGTGGACAAGGAGCCGGACGTGTGCCTTTTCGGAATCAGGCTCTGCCGAGGACGAGAGCCATGAGATGTTCCTCCTCTGGGCAAGCCCAGGTCCCAGATCCTGTTGTGCCTGTGAATAGGCTGCAGGGGGACGGTAAAGACCAGCAACAGCTTTCAGGGCTGCCACCTTCCGTGTGGGACAAGGAGCCGGACGTGTGCCTTTTCGGAATCAGGCTCTGCCGAGGATGAGAGCCATGAGATGTTCCTCCTCTCAGCAAGCACGGGTCCCATATCCTGTTGTACCTGTGAATAGGCTGCAGGGGGACGGTGAAGACCAGCAACAGCTTTCAGGGCTGCCACCTTCCGTGTGGGACAATGAGCCAGACGTGTGCCTTTTCGGAATCAGGCTCTGCCGAGGACGAGAGCCATGAGATGTTCCTCCTCTGGGCATGCCCGGGTCCCAGATCCTGTTGTGCCTGTGAATAGGCTGCAGGGGGACGGTGAAGACCAGCAACAGCTTTCAGGGCTGCCACCTTCCGTGTGGGACAAGGAGCCGGACGTGTGCCTTTTCGGAATCAGGCTCTGCCGAGGACGAGAGCCATGAGATGTTCCTCCTCTGGGCAAGCCCGGGTCCCAGATCCTGTTGTACCTGTGAATAGGCTGCAGGGGGACGGTGAAGACCAGCAACAGCTTTCAGGGCTGCCACCTTCCGTGTGGGACAAGGATCCGGACGTGTGCCTTTTCGGAATCAGGCTCTGCCGAGGACGAGAGCCATGAGATGTTCCTTCTCTGGGCATGCCCGGGTCCTGAATCCTGTTGTGCCTGTGAATAGGCTGCAGGGGGACGGTGAAGACCAGCAACAGCTTTCAGGGCTGCCACCTTCCGTGTGGGACAAGGAGCCGGACGTGTGCCTTTTCGGAATCAGGCTCTGCCGAGGACGAGAGCCATGAGATGTTCCTCCTCTGGGCAAGCCCGGGTCCCAGATCCTGTTGTGCCTGTGAATAGGCTGCAGGGGGACGGTGAAGACCAGCAACAGCTTTCAGGGCTGCCACCTTCCGTGTGGGACAAGGAGCCGGACGTGTGCCTTTTCGGAATCAGGCTCTACCGAGGACGAGAGCCATGAGATGTTCCTCCTCTCAGCAAGCCCAGGTCCCAGATCCTGTTGTGCCTGTGAATAGGCTGCAGGGGGACGGTGAAGACCAGCAACAGCTTTCAGGGCTGCCACCTTCCGTGTGGGACAAGGAGCCGGACGTGTGCCTTTTCGGAATCAGGCTCTGCCGAGGATGAGAGCCATGAGATGTTCCTCCTCTCAGCAAGCACGGGTCCCATATCCTGTTGTACCTGTGAATAGGCTGCAGGGGGACGGTGAAGACCAGCAACAGCTTTCAGGGCTGCCACCTTCCGTGTGGGACAATGAGCCAGACGTGTGCCTTTTCGGAATCAGGCTCTGCCGAGGACGAGAGCCATGAGATGTTCCTCCTCTGGGCATGCCCGGGTCCCAGATCCTGTTGTGCCTGTGAATAGGCTGCAGGGGGACGGTGAAGACCAGCAACAGCTTTCAGGGCTGCCACCTTCCGTGTGGGACAAGGAGCCGGACGTGTGCCTTTTCGGAATCAGGCTCTGCCGAGGATGACAGCCATGAGATGTTCCTCCTCTGGGCAAGCCCGGGTCCCAGATCCTGTTGTACCTGTGAATAGGCTGCAGGGGGACGGTGAAGACCAGCAACAGCTTTCAGGGCTGCCACCTTCCGTGTGGGACAAGGAGCCGGACGTGTGCCTTTTCGGAATCAGGCTCTGCCGAGGACGAGAGCCATGAGATGTTCCTCCTCTGGGCAAGCCCGGGTCCCAGATCCTGTTGTACCTGTGAATAGGCTTCAGGGGGACGGTGAAGACCAGCAACAGCTTTCAGGGCTGCCACCTTCCGTGTGGGACAAGGAGCCGGACGTGTGCCTTTTCGGAATCAGGCTCTGCCGAGGACGAGAGCCATGAGATGTTCCTTCTCTGGGCATGCCCGGGTCCTGAATCCTGTTGTGCCTGTGAATAGGCTGCAGGGGGACGGTGAAGACCAGCAACATCTTTCAGGGCTGCCACCTTCCGTGTGGGACAAGGAGCCGGACGTGTGCCTTTTCGGAATCAGGTTCTGCCGAGGACGAGAGCCATGAGATGTTCCTCCTCTGGGCATGCCCGGTTAACAGATCCTGTTGTACCTGTGAATAGGCTGCAGGGGGATGGTGAAGACCAGCAACAGCTTTCAGGGCTGCCACCTTCCGTGTGGGACAAGGAGCCGGACGTGTGCCTTTTCGGAATCAGGCTCTGCCGAGGACGAGAGCCATGAGATGTTCCTCCTCTCAGCAAGCCCAGGTCCCAGATCCTGTTGTGCCTGTGAATAGGCTGCAGGGGGACGGTAAAGACCAGCAACAGCTTTCAGGGCTGCCACCTTCCGTGTGGGACAAGGAGCCGGACGTGTGCCTTTTCGGAATCAGGCTCTGCCGAGGACGAGAGCCATGAGATGTTCCTCCTCTGGGCATGCCCGGGTCCTGAATCCTGTTGTGCCTGTGAATAGGCTGCAGGGGGACGGTGAAGACCAGCAACAGCTTTCAGGGCTGCCACCTTCCGTGTGGGACAAGGAGCCGGACGTGTGCCTTTTCGGAATCAGGCTCTGCCGAGGACGAGAGCCATGAGATGTTCCTCCTCTGGGCATGCCCGGGTCCCAGATCCTGTTGTGCCTGTGAATAGGCTGCAGGGGGACGGTGAAGACCAGCAACAGCTTTCAGGGCTGCCACCTTCCGTGTGGGACAAGGAGCCGGACGTGTGCCTTTTCGGAATCAGGCTCTGCCGAGGACGAGAGCCATGAGATGTTCCTCCTCTCAGCAAGCCCGGGTCCCAGATCCTGTTGTACCTGTGAATAGGCTGCAGGGGGACGGTGAAGACCAGCAACAGCTTTCAGGGCTGCCACCTTCCGTGTGGGACAAGGAGCCGGACGTGTGCCTTTTCGGAATCAGGCTCTGCCGAGGATGACAGCCATGAGATGTTCCTCCTCTCAGCAAGCCCGGGTCCCAGATCCTGTTGTACCTGTGAATAGTCTGCAGGGGGACGGTGAAGACCAGCAACAGCTTTCAGGGCTGCCACCTTCCGTGTGGACAAGGAGCCGGATGTGTGCCTTTTCGGAATCAGGCTCTGCCGAGGACGAGAGCCATGAGATGTTCCTCCTCTGGGCAAGCCCAGGTCCCAGATCCTGTTGTGCCTGTGAATAGGCTGCAGGGGGACGGTAAAGACCAGCAACAGCTTTCAGGGCTGCCACCTTCCGTGTGGGACAATGAGCCAGACGTGTGCCTTTTCGGAATCAGGCTCTGCCGAGGATGAGAGCCATGAGATGTTCCTCCTCTCAGCAAGCACGGGTCCCATATCCTGTTGTACCTGTGAATAGGCTGCAGGGGGACGGTGAAGACCAGCAACAGCTTTCAGGGCTGCCACCTTCCGTGTGGGACAATGAGCCAGACGTGTGCCTTTTCGGAATCAGGCTCTGCCGAGGACGAGAGCCATGAGATGTTCCTCCTCTGGGCATGCCCGGGCCCCAGATCCTGTTGTGCCTGTGAATAGGCTGCAGGGGGATGGTGAAGACCAGCAACAGCTTTCAGGGCTGCCACCTTCCGTGTGGGACAAGGAGCCGGACGTGTGCCTTTTCGGAATCAGGCTCTGCCGAGGACGAGAGCCATGAGATGTTCCTCATCTGGGCAAGCCCGGGTCCCAGATCCTGTTGTACCTGTGAATAGGCTTCAGGGGGACGGTGAAGACCAGCAACAGCTTTCAGGGCTGCCACCTTCCGTGTGGGACAAGGATCCGGACGTGTGCCTTTTCGGAATCAGGCTCTGCCGAGGACGAGAGCCATGAGATGTTCCTTCTCTGGGCATACCCGGGTCCTGAATCCTGTTGTGCCTGTGAATAGGCTGCAGGGGGACGGTGAAGACCAGCAACAGCTTTCAGGGCTGCCACCTTCCGTGTGGGACAAGGAGCCGGACGTGTGCCTTTTCGGAATCAGGCTCTGCCGAGGACGAGAGCCATGAGATGTTCCTCCTCTGGGCAAGCCCGGGTCCCAGATCCTGTTGTGCCTGTGAATAGGCTGCAGGGGGACGGTGAAGACCAGCAACAGCTTTCAGGGCTGCCACCTTCCGTGTGGGACAAGGAGCCGGACGTGTGCCTTTTCGGAATCAGGCTCTGCCGAGGACGAGAGCCATGAGATGTTCCTCCTCTGGGCAAGCCCAGGTCCCAGATCCTGTTGTGCCTGTGAATAGGCTGCAGGGGGACGGTGAAGACCAGCAACAGCTTTCAGGGCTGCCACCTTCCGTGTGGGACAAGGAGCCGGACGTGTGCCTTTTTGGAATCAGGCTCTGCCGAAGAAGAGATCCATTAGATGTTCCTCCTCTGGGCATGCCCAGGTCCCGAATCCTGTTGTGCCTGTGAATAGGCTGCAGGGGGACGGTGAAGACCAGCAACAGCTTTCAGGGCTGCCACCTTCCGTGTGGGACAAGGAGCCGGACGTGTGCCTTTTCGGAATGAGGCTCTGCCGAGGACGAGAGCCATGAGATGTTCCTCCTCTGGGCAAGCCCGGGTCACAGATCCTGTTGTGCCTGTGAATAGGCTGCAGGGGGATGGTGAAGACCAGCAACAGCTTTCAGGGCTGCCACCTTCCGTGTGGGACAAGGAGCCGGACGTGTGCCTTTTCGGAATCAGGCTCTGCCGAGGACGAAAGCCATGAGATGTTCCTCCTCTGGGCATGCCCGGGTCCTGAATCCTGTTGTGCCTCTGAATAGGCTGCAGGGGGACGGTGAAGACCAGCAACAGCTTTCAGGGCTGCCACCTTCCGTGTGGGACAAGGAGCCGGACGTGTGCCTTTTCGGAATCAGGCTCTGCCGAGGACGAGAGCCATGAGATGTTCCTCCTCTGGGCATGCCCGGTTCCCAGATCCTGTTGTACCTGTGAATAGGCTGCAGGGGGACGGTGAAGACCAGCAACAGCTTTCAGGGCTGCCACCTTCCGTGTGGGACAAGGAGCCGTACGTGTGCCTTTTCGGAATCAGGCTCTGCCGAGGACGAGAGCCATGAGATGTTCCTCCTCTCAGCAAGCCCAGGTCCCAGATCCTGTTGTGCCTGTGAATAGGCTGCAGGGGGACGGTAAAGACCAGCAACAGCTTTCAGGGCTGCCACCTTCCGTGTGGGACAAGGAGCCGGACGTGTGCCTTTTCGGAATCAGGCTCTGCCGAGGACGAGAGCCATGAGATGTTCCTCCTCTGGGCATGCCCGGGTCCTGAATCCTGTTGTGCCTGTGAATAGGCTGCAGGGGGACGGTGAAGACCAGCAACAGCTTTCAGGGCTGCCACCTTCCGTGTGGGACAAGGAGCCAGACGTGTGCCTTTTCGGAATCAGGCTCTGCCGAGGACGAGAGCCATGAGATGTTCCTCCTCTGGGCATGCCCGGGTCCCAGATCCTGTTGTGCCTGTGAATAGGCTGCAGGGGGACGGTGAAGACCAGCAACAGCTTTCAGGGCTGCCACCTTCCGTGTGGGACAAGGAGCCGGACGTGTGCCTTTTCGGAATCAGGCTCTGCCGAGGATGACAGCCATGAGATGTTCCTCCTCTCAGCAAGCCCGGGTCCCAGATCCTGTTGTACCTGTGAATAGGCTGCAGGGGGACGGTGAAGACCAGCAACAGCTTTCAGGGCTGCCACCTTCCGTGTGGGACAAGGAGCCGGACGTGTGCCTTTTCTGAATCAGGCTCTGCCGAGGACGAGAGCCATGAGATGTTCCTCCTCTGGGCAAGCCCAGGTCCCAGATCCTGTTGTGCCTGTGAATAGGCTGCAGGGGGACGGTGAAGACCAGCAACAACTTTCAGGGCTGCCACCTTCCGTGTGGGACAAGGAGCCGGACGTGTGCCTTTTCGGAATCAGGGTCTGCCGAGGACGAGAGCCATGAGATGTTCCTCCTCTGGGCATGCCCGGTTAACAGATCCTGTTGTACCTGTGAATAGGCTGCAGGGGGATGGTGAAGACCAGCAACAGCTTTCAGGGCTGCCACCTTCCGTGTGGGACAAGGAGCCGGACGTGTGCCTTTTCGGAATCAGGCTCTGCCGAGGACGAGAGCCATGAGATGTTCCTCCTCTCAGCAAGCCCAGGTCCCAGATCCTGTTGTGCCTGTGAATAGGCTGCAGGGGGACGGTAAAGACCAGCAACAGCTTTCAGGGCTGCCACCTTCCGTGTGGGACAAGGAGCCGGACGTGTGCCTTTTCGGAATCAGGCTCTGCCGAGGAAGAGATCCATGAGATGTTCCTCCTCTGGGCATGCCCGGGTCCTGAATCCTGTTGTGCCTCTGAATAGGCTGCAGGGGGACGGTGAAGACCAGCAACAGCTTTCAGGGCTGCCACCTTCCGTGTGGGACAAGGAGCCGGACGTGTGCCTTTTCGGAATCAGGCTCTGCCGAGGATGACAGCCATGAGATGTTCCTCCTCTCAGCAAGCCCGGGTCCCAGATCCTGTTGTACCTGTGAATAGGCTGCAGGGGGACGGTGAAGACCAGCAACAGCTTTCAGGGCTGCCACCTTCCGTGTGGGACAAGGAGCCGGACGTGTGCCTTTTCGGAATCAGGCTCTGCCGAGGACGAGAGCCATGAGATGTTCCTCCTCTGGGCATGCCCGTTTCCCAGATCCTGTTGTACCTGTGAATAGGCTGCAGGGGGACGGTGAAGACCAGCAACAGCTTTCAGGGCTGCCACCTTCCGTGTGGGACAAGGAGCCGGACGTGTGCCTTTTCGGAATCAGGCTCTGCCGAGGACGAGAGCCATGAGATGTTCCTCCTCTCAGCAAGCCCAGGTCCCAGATCCTGTTGTGCCTGTGAATAGGCTGCAGGGGGACGGTAAAGACCAGCAACAGCTTTCAGGGCTGCCACCTTCCGTGTGGGACAAGGAGCCGGACGTGTGCCTTTTCGGAATCAGGCTCTGCCGAGGATGAGAGCCATGAGATGTTCCTCCTCTCAGCAAGCACGGGTCCCATATCCTGTTGTACCTGTGAATAGGCTGCAGGGGGACGGTGAAGACCAGCAACAGCTTTCAGGGCTGCCACCTTCCGTGTGGGACAATGAGCCAGACGTGTGCCTTTTCGGAATCAGGCTCTGCCGAGGACGAGAGCCATGAGATGTTCCTCCTCTGGGCATGCCCGGGTCCCAGATCCTGTTGTGCCTGTGAATAGGCTGCAGGGGGACGGTGAAGACCAGCAACAGCTTTCAGGGCTGCCACCTTCCGTGTGGGACAAGGAGCCGGACGTGTGCCTTTTCGGAATCAGGCTCTGCCGAGGACGAGAGCCATGAGATGTTCCTCCTCTGGGCAAGCCCGGGTCCCAGATCCTGTTGTGCCTGTGAATAGGCTGCAGGGGGACGGTGAAGACCAGCAACAGCTTTCAGGGCTGCCACCTACCGTGTGGGACAAGGAGCCGGACGTGTGCCTTTTCGGAATCAGGCTCTGCCGAGGATGAGAGCCATGAGATGTTCCTCCTCTCAGCAAGCACGGGTCCCATATCCTGTTGTACCTGTGAATAGGCTGCAGGGGGACGGTGAAGACCAGCAACAGCTTTCAGGGCTGCCACCTTCCGTGTGGGACAATGAGCCAGACGTGTGCCTTTTATGAATCAGGCTCTGCCGAGGACGAGAGCCATGAGATGTTCCTCCTCTGGGCATGCCCGGGTCCCAGATCCTGTTGTGCCTGTGAATAGGCTGCAGGGGGACGGTGAAGACCAGCAACAGCTTTCAGGGCTGCCACCTTCCGTGTGGGACAAGGAGCCAGACGTGTGCCTTTTCGGAATCAGGCTCTGCCGAGGACGAGAGCCATGAGATGTTCCTCCTCTGGGCATGCCCGGGTCCCAGATCCTGTTGTACCTGTGAATAGGCTGCAGGGGGACGGTGAAGACCAGCAACAGCTTTCCGGCCTGACACCTTCCGTGTGGGACAAGGAGCCGGACGTGTGCCTTTTCGGAATCAGGCTCTGCCGAGGATGAGATCCATGAGATGTTCCTCCTCTGGGCATGCCCGGGTCCCAGATCCTGTTGTGCCTGTGAATAGGCTGCAGGGGGACGGTGAAGACCAGCAACATCTTTCAGGGCTGCCACCTTCCGTGTGGGACAAGGAGCCGGACGTGTGCCTTTTCGGAATCAGGCTCTGCCGAGGACGAGAGCCATGAGATGTTCCTCCTCTGGGCATGCCCGGTTAACAGATCCTGTTGTACCTGTGAATAGGCTGCAGGGGGATGGTGAAGACCAGCAACAGCTTTCAGGGCTGCCACCTTCCGTGTGGGACAAGGAGCCGGACGTGTGCCTTTTCGGAATCAGGCTCTGCCGAGGACGAGAGCCATGAGATGTTCCTCCTCTCAGCAAGCCCAGGTCCCAGATCCTGTTGTGCCTGTGAATAGGCTGCAGGGGGACGGTAAAGACCAGCAACAGCTTTCAGGGCTGCCACCTTCCGTGTGGGACAAGGAGCCGGACGTGTGCCTTTTCGGAATCAGGCTCTGCCGAGGAAGAGATCCATGAGATGTTCCTCCTCTGGGCATGCCCGGGTCCTGAATCCTGTTGTGCCTGTGAATAGGCTGCAGGGGGACGGTGAAGACCAGCAACAGCTTTCAGGGCTGCCACCTTCCGTGTGGGACAAGGAGCCGGACGTGTGCCTTTTCGGAATCAGGCTCTGCCGAGGATGACAGCCATGAGATGTTCCTCCTCTCAGCAAGCCCGGGTCCCAGATCCTGTTGTACCTGTGAATAGGCTGCAGGGGGACGGTGAAGACCAGCAACAGCTTTCAGGGCTGCCACCTTCCGTGTGGGACAAGGAGCCGGACGTGTGCCTTTTCGGAATCAGGCTCTGCCGAGGACGAGAGCCATGAGATGTTCCTCCTCTGGGCATGCCCGGTTCCCAGATCCTGTTGTACCTGTGAATAGGCTGCAGGGGGACGGTGAAGACCAGCAACAGCTTTCCGGCCTGACACCTTCCGTGTGGGACAAGGAGCCGGACGTGTGCCTTTTCGGAATCAGGCTCTGCCGAGGACGAGAGCCATGAGATGTTCCTCCTCTGGGCATGCCCGGGTCCTGAATCCTGTTGTGCCTGTGAATAGGCTGCAGGGGGACGGTGAAGACCAGCAACAGCTTTCAGGGCTGCCACCTTCCGTGTGGGACAAGGAGCCAGACGTGTGCCTTTTCGGAATCAGGCTCTGCCGAGGACGAGAGCCATGAGATGTTCCTCCTCTGGGCATGCCCGGGTCCCAGATCCTGTTGTACCTGTGAATAGGCTGCAGGGGGACGGTGAAGACCAGCAACAGCTTTCCGGCCTGACACCTTCCGTGTGGGACAAGGAGCCGGACGTGTGCCTTTTCGGAATCAGGCTCTGCCGAGGACGAGAGCCATGAGATGTTCCTCCTCTGGGCATGCCCGGGTCCTGAATCCTGTTGTGCCTGTGAATAGGCTGCAGGGGGACGGTGAAGACCAGCAACAGCTTTCAGGGCTGCCACCTTCCGTGTGGGACAAGGAGCCAGACGTGTGCCTTTTCGGAATCAGGCTCTGCCGAGGACGAGAGCCATGAGATGTTCCTCCTCTGGGCATGCCCGGGTCCCAGATCCTGTTGTGCCTGTGAATAGGCTGCAGGGGGACGGTGAAGACCAGCAACAGCTTTCAGGGCTGCCACCTTCCGTGTGGGACAAGGATCCGGACGTGTGCCTTTTCGGAATCAGGCTCTGCCGAGGATGACAGCCATGAGATGTTCCTCCTCTCAGCAAGCCCGGGTCCCAGATCCTGTTGTACCTGTGAATAGGCTGCAGGGGGACGGTGAAGACCAGCAACAGCTTTCAGGGCTGCCACCTTCCGTGTGGGACAAGGAGCCGGACGTGTGCCTTTTCGGAATCAGGCTCTGCCGAGGACGAGAGCCATGAGATGTTCCTCCTCTGGGCAAGCCCGGGTCCCAGATCCTGTTGTACCTGTGAATAGGCTTCAGGGGGACGGTGAAGACCAGCAACAGCTTTCAGGGCTGCCACCTTCCGTGTGGGACAAGGAGCCGGACGTGTGCCTTTTCGGAATCAGGCTCTGCCGAGGACGAGAGCCATGAGATGTTCCTTCTCTGGGCATGCCCGGGTCCTGAATCCTGTGTGCCTGTGAATAGGCTGCAGGGGGACGGTGAAGACCAGCAACAGCTTTCAGGGCTGCCACCTTCCGTGTGGGACAAGGAGCCGGACGTGTGCCTTTTCGGAATCAGGCTCTGCCGAGGATGAGATCCATGAGATGTTCCTCCTCTGGGCATGCCCGGGTCCCAGATCCTGTTGTGCCTGTGAATAGGCTGCAGGGGGACGGTGAAGACCAGCAACATCTTTCAGGGCTGCCACCTTCCGTGTGGGACAAGGAGCCGGACGTGTGCCTTTTCGGAATCAGGCTCTGCCGAGGACGAGATCCATGAGATGTTCCTCCTCTGGGCATGCCCGGTTAACAGATCCTGTTGTACCTGTGAATAGGCTGCAGGGGGATGGTGAAGACCAGCAACAGCTTTCAGGGCTGCCACCTTCCGTGTGGGACAAGGAGCCGGACGTGTGCCTTTTCGGAATCAGGCTCTGCCGAGGACGAGAGCCATGAGATGTTCCTCCTCTCAGCAAGCCCAGGTCCCAGATCCTGTTGTGCCTGTGAATAGGCTGCAGGGGGACGGTAAAGACCAGCAACAGCTTTCAGGGCTGCCACCTTCCGTGTGGGACAAGGAGCCGGACGTGTGCCTTTTCGGAATCAGGCTCTGCCGAGGAAGAGATCCATGAGATGTTCCTCCTCTGGGCATGCCCGGGTCCTGAATCCTGTTGTGCCTGTGAATAGGCTGCAGGGGGACGGTGAAGACCAGCAACAGCTTTCAGGGCTGCCACCTTCCGTGTGGGACAAGGAGCCGGACGTGTGCCTTTTCGGAATCAGGCTCTGCCGAGGATGACAGCCATGAGATGTTCCTCCTCTCAGCAAGCCCGGGTCCCAGATCCTGTTGTACCTGTGAATAGGCTGCAGGGGGACGGTGAAGACCAGCAACAGCTTTCAGGGCTGCCACCTTCCGTGTGGGACAAGGAGCCGGACGTGTGCCTTTTCGGAATCAGGCTCTGCCGAGGACGAGAGCCATGAGATGTTCCTCCTCTGGGCATGCCCGGTTCTCAGATCCTGTTGTACCTGTGAATAGGCTGCAGGGGGACGGTGAAGACCAGCAACAGCTTTCCGGCCTGACACCTTCCGTGTGGGACAAGGAGCCGGACGTGTGCCTTTTCGGAATCAGGCTCTGCCGAGGACGAGAGCCATGAGATGTTCCTCCTCTGGGCATGCCCGGGTCCTGAATCCTGTTGTGCCTCTGAATAGGATGCAGGGGGACGGTGAAGACCAGCAACAGCTTTCAGGGCTGCCACCTTCCGTGTGGGACAAGGAGCCAGACGTGTGCCTTTTCGGAATCAGGCTCTGCCGAGGACGAGATCCATGAGATGTTCCTCCTCTGGGCATGCCCGGGTCCCAGATCCTGTTGTACCTGTGAATAGGCTGCAGGGGGACGGTGAAGACCAGCAACAGCTTTCCGGCCTGACACCTTCCGTGTGGGACAAGGAGCCGGACGTGTGCCTTTTCGGAATCAGGCTCTGCCGAGGACGAGAGCCATGAGATGTTCCTCCTCTGGGCATGCCCGGGTCCTGAATCCTGTTGTGCCTGTGAATAGGCTGCAGGGGGACGGTGAAGACCAGCAACAGCTTTCAGGGCTGCCACCTTCCGTGTGGGACAAGGAGCCAGACGTGTGCCTTTTCGGAATCAGGCTCTGCCGAGGACGAGAGCCATGAGATGTTCCTCCTCTGGGCATGCCCGGGTCCCAGATCCTGTTGTGCCTGTGAATAGGCTGCAGGGGGACGGTGAAGACCAGCAACAGCTTTCAGGGCTGCCACCTTCCGTGTGGGACAAGGATCCGGACGTGTGCCTTTTCGGAATCAGGCTCTGCCGAGGATGACAGCCATGAGATGTTCCTCCTCTCAGCAAGCCCGGGTCCCAGATCCTGTTGTACCTGTGAATAGGCTGCAGGGGGACGGTGAAGACCAGCAACAGCTTTCAGGGCTGCCACCTTCCGTGTGGGACAAGGAGCCGGACGTGTGCCTTTTCGGAATCAGGCTCTGCCGAGGACAAGAGCCATGAGATGTTCCTCCTCTGGGCAAGCCCGGGTCCCAGATCCTGTTGTACCTGTGAATAGGCTTCAGGGGGACGGTGAAGACCAGCAACAGCTTTCAGGGCTGCCACCTTCCGTGTGGGACAAGGAGCCGGACGTGTGCCTTTTCGGAATCAGGCTCTGCCGAGGACGAGAGCCATGAGATGTTCCTTCTCTGGGCATGCCCGGGTCCTGAATCCTGTGTGCCTGTGAATAGGCTGCAGGGGGACGGTGAAGACCAGCAACAGCTTTCAGGGCTGCCACCTTCCGTGTGGGACAAGGAGCCGGACGTGTGCCTTTTCGGAATCAGGCTCTGCCGAGGATGAGATCCATGAGATGTTCCTTCTCTGGGCATGCCCGGGTCCCAGATCCTGTTGTGCCTGTGAATAGGCTGCAGGGGGACGGTGAAGACCAGCAACATCTTTCAGGGCTGCCACCTTCCGTGTGGGACAAGGAGCCGGACGTGTGCCTTTTCGGAATCAGGCTCTGCCGAGGACGAGAGCCATGAGATGTTCCTCCTCTGGGCATGCCCGGTTAACAGATCCTGTTGTACCTGTGAATAGGCTGCAGGGGGATGGTGAAGACCAGCAACAGCTTTCAGGGCTGCCACCTTCCGTGTGGGACAAGGAGCCGGACGTGTGCCTTTTCGGAATCAGGCTCTGCCGAGGACGAGAGCCATGAGATGTTCCTCCTCTCAGCAAGCCCAGGTCCCAGATCCTGTTGTGCCTGTGAATAGGCTGCAGGGGGACGGTAAAGACCAGCAACAGCTTTCAGGGCTGCCACCTTCCGTGTGGGACAAGGAGCCGGACGTGTGCCTTTTCGGAATCAGGCTCTGCCGAGGAAGAGATCCATGAGATGTTCCTCCTCTGGGCATGCCCGGGTCCTGAATCCTGTTGTGCCTGTGAATAGGCTGCAGGGGGACGGTGAAGACCAGCAACAGCTTTCAGGGCTGCCACCTTCCGTGTGGGACAAGGAGCCGGACGTGTGCCTTTTCGGAATCAGGCTCTGCCGAGGATGACAGCCATGAGATGTTCCTCCTCTCAGCAAGCCCGGGTCCCAGATCCTGTTGTACCTGTGAATAGGCTGCAGGGGGACGGTGAAGACCAGCAACAGCTTTCAGGGCTGCCACCTTCCGTGTGGGACAAGGAGCCGGACGTGTGCCTTTTCGGAATCAGGCTCTGCCGAGGACGAGAGCCATGAGATGTTCCTCCTCTGGGCATGCCCGGTTCCCAGATCCTGTTGTACCTGTGAATAGGCTGCAGGGGGACGGTGAAGACCAGCAACAGCTTTCCGGCCTGACACCTTCCGTGTGGGACAAGGAGCCGGACGTGTGCCTTTTCGGAATCAGGCTCTGCCGAGGACGAGAGCCATGAGATGTTCCTCCTCTGGGCATGCCCGGGTCCTGAATCCTGTTGTGCCTGTGAATAGGCTGCAGGGGGACGGTGAAGACCAGCAACAGCTTTCAGGGCTGCCACCTTCCGTGTGGGACAAGGAGCCAGACGTGTGCCTTTTCGGAATCAGGCTCTGCCGAGGACGAGAGCCATGAGATGTTCCTCCTCTGGGCATGCCCGGGTCCCAGATCCTGTTGTACCTGTGAATAGGCTGCAGGGGGACGGTGAAGACCAGCAACAGCTTTCAGGGCTGCCACCTTCCGTGTGGGACAAGGAGCCGGACGTGTGCCTTTTCGGAATCAGGCTCTGCCGAGGACGAGAGCCATGAGATGTTCCTCCTCTGGGCATGCCCGGTTAACAGATCCTGTTGTACCTGTGAATAGGCTGCAGGGGGATGGTGAAGACCAGCAACAGCTTTCAGGGCTGCCACCTTCCGTGTGGGACAAGGATCCGGACGTGTGCCTTTTCGGAATCAGGCTCTGCCGAGGATGACAGCCATGAGATGTTCCTCCTCTCAGCAAGCCCGGGTCCCAGATCCTGTTGTACCTGTGAATAGGCTGCAGGGGGACGGTGAAGACCAGCAACAGCTTTCAGGGCTGCCACCTTCCGTGTGGGACAAGGAGCCGGACGTGTGCCTTTTCGGAATCAGGCTCTGCCGAGGACGAGAGCCATGAGATGTTCCTCCTCTGGGCAAGCCCGGGTCCCAGATCCTGTTGTACCTGTGAATAGGCTTCAGGGGGACGGTGAAGACCAGCAACAGCTTTCAGGGCTGCCACCTTCCGTGTGGGACAAGGAGCCGGACGTGTGCCTTTTCGGAATCAGGCTCTGCCGAGGACGAGAGCCATGAGATGTTCCTTCTCTGGGCATGCCCGGGTCCTGAATCCTGTGTGCCTGTGAATAGGCTGCAGGGGGACGGTGAAGACCAGCAACAGCTTTCAGGGCTGCCACCTTCCGTGTGGGACAAGGAGCCGGACGTGTGCCTTTTCGGAATCAGGCTCTGCCGAGGACGAGAGCCATGAGATGTTCCTCCTCTGGGCAAGCCCGGGTCCCAGATCCTGTTGTACCTGTGAATAGGCTTCAGGGGGACGGTGAAGACCAGCAACAGCTTTCAGGGCTGCCACCTTCCGTGTGGGACAAGGAGCCGAACGTGTGCCTTTTCGGAATCAGGCTCTGCCGAGGACGAGAGCCATGAGATGTTCCTTCTCTGGGCATGCCCGGGTCCTGAATCCTGTGTGCCTGTGAATAGGCTGCAGGGGGACGGTGAAGACCAGCAACAGCTTTCAGGGCTGCCACCTTCCGTGTGGGACAAGGAGCCGGACGTGTGCCTTTTCGGAATCAGGCTCTGCCGAGGACGAGAGCCATGAGATGTTCCTCCTCTGGGCATGCCCGGTTAACAGATCCTGTTGTACCTGTGAATAGGCTGCAGGGGGATGGTGAAGACCAGCAACAGCTTTCAGGGCTGCCACCTTCCGTGTGGGACAAGGAGCCGGACGTGTGCCTTTTCGGAATCAGGCTCTGCCGAGGACGAGAGCCATGAGATGTTCCTCCTCTCAGCAAGCCCAGGTCCCAGATCCTGTTGTGCCTGTGAATAGGCTGCAGGGGGACGGTAAAGACCAGCAACAGCTTTCAGGGCTGCCACCTTCCGTGTGGGACAAGGAGCCGGACGTGTGCCTTTTCGGAATCAGGCTCTGCCGAGGAAGAGATCCATGAGATGTTCCTCCTCTGGGCATGCCCGGGTCCTGAATCCTGTTGTGCCTGTGAATAGGCTGCAGGGGGACGGTGAAGACCAGCAACAGCTTTCAGGGCTGCCACCTTCCGTGTGGGACAAGGAGCCGGACGTGTGCCTTTTCGGAATCAGGCTCTGCCGAGGATGACAGCCATGAGATGTTCCTCCTCTCAGCAAGCCCGGGTCCCAGATCCTGTTGTACCTGTGAATAGGCTGCAGGGGGACGGTGAAGACCAGCAATAGCTTTCAGGGCTGCCACCTTCCGTGTGGGACAAGGAGCCGGACGTGTGCCTTTTCGGAATCAGGCTCTGCCGAGGACGAGATCCATGAGATGTTCCTCCTCTGGGCATGCCCGGTTCCCAGATCCTGTTGTACCTGTGAATAGGCTGCAGGGGGACGGTGAAGACCAGCAACAGCTTTCAGGGCTGCCACCTTCCGTGTGGACAAGGAGCCGGACGTGTGCCTTTTCGGAATCAGGCTCTGCCGAGGACGAGAGCCATGAGATGTTCCTCCTCTGGGCAAGCCCAGGTCCCAGATCCTGTTGTGCCTGTGAATAGGCTGCAGGGGGACGGTAAAGACCAGCAACAGCTTTCAGGGCTGCCACCTTCCGTGTGGGACAAGGAGCCGGACGTGTGCCTTTTCGGAATCAGGCTCTGCCGAGGACGAGAGCCATGAGATGTTCCTCCTCTCAGCAAGCACGGGTCCCAAATCCTGTTGTACCTGTGAATAGGCTGCAGGGGGACGGTGAAGACCAGCAACAGCTTTCAGGGCTGCCACCTTCCGTGTGGGACAATGAGCCAGACGTGTGCCTTTTCGGAATCAGGCTCTGCCGAGGACGAGAGCCATGAGATGTTCCTCCTCTCAGCAAGCCCGGGTCCCAGATCCTGTTGTGCCTGTGAATAGGCTGCAGGGGGACGGTGAAGACCAGCAACAGCTTTCAGGGCTGCCACCTTCCGTGTGGGACAAGGAGCCGGACGTGTGCCTTTTCGGAATCAGGCTCTGCCGAGGATGACAGCCATGAGATGTTCCTCCTCTGGGCAAGCCCGGGTCCCAGATCCTGTTGTACCTGTGAATAGGCTGCAGGGGGACGGTGAAGACCAGCAACAGCTTTCAGGGCTGCCACCTTCCGTGTGGGACAAGGAGCCGGACGTGTGCCTTTTCGGAATCAGGCTCTGCCGAGGACGAGAGCCATGAGATGTTCCTCCTCTCAGCAAGCACGGGTCCCAGATCCTGTTGTACCTGTGAATAGGCTTCAGGGGGACGGTGAAGACCAGCAACAGCTTTCAGGGCTGCCACCTTCCGTGTGGGACAAGGATCCGGACGTGTGCCTTTTCGGAATCAGGCTCTGCCGAGGACGAGAGCCATGAGATGTTCCTTCTCTGGGCATGCCCGGGTCCTGAATCCTGTTGTGCCTGTGAATAGGCTGCAGGGGGACGGTGAAGACCAGCAACATCTTTCAGGGCTGCCACCTTCCGTGTGGGACAAGGAGCCGGACGTGTGCCTTTTCGGAATCAGGTTCTGCCGAGGACGAGAGCCATGAGATGTTCCTCCTCTGGGCATGCCCGGTTAACAGATCCTGTTGTACCTGTGAATAGGCTGCAGGGGGATGGTGAAGACCAGCAACAGCTTTCAGGGCTGCCACCTTCCGTGTGGGACAAGGAGCCGGACGTGTGCCTTTTCGGAATCAGGCTCTGCCGAGGACGAGAGCCATGAGATGTTCCTCCTCTCAGCAAGCCCAGGTCCCAGATCCTGTTGTGCCTGTGAATAGGCTGCAGGGGGACGGTAAAGACCAGCAACAGCTTTCAGGGCTGCCACCTTCCGTGTGGGACAAGGAGCCGGACGTGTGCCTTTTCGGAATCAGGCTCTGCCGAGGAAGAGATCCATGAGATGTTCCTCCTCTGGGCATGCCCGGGTCCTGAATCCTGTTGTGCCTGTGAATAGGCTGCAGGGGGACGGTGAAGACCAGCAACAGCTTTCAGGGCTGCCACCTTCCGTGTGGGACAAGGAGCCGGACGTGTGCCTTTTCGGAATCAGGCTCTGCCGAGGACGAGAGCCATGAGATGTTCCTCCTCTGGGCATGCCCGGGTCCCAGATCCTGTTGTGCCTGTGAATAGGCTGCAGGGGGACGGTGAAGACCAGCAACATCTTTCAGGGCTGCCACCTTCCGTGTGGGACAAGGAGCCGGACGTGTGCCTTTTCGGAATCAGGCTCTGCCGAGGACGAGAGCCATGAGATGTTCCTCCTCTGGGCATGCCCGGTTAACAGATCCTGTTGTACCTGTGAATAGGCTGCAGGGGGATGGTGAAGACCAGCAACAGCTTTCAGGGCTGCCACCTTCCGTGTGGGACAAGGAGCCGGACGTGTGCCTTTTCGGAATCAGGCTCTGCCGAGGACGAGAGCCATGAGATGTTCCTCCTCTGGGCAAGCCCAGGTCCCAGATCCTGTTGTGCCTGTGAATAGGCTGCAGGGGGACGGTAAAGACCAGCAACAGCTTTCAGGGCTGCCACCTTCCGTGTGGGACAAGGAGCCGGACGTGTGCCTTTTCGGAATCAGGCTCTGCCGAGGAAGAGATCCATGAGATGTTCCTCCTCTGGGCATGCCCGGGTCCTGAATCCTGTTGTGCCTGTGAATAGGCTGCAGGGGGACGGTGAAGACCAGCAACAGCTTTCAGGGCTGCCACCTTCCGTGTGGGACAAGGAGCCGGACGTGTGCCTTTTCGGAATCAGGCTCTGCCGAGGAAGACAGCCATGAGATGTTCCTCCTCTCAGCAAGCCCGGGTCCCAGATCCTGTTGTACCTGTGAATAGGCTGCAGGGGGACGGTGAAGACCAGCAACAGCTTTCAGGGCTGCCACCTTCCGTGTGGGACAAGGAGCCGGACGTGTGCCTTTTCGGAATCAGGCTCTGCCGAGGACGAGAGCCATGAGATGTTCCTCCTCTGGGCATGCCCGGTTAACAGATCCTGTTGTACCTGTGAATAGGCTGCAGGGGGACGGTGAAGACCAGCAACAGCTTTCAGGGCTGCCACCTTCCGTGTGGACAAGGAGCCGGACGTGTGCCTTTTCGGAATCAGGCTCTGCCGAGGACGAGAGCCATGAGATGTTCCTCCTCTGGGCAAGCCCAGGTCCCAGATCCTGTTGTGCCTGTGAATAGGCTGCAGGGGGACGGTAAAGACCAGCAACAGCTTTCAGGGCTGCCACCTTCCGTGTGGGACAATGAGCCAGACGTGTGCCTTTTCGGAATCAGGCTCTGCCGAGGACGAGAGCCATGAGATGTTCCTCCTCTGGGCATGCCCGGGTCCCAGATCCTGTTGTGCCTGTGAATAGGCTGCAGGGGGACGGTGAAGACCAGCAACAGCTTTCAGGGCTGCCACCTTCCGTGTGGGACAAGGAGCCGGACGTGTGCCTTTTCGGAATCAGGCTCTGCCGAGGATGACAGCCATGAGATGTTCCTCCTCTCAGCAAGCCCGGGTCCCAGATCCTGTTGTACCTGTGAATAGGCTGCAGGGGGACGGTGAAGACCAGCAACAGCTTTCAGGGCTGCCACCTTCCGTGTGGGACAAGGAGCCGGACGTGTGCCTTTTCGGAATCAGGCTCTGCCGAGGACGAGAGCCATGAGATGTTCCTCCTCTGGGCAAGCCCGGGTCCCAGATCCTGTTGTACCTGTGAATAGGCTTCAGGGGGACGGTGAAGACCAGCAACAGCTTTCAGGGCTGCCACCTTCCGTGTGGGACAAGGAGCCGGACGTGTGCCTTTTCGGAATCAGGCTCTGCCGAGGACGAGAGCCATGAGATGTTCCTTCTCTGGGCATGCCCGGGTCCTGAATCCTGTTGTGCCTGTGAATAGGCTGCAGGGGGACGGTGAAGACCAGCAACATCTTTCAGGGCTGCCACCTTCCGTGTGGGACAAGGAGCCGGACGTGTGCCTTTTCGGAATCAGGTTCTGCCGAGGACGAGAGCCATGAGATGTTCCTCCTCTGGGCATGCCCGGTTAACAGATCCTGTTGTACCTGTGAATAGGCTGCAGGGGGATGGTGAAGACCAGCAACAGCTTTCAGGGCTGCCACCTTCCGTGTGGGACAAGGAGCCGGACGTGTGCCTTTTCGGAATCAGGCTCTGCCGAGGACGAGAGCCATGAGATGTTCCTCCTCTCAGCAAGCCCAGGTCCCAGATCCTGTTGTGCCTGTGAATAGGCTGCAGGGGGACGGTAAAGACCAGCAACAGCTTTCAGGGCTGCCACCTTCCGTGTGGGACAAGGAGCCGGACGTGTGCCTTTTCGGAATCAGGCTCTGCCGAGGAAGAGATACATGAGATGTTCCTCCTCTGGGCATGCCCGGGTCCTGAATCCTGTTGTGCCTGTGAATAGGCTGCAGGGGGACGGTGAAGACCAGCAACAGCTTTCAGGGCTGCCACCTTCCGTGTGGGACAAGGAGCCGGACGTGTGCCTTTTCGGAATCAGGCTCTGCCGAGGACGAGAGCCATGAGATGTTCCTCCTCTGGGCATGCCCGGGTCCCAGATCTTGTTGTGCCTGTGAATAGGCTGCAGGGGGACGGTGAAGACCAGCAACAGCTTTCAGGGCTGCCACCTTCCGTGTGGGACAAGGAGCCGGACGTGTGCCTTTTCGGAATCAGGCTCTGCCGAGGATGACAGCCATGAGATGTTCCTCCTCTCAGCAAGCCCGGGTCCCAGATCCTGTTGTACCTGTGAATAGGCTGCAGGGGGACGGTGAAGACCAGCAACAGCTTTCAGGGCTGCCACCTTCCGTGTGGGACAAGGAGCCGGACGTGTGCCTTTTCGGAATCAGGCTCTGCCGAGGATGACAGCCATGAGATGTTCCTCCTCTCAGCAAGCCCGGGTCCCAGATCCTGTTGTACCTGTGAATAGGCTGCAGGGGGACGGTGAAGACCAGCAACAGCTTTCAGGGCTGCCACCTTCCGTGTGGACAAGGAGCCGGACGTGTGCCTTTTCGGAATCAGGCTCTGCCGAGGACGAGAGCCATGAGATGTTCCTCCTCTGGGCAAGCCCAGGTCCCAGATCCTGTTGTGCCTGTGAATAGGCTGCAGGGGGACGGTAAAGACCAGCAACAGCTTTCAGGGCTGCCACCTTCCGTGTGGGACAAGGAGCCGGACGTGTGCCTTTTCGGAATCAGGCTCTGCCGAGGATGAGAGCCATGAGATGTTCCTCCTCTCAGCAAGCACGGGTCCCATATCCTGTTGTACCTGTGAATAGGCTGCAGGGGGACGGTGAAGACCAGCAACAGCTTTCAGGGCTGCCACCTTCCGTGTGGGACAAGGAGCCGGACGTGTGCCTTTTCGGAATCAGGCTCTGCCGAGGATGAGAGCCATGAGATGTTCCTCCTCTCAGCAAGCACGGGTCCCATATCCTGTTGTACCTGTGAATAGGCTGCAGGGGGACGGTGAAGACCAGCAACAGCTTTCAGGGCTGCCACCTTCCGTGTGGGACAAGGAGCTGGACGTGTGCCTTTTCGGAATCAGGCTCTGCCGAGGACGAGAGCCATGAGATGTTCCTCCTCTGGGCATGCCCGGGTCCCAGATCCTGTTGTGCCTGTGAATAGGCTGCAGGGGGACGGTGAAGACCAGCAACAGCTTTCAGGGCTGCCACCTTCCGTGTGGGACAAGGAGCCGGACGTGTGCCTTTTCGGAATCAGGCTCTGCCGAGGACGAGAGCCATGAGATGTTCCTCATCTGGGCAAGCCCGGGTCCCAGATCCTGTTGTACCTGTGAATAGGCTTCAGGGGGACGGTGAAGACCAGCAACAGCTTTCAGGGCTGCCACCTTCCGTGTGGGACAAGGAGCCGGACGTGTGCCTTTTCGGAATCAGGCTCTGCCGAGGACGAGAGCCATGAGATGTTCCTCCTCTGGGCAAACCCGGGTCCCAGATCCTGTTGTGCCTGTGAATAGGCTGCAGGGGGACGGTGAAGACCAGCAACAGCTTTCAGGGCTGCCACCTTCCGTGTGGGACAAGGAGCCGGACGTGTGCCTTTTCGGAATCAGGCTCTGCCGAGGACGAGAGCCATGAGATGTTCCTCCTCTCAGCAAGCCCAGGTCCCAGATCCTGTTGTGCCTGTGAATAGGCTGCAGGGGGACGGTGAAGACCAGCAACAGCTTTCAGGGCTGCCACCTTCCGTGTGGGACAAGGAGCCGGACGTGTGCCTTTTCGGAATCAGGCTCTGCCGAGGATGAGAGCCATGAGATGTTCCTCCTCTCAGCAAGCACGGGTCCCATATCCTGTTGTACCTGTGAATAGGCTGCAGGGGGACGGTGAAGACCAGCAACAGCTTTCAGGGCTGCCACCTTCTGTGTGGGACAATGAGCCAGACGTGTGCCTTTTCGGAATCAGGCTCTGCCGAGGACGAGAGCCATGAGATGTTCCTCCTCTGGGCATGCCCGGGTCCCAGATCCTGTTGTGCCTGTGAATAGGCTGCAGGGGGACGGTGAAGACCAGCAACAGCTTTCAGGGCTGCCACCTTCCGTGTGGACAAGGAGCCGGACGTGTGCCTTTTCGGAATCAGGCTCTGCCGAGGACGAGAGCCATGAGATGTTCCTCCTCTGGGCAAGCCCAGGTCCCAGATCCTGTTGTGCCTGTGAATAGGCTGCAGGGGGACGGTAAAGACCAGCAACAGCTTTCAGGGCTGCCACCTTCCGTGTGGGACAAGGAGCCGGACGTGTGCCTTTTCGGAATCAGGCTCTGCCGAGGATGAGAGCCATGAGATGTTCCTCCTCTCAGCAAGCACGGGTCCCATATCCTGTTGTACCTGTGAATAGGCTGCAGGGGGACGGTGAAGACCAGCAACAGCTTTCAGGGCTGCCACCTTCCGTGTGGGACAATGAGCCAGACGTGTGCCTTTTATGAATCAGGCTCTGCCGAGGACGAGAGCCATGAGATGTTCCTCCTCTGGGCATGCCCGGGTCCCAGATCCTGTTGTGCCTGTGAATAGGCTGCAGGGGGACGGTGAAGACCAGCAACAGCTTTCAGGGCTGCCACCTTCCGTGTGGGACAAGGAGCCGGACGTGTGCCTTTTCGGAATCAGGCTCTGCCGAGGATGACAGCCATGAGATGTTCCTCCTCTGGGCAAGCCCGGGTCCCAGATCCTGTTGTACCTGTGAATAGGCTGCAGGGGGACGGTGAAGACCAGCAACAGCTTTCAGGGCTGCCACCTTCCGTGTGGGACAAGGAGCCGGACGTGTGCCTTTTCGGAATCAGGCTCTGCCGAGGACGAGAGCCATGAGATGTTCCTCCTCTGGGCAAGCCCGGGTCCCAGATCCTGTTGTACCTGTGAATAGGCTTCAGGGGGACGGTGAAGACCAGCAACAGCTTTCAGGGCTGCCACCTTCCGTGTGGGACAAGGAGCCGGACGTGTGCCTTTTCGGAATCAGGCTCTGCCGAGGACGAGAGCCATGAGATGTTCCTTCTCTGGGCATGCCCGGGTCCTGAATCCTGTTGTGCCTGTGAATAGGCTGCAGGGGGACGGTGAAGACCAGCAACATCTTTCAGGGCTGCCACCTTCCGTGTGGACAAGGAGCCGGACGTGTGCCTTTTCGGAATCAGGCTCTGCCGAGGACGAGAGCCATGAGATGTTCCTCCTCTGGGCAAGCCCGTTTCCCAGATCCTGTTGTGCCTGTGAATAGGCTGCAGGGGGACGGTAAAGACCAGCAACAGCTTTCAGGGCTGCCACCTTCCGTGTGGGACAAGGAGCCGGACGTGTGCCTTTTCGGAATCAGGCTCTGCCGAGGATGAGAGCCATGAGATGTTCCTCCTCTCAGCAAGCACGGGTCCCATATCCTGTTGTACCTGTGAATAGGCTGCAGGGGGACGGTGAAGACCAGCAACAGCTTTCAGGGCTGCCACCTTCCGTGTGGGACAATGAGCCAGACGTGTGCCTTTTATGAATCAGGCTCTGCCGAGGACGAGAGCCATGAGATGTTCCTCCTCTGGGCATGCCCGGGTCCCAGATCCTGTTGTGCCTGTGAATAGGCTGCAGGGGGACGGTGAAGACCAGCAACAGCTTTCAGGGCTGCCACCTTCCGTGTGGGACAAGGAGCCGGACGTGTGCCTTTTCGGAATCAGGCTCTGCCGAGGATGACAGCCATGAGATGTTCCTCCTCTGGGCAAGCCCGGGTCCCAGATCCTGTTGTACCTGTGAATAGGCTGCAGGGGGACGGTGAAGACCAGCAACAGCTTTCAGGGCTGCCACCTTCCGTGTGGGACAAGGAGCCGGACGTGTGCCTTTTCGGAATCAGGCTCTGCCGAGGACGAGAGCCATGAGATGTTCCTCCTCTGGGCAAGCCCGGGTCCCAGATCCTGTTGTACCTGTGAATAGGCTTCAGGGGGACGGTGAAGACCAGCAACAGCTTTCAGGGCTGCCACCTTCCGTGTGGGACAAGGAGCCGGACGTGTGCCTTTTCGGAATCAGGCTCTGCCGAGGACGAGAGCCATGAGATGTTCCTTCTCTGGGCATGCCCGGGTCCTGAATCCTGTTGTGCCTGTGAATAGGCTGCAGGGGGACGGTGAAGACCAGCAACATCTTTCAGGGCTGCCACCTTCCGTGTGGGACAAGGAGCCGGACGTGTGCCTTTTCGGAATCAGGTTCTGCCGAGGACGAGAGCCATGAGATGTTCCTCCTCTGGGCATGCCCGGTTAACAGATCCTGTTGTACCTGTGAATAGGCTGCAGGGGGATGGTGAAGACCAGCAACAGCTTTCAGGGCTGCCACCTTCCGTGTGGGACAAGGAGCCGGACGTGTGCCTTTTCGGAATCAGGCTCTGCCGAGGACGAGAGCCATGAGATGTTCCTCCTCTCAGCAAGCCCAGGTCCCATATCCTGTTGTGCCTGTGAATAGGCTGCAGGGGGACGGTGAAGACCAGCAACAGCTTTCAGGGCTGCCACCTTCCGTGTGGGACAAGGAGCCGGACGTGTGCCTTTTCGGAATCAGGCTCTGCCGAGGAAGAGATACATGAGATGTTCCTCCTCTGGGCATGCCCGGGTCCTGAATCCTGTTGTGCCTGTGAATAGGCTGCAGGGGGACGGTGAAGACCAGCAACAGCTTTCAGGGCTGCCACCTTCCGTGTGGGACAAGGAGCCGGACGTGTGCCTTTTCGGAATCAGGCTCTGCCGAGAACGAGAGCCATGAGATGTTCCTCCTCTGGGCATGCCCGGGTCCCAGATCCTGTTGTGCCTGTGAATAGGCTGCAGGGGGACGGTGAAGACCAGCAACAGCTTTCAGGGCTGCCACCTTCCGTGTGGGACAAGGAGCCGGACGTGTGCCTTTTCGGAATCAGGCTCTGCCGAGGACGAGAGCCATGAGATGTTCCTCCTCTCAGCAAGCCCAGGTCCCAGATCCTGTTGTGCCTGTGAATAGGCTGCAGGGGGACGGTGAAGACCAGCAACAGCTTTCAGGGCTGCCACCTTCCGTGTGGGACAAGGAGCCGGACGTGTGCCTTTTCGGAATCAGGCTCTGCCGAGGACGAGAGCCATGAGATGTTCCTCCTCTGGGCAAGCCCGGGTCCCAGATCCTGTTGTACCTGTGAATAGGCTTCAGGGGGACGGTGAAGACCAGCAACAGCTTTCAGGGCTGCCACCTTCCGTGTGGGACAAGGAGCCGGACGTGTGCCTTTTCGGAATCAGGCTCTGCCGAGGACGAGAGCCATGAGATGTTCCTCCTCTCAGCAAGCCCAGGTCCCAGATCCTGTTGTGCCTGTGAATAGGCTGCAGGGGGACGGTGAAGACCAGCAACAGCTTTCAGGGCTGCCACCTTCCGTGTGGGACAAGGAGCCGGACGTGTGCCTTTTCGGAATCAGGCTCTGCCGAGGACGAGAGCCATGAGATGTTCCTCCTCTGGGCAAGCCCGGGTCCCAGATCCTGTTGTACCTGTGAATAGGCTTCAGGGGGACGGTGAAGACCAGCAACAGCTTTCAGGGCTGCCACCTTCCGTGTGGGACAAGGAGCCGGACGTGTGCCTTTTCGGAATCAGGCTCTGCCGAGGACGAGAGCCATGAGATGTTCCTTCTCTGGGCATGCCCGGGTCCTGAATCCTGTTGTGCCTGTGAATAGGCTGCAGGGGGACGGTGAAGACCAGCAACATCTTTCAGGGCTGCCACCTTCCGTGTGGGACAAGGAGCCGGACGTGTGCCTTTTCGGAATCAGGTTCTGCCGAGGACGAGAGCCATGAGATGTTCCTCCTCTGGGCATGCCCGGTTAACAGATCCTGTTGTACCTGTGAATAGGCTGCAGGGGGATGGTGAAGACCAGCAACAGCTTTCAGGGCTGCCACCTTCCGTGTGGGACAAGGAGCCGGACGTGTGCCTTTTCGGAATCAGGCTCTGCCGAGGACGAGAGCCATGAGATGTTCCTCCTCTCAGCAAGCCCAGGTCCCAGATCCTGTTGTGCCTGTGAATAGGCTGCAGGGGGACGGTAAAGACCAGCAACAGCTTTCAGGGCTGCCACCTTCCGTGTGGGACAAGGAGCCGGACGTGTGCCTTTTCGGAATCAGGCTCTGCCGAGGAAGAGATACATGAGATGTTCCTCCTCTGGGCATGCCCGGGTCCTGAATCCTGTTGTGCCTGTGAATAGGCTGCAGGGGGACGGTGAAGACCAGCAACATCTTTCAGGGCTGCCACCTTCCGTGTGGGACAAGGAGCCGGACGTGTGCCTTTTCGGAATCAGGCTCTGCCGAGGACGAGAGCCATGAGATGTTCCTCCTCTGGGCATGCCCGGGTCCCAGATCCTGTTGTGCCTGTGAATAGGCTGCAGGGGGACGGTGAAGACCAGCAACAGCTTTCAGGGCTGCCACCTTCCGTGTGGGACAAGGAGCCGGACGTGTGCCTTTTCGGAATCAGGCTCTGCCGAGGATGACAGCCATGAGATGTTCCTCCTCTCAGCAAGCCCGGGTCCCAGATCCTGTTGTACCTGTGAATAGGCTGCAGGGGGACGGTGAAGACCAGCAACAGCTTTCAGGGCTGCCACCTTCCGTGTGGACAAGGAGCCGGACGTGTGCCTTTTCGGAATCAGGCTCTGCCGAGGACGAGAGCCATGAGATGTTCCTCCTCTGGGCAAGCCCAGGTCCCAGATCCTGTTGTGCCTGTGAATAGGCTGCAGGGGGACGGTAAAGACCAGCAACAGCTTTCAGGGCTGCCACCTTCCGTGTGGGACAAGGAGCCGGACGTGTGCCTTTTCGGAATCAGGCTCTGCCGAGGATGAGAGCCATGAGATGTTCCTCCTCTCAGCAAGCACGGGTCCCATATCCTGTTGTACCTGTGAATAGGCTGCAGGGGGACGGTGAAGACCAGCAACAGCTTTCAGGGCTGCCACCTTCCGTGTGGGACAATGAGCCAGACGTGTGCCTTTTCGGAATCAGGCTCTGCCGAGGACGAGAGCCATGAGATGTTCCTCCTCTGGGCATGCCCGGGTCCCAGATCCTGTTGTGCCTGTGAATAGGCTGCAGGGGGACGGTGAAGACCAGCAACAGCTTTCAGGGCTGCCACCTTCCGTGTGGGACAAGGAGCCGGACGTGTGCCTTTTCGGAATCAGGCTCTGCCGAGGACGAGAGCCATGAGATGTTCCTCCTCTGGGCAAGCCCGGGTCCCAGATCCTGTTGTACCTGTGAATAGGCTGCAGGGGGACGGTGAAGACCAGCAACAGCTTTCAGGGCTGCCACCTTCCGTGTGGGACAAGGATCCGGACGTGTGCCTTTTCGGAATCAGGCTCTGCCGAGGACGAGAGCCATGAGATGTTCCTTCTCTGGGCATGCCCGGGTCCTGAATCCTGTTGTGCCTGTGAATAGGCTGCAGGGGGACGGTGAAGACCAGCAACAGCTTTCAGGGCTGCCACCTTCCGTGTGGGACAAGGAGCCGGACGTGTGCCTTTTCGGAATCAGGCTCTGCCGAGGACGAGAGCCATGAGATGTTCCTCCTCTGGGCAAGCCCGGGTCCCAGATCCTGTTGTGCCTGTGAATAGGCTGCAGGGGGACGGTGAAGACCAGCAACAGCTTTCAGGGCTGCCACCTTCCGTGTGGGACAAGGAGCCGGACGTGTGCCTTTTCGGAATCAGGCTCTGCCGAGGACGAGAGCCATGAGATGTTCCTCCTCTCAGCAAGCACGGGTCCCATATCCTGTTGTACCTGTGAATAGGCTGCAGGGGGACGGTGAAGACCAGCAACAGCTTTCAGGGCTGCCACCTTCCGTGTGGGACAATGAGCCAGACGTGTGCCTTTTCGGAATCAGGCTCTGCCGAGGACGAGAGCCATGAGATGTTCCTCCTCTGGGCATGCCCGGGTCCCAGATCCTGTTGTGCCTGTGAATAGGCTGCAGGGGGACGGTGAAGACCAGCAACAGCTTTCAGGGCTGCCACCTTCCGTGTGGGACAAGGAGCCGGACGTGTGCCTTTTCGGAATCAGGCTCTGCCGAGGATGACAGCCATGAGATGTTCCTCCTCTGGGCAAGCCCGGGTCCCAGATCCTGTTGTACCTGTGAATAGGCTGCAGGGGGACGGTGAAGACCAGCAACAGCTTTCAGGGCTGCCACCTTCCGTGTGGGACAAGGAGCCGGACGTGTGCCTTTTCGGAATCAGGCTCTGCCGAGGACGAGAGCCATGAGATGTTCCTCCTCTGGGCAAGCCCGGGTCCCAGATCCTGTTGTACCTGTGAATAGGCTTCAGGGGGACGGTGAAGACCAGCAACAGCTTTCAGGGCTGCCACCTTCCGTGTGGGACAAGGAGCCGGACGTGTGCCTTTTCGGAATCAGGCTCTGCCGAGGACGAGAGCCATGAGATGTTCCTTCTCTGGGCATGCCCGGGTCCTGAATCCTGTTGTGCCTGTGAATAGGCTGCAGGGGGACGGTGAAGACCAGCAACATCTTTCAGGGCTGCCACCTTCCGTGTGGGACAAGGAGCCGGACGTGTGCCTTTTCGGAATCAGGTTCTGCCGAGGACGAGAGCCATGAGATGTTCCTCCTCTGGGCATGCCCGGTTAACAGATCCTGTTGTACCTGTGAATAGGCTGCAGGGGGATGGTGAAGACCAGCAACAGCTTTCAGGGCTGCCACCTTCCGTGTGGGACAAGGAGCCGGACGTGTGCCTTTTCGGAATCAGGCTCTGCCGAGGACGAGAGCCATGAGATGTTCCTCCTCTCAGCAAGCCCAGGTCCCAGATCCTGTTGTGCCTGTGAATAGGCTGCAGGGGGACGGTAAAGACCAGCAACAGCTTTCAGGGCTGCCACCTTCCGTGTGGGACAAGGAGCCGGACGTGTGCCTTTTCGGAATCAGGCTCTGCCGAGGAAGAGATCCATGAGATGTTCCTCCTCTGGGCATGCCCGGGTCCTGAATCCTGTTGTGCCTGTGAATAGGCTGCAGGGGGACGGTGAAGACCAGCAACAGCTTTCAGGGCTGCCACCTTCCGTGTGGGACAAGGAGCCGGACGTGTGCCTTTTCGGAATCAGGCTCTGCCGAGGACGAGAGCCATGAGATGTTCCTCCTCTGGGCATGCCCGGGTCCCAGATCCTGTTGTGCCTGTGAATAGGCTGCAGGGGGACGGTGAAGACCAGCAACAGCTTTCAGGGCTGCCACCTTCCGTGTGGGACAAGGAGCCGGACGTGTGCCTTTTCGGAATCAGGCTCTGCCGAGGATGACAGCCATGAAATGTTCCTCCTCTCAGCAAGCCCGGGTCCCAGATCCTGTTGTACCTGTGAATAGGCTGCAGGGGGACGGTGAAGACCAGCAACAGCTTTCAGGGCTGCCACCTTCCGTGTGGGACAAGGAGCCGGACGTGTGCCTTTTCGGAATCAGGCTCTGCCGAGGATGACAGCCATGAGATGTTCCTCCTCTCAGCAAGCCCGGGTCCCAGATCCTGTTGTACCTGTGAATAGGCTGCAGGGGGACGGTGAAGACCAGCAACAGCTTTCAGGGCTGCCACCTTCCGTGTGGACAAGGAGCCGGACGTGTGCCTTTTCGGAATCAGGCTCTGCCGAGGACGAGAGCCATGAGATGTTCCTCCTCTCAGCAAGCCCAGGTCCCAGATCCTGTTGTGCCTGTGAATAGGCTGCAGGGGGACGGTAAAGACCAGCAACAGCTTTCAGGGCTGCCACCTTCCGTGTGGGACAAGGAGCCGGACGTGTGCCTTTTCGGAATCAGGCTCTGCCGAGGACGAGAGCCATGAGATGTTCCTTCTCTGGGCATGCCCGGGTCCTGAATCCTGTTGTGCCTGTGAATAGGCTGCAGGGGGACGGTGAAGACCAGCAACAGCTTTCAGGGCTGCCACCTTCCGTGTGGGACAAGGAGCCAGACGTGTGCCTTTTCGGAATCAGGCTCTGCCGAGGACGAGAGCCATGAGATGTTCCTCCTCTGGGCATGCCCGGGTCCCAGATCCTGTTGTGCCTGTGAATAGGCTGCAGGGGGACGGTGAAGACCAGCAACAGCTTTCAGGGCTGCCACCTTCCGTGTGGGACAAGGAGCCGGACGTGTGCCTTTTCGGAATCAGGCTCTGCCGAGGATGACAGCCATGAGATGTTCCTCCTCTCAGCAAGCCCGGGTCCCAGATCCTGTTGTACCTGTGAATAGGCTGCAGGGGGACGGTGAAGACCAGCAACAGCTTTCAGGGCTGCCACCTTCCGTGTGGGACAAGGAGCCGGACGTGTGCCTTTTCTGAATCAGGCTCTGCCGAGGACGAGAGCCATGAGATGTTCCTCCTCTGGGCAAGCCCAGGTCCCAGATCCTGTTGTGCCTGTGAATAGGCTGCAGGGGGACGGTGAAGACCAGCAACAACTTTCAGGGCTGCCACCTTCCGTGTGGGACAAGGAGCCGGACGTGTGCCTTTTCGGAATCAGGCTCTGCCGAGGACGAGAGCCATGAGATGTTCCTCCTCTGGGCATGCCCGGTTAACAGATCCTGTTGTACCTGTGAATAGGCTGCAGGGGGATGGTGAAGACCAGCAACAGCTTTCAGGGCTGCCACCTTCCGTGTGGGACAAGGAGCCGGACGTGTGCCTTTTCGGAATCAGGCTCTGCCGAGGACGAGAGCCATGAGATGTTCCTCCTCTCAGCAAGCCCAGGTCCCAGATCCTGTTGTGCCTGTGAATAGGCTGCAGGGGGACGGTAAAGACCAGCAACAGCTTTCAGGGCTGCAACCTTCCGTGTGGGACAAGGAGCCGGACGTGTGCCTTTTCGGAATCAGGCTCTGCCGAGGAAGAGATCCATGAGATGTTCCTCCTCTGGGCATGCCCGGGTCCTGAATCCTGTTGTGCCTCTGAATAGGCTGCAGGGGGACGGTGAAGACCAGCAACAGCTTTCAGGGCTGCCACCTTCCGTGTGGGACAAGGAGCCGGACGTGTGCCTTTTCGGAATCAGGCTCTGCCGAGGATGACAGCCATGAGATGTTCCTCCTCTCAGCAAGCCCGGGTCCCAGATCCTGTTGTACCTGTGAATAGGCTGCAGGGGGACGGTGAAGACCAGCAACAGCTTTCAGGGCTGCCACCTTCCGTGTGGGACAAGGAGCCGGACGTGTGCCTTTTCGGAATCAGGCTCTGCCGAGGACGAGAGCCATGAGATGTTCCTCCTCTGGGCATGCCCGTTTCCCAGATCCTGTTGTACCTGTGAATAGGCTGCAGGGGGACGGTGAAGACCAGCAACAGCTTTCAGGGCTGCCACCTTCCGTGTGGGACAAGGAGCCGGACGTGTGCCTTTTCGGAATCAGGCTCTGCCGAGGACGAGAGCCATGAGATGTTCCTCCTCTCAGCAAGCACGGGTCCCAGATCCTGTTGTACCTGTGAGTAGGCTGCAGGGGGACGGTGAAGACCAGCAACAGCTTTCAGGGCTGCCACCTTCCGTGTGGGACAAGGAGCCGGACGTGTGCCTTTTCGGAATCAGGCTCTGCCGAGGATGAGAGCCATGAGATGTTCCTCCTCTCAGCAAGCACGGGTCCCATATCCTGTTGTACCTGTGAATAGGCTGCAGGGGGACGGTGAAGACCAGCAACAGCTTTCAGGGCTGCCACCTTCCGTGTGGGACAAGGAGCCAGACGTGTGCCTTTTCGGAATCAGGCTCTGCCGAGGACGAGAGCCATGAGATGTTCCTCCTCTGGGCATGCCCGGGTCCCAGATCCTGTTGTGCCTGTGAATAGGCTGCAGGGGGACGGTGAAGACCAGCAACAGCTTTCAGGGCTGCCACCTTCCGTGTGGGACAAGGAGCCGGACGTGTGCCTTTTCGGAATCAGGCTCTGCCGAGGACGAGAGCCATGAGATGTTCCTCCTCTGGGCAAGCCCGGGTCCCAGATCCTGTTGTACCTGTGAATAGGCTGCAGGGGGACGGTGAAGACCAGCAACAGCTTTCAGGGCTGCCACCTTCCGTGTGGGACAAGGAGCCGGACGTGTGCCTTTTCGGAATCAGGCTCTGCCGAGGACGAGAGCCATGAGATGTTCCTCCTCTGGGCAAGCCCGGGTCCCAGATCCTGTTGTACCTGTGAATAGGCTTCAGGGGGACGGTGAAGACCAGCAACAGCTTTCAGGGCTGCCACCTTCCGTGTGGGACAAGGATCCGGACGTGTGCCTTTTCGGAATCAGGCTCTGCCGAAGACGAGAGCCATGAGATGTTCCTTCTCTGGGCATGCGCGGGTCCTGAATCCTGTTGTGCCTGTGAATAGGCTGCAGGGGGACGGTGAAGACCAGCAACAGCTTTCAGGGCTGCCACCTTCCGTGTGGGACAAGGAGCCGGACGTGTGCCTTTTCGGAATCAGGTTCTGCCGAGGACGAGAGCCATGAGATGTTCCTCCTCTGGGCATGCCCGGTTAACAGATCCTGTTGTACCTGTGAATAGGCTGCAGGGGGATGGTGAAGACCAGCAACAGCTTTCAGGGCTGCCACCTTCCGTGTGGGACAAGGAGCCGGACGTGTGCCTTTTCGGAATCAGGCTCTGCCGAGGACGAGAGCCATGAGATGTTCCTCCTCTCAGCAAGCCCAGGTCCCAGATCCTGTTGTGCCTGTGAATAGGCTGCAGGGGGACGGTAAAGACCAGCAACAGCTTTCAGGGCTGCCACCTTCCGTGTGGGACAAGGAGCCGGACGTGTGCCTTTTCGGAATCAGGCTCTGCCGAGGAAGAGATCCATGAGATGTTCCTCCTCTGGGCATGCCCGGGTCCTGAATCCTGTTGTGCCTGTGAATAGGCTGCAGGGGGACGGTGAAGACCAGCAACAGCTTTCAGGGCTGCCACCTTCCGTGTGGGACAAGGAGCCGGACGTGTGCCTTTTCGGAATCAGGCTCTGCCGAGGACGAGAGCCATGAGATGTTCCTCCTCTGGGCATGCCCGGGTCCCAGATCCTGTTGTGCCTGTGAATAGGCTGCAGGGGGACGGTGAAGACCAGCAACAGCTTTCAGGGCTGCCACCTTCCGTGTGGGACAAGGAGCCGGACGTGTACCTTTTCGGAATCAGGCTCTGCCGAGGATGACAGCCATGAGATGTTCCTCCTCTCAGCAAGCCCGGGTCCCAGATCCTGTTGTACCTGTGAATAGGCTGCAGGGGGACGGTGAAGACCAGCAACAGCTTTCAGGGCTGCCACCTTCCGTGTGGGACAAGGAGCCGGACGTGTGCCTTTTCGGAATCAGGCTCTGCCGAGGATGACAGCCATGAGATGTTCCTCCTCTCAGCAAGCCCGGGTCCCAGATCCTGTTGTACCTGTGAATAGGCTGCAGGGGGACGGTGAAGACCAGCAACAGCTTTCAGGGCTGCCACCTTCCGTGTGGACAAGGAGCCGGACGTGTGCCTTTTCGGAATCAGGCTCTGCCGAGGACGAGATCCATGAGATGTTCCTCCTCTGGGCATGCCCAGGTCCCAGATCCTGTTGTGCCTGTGAATAGGCTGCAGGGGGACGGTAAAGACCAGCAACAGCTTTCAGGGCTGCCACCTTCCGTGTGGGACAAGGAGCCGGACGTGTGCCTTTTCGGAATCAGGCTCTGCCGAGGATGAGAGCCATGAGATGTTCCTCCTCTCAGCAAGCACGCGTCCCATATCCTGTTGTACCTGTGAATAGGCTGCAGGGGGACGGTGAAGACCAGCAACAGCTTTCAGGGCTGCCACCTTCCGTGTGGGACAATGAGCCAGACGTGTGCCTTTTCGGAATCAGGCTCTGCCGAGGACGAGAGCCATGAGATGTTCCTCCTCTGGGCATGCCCGGGTCCCAGATCCTGTTGTGCCTGTGAATAGGCTGCAGGGGGACGGTGAAGACCAGCAACAGCTTTCAGGGCTGCCACCTTCCGTGTGGGACAAGGAGCCGGACGTGTGCCTTTTCGGAATCAGGCTCTGCCGAGGACGAGAGCCATGAGATGTTCCTCATCTGGGCAAGCCCGGGTCCCAGATCCTGTTGTACCTGTGAATAGGCTTCAGGGGGACGGTGAAGACCAGCAACAGCTTTCAGGGCTGCCACCTTCCGTGTGGGACAAGGATCCGGACGTGTGCCTTTTCGGAATCAGGCTCTGCCGAGGACGAGATCCATGAGATGTTCCTTCTCTGGGCATGCCCGGGTCCTGAATCCTGTTGTGCCTGTGAATAGGCTGCAGGGGGACGGTGAAGACCAGCAACAGCTTTCAGGGCTGCCACCTTCCGTGTGGGACAAGGAGCCGGACGTGTGCCTTTTCGGAATCAGGCTCTGCCGAGGACGAGAGCCATGAGATGTTGCTCCTCTGGGCAAGCCCGGGTCCCAGATCCTGTTGTGCCTGTGAATAGGCTGCAGGGGGACGGTGAAGACCAGCAACAGCTTTCAGGGCTGCCACCTTCCGTGTGGGACAAGGAGCCGGACGTGTGCCTTTTCGGAATCAGGCTCTGCCGAGGACGAGAGCCATGAGATGTTCCTCCTCTGGGCAAGCCCAGGTCCCAGATCCTGTTGTGCCTGTGAATAGGCTGCAGGGGGACGGTGAAGACCAGCAACAGCTTTCAGGGCTGCCACCTTCCGTGTGGGACAAGGAGCCGGACGTGTGCCTTTTTGGAATCAGGCTCTGCCGAAGAAGAGATCCATTAGATGTTCCTCCTCTGGGCATGCCCAGGTCCCGAATCCTGTTGTGCCTGTGAATAGGCTGCAGGGGGACGGTGAAGACCAGCAACAGCTTTCAGGGCTGCCACCTTCCGTGTGGGACAAGGAGCCGGATGTGTGCCTTTTCGGAATGAGGCTCTGCCGAGGACGAGAGCCATGAGATGTTCCTCCTCTGGGCAAGCCCGGGTCCCAGATCCTGTTGTGCCTGTGAATAGGCTGCAGGGGGATGGTGAAGACCAGCAACAGCTTTCAGGGCTGCCACCTTCCGTGTGGGACAAGGAGCCGGACGTGTGCCTTTTCGGAATCAGGCTCTGCCGAGGACGAAAGCCATGAGATGTTCCTCCTCTGGGCATGCCCGGGTCCTGAATCCTGTTGTGCCTCTGAATAGGCTGCAGGGGGACGGTGAAGACCAGCAACAGCTTTCAGGGCTGCCACCTTCCGTGTGGGACAAGGAGCCGGACGTGTGCCTTTTCGGAATCAGGCTCTGCCGAGGACGAGAGCCATGAGATGTTCCTCCTCTGGGCATGCCCGGTTCCCAGATCCTGTTGTACCTGTGAATAGGCTGCAGGGGGACGGTGAAGACCAGCAACAGCTTTCAGGGCTGCCACCTTCCGTGTGGGACAAGGAGCCGTACGTGTGCCTTTTCGGAATCAGGCTCTGCCGAGGACGAGAGCCATGAGATGTTCCTCCTCTCAGCAAGCCCAGGTCCCAGATCCTGTTGTGCCTGTGAATAGGCTGCAGGGGGACGGTAAAGACCAGCAACAGCTTTCAGGGCTGCCACCTTCCGTGTGGGACAAGGAGCCGGACGTGTGCCTTTTCGGAATCAGGCTCTGCCGAGGACGAGAGCCATGAGATGTTCCTCCTCTGGGCATGCCCGGGTCCTGAATCCTGTTGTGCCTGTGAATAGGCTGCAGGGGGACGGTGAAGACCAGCAACAGCTTTCAGGGCTGCCACCTTCCGTGTGGGACAAGGAGCCAGACGTGTGCCTTTTCGGAATCAGGCTCTGCCGAGGACGAGAGCCATGAGATGTTCCTCCTCTGGGCATGCCCGGGTCCCAGATCCTGTTGTGCCTGTGAATAGGCTGCAGGGGGACGGTGAAGACCAGCAACAGCTTTCAGGGCTGCCACCTTCCGTGTGGGACAAGGAGCCGGACGTGTGCCTTTTCGGAATCAGGCTCTGCCGAGGATGACAGCCATGAGATGCTCCTCCTCTCAGCAAGCCCGGGTCCCAGATCCTGTTGTACCTGTGAATAGGCTGCAGGGGGACGGTGAAGACCAGCAACAGCTTTCAGGGCTGCCACCTTCCGTGTGGGACAAGGAGCCGGACGTGTGCCTTTTCTGAATCAGGCTCTGCCGAGGACGAGAGCCATGAGATGTTCCTCCTCTGGGCAAGCCCAGGTCCCAGATCCTGTTGTGCCTGTGAATAGGCTGCAGGGGGACGGTGAAGAGCAGCAACAACTTTCAGGGCTGCCACCTTCCGTGTGGGACAAGGAGCCGGACGTGTGCCTTTTCGGAATCAGGCTCTGCCGAGGACGAGAGCTATGAGATGTTCCTCCTCTGGGCATGCCCGGTTAACAGATCCTGTTGTACCTGTGAATAGGCTGCAGGGGGATGGTGAAGACCAGCAACAGCTTTCAGGGCTGCCACCTTCCGTGTGGGACAAGGAGCCGGACGTGTGCCTTTTCGGAATCAGGCTCTGCCGAGGACGAGAGCCATGAGATGTTCCTCCTCTCAGCAGACCCAGGTCCCAGATCCTGTTGTGCCTGTGAATAGGCTGCAGGGGGACGGTAAAGACCAGCAACAGCTTTCAGGGCTGCCACCTTCCGTGTGGGACAAGGAGCCGGACGTGTGCCTTTTCGGAATCAGGCTCTGCCGAGGAAGAGATCCATGAGATGTTCCTCCTCTGGGCATGCCCGGGTCCTGAATCCTGTTGTGCCTCTGAATAGGCTGCAGGGGGACGGTGAAGACCAGCAACAGCTTTCAGGGCTGCCACCTTCCGTGTGGGACAAGGAGCCGGACGTGTGCCTTTTCGGAATCAGGCTCTGCCGAGGATGACAGCCATGAGATGTTCCTCCTCTCAGCAAGCCCGGGTCCCAGATCCTGTTGTACCTGTGAATAGGCTGCAGGGGGACGGTGAAGACCAGCAACAGCTTTCAGGGCTGCCACCTTCCGTGTGGGACAAGGAGCCGGACGTGTGCCTTTTCGGAATCAGGCTCTGCCGAGGACGAGAGCCATGAGATGTTCCTTCTCTGGGCATGCCCGTTTCCCAGATCCTGTTGTACCTGTGAATAGGCTGCAGGGGGACGGTGAAGACCAGCAACAGCTTTCAGGGCTGCCACCTTCCGTGTGGGACAAGGAGCCGGACGTGTGCCTTTTCGGAATCAGGCTCTGCCGAGGACGAGAGCCATGAGATGTTCCTCCTCTCAGCAAGCCCAGGTCCCAGATCCTGTTGTGCCTGTGAATAGGCTGCAGGGGGACGGTAAAGACCAGCAACAGCTTTCAGGGCTGCCACCTTCCGTGTGGGACAAGGAGCCGGACGTGTGCCTTTTCGGAATCAGGCTCTGCCGAGGATGAGAGCCATGAGATGTTCCTCCTCTCAGCAAGCACGGGTCCCATATCCTGTTGTACCTGTGAATAGGCTGCAGGGGGACGGTGAAGACCAGCAACAGCTTTCAGGGCTGCCACCTTCCGTGTGGGACAAGGAGCCAGACGTGTGCCTTTTCGGAATCAGGCTCTGCCGAGGACGAGAGCCATGAGATGTTCCTCCTCTGGGCATGCCCGGGTCCCAGATCCTGTTGTGCCTGTGAATAGGCTGCAGGGGGACGGTGAAGACCAGCAACATCTTTCAGGGCTGCCACCTTCCGTGTGGGACAAGGAGCCGGACGTGTGCCTTTTCGGAATCAGGCTCTGCCGAGGATGACAGCCATGAGATGTTCCTCCTCTCAGCAAGCCCGGGTCCCAGATCCTGTTGTACCTGTGAATAGGCTGCAGGGGGACGGTGAAGACCAGCAACATCTTTCAGGGCTGCCACCTTCCGTGTGGGACAAGGAGCCGGACGTGTGCCTTTTCGGAATCAGGCTCTGCCGAGGAAGAGATCCATGAGATGTTCCTTCTCTTGGCATGCCCGGGTCCTGAATCCTGTTGTGCCTGTGAATAGGCTGCAGGGGGACGGTGAAGACCAGCAACAGCTTTCAGGGCTGCCACCTTCCGTGTGGGACAAGGAGCCGGACGTGTGCCTTTTCGGAATCAGGCTCTGCCGAGGACGAGAGCCATGAGATGTTCCTCCTCTGGGCAAGCCCGGGTCCCAGATCCTGTTGTGCCTGTGAATAGGCTGCAGGGGGACGGTGAAGACCAGCAACAGCTTTCAGGGCTGCCACCTTCCGTGTGGGACAAGGAGCCGGATGTGTGCCTTTTCGGAATCAGGCTCTGCCGAGGACGAGAGCCATGAGATGTTCCTCCTCTGGGCAAGCCCGGGTCCCAGATCCTGTTGTGCCTGTGAATAGGCTGCAGGGGGACGGTGAAGACCAGCAACAGCTTTCAGGGCTGCCACCTTCCGTGTGGGACAAGGAGCCGGACGTGTGCCTTTTTGGAATCAGGCTCTGCCGAAGAAGAGATCCATTAGATGTTCCTCCTCTGGGCATGCCCGGGTCCCGAATCCTGTTGTGCCTGTGAATAGGCTGCAGGGGGACGGTGAAGACCAGCAACAGCTTTCAGGGCTGCCACCTTCCGTGTGGGACAAGGAGCCGGAGGTGTGCCTTTTCGGAATGAGGCTCTGCCGAGGACGAGAGCCATGAGATGTTCCTCCTCTGGGCAAGCCCGGGTCCCAGATCCTGTTGTGCCTGTGAATAGGCTGCAGGGGGACGGTGAAGACCAGCAACAGCTTTCAGGGCTGCCACCTTCCGTGTGGGACAAGGAGCCGGACGTGTGCCTTTTCGGAATCAGGCTCTGCCGAGGACGAGAGCCATGAGATGTTCCTCCTCTGGGCAAGCCCGGGTCCCAGATCCTGTTGTGCCTGTGAATAGGCTGCAGGGGGACGGTGAAGACCAGCAACAGCTTTCAGGGCTGCCACCTTCCGTGTGGGACAAGGATCCGGACGTGTGCCTTTTCGGAATCAGGCTCTGCCGAGGATGACAGCCATGAGATGTTCCTCCTCTCAGCAAGCCCGGGTCCCAGATCCTGTTGTACCTGTGAATAGGCTGCAGGGGGACGGTGAAGACCAGCAACAGCTTTCAGGGCTGCCACCTTCCGTGTGGGACAAGGAGCCGGACGTGTGCCTTTTCGGAATCAGGCTCTGCCGAGGATGACAGCCATGAGATGTTCCTCCTCTGGGCAAGCCCGGGTCCCAGATCCTGTTGTACCTGTGAATAGGCTTCAGGGGGACGGTGAAGACCAGCAACAGCTTTCAGGGCTGCCACCTTCCATGTGGGACAAGGAGCCGGACGTGTGCCTTTTCGGAATCAGGCTCTGCCGAGGACGAGAGCCATGAGATGTTCCTCCTCTCAGCAAGCCCAGGTCCCAGATCCTGTTGTGCCTGTGAATAGGCTGCAGGGGGACGGTAAAGACCAGCAACAGCTTTCAGGGCTGCCACCTTCCGTGTGGGACAAGGAGCCGGACGTGTGCCTTTTCGGAATCAGGCTCTGCCGAGGATGACAGCCATGAGATGCTCCTCCTCTCAGCAAGCCCGGGTCCCAGATCCTGTTGTACCTGTGAATAGGCTGCAGGGGGACGGTGAAGACCAGCAACAGCTTTCAGGGCTGCCACCTTCCGTGTGGGACAAGGAGCCGGACGTGTGCCTTTTCTGAATCAGGCTCTGCCGAGGACGAGAGCCATGAGATGTTCCTCCTCTGGGCAAGCCCAGGTCCCAGATCCTGTTGTGCCTGTGAATAGGCTGCAGGGGGACGGTGAAGAGCAGCAACAACTTTCAGGGCTGCCACCTTCCGTGTGGGACAAGGAGCCGGACATGTGCCTTTTCGGAATCAGGCTCTGCCGAGGACGAGAGCTATGAGATGTTCCTCCTCTGGGCATGCCCGGTTAACAGATCCTGTTGTACCTGTGAATAGGCTGCAGGGGGATGGTGAAGACCAGCAACAGCTTTCAGGGCTGCCACCTTCCGTGTGGGACAAGGAGCCGGACGTGTGCCTTTTCGGAATCAGGCTCTGCCGAGGACGAGAGCCATGAGATGTTCCTCCTCTCAGCAGGCCCAGGTCCCAGATCCTGTTGTGCCTGTGAATAGGCTGCAGGGGGACGGTAAAGACCAGCAACAGCTTTCAGGGCTGCCACCTTCCGTGTGGGACAAGGAGCCGGACGTGTGCCTTTTCGGAATCAGGCTCTGCCGAGGAAGAGATCCATGAGATGTTCCTCCTCTGGGCATGCCCGGGTCCTGAATCCTGTTGTGCCTCTGAATAGGCTGCAGGGGGACGGTGAAGACCAGCAACAGCTTTCAGGGCTGCCACCTTCCGTGTGGGACAAGGAGCCGGACGTGTGCCTTTTCGGAATCAGGCTCTGCCGAGGATGACAGCCATGAGATGTTCCTCCTCTCAGCAAGCCCGGGTCCCAGATCCTGTTGTACCTGTGAATAGGCTGCAGGGGGACGGTGAAGACCAGCAACAGCTTTCAGGGCTGCCACCTTCCGTGTGGGACAAGGAGCCGGACGTGTGCCTTTTCGGAATCAGGCTCTGCCGAGGACGAGAGCCATGAGATGTTCCTTCTCTGGGCATGCCCGTTTCCCAGATCCTGTTGTACCTGTGAATAGGCTGCAGGGGGACGGTGAAGACCAGCAACAGCTTTCAGGGCTGCCACCTTCCGTGTGGGACAAGGAGCCGGACGTGTGCCTTTTCGGAATCAGGCTCTGCCGAGGACGAGAGCCATGAGATGTTCCTCCTCTCAGCAAGCCCAGGTCCCAGATCCTGTTGTGCCTGTGAATAGGCTGCAGGGGGACGGTAAAGACCAGCAACAGCTTTCAGGGCTGCCACCTTCCGTGTGGGACAAGGAGCCGGACGTGTGCCTTTTCGGAATCAGGCTCTGCCGAGGATGAGAGCCATGAGATGTTCCTCCTCTCAGCAAGCACGGGTCCCATATCCTGTTGTACCTGTGAATAGGCTGCAGGGGGACGGTGAAGACCAGCAACAGCTTTCAGGGCTGCCACCTTCCGTGTGGGACAAGGAGCCAGACGTGTGCCTTTTCGGAATCAGGCTCTGCCGAGGATGAGAGCCATGAGATGTTCCTCCTCTGGGCATGCCCGGGTCCCAGATCCTGTTGTGCCTGTGAATAGGCTGCAGGGGGACGGTGAAGACCAGCAACATCTTTCAGGGCTGCCACCTTCCGTGTGGGACAAGGAGCCGGACGTGTGCCTTTTCGGAATCAGGCTCTGCCGAGGATGACAGCCATGAGATGTTCCTCCTCTCAGCAAGCCCGGGTCCCAGATCCTGTTGTACCTGTGAATAGGCTGCAGGGGGACGGTGAAGAGCAGCAACAACTTTCAGGGCTGCCACCTTCCGTGTGGGACAAGGAGCCGGACATGTGCCTTTTCGGAATCAGGCTCTGCCGAGGACGAGAGCTATGAGATGTTCCTCCTCTGGGCATGCCCGGTTAACAGATCCTGTTGTACCTGTGAATAGGCTGCAGGGGGATGGTGAAGACCAGCAACAGCTTTCAGGGCTGCCACCTTCCGTGTGGGACAAGGAGCCGGACGTGTGCCTTTTCGGAATCAGGCTCTGCCGAGGACGAGAGCCATGAGATGTTCCTCCTCTCAGCAGGCCCAGGTCCCAGATCCTGTTGTGCCTGTGAATAGGCTGCAGGGGGACGGTAAAGACCAGCAACAGCTTTCAGGGCTGCCACCTTCCGTGTGGGACAAGGAGCCGGACGTGTGCCTTTTCGGAATCAGGCTCTGCCGAGGAAGAGATCCATGAGATGTTCCTCCTCTGGGCATGCCCGGGTCCTGAATCCTGTTGTGCCTCTGAATAGGCTGCAGGGGGACGGTGAAGACCAGCAACAGCTTTCAGGGCTGCCACCTTCCGTGTGGGACAAGGAGCCGGACGTGTGCCTTTTCGGAATCAGGCTCTGCCGAGGATGACAGCCATGAGATGTTCCTCCTCTCAGCAAGCCCGGGTCCCAGATCCTGTTGTACCTGTGAATAGGCTGCAGGGGGACGGTGAAGACCAGCAACAGCTTTCAGGGCTGCCACCTTCCGTGTGGGACAAGGAGCCGGACGTGTGCCTTTTCGGAATCAGGCTCTGCCGAGGACGAGAGCCATGAGATGTTCCTTCTCTGGGCATGCCCGTTTCCCAGATCCTGTTGTACCTGTGAATAGGCTGCAGGGGGACGGTGAAGACCAGCAACAGCTTTCAGGGCTGCCACCTTCCGTGTGGGACAAGGAGCCGGACGTGTGCCTTTTCGGAATCAGGCTCTGCCGAGGACGAGAGCCATGAGATGTTCCTCCTCTCAGCAAGCCCAGGTCCCAGATCCTGTTGTGCCTGTGAATAGGCTGCAGGGGGACGGTAAAGACCAGCAACAGCTTTCAGGGCTGCCACCTTCCGTGTGGGACAAGGAGCCGGACGTGTGCCTTTTCGGAATCAGGCTCTGCCGAGGATGAGAGCCATGAGATGTTCCTCCTCTCAGCAAGCACGGGTCCCATATCCTGTTGTACCTGTGAATAGGCTGCAGGGGGACGGTGAAGACCAGCAACAGCTTTCAGGGCTGCCACCTTCCGTGTGGGACAAGGAGCCAGACGTGTGCCTTTTCGGAATCAGGCTCTGCCGAGGACGAGAGCCATGAGATGTTCCTCCTCTGGGCATGCCCGGGTCCCAGATCCTGTTGTGCCTGTGAATAGGCTGCAGGGGGACGGTGAAGACCAGCAACATCTTTCAGGGCTGCCACCTTCCGTGTGGGACAAGGAGCCGGACGTGTGCCTTTTCGGAATCAGGCTCTGCCGAGGATGACAGCCATGAGATGTTCCTCCTCTCAGCAAGCCCGGGTCCCAGATCCTGTTGTACCTGTGAATAGGCTGCAGGGGGACGGTGAAGACCAGCAACATCTTTCAGGGCTGCCACCTTCCGTGTGGGACAAGGAGCCGGACGTGTGCCTTTTCGGAATCAGGCTCTGCCGAGGAAGAGATCCATGAGATGTTCCTTCTCTTGGCATGCCCGGGTCCTGAATCCTGTTGTGCCTGTGAATAGGCTGCAGGGGGACGGTGAAGACCAGCAACAGCTTTCAGGGCTGCCACCTTCCGTGTGGGACAAGGAGCCGGACGTGTGCCTTTTCGGAATCAGGCTCTGCCGAGGACGAGAGCCATGAGATGTTCCTCCTCTGGGCAAGCCCGGGTCCCAGATCCTGTTGTGCCTGTGAATAGGCTGCAGGGGGACGGTGAAGACCAGCAACAGCTTTCAGGGCTGCCACCTTCCGTGTGGGACAAGGAGCCGGATGTGTGCCTTTTCGGAATCAGGCTCTGCCGAGGACGAGAGCCATGAGATGTTCCTCCTCTGGGCAAGCCCGGGTCCCAGATCCTGTTGTGCCTGTGAATAGGCTGCAGGGGGACGGTGAAGACCAGCAACAGCTTTCAGGGCTGCCACCTTCCGTGTGGGACAAGGAGCCGGACGTGTGCCTTTTTGGAATCAGGCTCTGCCGAAGAAGAGATCCATTAGATGTTCCTCCTCTGGGCATGCCCGGGTCCCGAATCCTGTTGTGCCTGTGAATAGGCTGCAGGGGGACGGTGAAGACCAGCAACAGCTTTCAGGGCTGCCACCTTCCGTGTGGGACAAGGAGCCGGAGGTGTGCCTTTTCGGAATGAGGCTCTGCCGAGGACGAGAGCCATGAGATGTTCCTCCTCTGGGCAAGCCCGGGTCCCAGATCCTGTTGTGCCTGTGAATAGGCTGCAGGGGGATGGTGAAGACCAGCAACAGCTTTCAGGGCTGCCACCTTCCGTGTGGGACAAGGAGCCGGACGTGTGCCTTTTCGGAATCAGGCTCTGCCGAGGACGAGAGCCATGAGATGTTCCTCCTCTGGGCAAGCCCGGGTCCCAGATCCTGTTGTGCCTGTGAATAGGCTGCAGGGGGACGGTGAAGACCAGCAACAGCTTTCAGGGCTGCCACCTTCCGTGTGGGACAAGGATCCGGACGTGTGCCTTTTCGGAATCAGGCTCTGCCGAGGATGACAGCCATGAGATGTTCCTCCTCTCAGCAAGCCCGGGTCCCAGATCCTGTTGTACCTGTGAATAGGCTGCAGGGGGACGGTGAAGACCAGCAACAGCTTTCAGGGCTGCCACCTTCCGTGTGGGACAAGGAGCCGGACGTGTGCCTTTTCGGAATCAGGCTCTGCCGAGGATGACAGCCATGAGATGTTCCTCCTCTGGGCAAGCCCGGGTCCCAGATCCTGTTGTACCTGTGAATAGGCTTCAGGGGGACGGTGAAGACCAGCAACAGCTTTCAGGGCTGCCACCTTCCATGTGGGACAAGGAGCCGGACGTGTGCCTTTTCGGAATCAGGCTCTGCCGAGGACGAGAGCCATGAGATGTTCCTCCTCTCAGCAAGCCCAGGTCCCAGATCCTGTTGTGCCTGTGAATAGGCTGCAGGGGGACGGTAAAGACCAGCAACAGCTTTCAGGGCTGCCACCTTCCGTGTGGGACAAGGAGCCGGACGTGTGCCTTTTCGGAATCAGGCTCTGCCGAGGATGACAGCCATGAGATGCTCCTCCTCTCAGCAAGCCCGGGTCCCAGATCCTGTTGTACCTGTGAATAGGCTGCAGGGGGACGGTGAAGACCAGCAACAGCTTTCAGGGCTGCCACCTTCCGTGTGGGACAAGGAGCCGGACGTGTGCCTTTTCTGAATCAGGCTCTGCCGAGGACGAGAGCCATGAGATGTTCCTCCTCTGGGCAAGCCCAGGTCCCAGATCCTGTTGTGCCTGTGAATAGGCTGCAGGGGGACGGTGAAGAGCAGCAACAACTTTCAGGGCTGCCACCTTCCGTGTGGGACAAGGAGCCGGACATGTGCCTTTTCGGAATCAGGCTCTGCCGAGGACGAGAGCTATGAGATGTTCCTCCTCTGGGCATGCCCGGTTAACAGATCCTGTTGTACCTGTGAATAGGCTGCAGGGGGATGGTGAAGACCAGCAACAGCTTTCAGGGCTGCCACCTTCCGTGTGGGACAAGGAGCCGGACGTGTGCCTTTTCGGAATCAGGCTCTGCCGAGGACGAGAGCCATGAGATGTTCCTCCTCTCAGCAGGCCCAGGTCCCAGATCCTGTTGTGCCTGTGAATAGGCTGCAGGGGGACGGTAAAGACCAGCAACAGCTTTCAGGGCTGCCACCTTCCGTGTGGGACAAGGAGCCGGACGTGTGCCTTTTCGGAATCAGGCTCTGCCGAGGAAGAGATCCATGAGATGTTCCTCCTCTGGGCATGCCCGGGTCCTGAATCCTGTTGTGCCTCTGAATAGGCTGCAGGGGGACGGTGAAGACCAGCAACAGCTTTCAGGGCTGCCACCTTCCGTGTGGGACAAGGAGCCGGACGTGTGCCTTTTCGGAATCAGGCTCTGCCGAGGATGACAGCCATGAGATGTTCCTCCTCTCAGCAAGCCCGGGTCCCAGATCCTGTTGTACCTGTGAATAGGCTGCAGGGGGACGGTGAAGACCAGCAACAGCTTTCAGGGCTGCCACCTTCCGTGTGGGACAAGGAGCCGGACGTGTGCCTTTTCGGAATCAGGCTCTGCCGAGGACGAGAGCCATGAGATGTTCCTTCTCTGGGCATGCCCGTTTCCCAGATCCTGTTGTACCTGTGAATAGGCTGCAGGGGGACGGTGAAGACCAGCAACAGCTTTCAGGGCTGCCACCTTCCGTGTGGGACAAGGAGCCGGACGTGTGCCTTTTCGGAATCAGGCTCTGCCGAGGACGAGAGCCATGAGATGTTCCTCCTCTCAGCAAGCCCAGGTCCCAGATCCTGTTGTGCCTGTGAATAGGCTGCAGGGGGACGGTAAAGACCAGCAACAGCTTTCAGGGCTGCCACCTTCCGTGTGGGACAAGGAGCCGGACGTGTGCCTTTTCGGAATCAGGCTCTGCCGAGGATGAGAGCCATGAGATGTTCCTCCTCTCAGCAAGCACGGGTCCCATATCCTGTTGTACCTGTGAATAGGCTGCAGGGGGACGGTGAAGACCAGCAACAGCTTTCAGGGCTGCCACCTTCCGTGTGGGACAAGGAGCCAGACGTGTGCCTTTTCGGAATCAGGCTCTGCCGAGGACGAGAGCCATGAGATGTTCCTCCTCTGGGCATGCCCGGGTCCCAGATCCTGTTGTGCCTGTGAATAGGCTGCAGGGGGACGGTGAAGACCAGCAACATCTTTCAGGGCTGCCACCTTCCGTGTGGGACAAGGAGCCGGACGTGTGCCTTTTCGGAATCAGGCTCTGCCGAGGATGACAGCCATGAGATGTTCCTCCTCTCAGCAAGCCCGGGTCCCAGATCCTGTTGTACCTGTGAATAGGCTGCAGGGGGACGGTGAAGACCAGCAACATCTTTCAGGGCTGCCACCTTCCGTGTGGGACAAGGAGCCGGACGTGTGCCTTTTCGGAATCAGGCTCTGCCGAGGAAGAGATCCATGAGATGTTCCTTCTCTTGGCATGCCCGGGTCCTGAATCCTGTTGTGCCTGTGAATAGGCTGCAGGGGGACGGTGAAGACCAGCAACAGCTTTCAGGGCTGCCACCTTCCGTGTGGGACAAGGAGCCGGACGTGTGCCTTTTCGGAATCAGGCTCTGCCGAGGACGAGAGCCATGAGATGTTCCTCCTCTGGGCAAGCCCGGGTCCCAGATCCTGTTGTGCCTGTGAATAGGCTGCAGGGGGACGGTGAAGACCAGCAACAGCTTTCAGGGCTGCCACCTTCCGTGTGGGACAAGGAGCCGGATGTGTGCCTTTTCGGAATCAGGCTCTGCCGAGGACGAGAGCCATGAGATGTTCCTCCTCTGGGCAAGCCCGGGTCCCAGATCCTGTTGTGCCTGTGAATAGGCTGCAGGGGGACGGTGAAGACCAGCAACAGCTTTCAGGGCTGCCACCTTCCGTGTGGGACAAGGAGCCGGACGTGTGCCTTTTTGGAATCAGGCTCTGCCGAAGAAGAGATCCATTAGATGTTCCTCCTCTGGGCATGCCCGGGTCCCGAATCCTGTTGTGCCTGTGAATAGGCTGCAGGGGGACGGTGAAGACCAGCAACAGCTTTCAGGGCTGCCACCTTCCGTGTGGGACAAGGAGCCGGAGGTGTGCCTTTTCGGAATGAGGCTCTGCCGAGGACGAGAGCCATGAGATGTTCCTCCTCTGGGCAAGCCCGGGTCCCAGATCCTGTTGTGCCTGTGAATAGGCTGCAGGGGGATGGTGAAGACCAGCAACAGCTTTCAGGGCTGCCACCTTCCGTGTGGGACAAGGAGCCGGACGTGTGCCTTTTCGGAATCAGGCTCTGCCGAGGACGAGAGCCATGAGATGTTCCTCCTCTGGGCAAGCCCGGGTCCCAGATCCTGTTGTGCCTGTGAATAGGCTGCAGGGGGACGGTGAAGACCAGCAACAGCTTTCAGGGCTGCCACCTTCCGTGTGGGACAAGGATCCGGACGTGTGCCTTTTCGGAATCAGGCTCTGCCGAGGATGACAGCCATGAGATGTTCCTCCTCTCAGCAAGCCCGGGTCCCAGATCCTGTTGTACCTGTGAATAGGCTGCAGGGGGACGGTGAAGACCAGCAACAGCTTTCAGGGCTGCCACCTTCCGTGTGGGACAAGGAGCCGGACGTGTGCCTTTTCGGAATCAGGCTCTGCCGAGGATGACAGCCATGAGATGTTCCTCCTCTGGGCAAGCCCGGGTCCCAGATCCTGTTGTACCTGTGAATAGGCTTCAGGGGGACGGTGAAGACCAGCAACAGCTTTCAGGGCTGCCACCTTCCATGTGGGACAAGGAGCCGGACGTGTGCCTTTTCGGAATCAGGCTCTGCCGAGGACGAGAGCCATGAGATGTTCCTCCTCTCAGCAAGCCCAGGTCCCAGATCCTGTTGTGCCTGTGAATAGGCTGCAGGGGGACGGTAAAGACCAGCAACAGCTTTCAGGGCTGCCACCTTCCATGTGGGACAAGGAGCCGGACGTGTGCCTTTTCGGAATCAGGCTCTGCCGAGGACGAGAGCCATGAGATGTTCCTCCTCTTAGCAAGCCCGGGTCCCAGATCCTGTTGTGCCTGTGAATAGGCTGCAGGGGGACGGTAAAGACCAGCAACAGCTTTCAGGGCTGCCACCTTCCATGTGGGACAAGGAGCCGGACGTGTGCCTTTTCGGAATCAGGCTCTGCCGAGGACGAGATCCATGAGATGTTCCTCCTCTTAGCAAGCCCGGGTCCCAGATCCTGTTGTGCCTGTGAATAGGCTGCAGGGGGACGGTAAAGACCAGCAACAGCTTTCAGGGCTGCCACCTTCCGTGTGGGACAAGGAGCCGGACGTGTGCCTTTTCGGAATCAGGCTCTGCCGAGGAAGAGATCCATGAGATGTTCCTCCTCTGGGCATGCCCGGGTCCTGAATCCTGTTGTGCCTCTGAATAGGCTGCAGGGGGACGGTGAAGACCAGCAACAGCTTTCAGGGCTGCCACCTTCCGTGTGGGACAAGGAGCCGGACGTGTGCCTTTTCGGAATCAGGCTCTGCCGAGGACGAGAGCCATGAGATGTTCCTCCTCTGGGCATGCCCGGGTCCCAGATCCTGTTGTGCCTGTGAATAGGCTGCAGGGGGACGGTGAAGACCAGCAACAGCTTTCAGGGCTGCCACCTTCCGTGTGGGACAAGGAGCCGGACGTGTGCCTTTTCGGAATCAGGCTCTGCCGAGGATGACAGCCATGAGATGTTCCTCCTCTCAGTAAGCCCGGGTCCCAGATCCTGTTGTACCTGTGAATAGGCTGCAGGGGGACGGTGAAGACCAGCAACAGCTTTCAGGGCTGCCACCTTCCGTGTGGGACAAGGAGCCGGACGTGTGCCTTTTCGGAATCAGGCTCTGCCGAGGACGAGATCCATTAGATGTTCCTCCTCTGGGCAAGCCCAGGTCCCAGATCCTGTTGTGCCTGTGAATAGGCTGCAGGGGGACGGTGAAGAGCAGCAACAACTTTCAGGTCTGCCACCTTCCGTGTGGGACAAGGAGCCGGACGTTTGCCTTTTCGGAATCAGGCTCTGCCGAGGACGAGAGCCATGAGATGTTCCTCCTCTGGGCATGCCCGGGTCCTGAATCCTGTTGTGCCTGTGAATAGGCTGCAGGGGGACGGTGAAGACCAGCAACAGCTTTCAGGGCTGCCACCTTCCGTGTGGGACAAGGAGCCGGACGTGTGCCTTTTCGGAATCAGGCTCTGCCGAGGACGAGAGCCATGAGATGTTCCTCCTCTGGGCATGCCCGGGTCCCAGATCCTGTTGTGCCTGTGAATAGGCTGCAGGGGGACGGTGAAGACCAGCAACAGCTTTCAGGGCTGCCACCTTCCGTGTGGGACAAGGAGCCGGACGTGTGCCTTTTCGGAATCAGGCTCTGCCGAGGACGAGAGCCATGAGATGTTCCTCCTCTGGGCATGCCCGGGTCCCAGATTCTGTTGTACCTGTGAATAGGCTGCAGGGGGACGGTGAAGACCAGCAACAGCTTTCAGGGCTGTCACCTTCCGTGTGGGACAAGGAGCCCGACGTGTGCCTTTTCGGAATCAGGCTCTGCCGAGGATGACAGCCATGAGATGTTCCTCCTCTCAGCAAGCCCGGGTCCCAGATCCTGTTGTACCTGTGAATAGGCTGCAGGGGGACGGTGAAGACCAGCAACAGCTTTCAGGGCTGCCACCTTCCGTGTGGGACAAGGAGCCGGACGTGTGCCTTTTCGGAATCAGGCTCTGCCGAGGACGAGAGCCATGAGATGTTCCTCCTCTTAGCAAGCCCGGGACCCAGATCCTGTTGTGCCTGTGAATAGGCTGCAGGGGGACGGTGAAGACCAGCAACAGCTTTCAGGGCTGCCACCTTCCGTGTGGGACAAGGAGCCGGACGTGTGCCTTTTCGGAATCAGGCTCTGCCGAGGAAGAGATCCATGAGATGTTCCTCCTCTGGGCATGCCCGGGTCCTGAATCCTGTTGTGCCTCTGAATAGGCTGCAGGGGGACGGTGAAGACCAGCAACAGCTTTCAGGGCTGCCACCTTCCGTGTGGGACAAGGAGCCGGACGTGTGCCTTTTCGGAATCAGGCTCTGCCGAGGACGAGAGCCATGAGATGTTCCTCCTCTGGGCATGCCCGGGTCCCAGATCCTGTTGTGCCTGTGAATAGGCTGCAGGGGGACGGTGAAGACCAGCAACAGCTTTCAGGGCTGCCACCTTCCGTGTGGGACAATGAGCCGGACGTGTGCCTTTTCGGAATCAGGCTCTGCCGAGGACGAGAGCCATGAGATGTTCCTCCTCTGGGCATGCCCGGGTCCCAGATCCTGTTGTGCCTGTGAATAGGCTGCAGGGGGACGGTAAAGACCAGCAACAGCTTTCAGGGCTGCCACCTTCCGTGTGGGACAAGGAGCCGGACGTGTGCCTTTTCGGAATCAGGCTCTGCCGAGGACGAGAGCCATGAGATGTTCCTCCTCTCAGCAAGCCCGGGTCCCAGATCCTGTTGTACCTGTGAATAGGCTGCAGGGGGACGGTGAAGACCAGCAACAGCTTTCAGGGCTGCCACCTTCCGTGTGGGACAAGGAGCCGGACGTGTGCCTTTTCGGAATCAGGCTCTGCCGAGGAAGAGATCCATGAGATGTTCCTCCTCTGGGCATGCCCGGGTCCTGAATCCTGTTGTGCCTGTGAATAGGCTGCAGGGGGACGGTGAAGACCAGCAACAGCTTTCAGGGCTGCCACCTTCCGTGTGGGACAAGGAGCCGGACGTGTGCCTTTTCGGAATCAGGCTCTGCCGAGGACGAGAGCCATGAGATGTTCCTCCTCTGGGCATGCCCGGGTCCCAGATCCTGTTGTGCCTGTGAATAGGCTGCAGGGGGACGGTGAAGACCAGCAACAGCTTTCAGGGCTGCCACCTTCCGTGTGGGACAAGGAGCCGGACGTGTGCCTTTTCGGAATCAGGCTCTGCCGAGGACGAGAGCCATGAGATGTTCCTCCTCTGGGCATGCCCGGGTCCCAGATTCTGTTGTTCCTGTGAATAGGCTGCAGGGGGACGGTGAAGACCAGCAACAGCTTTCAGGGCTGTCACCTTCCGTGTGGGACAAGGAGCCCGACGTGTGCCTTTTCGGAATCAGGCTCTGCCGAGGATGACAGCCATGAGATGTTCCTCCTCTCAGCAAGCCCGGGTCCCAGATCCTGTTGTACCTGTGAATAGGCTGCAGGGGGACGGTGAAGACCAGCAACAGCTTTCAGGGCTGCCACCTTCCGTGTGGGACAAGGAGCCGGACGTGTGCCTTTTCGGAATCAGGCTCTGCCGAGGACGAGAGCCATGAGATGTTCCTCCTCTTAGCAAGCCCGGGACCCAGATCCTGTTGTGCCTGTGAATAGGCTGCAGGGGGACGGTGAAGACCAGCAACAGCTTTCAGGGCTGCCACCTTCCGTGTGGGACAAGGAGCCGGACGTGTGCCTTTTCGGAATCAGGCTCTGCCGAGGAAGAGATCCATGAGATGTTCCTCCTCTGGGCATGCCCGGGTCCTGAATCCTGTTGTGCCTCTGAATAGGCTGCAGGGGGACGGTGAAGACCAGCAACAGCTTTCAGGGCTGCCACCTTCCGTGTGGGACAAGGAGCCGGACGTGTGCCTTTTCGGAATCAGGCTCTGCCGAGGACGAGAGCCATGAGATGTTCCTCCTCTGGGCATGCCCGGGTCCCAGATCCTGTTGTGCCTGTGAATAGGCTGCAGGGGGACGGTGAAGACCAGCAACAGCTTTCAGGGCTGCCACCTTCCGTGTGGGACAAGGAGCCGGACGTGTGCCTTTTCGGAATCAGGCTCTGCCGAGGACGAGAGCCATGAGATGTTCCTCCTCTGGGCATGCCCGGGTCCCAGATCCTGTTGTGCCTGTGAATAGGCTGCAGGGGGACGGTAAAGACCAGCAACAGCTTTCAGGGCTGCCACCTTCCGTGTGGGACAAGGAGCCGGACGTGTGCCTTTTCGGAATCAGGCTCTGCCGAGGATGAGAGCCATGAGATGTTCCTCCTCTCAGCAAGCACGGGTCCCATATCCTGTTGTACCTGTGAATAGGCTGCAGGGGGACGGTGAAGACCAGCAACAGCTTTCAGGGCTGCCACCTTCCGTGTGGGACAAGGAGCCAGACGTGTGCCTTTTCGGAATCAGGCTCTGCCGAGGACGAGAGCCATGAGATGTTCCTCATCTGGGCAAGCCCGGGTCCCAGATCCTGTTGTGCCTGTGAATAGGCTGCAGGGGGACGGTAAAGACCAGCAACAGCTTTCAGGGCTGCCACCTTCCGTGTGGGTCAAGGAGCCGGACGTGTGCCTTTTCGGAATCAGGCTCTGCCGAGGATGACAGCCATGAGATGTTCCTCCTCTCAGCAAGCCCGGGTCCCAGATCCTGTTGTACCTGTGAATAGGCTGCAGGGGGACGATGAAGACCAGCAACAGCTTTCAGGGCTGCCACCTTCCGTGTGGGACAAGGAGCCGGACGTGTGCCTTTTCGGAATCAGGCTCTGCCGAGGAAGAGATCCATGAGATGTTCCTCCTCTGGGCATGCCCGGGTCCTGAATCCTGTTGTGCCTGTGAATAGGCTGCAGGGGGACGGTGAAGACCAGCAACAGCTTTCAGGGCTGCCACCTTCCGTGTGGGACAAGGAGCCGGACGTGTGCCTTTTCGGAATCAGGCTCTGCCGAGGACGAGAGCCATGAGATGTTCCTCCTCTGGGCAAGCCCGGGTCCCAGATCCTGTTGTGCCTTTGAATAGGCTGCAGGGGGACGGTGAAGACCAGCAACATCTTTCAGGGCTGCCACCTTCCGTGTGGGACAAGGAGCCGGACGTGTGCCTTTTCGGAATCAGGCTCTGCCGAGGACGAGAGCCATGAGATGTTCCTCCTCTGGGCATGCCCGGTTAACAGACCCTGTTGTACCTGTGAATAGGCTGCAGGGGGATGGTGAAGACCAGCAACAGCTTTCAGGGCTGCCACCTTCCGTGTGGGACAAGGAGCCGGACGTGTGCCTTTTCGAAAGAGGCTCTGCCGAGGACGAGAGCCATGAGATGTTCCTCCTCTGGGCATGCCCGGGTCCCAGATCCTGTTGTGCCTGTGAATAGGCTGCAGGGGGACGGTGAGGACGAGCAACAGCTTTCAGGGCTGCCACCTTCCGTGTGGGACAAGGAGCCGGACGTGTGCCTTTTTGGAATCAGGCTCTGCCGAGGACGAGATCCATGAGATGTTCCTCCTCTGGGCATGCCCGGGTCCCAGATGCTGTTGTGCCTGTGAATAGGCTGCAGGGGGACGGTGAAGACCAGCAACATCTTTCAGGGCTGCCACCTTCCGTGTGGGACAAGGAGCCGGACGTGTGCCTTTTCGGAATCAGGCTCTACCGAGGACGAGAGCCATGAGATGTTCCTCCTCTGGGCAAGCCCAGGTCCCAGATCCTGTTGTGCCTGTGAATAGGCTGCAGGGGGACGGTAAAGACCAGCAACAACTTTCAGGGCTGCCACCTTCCGTGTGGGACAAGGAGCCGGACGTGTGCCTTTTCGGAATCAGGCTCTACCGAGGACGAGAGCCATGAGATGTTCCTCCTCTGGGCAAGCCCGGGTCCCAGATCCTGTTGTACCTGTGAATAGTCTGCAGGGGGACGGTGAAGACCAGCAACAGCTTTCAGGGCTGCCACCTTCCGTGTGGGACAAGGAGCCGGACGTGTGCCTTTTCGGAATCAGGCTCTGCCGAGGACGAGAGCCATGAGATGTTCCTCCTCTGGGCATGCCCGGGTCCTGAATCCTGTTGTGCCTCTGAATAGGCTGCAGGGGGACGGTGAAGACCAGCAACATCTTTCAGGGCTGCCACCTTCCGTGTGGGACAAGGAGCCGGACGTGTGCCTTTTCTGAATCAGGCTCTGCCGAGGACGAGAGCCATGAGATGTTCCTCCTCTGGGCAAGCCCAGGTCCTAGATCCTGTTGTGCCTGTGAATAGGCTGCAGGGGGACGGTGAAGACCAGCAACAGCTTTCAGGGCTGCCACCTTCCGTGTGGGACAAGGAGCCGGACGTGTGCCTTTTCGGAATCAGGCTCTACCGAGGACGAGAGCCATGAGATGTTCCTCCTCTCAGCAAGCCCGGGTCCCAGATCCTGTTGTACCTGTGAATAGGCTTCAGGGGGACGGTGAAGACCAGCAACATCTTTCAGGGCTGCCACCTTCCGTGTGGGACAAGGAGCCGGACGTGTGCCTTTTCGGAATCAGGCTCTGCCGAGGACGAGAGCCATGAGATGTTCCTTCTCTGGGCATGCCCGGGTCCTGAATCCTGTGTGCCTGTGAATAGGCTGCAGGGGGACGGTGAAGACCAGCAACAGCTTTCAGGGCTGCCACCTTCCGTGTGGGACAAGGAGCCGGACGTGTGCCTTTTCGAAAGAGGCTCTTCCGAGGACGAGAGCCATGAGATGTTCCTCCTCTGGGCATGCCCGGGTCCCAGATCCTGTTGTGCCTGTGAATAGGCTGCAGGGGGACGGTGAGGACCAGCAACAGCTTTCAGGGCTGCCACCTTCCGTGTGGGACAAGGAGCCGGACGTGTGCCTTTTCGGAATCAGGCTCTGCCGAGGACGAGATCCATGAGATGTTCCTCCTCTGGGCAAGCCCAGGTCCCAGATCCTGTTGTGCCTGTGAATAGGCTGCAGGGGGACGGTGAAGACCAGCAACAGCTTTCAGGGCTGCCACCTTCCGTGTGGGACAAGGAGCCGGACGTGTGCCTTTTCGGAATCAGGCTCTGCCGAGGACGAGAGCCATGAGATGTTCCTCCTCTCAGCAAGCCCGGGTCCCAGATCCTGTTGTACCTGTGAATAGTCTGCAGGGGGACGGTGAAGACCAGCAACAGCTTTCAGGGCTGCCACCTTCCGTGTGGGACAAGGAGCCGGACGTGTGCCTTTTCGGAATCAGGCTCTGCCGAGGACGAGAGCCATGAGATGTTCCTTCTCTGGGCATGCCCGGGTCCTGAATCCTGTGTGCCTGTGAATAGGCTGCAGGGGGACGGTGAAGACCAGCAACAGCTTTCAGGGCTGCCACCTTCCGTGTGGGACAAGGAGCCGGACGTGTGCCTTTTCGAAAGAGGCTCTTCCGAGGACGAGAGCCATGAGATGTTCCTCCTCTGGGCAAGCCCAGGTCCCAGATCCTGTTGTGCCTGTGAATAGGCTGCAGGGGGACGGTGAGGACCAGCAACAGCTTTCAGGGCTGCCACCTTCCGTGTGGGACAAGGAGCCGGACGTGTGCCTTTTCGGAATCAGGCTCTGCCGAGGACGAGATCCATGAGATGTTCCTCCTCTGGGCAAGCCCAGGTCCCAGATCCTGTTGTGCCTGTGAATAGGCTGCAGGGGGACGGTGAAGACCAGCAACAACTTTCAGGGCTGCCACCTTCCGTGTGGGACAAGGAGCCGGACGTGTGCCTTTTCGGAATCAGGCTCTACCGAGGACGAGAGCCATGAGATGTTCCTCCTCTCAGCAAGCCCGGGTCCCAGATCCTGTTGTACCTGTGAATAGTCTGCAGGGGGACGGTGAAGACCAGCAACAGCTTTCAGGGCTGCCACCTTCCGTGTGGGACAAGGAGCCGGACGTGTGCCTTTTCTGAATCAGGCTCTGCCGAGGACGAGAGCCATGAGATGTTCCTCCTCTGGGCATGCCCGGGTCCTGAATCCTGTTGTGCCTCTGAATAGGCTGCAGGGGGACGGTGAAGACCAGCAACATCTTTCAGGGCTGCCACCTTCCGTGTGGGACAAGGAGCCGGACGTGTGCCTTTTCGGAATCAGGCTCTGCCGAGGACGAGAGCCATGAGATGTTCCTCCTCTGGGCATGCCCGGTTAACAGATCCTGTTGTACCTGTGAATAGGCTGCAGGGGGATGGTGAAGACCAGCAACAGCTTTCAGGGCTGCCACCTTCCGTGTGGGACAAGGAGCCGGACGTGTGCCTTTTCGGAATCAGGCTCTGCCGAGGACGAGAGCCATGAGATGTTCCTCCTCTGGGCATGCCCGGGTCCCAGATCCTGTTGTGCCTCTGAATAGGCTGCAGGGGGACGGTGAAGACCAGCAACAGCTTTCAGGGCTGCCACCTTCCGTGTGGGACAAGGAGCCGGACGTGTGCCTTTTCGGAATCAGGCTCTGCCGAGGACGAGAGCCATGAGATGTTCCTCCTCTGGGCAAGCCCAGGTCCCAGATCCTGTTGTACCTGTGAATAGGCTGCAGGGGGACGGTGAAGACCAGCAACAGCTTTCAGGGCTGCCACCTTCCGTGTGGGACAAGGAGCCGGACGTGTGCCTTTTCGGAATCAGGCTCTGCCGAGGACGAGAGCCATGAGATGTTCCTCCTCTGGGCATGCCCGGGCCCTGAATCCTGTTGTGCCTGTGAATAGGCTGCAGGGGGACGGTGAAGACCAGCAACATCTTTCAGGGCTGCCACCTACCGTGTGGGACAAGGAGCCGGACGTGTGCCTTTTCGGAATCAGGCTCTGCCGAGGACGAGAGCCATGAGATGTTCCTCCTCTGGGCATGCCCGGTTAACAGATCCTGTTGTACCTGTGAATAGGCTGCAGGGGGATGGTGAAGACCAGCAACAGCTTTCAGGGCTGCCACCTTCCGTGTGGGACAAGGAGCCGGACGTGTGCCTTTTCGGAATCAGGCTCTGCCGAGGACGAGAGCCATGAGATGTTCCTCCTCTCAGCAAGCCCAGGTCCCAGATCCTGTTGTGCCTGTGAATAGGCTGCAGGGGGACGGTAAAGACCAGCAACAGCTTTCAGGGCTGCCACCTTCCGTGTGGGACAAGGAGCCGGACGTGTGCCTTTTCGGAATCAGGCTCTGCCGAGGAAGAGATCCATGAGATGTTCCTCCTCTGGGCATGCCCGGGTCCTGAATCCTGTGTGCCTGTGAATAGGCTGCAGGGGGACGGTGAAGACCAGCAACAGCTTTCAGGGCTGCCACCTTCCGTGTGGGACAAGGAGCCGGACGTGTGCCTTTTCGGAATCAGGCTCTGCCGAGGACGAGAGCCATGAGATGTTCCTCCTCTGGGCATGCCCGGGTCCCAGATCCTGTTGTGCCTGTGAATAGGCTGCAGGGGGACGGTGAAGACCAGCAACAGCTTTCAGGGCTGCCACCTTCCGTGTGGGACAAGGAGCCGGACGTGTGCCTTTTCGGAATCAGGCTCTGCCGAGGATGACAGCCATGAGATGTTCCTCCTCTCAGCAAGCCCGGGTCCCAGATCCTGTTGTACCTGTGAATAGGCTGCAGGGGGACGGTGAAGACCAGCAACAGCTTTCAGGGCTGCCACCTTCCGTGTGGGACAAGGAGCCGGACGTGTGCCTTTTCGGAATCAGGCTCTGCCGAGGACGAGAGCCATGAGATGTTCCTCCTCTTAGCAAGCCCGGGACCCAGATCCTGTTGTGCCTGTGAATAGGCTGCAGGGGGACGGTGAAGACCAGCAACAGCTTTCAGGGCTGCCACCTTCCGTGTGGGACAAGGAGCCGGACGTGTGCCTTTTCGGAATCAGGCTCTGCCGAGGAAGAGATCCATGAGATGTTCCTCCTCTGGGCATGCCCGGGTCCTGAATCCTGTTGTGCCTCTGAATAGGCTGCAGGGGGACGGTGAAGACCAGCAACAGCTTTCAGGGCTGCCACCTTCCGTGTGGGACAAGGAGCCGGACGTGTGCCTTTTCGGAATCAGGCTCTGCCGAGGACGAGAGCCATGAGATGTTCCTCCTCTGGGCATGCCCGGGTCCCAGATCCTGTTGTGCCTGTGAATAGGCTGCAGGGGGACGGTGAAGACCAGCAACAGCTTTCAGGGCTGCCACCTTCCGTGTGGGACAATGAGCCGGACGTGTGCCTTTTCGGAATCAGGCTCTGCCGAGGACGAGAGCCATGAGATGTTCCTCCTCTGGGCATGCCCGGGTCCCAGATCCTGTTGTGCCTGTGAATAGGCTGCAGGGGGACGGTAAAGACCAGCAACAGCTTTCAGGGCTGCCACCTTCCGTGTGGGACAAGGAGCCGGACGTGTGCCTTTTCGGAATCAGGCTCTGCCGAGGATGAGAGCCATGAGATGTTCCTCCTCTCAGCAAGCCCGGGTCCCAGATCCTGTTGTACCTGTGAATAGGCTGCAGGGGGACGGTGAAGACCAGCAACAGCTTTCAGGGCTGCCACCTTCCGTGTGGGACAAGGAGCCGGACGTGTGCCTTTTCGGAATCAGGCTCTGCCGAGGAAGAGATCCATGAGATGTTCCTCCTCTGGGCATGCCCGGGTCCTGAATCCTGTTGTGCCTGTGAATAGGCTGCAGGGGGACGGTGAAGACCAGCAACAGCTTTCAGGGCTGCCACCTTCCGTGTGGGACAAGGAGCCGGACGTGTGCCTTTTCGGAATCAGGCTCTGCCGAGGACGAGAGCCATGAGATGTTCCTCCTCTGGGCATGCCCGGGTCCCAGATCCTGTTGTGCCTGTGAATAGGCTGCAGGGGGACGGTGAAGACCAGCAACAGCTTTCAGGGCTGCCACCTTCCGTGTGGGACAAGGAGCCGGACGTGTGCCTTTTCGGAATCAGGCTCTGCCGAGGACGAGAGCCATGAGATGTTCCTCCTCTGGGCATGCCCGGGTCCCAGATTCTGTTGTACCTGTGAATAGGCTGCAGGGGGACGGTGAAGACCAGCAACAGCTTTCAGGGCTGCCACCTTCCGTGTGGGACAAGGAGCCCGACGTGTGCCTTTTCGGAATCAGGCTCTGCCGAGGATGACAGCCATGAGATGTTCCTCCTCTCAGCAAGCCCGGGTCCCAGATCCTGTTGTACCTGTGAATAGGCTGCAGGGGGACGGTGAAGACCAGCAACAGCTTTCAGGGCTGCCACCTTCCGTGTGGGACAAGGAGCCGGACGTGTGCCTTTTCGGAATCAGGCTCTGCCGAGGACGAGAGCCATGAGATGTTCCTCCTCTTAGCAAGCCCGGGACCCAGATCCTGTTGTGCCTGTGAATAGGCTGCAGGGGGACGGTGAAGACCAGCAACAGCTTTCAGGGCTGCCACCTTCCGTGTGGGACAAGGAGCCGGACGTGTGCCTTTTCGGAATCAGGCTCTGCCGAGGAAGAGATCCATGAGATGTTCCTCCTCTCGGCATGCCCGGGTCCTGAATCCTGTTGTGCCTCTGAATAGGCTGCAGGGGGACGGTGAAGACCAGCAACAGCTTTCAGGGCTGCCACCTTCCGTGTGGGACAAGGAGCCGGACGTGTGCCTTTTCGGAATCAGGCTCTGCCGAGGACGAGAGCCATGAGATGTTCCTCCTCTGGGCATGCCCGGGTCCCAGATCCTGTTGTGCCTGTGAATAGGCTGCAGGGGGACGGTGAAGACCAGCAACAGCTTTCAGGGCTGCCACCTTCCGTGTGGGACAAGGAGCCGGACGTGTGCCTTTTCGGAATCAGGCTCTGCCGAGGACGAGAGCCATGAGATGTTCCTCCTCTGGGCATGCCCGGGTCCCAGATCCTGTTGTGCCTGTGAATAGGCTGCAGGGGGACGGTAAAGACCAGCAACAGCTTTCAGGGCTGCCACCTTCCGTGTGGGACAAGGAGCCGGACGTGTGCCTTTTCGGAATCAGGCTCTGCCGAGGATGAGAGCCATGAGATGTTCCTCCTCTCAGCAAGCACGGGTCCCATATCCTGTTGTACCTGTGAATAGGCTGCAGGGGGACGGTGAAGACCAGCAACAGCTTTCAGGGCTGCCACCTTCCGTGTGGGACAAGGAGCCAGACGTGTGCCTTTTCGGAATCAGGCTCTGCCGAGGACGAGAGCCATGAGATGTTCCTCATCTGGGCAAGCCCGGGTCCCAGATCCTGTTGTGCCTGTGAATAGGCTGCAGGGGGACGGTAAAGACCAGCAACAGCTTTCAGGGCTGCCACCTTCCGTGTGGGTCAAGGAGCCGGACGTGTGCCTTTTCGGAATCAGGCTCTGCCGAGGATGACAGCCATGAGATGTTCCTCCTCTCAGCAAGCCCGGGTCCCAGATCCTGTTGTACCTGTGAATAGGCTGCAGGGGGACGATGAAGACCAGCAACAGCTTTCAGGGCTGCCACCTTCCGTGTGGGACAAGGAGCCGGACGTGTGCCTTTTCGGAATCAGGCTCTGCCGAGGAAGAGATCCATGAGATGTTCCTCCTCTGGGCATGCCCGGGTCCTGAATCCTGTTGTGCCTGTGAATAGGCTGCAGGGGGACGGTGAAGACCAGCAACAGCTTTCAGGGCTGCCACCTTCCGTGTGGGACAAGGAGCCGGACGTGTGCCTTTTCGGAATCAGGCTCTGCCGAGGACGAGAGCCATGAGATGTTCCTCCTCTGGGCAAGCCCGGGTCCCAGATCCTGTTGTGCCTTTGAATAGGCTGCAGGGGGACGGTGAAGACCAGCAACATCTTTCAGGGCTGCCACCTTCCGTGTGGGACAAGGAGCCGGACGTGTGCCTTTTCGGAATCAGGCTCTGCCGAGGACGAGAGCCATGAGATGTTCCTCCTCTGGGAATGCCCGGTTAACAGACCCTGTTGTACCTGTGAATAGGCTGCAGGGGGATGGTGAAGACCAGCAACAGCTTTCAGGGCTGCCACCTTCCGTGTGGGACAAGGAGCCGGACGTGTGCCTTTTCGAAAGAGGCTCTGCCGAGGACGAGAGCCATGAGATGTTCCTCCTCTGGGCATGCCCGGGTCCCAGATCCTGTTGTGCCTGTGAATAGGCTGCAGGGGGACGGTGAGGACGAGCAAAAGCTTTCAGGGCTGCCACCTTCCGTGTGGGACAAGGAGCCGGACGTGTGCCTTTTTGGAATCAGGCTCTGCCGAGGACGAGATCCATGAGATGTTCCTCCTCTGGGCATGCCCGGGTCCCAGATGCTGTTGTGCCTGTGAATAGGCTGCAGGGGGACGGTGAAGACCAGCAACATCTTTCAGGGCTGCCACCTTCCGTGTGGGACAAGGAGCCGGACGTGTGCCTTTTCGGAATCAGGCTCTACCGAGGACGAGAGCCATGAGATGTTCCTCCTCTGGGCAAGCCCAGGTCCCAGATCCTGTTGTGCCTGTGAATAGGCTGCAGGGGGACGGTAAAGACCAGCAACAACTTTCAGGGCTGCCACCTTCCGTGTGGGACAAGGAGCCGGACGTGTGCCTTTTCGGAATCAGGCTCTACCGAGGACGAGAGCCATGAGATGTTCCTCCTCTGGGCAAGCCCGGGTCCCAGATCCTGTTGTACCTGTGAATAGTCTGCAGGGGGACGGTGAAGACCAGCAACAGCTTTCAGGGCTGCCACCTTCCGTGTGGGACAAGGAGCCGGACGTGTGCCTTTTCGGAATCAGGCTCTGCCGAGGACGAGAGCCATGAGATGTTCCTCCTCTGGGCATGCCCGGGTCCTGAATCCTGTTGTGCCTCTGAATAGGCTGCAGGGGGACGGTGAAGACCAGCAACATCTTTCAGGGCTGCCACCTTCCGTGTGGGACAAGGAGCCGGACGTGTGCCTTTTCTGAATCAGGCTCTGCCGAGGACGAGAGCCATGAGATGTTCCTCCTCTGGGCAAGCCCAGGTCCTAGATCCTGTTGTGCCTGTGAATAGGCTGCAGGGGGACGGTGAAGACCAGCAACAGCTTTCAGGGCTGCCACCTTCCGTGTGGGACAAGGAGCCGGACGTGTGCCTTTTCGGAATCAGGCTCTACCGAGGACGAGAGCCATGAGATGTTCCTCCTCTCAGCAAGCCCGGGTCCCAGATCCTGTTGTACCTGTGAATAGGCTTCAGGGGGACGGTGAAGACCAGCAACATCTTTCAGGGCTGCCACCTTCCGTGTGGGACAAGGAGCCGGACGTGTGCCTTTTCGGAATCAGGCTCTGCCGAGGACGAGAGCCATGAGATGTTCCTTCTCTGGGCATGCCCGGGTCCTGAATCCTGTGTGCCTGTGAATAGGCTGCAGGGGGACGGTGAAGACCAGCAACAGCTTTCAGGGCTGCCACCTTCCGTGTGGGACAAGGAGCCGGACGTGTGCCTTTTCGAAAGAGGCTCTTCCGAGGACGAGAGCCATGAGATGTTCCTCCTCTGGGCATGCCCGGGTCCCAGATCCTGTTGTGCCTGTGAATAGGCTGCAGGGGGACGGTGAGGACCAGCAACAGCTTTCAGGGCTGCCACCTTCCGTGTGGGACAAGGAGCCGGACGTGTGCCTTTTCGGAATCAGGCTCTGCCGAGGACGAGATCCATGAGATGTTCCTCCTCTGGGCAAGCCCAGGTCCCAGATCCTGTTGTGCCTGTGAATAGGCTGCAGGGGGACGGTGAAGACCAGCAACAACTTTCAGGGCTGCCACCTTCCGTGTGGGACAAGGAGCCGGACGTGTGCCTTTTCGGAATCAGGCTCTGCCGAGGACGAGAGCCATGAGATGTTCCTCCTCTCAGCAAGCCCGGGTCCCAGATCCTGTTGTACCTGTGAATAGTCTGCAGGGGGACGGTGAAGACCAGCAACAGCTTTCAGGGCTGCCACCTTCCGTGTGGGACAAGGAGCCGGACGTGTGCCTTTTCGGAATCAGGCTCTGCCGAGGACGAGAGCCATGAGATGTTCCTTCTCTGGGCATGCCCGGGTCCTGAATCCTGTGTGCCTGTGAATAGGCTGCAGGGGGACGGTGAAGACCAGCAACAGCTTTCAGGGCTGCCACCTTCCGTGTGGGACAAGGAGCCGGACGTGTGCCTTTTCGAAAGAGGCTCTTCCGAGGACGAGAGCCATGAGATGTTCCTCCTCTGGGCAAGCCCAGGTCCCAGATCCTGTTGTGCCTGTGAATAGGCTGCAGGGGGACGGTGAGGACCAGCAACAGCTTTCAGGGCTGCCACCTTCCGTGTGGGACAAGGAGCCGGACGTGTGCCTTTTCGGAATCAGGCTCTGCCGAGGACGAGATCCATGAGATGTTCCTCCTCTGGGCAAGCCCAGGTCCCAGATCCTGTTGTGCCTGTGAATAGGCTGCAGGGGGACGGTGAAGACCAGCAACAACTTTCAGGGCTGCCACCTTCCGTGTGGGACAAGGAGCCGGACGTGTGCCTTTTCGGAATCAGGCTCTACCGAGGACGAGAGCCATGAGATGTTCCTCCTCTCAGCAAGCCCGGGTCCCAGATCCTGTTGTACCTGTGAATAGTCTGCAGGGGGACGGTGAAGACCAGCAACAGCTTTCAGGGCTGCCACCTTCCGTGTGGGACAAGGAGCCGGACGTGTGCCTTTTCTGAATCAGGCTCTGCCGAGGACGAGAGCCATGAGATGTTCCTCCTCTGGGCATGCCCGGGTCCTGAATCCTGTTGTGCCTCTGAATAGGCTGCAGGGGGACGGTGAAGACCAGCAACATCTTTCAGGGCTGCCACCTTCCGTGTGGGACAAGGAGCCGGACGTGTGCCTTTTCGGAATCAGGCTCTGCCGAGGACGAGAGCCATGAGATGTTCCTCCTCTGGGCATGCCCGGTTAACAGATCCTGTTGTACCTGTGAATAGGCTGCAGGGGGATGGTGAAGACCAGCAACAGCTTTCAGGGCTGCCACCTTCCGTGTGGGACAAGGAGCCGGACGTGTGCCTTTTCGGAATCAGGCTCTGCCGAGGACGAGAGCCATGAGATGTTCCTCCTCTGGGCATGCCCGGGTCCCAGATCCTGTTGTGCCTCTGAATAGGCTGCAGGGGGACGGTGAAGACCAGCAACAGCTTTCAGGGCTGCCACCTTCCGTGTGGGACAAGGAGCCGGACGTGTGCCTTTTCGGAATCAGGCTCTGCCGAGGATGACAGCCATGAGATGTTCCTCCTCTCAGCAAGCCCGGGTCCCAGATCCTGTTGTACCTGTGAATAGGCTGCAGGGGGACGGTGAAGACCAGCAACAGCTTTCAGGGCTGCCACCTTCCGTGTGGGACAAGGAGCCGGACGTGTGCCTTTTCGGAATCAGGCTCTGCCGAGGACGAGAGCCATGAGATGTTCCTCCTCTGGGCAAGCCCGGATCCCAGATCGTGTTGTACCTGTGAATAGGCTGCAGGGGGACGGTGAAGACCAGCAACAGCTTTCAGGGCTGCCACCTTCCGTGTGGGACAAGGAGCCGGACGTGTGCCTTTTCGGAATCAGGCTCTGCCGAGGACGAGAGCCATGAGATGTTCCTCCTCTGGGCATGCCCGGGCCCTGAATCCTGTTGTGCCTGTGAATAGGCTGCAGGGGGACGGTGAAGACCAGCAACAGCTTTCAGGGCTGCCACCTACCGTGTGGGACAAGGAGCCGGACGTGTGCCTTTTCGGAATCAGGCTCTGCCGAGGACGAGAGCCATGAGATGTTCCTCCTCTGGGCATGCCCGGTTAACAGATCCTGTTGTACCTGTGAATAGGCTGCAGGGGGATGGTGAAGACCAGCAACAGCTTTCAGGGCTGCCACCTTCCGTGTGGGACAAGGAGCCGGACGTGTGCCTTTTCGGAATCAGGCTCTGCCGAGGACGAGAGCCATGAGATGTTCCTCCTCTCAGCAAGCCCAGGTCCCAGATCCTGTTGTGCCTGTGAATAGGCTGCAGGGGGACGGTAAAGACCAGCAACAGCTTTCAGGGCTGCCACCTTCCGTGTGGGACAAGGAGCCGGACGTGTGCCTTTTCGGAATCAGGCTCTGCCGAGGAAGAGATCCATGAGATGTTCCTCCTCTGGGCATGCCCGGGTCCTGAATCCTGTTGTGCCTGTGAATAGGCTGCAGGGGGACGGTGAAGACCAGCAACAGCTTTCAGGGCTGCCACCTTCCGTGTGGGACAAGGAGCCGGACGTGTGCCTTTTCGGAATCAGGCTCTGCCGAGGACGAGAGCCATGAGATGTTCCTCCTCTGGGCATGCCCGGGTCCCAGATCCTGTTGTGCCTGTGAATAGGCTGCAGGGGGACGGTGAAGACCAGCAACAGCTTTCAGGGCTGCCACCTTCCGTGTGGGACAAGGAGCCGGACGTGTGCCTTTTCGGAATCAGGCTCTGCCGAGGATGACAGCCATGAGATGTTCCTCCTCTCAGCAAGCCCGGGTCCCAGATCCTGTTGTACCTGTGAATAGGCTGCAGGGGGACGGTGAAGACCAGCAACAGCTTTCAGGGCTGCCACCTTCCGTGTGGGACAAGGAGCCGGACGTGTGCCTTTTCGGAATCAGGCTCTGCCGAGGACGAGAGCCATGAGATGTTCCTCCTCTGGGCATGCCCGGTTCCCAGATCCTGTTGTACCTGTGAATAGGCTGCAGGGGGACGGTGAAGACCAGCAACAGCTTTCAGGGCTGCCACCTTCCGTGTGGACACGGAGCCGGACGTGTGCCTTTTCGGAATCAGGCTCTGCCGAGGACGAGAGCCATGAGATGTTCCTCCTCTGGGCAAGCCCAGGTCCCAGATCCTGTTGTGCCTGTGAATAGGCTGCAGGGGGACGGTAAAGACCAGCAACAGCTTTCAGGGCTGACACCTTCCGTGTGGGACAAGGAGCCGGACGTGTGCCTTTTCGGAATCAGGCTCTGCCGAGGATGAGAGCCATGAGATGTTCCTCCTCTCAGCAAGCACGGGTCCCAGATCCTGTTGTACCTGTGAATAGGCTGCAGGGGGACGGTGAAGACCAGCAACAGCTTTCAGGGCTGCCACCTTCCGTGTGGGACAATGAGCCAGACGTGTGCCTTTTCGGAATCAGGCTCTGCCGAGGACGAGAGCCATGAGATGTTCCTCCTCTGGGCATGCCCGGGTCCCAGATCCTGTTGTGCCTGTGAATAGGCTGCAGGGGGACGGTGAAGATCAGCAACAGCTTTCAGGGCTGCCACCTTCCGTGTGGGACAAGGAGCCGGACGTGTGCCTTTTCGGAATCAGGCTCTGCCGAGGATGACAGCCATGAGATGTTCCTCCTCTCGGCAAGACCGGGTCCCAGATCCTGTTGTACCTGTGAATAGGCTGCAGGGGGACGGTGAAGACCAGCAACAGCTTTCAGGGCTGCCACCTTCCGTGTGGGACAAGGAGCCGGACGTGTGCCTTTTCGGAATCAGGCTCTGCCGAGGACGAGAGCCATGAGATGTTCCTCCTCTGGGCAAGCCCGGGTCCCAGATCCTGTTGTACCTGTGAATAGGCTTCAGGGGGACGGTGAAGACCAGCAACAGCTTTCAGGGCTGCCACCTTCCGTGTGGGACAAGGAGCCGGACGTGTGCCTTTTCGGAATCAGGCTCTGCCGAGGACGAGAGCCATGAGATGTTCCTTCTCTGGGCATGCCCGGGTCCTGAATCCTGTTGTGCCTGTGAATAGGCTGCAGGGGGACGGTGAAGACCAGCAACAGCTTTCAGGGCTGCCACCTTCCGTGTGGGACAAGGAGCCGGACGTGTGCCTTTTCGGAATCAGGCTCTGCCGAGGACGAGAGCCATGAGATGTTCCTCCTCTGGGCAAGCCCGGGTCCCAGATCCTGTTGTGCCTGTGAATAGGCTGCAGGGGGACAGTGAAGACCAGCAACAGCTTTCAGGGCTGCCACCTTCCGTGTGGGACAAGGAGCCGGACGTGTGCCTTTTCGGAATCAGGCTCTGCCGAGGACGAGAGCCATGAGATGTTCCTCCTCTGGGCAAGCCCAGGTCCCAGATCCTGTTGTGCCTGTGAATAGGCTGCAGGGGGACGGTGAAGACCAGCAACAGCTTTCAGGGCTGCCACCTTCCGTGTGGGACAAGGAGCCGGACGTGTGCCTTTTTGGAATCAGGCTCTGCCGAGGACGAGAGCCATGAGATGTTCCTTCTCTGGGCATGCCCGGGTCCTGAATCCTGTTGTGCCTGTGAATAGGCTGCAGGGGGACGGTGAAGACCAGCAACAGCTTTCAGGGCTGCCACCTTCCGTGTGGGACAAGGAGCCGGACGTGTGCCTTTTCGGAATCAGGCTCTGCCGAGGACGAGAGCCATGAGATGTTCCTCCTCTGGGCAAGCCCGGGTCCCAGATCCTGTTGTGCCTGTGAATAGGCTGCAGGGGGACAGTGAAGACCAGCAACAGCTTTCAGGGCTGCCACCTTCCGTGTGGGACAAGGAGCCGGACGTGTGCCTTTTCGGAATCAGGCTCTGCCGAGGATGACAGCCATGAGATGTTCCTCCTCTCAGCAAGCCCGGGTCCCAGATCCTGTTGTACCTGTGAATAGGCTGCAGGGGGACGGTGAAGACCAGCAACAGCTTTCAGGGCTGCCACCTTCCGTGTGGGACAAGGAGCCGGACGTGTGCCTTTTTGGAATCAGGCTCTGCCGAAGAAGAGATCCATTAGATGTTCCTCCTCTGGGCATGCCCAGGTCCCGAATCCTGTTGTGCCTGTGAATAGGCTGCAGGGGGACGGTGAAGACCAGCAACAGCTTTCAGGGCTGCCACCTTCCGTGTGGGACAAGGAGCCGGACGTGTGCCTTTTCGGAATCAGGCTCTGCCGAGGACGAGAGCCATGAGATGTTCCTCCTCTGGGCAAGCCCGGGTCCCAGATCCTGTTGTGCCTGTGAATAGGCTGCAGGGGGATGGTGAAGACCAGCAACAGCTTTCAGGGCTGCCACCTTCCGTGTGGGACAAGGAGCCGGACGTGTGCCTTTTCGGAATCAGGCTCTGCCGAGGACGAGATCCATGAGATGTTCCTCCTCTGGGCATGCCCGGGTCCTGAATCCTGTTGTGCCTCTGAATAGGCTGCAGGGGGACGGTGAAGACCAGCAACAGCTTTCAGGGCTGCCACCTTCCGTGTGGGACAAGGAGCCGGACGTGTGCCTTTTCGGAATCAGGCTCTGCCGAGGACGAGAGCCATGAGATGTTCCTCCTCTGGGCATGCCCGGTTCCCAGATCCTGTTGTACCTGTGAATAGGCTGCAGGGGGACGGTGAAGACCAGCAACAGCTTTCAGGGCTGCCACCTTCCGTGTGGGACAAGGAGCCGGACGTGTGCCTTTTCGGAATCAGGCTCTGCCGAGGACGAGAGCCATGAGATGTTCCTCCTCTCAGCAAGCCCAGGTCCCAGATCCTGTTGTGCCTGTGAATAGGCTGCAGGGGGATGGTGAAGACCAGCAACAGCTTTCAGGGCTGCCACCTTCCGTGTGGGACAAGGAGCCAGACGTGTGCCTTTTCGGAATCAGGCTCTGCCGAGGACGAGAGCCATGAGATGTTCCTCCTCTGGGCATGCCCGGGTCCCAGATCCTGTTGTGCCTGTGAATAGGCTGCAGGGGGACGGTGAAGACCAGCAACAGCTTTCAGGGCTGCCACCTTCCGTGTGGGACAAGGATCCGGACGTGTGCCTTTTCGGAATCAGGCTCTGCCGAGGATGACAGCCATGAGATGTTCCTCCTCTCAGCAAGCCCGGGTCCCAGATCCTGTTGTACCTGTGAATAGGCTGCAGGGGGACGGTGAAGACCAGCAACAGCTTTCAGGGCTGCCACCTTCCGTGTGGGACAAGGAGCCGGACGTGTGCCTTTTCGGAATCAGGCTCTGCCGAGGACGAGAGCCATGAGATGTTCCTCCTCTGGGCAAGCCCGGGTCCCAGATCCTGTTGTACCTGTGAATAGGCTTCAGGGGGACGGTGAAGACCAGCAACATCTTTCAGGGCTGCAACCTTCCGTGTGGGACAAGGATCCGGACGTGTGCCTTTTCGGAATCAGGCTCTGCCGAGGACGAGAGCCATGAGATGTTCCTTCTCTGGGCATGCCCGGGTCCTGAATCCTGTGTCCTGTGAATAGGCTGCAGGGGGACGGTGAAGACCAGCAACAGCTTTCAGGGCTGCCACCTTCCGTGTGGGACAAGGAGCCGGACGTGTGCCTTTTCGGAATCAGGCTCTGCCGAGGACGAGATCCATGAGATGTTCCTCCTCTGGGCATGCCCTGGTCCCAGATCCTGTTGTGCCTGTGAATAGGCTGCAGGGGGACGGTGAAGACCAGCAACATCTTTCAGGGCTGCCACCTTCCGTGTGGGACAAGGAGCCGGACGTGTGCCTTTTCGGAATCAGGCTCTGCCGAGGACGAGAGCCATGAGATGTTCCTCCTCTGGGCATGCCCGGTTAACAGATCCTGTTGTACCTGTGAATAGGCTGCAGGGGGACGGTGAAGACCAGCAACATCTTTCAGGGCTGCCACCTACCGTGTGGGACAAGGAGCCGGACGTGTGCCTTTTCGGAATCAGGCTCTGCCGAGGACGAGAGCCATGAGATGTTCCTTCTCTGGGCATGCCCGGGTCCTGAATCCTGTTGTGCCTGTGAATAGGCTGCAGGGGGACGGTGAAGACCAGCAACAGCTTTCAGGGCTGCCACCTTCCGTGTGGGACAAGGAGCCGGACGTGTGCCTTTTCGGAATCAGGCTCTGCCGAGGACGAGAGCCATGAGATGTTCCTCCTCTGGGCAAGCCCGGGTCCCAGATCCTGTTGTGCCTGTGAATAGGCTGCAGGGGGACAGTGAAGACCAGCAACAGCTTTCAGGGCTGCCACCTTCCGTGTGGGACAAGGAGCCGGATGTGTGCCTTTTCGGAATCAGGCTCTGCCGAGGACGAGAGCCATGAGATGTTCCTCCTCTGGGCAAGCCCAGGTCCCAGATCCTGTTGTGCCTGTGAATAGGCTGCAGGGGGACGGTGAAGACCAGCAACAGCTTTCAGGGCTGCCACCTTCCGTGTGGGACAAGGAGCCGGACGTGTGCCTTTTTGGAATCAGGCTCTGCCGAAGAAGAGATCCATTAGATGTTCCTCCTCTGGGCATGCCCAGGTCCCGAATCCTGTTGTGCCTGTGAATAGGCTGCAGGGGGACGGTGAAGACCAGCAACAGCTTTCAGGGCTGCCACCTTCCGTGTGGGACAAGGAGCCGGACGTGTGCCTTTTCGGAATCAGGCTCTGCCGAGGACGAGAGCCATGAGATGTTCCTCCTCTGGGCAAGCCCGGGTGCCAGATCCTGTTGTGCCTGTGAATAGGCTGCAGGGGGACGGTGAAGACCAGCAACAGCTTTCAGGGCTGCCACCTTCCGTGTGGGACAAGGAGCCGGACGTGTGCCTTTTCGGAATCAGGCTCTGCCGAGGACGAGAGCCATGAGATGTTCCTCCTCTGGGCATGCCCGGTTCCCAGATCCTGTTGTACCTGTGAATAGGCTGCAGGGGGACGGTGAAGACCAGCAACAGCTTTCAGGGCTGCCACCTTCCGTGTGGACAAGGAGCCGGACGTGTGCCTTTTCGGAATCAGGCTCTGCCGAGGACGAGAGCCATGAGATGTTCCTCCTCTGGGCAAGCCCAGGTCCCAGATCCTGTTGTGCCTGTGAATAGGCTGCAGGGGGACGGTAAAGACCAGCAACAGCTTTCAGGGCTGACACCTTCCGTGTGGGACAAGGAGCCGGACGTGTGCCTTTTCGGAATCAGGCTCTGCCGAGGATGAGAGCCATGAGATGTTCCTCCTCTCAGCAAGCACGGGTCCCATATCCTGTTGTACCTGTGAATAGGCTGCAGGGGGACGGTGAAGACCAGCAACAGCTTTCAGGGCTGCCACCTTCCGTGTGGGACAATGAGCCAGACGTGTGCCTTTTCGGAATCAGGCTCTGCCGAGGACGAGAGCCATGAGATGTTCCTCCTCTGGGCATGCCCGGGTCCCAGATCCTGTTGTGCCTGTGAATAGGCTGCAGGGGGACGGTGAAGACCAGCAACAGCTTTCAGGGCTGCCACCTTCCGTGTGGGACAAGGAGCCGGACGTGTGCCTTTTCGGAATCAGGCTCTGCCGAGGACGAGAGCCATGAGATGTTCCTCCTCTCGGCAAGACCGGGTCCCAGATCCTGTTGTACCTGTGAATAGGCTGCAGGGGGACGGTGAAGACCAGCAACAGCTTTCAGGGCTGCCACCTTCCGTGTGGGACAAGGAGCCGGACGTGTGCCTTTTCGGAATCAGGCTCTGCCGAGGACGAGAGCCATGAGATGTTCCTCCTCTGGGCAAGCCCGGGTCCCAGATCCTGTTGTACCTGTGAATAGGCTTCAGGGGGACGGTGAAGACCAGCAACAGCTTTCAGGGCTGCCACCTTCCGTGTGGGACAAGGAGCCGGACGTGTGCCTTTTCGGAATCAGGCTCTGCCGAGGACGAGAGCCATGAGATGTTCCTTCTCTGGGCATGCCCGGGTCCTGAATCCTGTTGTGCCTGTGAATAGGCTGCAGGGGGACGGTGAAGACCAGCAACAGCTTTCAGGGCTGCCACCTTCCGTGTGGGACAAGGAGCCGGACGTGTGCCTTTTCGGAATCAGGCTCTGCCGAGGACGAGAGCCATGAGATGTTCCTCCTCTGGGCAAGCCCGGGTCCCAGATCCTGTTGTGCCTGTGAATAGGCTGCAGGGGGACAGTGAAGACCAGCAACAGCTTTCAGGGCTGCCACCTTCCGTGTGGGACAAGGAGCCGGATGTGTGCCTTTTCGGAATCAGGCTCTGCCGAGGACGAGAGCCATGAGATGTTCCTCCTCTGGGCAAGCCCAGGTCCCAGATCCTGTTGTGCCTGTGAATAGGCTGCAGGGGGACGGTGAAGACCAGCAACAGCTTTCAGGGCTGCCACCTTCCGTGTGGGACAAGGAGCCGGACGTGTGCCTTTTTGGAATCAGGCTCTGCCGAAGAAGAGATCCATTAGATGTTCCTCCTCTGGGCATGCCCAGGTCCCGAATCCTGTTGTGCCTGTGAATAGGCTGCAGGGGGACGGTGAAGACCAGCAACAGCTTTCAGGGCTGCCACCTTCCGTGTGGGACAAGGAGCCGGACGTGTGCCTTTTCGGAATCAGGCTCTGCCGAGGACGAGAGCCATGAGATGTTCCTCCTCTGGGCAAGCCCGGGTGCCAGATCCTGTTGTGCCTGTGAATAGGCTGCAGGGGGATGGTGAAGACCAGCAACAGCTTTCAGGGCTGCCACCTTCCGTGTGGGACAAGGAGCCGGACGTGTGCCTTTTCGGAATCAGGCTCTGCCGAGGACGAGATCCATGAGATGTTCCTCCTCTGGGCATGCCCGGGTCCTGAATCCTGTTGTGCCTCTGAATAGGCTGCAGGGGGACGGTGAAGACCAGCAACAGCTTTCAGGGCTGCCACCTTCCGTGTGGGACAAGGAGCCGGACGTGTGCCTTTTCGGAATCAGGCTCTGCCGAGGACGAGAGCCATGAGATGTTCCTTCTCTGGGCATGCCCGGGTCCTGAATCCTGTTGTGCCTGTGAATAGGCTGCAGGGGGACGGTGAAGACCAGCAACAGCTTTCAGGGCTGCCACCTTCCGTGTGGGACAAGGAGCCGGACGTGTGCCTTTTCGGAATCAGGCTCTGCCGAGGACGAGAGCCATGAGATGTTCCTCCTCTGGGCAAGCCCGGGTCCCAGATCCTGTTGTGCCTGTGAATAGGCTGCAGGGGGACAGTGAAGACCAGCAACAGCTTTCAGGGCTGCCACCTTCCGTGTGGGACAAGGAGCCGGATGTGTGCCTTTTCGGAATCAGGCTCTGCCGAGGACGAGAGCCATGAGATGTTCCTCCTCTGGGCAAGCCCAGGTCCCAGATCCTGTTGTGCCTGTGAATAGGCTGCAGGGGGACGGTGAAGACCAGCAACAGCTTTCAGGGCTGCCACCTTCCGTGTGGGACAAGGAGCCGGACGTGTGCCTTTTTGGAATCAGGCTCTGCCGAAGAAGAGATCCATTAGATGTTCCTCCTCTGGGCATGCCCAGGTCCCGAATCCTGTTGTGCCTGTGAATAGGCTGCAGGGGGACGGTGAAGACCAGCAACAGCTTTCAGGGCTGCCACCTTCCGTGTGGGACAAGGAGCCGGACGTGTGCCTTTTCGGAATCAGGCTCTGCCGAGGACGAGAGCCATGAGATGTTCCTCCTCTGGGCAAGCCCGGGTCCCAGATCCTGTTGTGCCTGTGAATAGGCTGCAGGGGGATGGTGAAGACCAGCAACAGCTTTCAGGGCTGCCACCTTCCGTGTGGGACAAGGAGCCGGACGTGTGCCTTTTCGGAATCAGGCTCTGCCGAGGACGAGATCCATGAGATGTTCCTCCTCTGGGCATGCCCGGGTCCTGAATCCTGTTGTGCCTCTGAATAGGCTGCAGGGGGACGGTGAAGACCAGCAACAGCTTTCAGGGCTGCCACCTTCCGTGTGGGACAAGGAGCCGGACGTGTGCCTTTTCGGAATCAGGCTCTGCCGAGGACGAGAGCCATGAGATGTTCCTCCTCTGGGCATGCCCGGTTCCCAGATCCTGTTGTACCTGTGAATAGGCTGCAGGGGGACGGTGAAGACCAGCAACAGCTTTCAGGGCTGCCACCTTCCGTGTGGGACAAGGAGCCGGACGTGTGCCTTTTCGGAATCAGGCTCTGCCGAGGACGAGAGCCATGAGATGTTCCTCCTCTCAGCAAGCCCAGGTCCCAGATCCTGTTGTGCCTGTGAATAGGCTGCAGGGGGATGGTGAAGACCAGCAACAGCTTTCAGGGCTGCCACCTTCCGTGTGGGACAAGGAGCCAGACGTGTGCCTTTTCGGAATCAGGCTCTGCCGAGGACGAGAGCCATGAGATGTTCCTCCTCTGGGCATGCCCGGTTAACAGATCCTGTTGTACCTGTGAATAGGCTGCAGGGGGATGGTGAAGACCAGCAACAGCTTTCAGGGCTGCAACCTTCCGTGTGGGACAAGGAGCCGGACGTGTGCCTTTTCGGAATCAGGCTCTGCCGAGGACGAGAGCCATGAGATGTTCCTCCTCTCAGCAAGCCCAGGTCCCAGATCCTGTTGTGCCTGTGAATAGGCTGCAGGGGGACGGTAAAGACCAGCAACAGCTTTCAGGGCTGCCACCTTCCGTGTGGGACAAGGAGCCGGACGTGTGCCTTTTCGGAATCAGGCTCTGCCGAGGAAGAGATCCATGAGATGTTCCTCCTCTGGGCATGCCCGGGTCCTGAATCCTGTTGTGCCTGTGAATAGGCTGCAGGGGGACGGTGAAGACCAGCAACAGCTTTCAGGGCTGCCACCTTCCGTGTGGGACAAGGAGCCGGACGTGTGCCTTTTCGGAATCAGGCTCTGCCGAGGATGACAGCCATGAGATGTTCCTCCTCTCAGCAAGCCCGGGTCCCAGATCCTGTTGTACCTGTGAATAGGCTGCAGGGGGACGGTGAAGACCAGCAACAGCTTTCAGGGCTGCCACCTTCCGTGTGGGACAAGGAGCCGGACGTGTGCCTTTTCGGAATCAGGCTCTGCCGAGGACGAGAGCCATGAGATGTTCCTCCTCTGGGCATGCCCGGTTCCCAGATCCTGTTGTACCTGTGAATAGGCTGCAGGGGGACGGTGAAGACCAGCAACAGCTTTCAGGGCTGCCACCTTCCGTGTGGACAAGGAGCCGGACGTGTGCCTTTTCGGAATCAGGCTCTGCCGAGGACGAGAGCCATGAGATGTTCCTCCTCTCGGCAAGCCCAGGTCCCAGATCCTGTTGTGCCTGTGAATAGGCTGCAGGGGGACGGTAAAGACCAGCAACAGCTTTCAGGGCTGCCACCTTCCGTGTGGGACAAGGAGCCGGACGTGTGCCTTTTCGGAATCAGGCTCTGCCGAGGACGAGAGCCATGAGATGTTCCTCCTCTCAGCAAGCACGGGTCCCATATCCTGTTGTGCCTGTGAATAGGCTGCAGGGGGACGGTGAAGACCAGCAACAGCTTTCAGGGCTGCCACCTTCCGTGTGGGACAATGAGCCAGACGTGTGCCTTTTCGGAATCAGGCTCTGCCGAGGACGAGAGCCATGAGATGTTCCTCCTCTGGGCATGCCCGGGTCCCAGATCCTGTTGTGCCTGTGAATAGGCTGCAGGGGGACGGTGAAGACCAGCAACAGCTTTCAGGGCTGCCACCTTCCGTGTGGGACAAGGAGCCGGACGTGTGCCTTTTCGGAATCAGGCTCTGCCGAGGACGAGAGCCATGAGATGTTCCTCCTCTGGGCAAGCCCGGGTCCCAGATCCTGTTGTACCTGTGAATAGGCTTCAGGGGGACGGTGAAGACCAGCAACAGCTTTCAGGGCTGCCACCTTCCGTGTGGGACAAGGATCCGGACGTGTGCCTTTTCGGAATCAGGCTCTGCCGAGGACGAGAGCCATGAGATGTTCCTTCTCTGGGCATGCCCGGGTCCTGAATCCTGTTGTGCCTGTGAATAGGCTGCAGGGGGACGGTGAAGACCAGCAACAGCTTTCAGGGCTGCCACCTTCCGTGTGGGACAAGGAGCCGGACGTGTGCCTTTTCGGAATCAGGCTCTGCCGAGGACGAGAGCCATGAGATGTTCCTCCTCTGGGCAAGCCCGGGTCCCAGATCCTGTTTTACCTGTGAATAGGCTGCAGGGGGACGGTGAAGACCAGCAACAGCTTTCAGGGCTGCCACCTTCCGTGTGGGACAAGGAGCCGGACGTGTGCCTTTTCGGAATCAGGCTCTGCCGAGGACGAGAGCCATGAGATGTTCCTCCTCTCAGCAAGCCCGGGTCCCAGATCCTGTTGTGCCTGTGAATAGGCTGCAGGGGGACGGTGAAGACCAGCAACAGCTTTCAGGGCTGCCACCTTCCGTGTGGGACAAGGAGCCGGACGTGTGCCTTTTCGGAATCAGGCTCTGCCGAAGAAGAGATCCATTAGATGTTCCTCCTCTGGGCATGCCCAGGTCCCGAATCCTGTTGTGCCTGTGAATAGGCTGCAGGGGGACGGTGAAGACCAGCAACAGCTTTCAGGGCTGCCACCTTCCGTGTGGGACAAGGAGCCGGACGTGTGCCTTTTCGGAATGAGGCTCTGCCGAGGACGAGAGCCATGAGATGTTCCTCCTCTGGGCAAGCCCAGGTCCCAGATCCTGTTGTGCCTGTGAATAGGCTGCAGGGGGATGGTGAAGACCAGCAACAGCTTTCAGGGCTGCCACCTTCCGTGTGGGACAAGGAGCCGGACGTGTGCCTTTTCGGAATCAGGCTCTGCCGAGGACGAAAGCCATGAGATGTTCCTCCTCTGGGCATGCCCGGGTCCTGAATCCTGTTGTGCCTCTGAATAGGCTGCAGGGGGACGGTGAAGACCAGCAACAGCTTTCAGGGCTGCCACCTTCCGTGTGGGACAAGGAGCCGGACGTGTGCCTTTTCGGAATCAGGCTCTGCCGAGGACGAGAGCCATGAGATGTTCCTCCTCTGGGCATGCCCGGTTCCCAGATCCTGTTGTACCTGTGAATAGGCTGCAGGGGGACGGTGAAGACCAGCAACAGCTTTCAGGGCTGCCACCTTCCGTGTGGGACAAGGAGCCGTACGTGTGCCTTTTCGGAATCAGGCTCTGCCGAGGACGAGAGCCATGAGATGTTCCTCCTCTGGGCATGCCCGGGTCCCAGATCCTGTTGTGCCTGTGAATAGGCTGCAGGGGGACGGTTAAGACCAGCAACAGCTTTCAGGGCTGCCACCTTCCGTGTGGGACAAGGAGCCGGACGTGTGCCTTTTCGGAATCAGGCTCTGCCGAGGACGAGAGCCATGAGATGTTCCTCCTCTGGGCATGCCCGGGTCCTGAATCCTGTTGTGCCTGTGAATAGGCTGCAGGGGGACGGTGAAGACCAGCAACAGCTTTCAGGGCTGCCACCTTCCGTGTGGGACAAGGAGCCAGACGTGTGCCTTTTCGGAATCAGGCTCTGCCGAGGACGAGAGCCATGAGATGTTCCTCCTCTGGGCATGCCCGGGTCCCAGATCCTGTTGTGCCTGTGAATAGGCTGCAGGGGGACGGTGAAGACCAGCAACAGCTTTCAGGGCTGCCACCTTCCGTGTGGGACAAGGAGCCGGACGTGTGCCTTTTCGGAATCAGGCTCTGCCGAGGATGACAGCCATGAGATGTTCCTCCTCTCAGCAAGCCCGGGTCCCAGATCCTGTTGTACCTGTGAATAGGCTGCAGGGGGACGGTGAAGACCAGCAACAGCTTTCAGGGCTGCCACCTTCCGTGTGGGACAAGGAGCCGGACGTGTGCCTTTTCTGAATCAGGCTCTGCCGAGGACGAGAGCCATGAGATGTTCCTCCTCTGGGCAAGCCCAGGTCCCAGATCCTGTTGTGCCTGTGAATAGGCTGCAGGGGGACGGTGAAGACCAGCAACAACTTTCAGGGCTGCCACCTTCCGTGTGGGACAAGGAGCCGGACGTGTGCCTTTTCGGAATCAGGCTCTGCCGAGGACGAGAGCCATGAGATGTTCCTCCTCTGGGCATGCCCGTTTCCCAGATCCTGTTGTACCTGTGAATAGGCTGCAGGGGGATGGTGAAGACCAGCAACAGCTTTCAGGGCTGCCACCTTCCGTGTGGGACAAGGAGCCGGACGTGTGCCTTTTCGGAATCAGGCTCTGCCGAGGACGAGAGCCATGAGATGTTCCTCCTCTGGGCAAGCCCAGGTCCCAGATCCTGTTGTGCCTGTGAATAGGCTGCAGGGGGACGGTAAAGACCAGCAACAGCTTTCAGGGCTGCCACCTTCCGTGTGGGACAAGGAGCCGGACGTGTGCCTTTTCGGAATCAGGCTCTGCCGAGGATGAGAGCCATGAGATGTTCCTCCTCTCAGCAAGCACGGGTCCCATATCCTGTTGTACCTGTGAATAGGCTGCAGGGGGACGGTGAAGACCAGCAACAGCTTTCAGGGCTGCCACCTTCCGTGTGGGACAAGGAGCCAGACGTGTGCCTTTTCGGAATCAGGCTCTGCCGAGGACGAGAGCCATGAGATGTTCCTCCTCTGGGCATGCCCGGGTCCCAGATCCTGTTGTGCCTGTGAATAGGCTGCAGGGGGACGGTAAAGACCAGCAACAGCTTTCAGGGCTGCCACCTTCCGTGTGGGTCAAGGAGCCGGACGTGTGCCTTTTCGGAATCAGGCTCTGCCGAGGACGAGAGCCATGAGATGTTCCTCCTCTGGGCAAGCCCGGGTCCCAGATCCTGTTGTACCTGTGAATAGGCTGCAGGGGGACGGTGAAGACCAGCAACAGCTTTCAGGGCTGCCACCTTCCGTGTGGGACAAGGAGCCGGACGTGTGCCTTTTCGGAATCAGGCTCTGCCGAGGACGAGAGCCATGAGATGTTCCTTCTCTGGGCATGCCCGGGTCCTGAATCCTGTTGTGCCTGTGAATAGGCTGCAGGGGGACGGTGAAGACCAGCAACAGCTTTCAGGGCTGCCACCTTCCGTGTGGGACAAGGAGCCGGACGTGTGCCTTTTCGGAATCAGGCTCTGCCGAGGACGAGAGCCATGAGATGTTCCTCCTCTGGGCAAGCCCGGGTCCCAGATCCTGTTGTGCCTGTGAATAGGCTGCAGGGGGACGGTGAAGACCAGCAACAGCTTTCAGGGCTGCCACCTTCCGTGTGGGACAAGGAGCCGGACGTGTGCCTTTTCGGAATCAGGCTCTGCCGAGGACGAGAGCCATGAGATGTTCCTCCTCTGGGCATGCCCGGGTCCTGAATCCTGTTGTGCCTCTGAATAGGCTGCAGGGGGACGGTGAAGACCAGCAACAGCTTTCAGGGCTGCCACCTTCCGTGTGGGACAAGGAGCCGGACGTGTGCCTTTTCGGAATCAGGCTCTGCCGAGGACGAGAGCCATGAGATGTTCCTCCTCTGGGCATGCCCGGTTCCCAGATCCTGTTGTACCTGTGAATAGGCTGCAGGGGGACGGTGAAGACCAGCAACAGCTTTCAGGGCTGCCACCTTCCGTGTGGGACAAGTAGCCGTACGTGTGCCTTTTCGGAATCAGGCTCTGCCGAGGACGAGAGCCATGAGATGTTCCTCCTCTCAGCAAGCCCAGGTCCCAGATCCTGTTGTGCCTGTGAATAGGCTGCAGGGGGACGGTAAAGACCAGCAACAGCTTTCAGGGCTGCCACCTTCCGTGTGGGACAAGGAGCCGGACGTGTGCCTTTTCGGAATCAGGCTCTGCCGAGGACGAGAGCCATGAGATGTTCCTCCTCTGGGCATGCCCGGGTCCTGAATCCTGTTGTGGCTCTGAATAGGCTGCAGGGGGACGGTGAAGACCAGCAACAGCTTTCAGGGCTGCCACCTTCCGTGTGGGACAAGGAGCCAGACGTGTGCCTTTTCGGAATCAGGCTCTGCCGAGGACGAGAGCCATGAGATGTTCCTCCTCTGGGCATGCCCGGGTCCCAGATCCTGTTGTGCCTGTGAATAGGCTGCAGGGGGACGGTGAAGACCAGCAACAGCTTTCAGGGCTGCCACCTTCCGTGTGGGACAAGGAGCCGGACGTGTGCCTTTTCGGAATCAGGCTCTGCCGAGGATGACAGCCATGAGATGTTCCTCCTCTCAGCAAGCCCGGGTCCCAGATCCTGTTGTACCTGTGAATAGGCTGCAGGGGGACGGTGAAGACCAGCAACAGCTTTCAGGGCTGCCACCTTCCGTGTGGGACAAGGAGCCGGACGTGTGCCTTTTCGGAATCAGGCTCTGCCGAGGACGAGAGCCATGAGATGTTCCTCCTCTGGGCAAGCCCGGGTCCCAGATCCTGTTGTACCTGTGAATAGGCTGCAGGGGGACGGTGAAGACCAGCAACAGCTTTCAGGGCTGCCACCTTCCGTGTGGGAAAAGGATCCGGACGTGTGCCTTTTCGGAATCAGGCTCTGCCGAGGACGAGAGCCATGAGATGTTCCTTCTCTGGGCATGCCCGGGTCCTGAATCCTGTGTGCCTGTGAATAGGCTGCAGGGGGACGGTGAAGACCAGCAACAGCTTTCAGGGCTGCCACCTTCCGTGTGGGACAAGGAGCCGGACGTGTGCCTTTTCGGAATCAGGCTCTGCCGAGGACGAGAGCCATGAGATGTTCCTCCTCTGGGCAAGCCCGGGTCCCAGATCCTGTTGTGCCTGTGAATAGGCTGCAGGGGGACGGTGAAGACCAGCAACAGCTTTCAGGGCTGCCACCTTCCGTGTGGGACAAGGAGCCGGACGTGTGCCTTTTCGGAATCAGGCTCTGCCGAGGACGAGAGCCATGAGATGTTCCTCCTCTGGGCATGCCCGGGTCCTGAATCCTGTTGTGCCTCTGAATAGGCTGCAGGGGGACGGTGAAGACCAGCAACAGCTTTCAGGGCTGCCACCTTCCGTGTGGGACAAGGAGCCGGACGTGTGCCTTTTCGGAATCAGGCTCTGCCGAGGACGAGAGCCATGAGATGTTCCTCCTCTGGGCATGCCCGGTTCCCAGATCCTGTTGTACCTGTGAATAGGCTGCAGGGGGACGGTGAAGACCAGCAACAGCTTTCAGGGCTGCCACCTTCCGTGTGGGACAAGTAGCCGTACGTGTGCCTTTTCGGAATCAGGCTCTGCCGAGGACGAGAGCCATGAGATGTTCCTCCTCTCAGCAAGCCCAGGTCCCAGATCCTGTTGTGCCTGTGAATAGGCTGCAGGGGGACGGTAAAGACCAGCAACAGCTTTCAGGGCTGCCACCTTCCGTGTGGGACAAGGATCCGGACGTGTGCCTTTTCGGAATCAGGCTCTGCCGAGGACGAGAGCCATGAGATGTTCCTCCTCTGGGCATGCCCGGGTCCTGAATCCTGTTGTGCCTGTGAATAGGCTGCAGGGGGACGGTGAAGACCAGCAACAGCTTTCAGGGCTGCCACCTTCCGTGTGGGACAAGGATCCGGACGTGTGCCTTTTCGGAATCAGGCTCTGCCGAGGATGACAGCCATGAGATGTTCCTCCTCTCAGCAAGCCCGGGTCCCAGATCCTGTTGTACCTGTGAATAGGCTGCAGGGGGACGGTGAAGACCAGCAACAGCTTTCAGGGCTGCCACCTTCCGTGTGGGACAAGGAGCCGGACGTGTGCCTTTTCGGAATCAGGCTCTGCCGAGGACGAGAGCCATGAGATGTTCCTCCTCTGGGCAAGCCCGGGTCCCAGATCCTGTTGTACCTGTGAATAGGCTGCAGGGGGACGGTGAAGACCAGCAACAGCTTTCAGGGCTGCCACCTTCCGTGTGGGACAAGGAGCCGGACGTGTGCCTTTTCGGAATCAGGCTCTGCCGAGGACGAGAGTCATGAGATGTTCCTTCTCTGGGCATGCCCGGGTCCTGAATCCTGTGTGCCTGTGAATAGGCTGCAGGGGGACGGTGAAGACCAGCAACAGCTTTCAGGGCTGCCACCTTCCGTGTGGGACAAGGAGCCGGACGTGTGCCTTTTCGGAATCAGGCTCTGCCGAGGACGAGAGCCATGAGATGTTCCTCCTCTGGGCAAGCCCAGGTCCCAGATCCTGTTGTGCCTGTGAATAGGCTGCAGGGGGACGGTAAAGACCAGCAACAGCTTTCAGGGCTGCCACCTTCCGTGTGGGACAAGGAGCCGGACGTGTGCCTTTTCGGAATCAGGCTCTGCCGAGGACGAGATCCATGAGATGTTCCTCCTCTGGGCATGCCCGGGTCCTGAATCCTGTTGTGCCTGTGAATAGGCTGCAGGGGGACGGTGAAGACCAGCAACAGCTTTCAGGGCTGCCACCTTCCGTGTGGGACAAGGAGCCAGACGTGTGCCTTTTCGGAATCAGGCTCTGCCGAGGACGAGAGCCATGAGATGTTCCTCCTCTGGGCATGCCCGGGTCCCAGATCCTGTTGTGCCTGTGAATAGGCTGCAGGGGGACGGTGAAGACCAGCAACAGCTTTCAGGGCTGCCACCTTCCGTGTGGGACAAGGATCCGGACGTGTGCCTTTTCGGAATCAGGCTCTGCCGAGGATGACAGCCATGAGATGTTCCTCCTCTCAGCAAGCCCGGGTCCCAGATCCTGTTGTACCTGTGAATAGGCTGCAGGGGGACGGTGAAGACCAGCAACAGCTTTCAGGGCTGCCACCTTCCGTGTGGGACAAGGAGCCGGACGTGTGCCTTTTCGGAATCAGGCTCTGCCGAGGACGAGAGCCATGAGATGTTCCTCCTCTGGGCAAGCCCAGGTCCCAGATCCTGTTGTGCCTGTGAATAGGCTGCAGGGGGACGGTAAAGACCAGCAACAGCTTTCAGGGCTGCCACCTTCCGTGTGGGACAAGGAGCCGGACGTGTGCCTTTTCGGAATCAGGCTCTGCCGAGGATGAGAGCCATGAGATGTTCCTCCTCTCAGCAAGCACGGGTCCCATATCCTGTTGTACCTGTGAATAGGCTGCAGGGGGACGGTGAAGACCAGCAACAGCTTTCAGGGCTGCCACCTTCCGTGTGGGACAAGGAGCCAGACGTGTGCCTTTTCGGAATCAGGCTCTGCCGAGGACGAGAGCCATGAGATGTTCCTCCTCTGGGCATGCCCGGGTCCCAGATCCTGTTGTGCCTGTGAATAGGCTGCAGGGGGACGGTAAAGACCAGCAACAGCTTTCAGGGCTGCCACCTTCCGTGTGGGTCAAGGAGCCGGACGTGTGCCTTTTCGGAATCAGGCTCTGCCGAGGACGAGAGCCATGAGATGTTCCTCCTCTGGGCAAGCCCGGGTCCCAGATCCTGTTGTACCTGTGAATAGGCTGCAGGGGGACGGTGAAGACCAGCAACAGCTTTCAGGGCTGCCACCTTCCGTGTGGGACAAGGAGCCGGACGTGTGCCTTTTCGGAATCAGGCTCTGCCGAGGACGAGAGCCATGAGATGTTCCTTCTCTGGGCATGCCCGGGTCCTGAATCCTGTTGTGCCTGTGAATAGGCTGCAGGGGGACGGTGAAGACCAGCAACAGCTTTCAGGGCTGCCACCTTCCGTGTGGGACAAGGAGCCGGACGTGTGCCTTTTCGGAATCAGGCTCTGCCGAGGACGAGAGCCATGAGATGTTCCTCCTCTGGGCAAGCCCGGGTCCCAGATCCTGTTGTGCCTGTGAATAGGCTGCAGGGGGACGGTGAAGACCAGCAACAGCTTTCAGGGCTGCCACCTTCCGTGTGGGACAAGGAGCCGGACGTGTGCCTTTTCGGAATCAGGCTCTGCCGAGGACGAGAGCCATGAGATGTTCCTCCTCTGGGCATGCCCGGGTCCTGAATCCTGTTGTGCCTCTGAATAGGCTGCAGGGGGACGGTGAAGACCAGCAACAGCTTTCAGGGCTGCCACCTTCCGTGTGGGACAAGGAGCCGGACGTGTGCCTTTTCGGAATCAGGCTCTGCCGAGGACGAGAGCCATGAGATGTTCCTCCTCTGGGCATGCCCGGTTCCCAGATCCTGTTGTACCTGTGAATAGGCTGCAGGGGGACGGTGAAGACCAGCAACAGCTTTCAGGGCTGCCACCTTCCGTGTGGGACAAGTAGCCGTACGTGTGCCTTTTCGGAATCAGGCTCTGCCGAGGACGAGAGCCATGAGATGTTCCTCCTCTCAGCAAGCCCAGGTCCCAGATCCTGTTGTGCCTGTGAATAGGCTGCAGGGGGACGGTAAAGACCAGCAACAGCTTTCAGGGCTGCCACCTTCCGTGTGGGACAAGGAGCCGGACGTGTGCCTTTTCGGAATCAGGCTCTGCCGAGGACGAGAGCCATGAGATGTTCCTCCTCTGGGCATGCCCGGGTCCTGAATCCTGTTGTGGCTCTGAATAGGCTGCAGGGGGACGGTGAAGACCAGCAACAGCTTTCAGGGCTGCCACCTTCCGTGTGGGACAAGGAGCCAGACGTGTGCCTTTTCGGAATCAGGCTCTGCCGAGGACGAGAGCCATGAGATGTTCCTCCTCTGGGCATGCCCGGGTCCCAGATCCTGTTGTGCCTGTGAATAGGCTGCAGGGGGACGGTGAAGACCAGCAACAGCTTTCAGGGCTGCCACCTTCCGTGTGGGACAAGGAGCCGGACGTGTGCCTTTTCGGAATCAGGCTCTGCCGAGGATGACAGCCATGAGATGTTCCTCCTCTCAGCAAGCCCGGGTCCCAGATCCTGTTGTACCTGTGAATAGGCTGCAGGGGGACGGTGAAGACCAGCAACAGCTTTCAGGGCTGCCACCTTCCGTGTGGGACAAGGAGCCGGACGTGTGCCTTTTCGGAATCAGGCTCTGCCGAGGACGAGAGCCATGAGATGTTCCTCCTCTGGGCAAGCCCGGGTCCCAGATCCTGTTGTACCTGTGAATAGGCTGCAGGGGGACGGTGAAGACCAGCAACAGCTTTCAGGGCTGCCACCTTCCGTGTGGGAAAAGGATCCGGACGTGTGCCTTTTCGGAATCAGGCTCTGCCGAGGACGAGAGCCATGAGATGTTCCTTCTCTGGGCATGCCCGGGTCCTGAATCCGGTGTGCCTGTGAATAGGCTGCAGGGGGACGGTGAAGACCAGCAACAGCTTTCAGGGCTGCCACCTTCCGTGTGGGACAAGGAGCCGGACGTGTGCCTTTTCGGAATCAGGCTCTGCCGAGGACGAGAGCCATGAGATGTTCCTCCTCTGGGCAAGCCCGGGTCCCAGATCCTGTTGTGCCTGTGAATAGGCTGCAGGGGGACGGTGAAGACCAGCAACAGCTTTCAGGGCTGCCACCTTCCGTGTGGGACAAGGAGCCGGACGTGTGCCTTTTCGGAATCAGGCTCTGCCGAGGACGAGAGCCATGAGATGTTCCTCCTCTGGGCATGCCCGGGTCCTGAATCCTGTTGTGCCTCTGAATAGGCTGCAGGGGGACGGTGAAGACCAGCAACAGCTTTCAGGGCTGCCACCTTCCGTGTGGGACAAGGAGCCGGACGTGTGCCTTTTCGGAATCAGGCTCTGCCGAGGACGAGAGCCATGAGATGTTCCTCCTCTGGGCATGCCCGGGTCCCAGATCCTGTTGTACCTGTGAATAGGCTGCAGGGGGACGGTGAAGACCAGCAACAGCTTTCAGGGCTGCCACCTTCCGTGTGGGACAAGTAGCCGTACGTGTGCCTTTTCGGAATCAGGCTCTGCCGAGGACGAGAGCCATGAGATGTTCCTCCTCTCAGCAAGCCCAGGTCCCAGATCCTGTTGTGCCTGTGAATAGGCTGCAGGGGGACGGTAAAGACCAGCAACAGCTTTCAGGGCTGCCACCTTCCGTGTGGGACAAGGATCCGGACGTGTGCCTTTTCGGAATCAGGCTCTGCCGAGGACGAGAGCCATGAGATGTTCCTCCTCTGGGCATGCCCGGGTCCTGAATCCTGTTGTGCCTGTGAATAGGCTGCAGGGGGACGGTGAAGACCAGCAACAGCTTTCAGGGCTGCCACCTTCCGTGTGGGACAAGGATCCGGACGTGTGCCTTTTCGGAATCAGGCTCTGCCGAGGATGACAGCCATGAGATGTTCCTCCTCTCAGCAAGCCCGGGTCCCAGATCCTGTTGTACCTGTGAATAGGCTGCAGGGGGACGGTGAAGACCAGCAACAGCTTTCAGGGCTGCCACCTTCCGTGTGGGACAAGGAGCCGGACGTGTGCCTTTTCGGAATCAGGCTCTGCCGAGGACGAGAGCCATGAGATGTTCCTCCTCTGGGCAAGCCCGGGTCCCAGATCCTGTTGTACCTGTGAATAGGCTGCAGGGGGACGGTGAAGACCAGCAACAGCTTTCAGGGCTGCCACCTTCCGTGTGGGACAAGGAGCCGGACGTGTGCCTTTTCGGAATCAGGCTCTGCCGAGGACGAGAGTCATGAGATGTTCCTTCTCTGGGCATGCCCGGGTCCTGAATCCTGTGTGCCTGTGAATAGGCTGCAGGGGGACGGTGAAGACCAGCAACAGCTTTCAGGGCTGCCACCTTCCGTGTGGGACAAGGAGCCGGACGTGTGCCTTTTCGGAATCAGGCTCTGCCGAGGACGAGAGCCATGAGATGTTCCTCCTCTGGGCAAGCCCAGGTCCCAGATCCTGTTGTGCCTGTGAATAGGCTGCAGGGGGACGGTAAAGACCAGCAACAGCTTTCAGGGCTGCCACCTTCCGTGTGGGACAAGGAGCCGGACGTGTGCCTTTTCGGAATCAGGCTCTGCCGAGGACGAGAGCCATGAGATGTTCCTCCTCTGGGCATGCCCGGGTCCTGAATCCTGTTGTGCCTGTGAATAGGCTGCAGGGGGACGGTGAAGACCAGCAACAGCTTTCAGGGCTGCCACCTTCCGTGTGGGACAAGGAGCCAGACGTGTGCCTTTTCGGAATCAGGCTCTGCCGAGGACGAGAGCCATGAGATGTTCCTCCTCTGGGCATGCCCGGGTCCCAGATCCTGTTGTGCCTGTGAATAGGCTGCAGGGGGACGGTGAAGACCAGCAACAGCTTTCAGGGCTGCCACCTTCCGTGTGGGACAAGGATCCGGACGTGTGCCTTTTCGGAATCAGGCTCTGCCGAGGATGACAGCCATGAGATGTTCCTCCTCTCAGCAAGCCCGGGTCCCAGATCCTGTTGTACCTGTGAATAGGCTGCAGGGGGACGGTGAAGACCAGCAACAGCTTTCAGGGCTGCCACCTTCCGTGTGGGACAAGGAGCCGGACGTGTGCCTTTTCGGAATCAGGCTCTGCCGAGGACGAGAGCCATGAGATGTTCCTCCTCTGGGCAAGCCCGGGTCCCAGATCCTGTTGTACCTGTGAATAGGCGGTAGGGGGACGGTGAAGACCAGCAACAGCTTTCAGGGCTGCCACCTTCCGTGTGGGACAAGGAGCCGGACGTGTGCCTTTTCGGAATCAGGCTCTGCCGAGGACGAGAGCCATGAGATGTTCCTTCTCTGGGCATGCCCGGGTCCTGAATCCTGTGTGCCTGTGAATAGGCTGCAGGGGGACGGTGAAGACCAGCAACAGCTTTCAGGGCTGCCACCTTCCGTGTGGGACAAGGAGCCGGACGTGTGCCTTTTCGGAATCAGGCTCTGCCGAGGACGAGAGCCATGAGATGTTTCTCCTCTGGGCAAGCCCGGGTCCCAGATCCTGTTGTGCCTGTGAATAGGCTGCAGGGGGACGGTGAAGACCAGCAACAGCTTTCAGGGCTGCCACCTTCCGTGTGGGACAAGGAGCCGGACGTGTGCCTTTTCGGAATCAGGCTCTGCCGAGGACGAGATCCATGAGATGTTCCTCCTCTGGGCATGCCCGGGTCCCAGATCCTGTTGTGCCTGTGAATAGGCTGCAGGGGCACGGTGAAGACCAGCAACATCTTTCAGGGCTGCCACCTTCCGTGTGGGACAAGGAGCCGGACGTGTGCCTTTTCTGAATCAGGCTCTGCCGAGGACGAGAGCCATGAGATGTTCCTCCTCTCAGCAAGCCCAGGTCCCAGATCCTGTTGTGCCTGTGAATAGGCTGCAGGGGGACGGTAAAGACCAGCAACAGCTTTCAGGGCTGCCACCTTCCGTGTGGGACAAGGAGCCGGACGTGTGCCTTTTCGGAATCAGGCTCTGCCGAGGACGAGAGCCATGAGATGTTCCTCCTCTTAGCAAGCCCGGGTCCCAGATCCTGTTGTGCCTGTGAATAGGCTGCAGGGGGACGGTAAAGACCAGCAACAGCTTTCAGGGCTGCCACCTTCCGTGTGGGACAAGGAGCCGGACGTGTGCCTTTTCGGAATCAGGCTCTGCCGAGGACGAGAGCCATGAGATGTTCCTCCTCTGGGCATGCCCGGGTCCTGAATCCTGTTGTGCCTCTGAATAGGCTGCAGGGGGACGGTGAAGACCAGCAACAGCTTTCAGGGCTGCCACCTTCCGTGTGGGACAAGGAGCCGGACGTGTGCCTTTTCGGAATCAGGCTCTGCCGAGGACGAGATCCATGAGATGTTCCTCCTCTGGGCATGCCCGGGTCCCTGATCCTGTTGTGCCTGTGAATAGGCTGCAGGGGGACGGTGAAGACCAGCAACAGCTTTCAGGGCTGCCACCTTCCGTGTGGGACAAGGAGCCGGACGTGTGCCTTTTCGGAATCAGGCTCTGCCGAGGACGAGAGCCATGAGATGTTCCTCCTCTGGGCATGCCCGTTTCCCAGATCCTGTTGTACCTGTGAATAGGCTGCAGGGGGACGGTGAAGACCAGCAACAGCTTTCAGGGCTGCCACCTTCCGTGTGGGACAAGGAGCCGGACGTGTGCCTTTTCGGAATCAGGCTCTGCCGAGGACGAGAGCCATGAGATGTTCCTCCTCTCAGCAAGCCCAGGTCCCAGATCCTGTTGTGCCTGTGAATAGGCTGCAGGGGGACGGTAAAGACCAGCAACAGCTTTCAGGGCTGCCACCTTCCGTGTGGGACAAGGAGCTGGACGTGTGCCTTTTCGGAATCAGGCTCTGCCGAGGACGAGAGCCATGAGATGTTCCTCCTCTCAGGAAGCACGGGTCCCATATCCTGTTGTACCTGTGAATAGGCTGCAGGGGGACGGTGAAGACCAGCAACAGCTTTCAGGGCTGCCACCTTCCGTGTGGGACAAGGAGCCAGACGTGTGCCTTTTCGGAATCAGGCTCTGCCGAGGACGAGAGCCATGAGATGTTCCTCCTCTGGGCATGCCCGGGTCCCAGATCCTGTTGTGCCTGTGAATAGGCTGCAGGGGGACGGTAAAGACCAGCAACAGCTTTCAGGGCTGCCACCTCCCGTGTGGGTCAAGGAGCCGGACGTGTGCCTTTTCGGAATCAGGCTCTGCCGAGGATGACAGCCATGAGATGTTCCTCCTCTCAGCAAGCCCGGGTCCCAGATCCTGTTGTACCTGTGAATAGGCTGCAGGGGGACGGTGAAGACCAGCAACAGCTTTCAGGGCTGCCACCTTCCGTGTGGGTCAAGGAGCCGGACGTGTGCCTTTTCGGAATCAGGCTCTGCCGAGGAAGAGATCCATGAGATGTTCCTCCTCTGGGCATGCCCGGGTCCTGAATCCTGTTGTGCCTGTGAATAGGCTGCAGGGGGACGGTGAAGACCAGCAACAGCTTTCAGGGCTGCCACCTTCCGTGTGGGACAAGGAGCCGGACGTGTGCCTTTTCGGAATCAGGCTCTGCCGAGGACGAGAGCCATGAGATGTTCCTCCTCTGGGCAAGCCCGGGTCCCAGATCCTGTTGTACCTGTGAATAGGCTGCAGGGGGACGGTGAAGACCAGCAACAGCTTTCAGGGCTGCCACCTTCCGTGTGGGACAAGGAGCCGGACGTGTGCCTTTTCGGAATCAGGCTCTGCCGAGGACGAGAGCCATGAGATGTTCCTTCTCTGGGCATGCCCGGGTCCTGAATCCTGTGTGCCTGTGAATAGGCTGCAGGGGGACGGTGAAGACCAGCAACAGCTTTCAGGGCTGCCACCTTCCGTGTGGGACAAGGAGCCGGACGTGTGCCTTTTCGGAATCAGGCTCTGCCGAGGACGAGAGCCATGAGATGTTTCTCCTCTGGGCAAGCCCGGGTCCCAGATCCTGTTGTGCCTGTGAATAGGCTGCAGGGGGACGGTGAAGACCAGCAACAGCTTTCAGGGCTGCCACCTTCCGTGTGGGACAAGGAGCCGGACGTGTGCCTTTTCGGAATCAGGCTCTGCCGAGGACGAGATCCATGAGATGTTCCTCCTCTGGGCATGCCCGGGTCCCAGATCCTGTTGTGCCTGTGAATAGGCTGCAGGGGCACGGTGAAGACCAGCAACATCTTTCAGGGCTGCCACCTTCCGTGTGGGACAAGGAGCCGGACGAGTGCCTTTTCTGAATCAGGCTCTGCCGAGGACGAGAGCCATGAGATGTTCCTCCTCTCAGCAAGCCCAGGTCCCAGATCCTGTTGTGCCTGTGAATAGGCTGCAGGGGGACGGTAAAGACCAGCAACAGCTTTCAGGGCTGCCACCTTCCGTGTGGGACAAGGAGCCGGACGTGTGCCTTTTCGGAATCAGGCTCTGCCGAGGACGAGAGCCATGAGATGTTCCTCCTCTTAGCAAGCCCGGGTCCCAGATCCTGTTGTGCCTGTGAATAGGCTGCAGGGGGACGGTAAAGACCAGCAACAGCTTTCAGGGCTGCCACCTTCCGTGTGGGACAAGGAGCCGGACGTGTGCCTTTTCGGAATCAGGCTCTGCCGAGGACGAGAGCCATGAGATGTTCCTCCTCTGGGCATGCCCGGGTCCTGAATCCTGTTGTGCCTCTGAATAGGCTGCAGGGGCACGGTGAAGACCAGCAACAGCTTTCAGGGCTGCCACCTTCCGTGTGGGACAAGGAGCCGGACGTGTGCCTTTTCGGAATCAGGCTCTGCCGAGGACGAGAGCCATGAGATGTTCCTTCTCTGGGCATGCCCGGGTCCTGAATCCTGTGTGCCTGTGAATAGGCTGCAGGGGGACGGTGAAGACCAGCAACAGCTTTCAGGGCTGCCACCTTCCGTGTGGGACAAGGAGCCGGACGTGTGCCTTTTCGGAATCAGGCTCTGCCGAGGACGAGAGCCATGAGATGTTTCTCCTCTGGGCAAGCCCGGGTCCCAGATCCTGTTGTGCCTGTGAATAGGCTGCAGGGGGACGGTGAAGACCAGCAACAGCTTTCAGGGCTGCCACCTTCCGTGTGGGACAAGGAGCCGGACGTGTGCCTTTTCGGAATCAGGCTCTGCCGAGGACGAGATCCATGAGATGTTCCTCCTCTGGGCATGCCCGGGTCCCAGATCCTGTTGTGCCTGTGAATAGGCTGCAGGGGCACGGTGAAGACCAGCAACATCTTTCAGGGCTGCCACCTTCCGTGTGGGACAAGGAGCCGGACGTGTGCCTTTTCTGAATCAGGCTCTGCCGAGGACGAGAGCCATGAGATGTTCCTCCTCTCAGCAAGCCCAGGTCCCAGATCCTGTTGTGCCTGTGAATAGGCTGCAGGGGGACGGTAAAGACCAGCAACAGCTTTCAGGGCTGCCACCTTCCGTGTGGGACAAGGAGCCGGACGTGTGCCTTTTCGGAATCAGGCTCTGCCGAGGACGAGAGCCATGAGATGTTCCTCCTCTTAGCAAGCCCGGGTCCCAGATCCTGTTGTGCCTGTGAATAGGCTGCAGGGGGACGGTAAAGACCAGCAACAGCTTTCAGGGCTGCCACCTTCCGTGTGGGACAAGGAGCCGGACGTGTGCCTTTTCGGAATCAGGCTCTGCCGAGGACGAGAGCCATGAGATGTTCCTCCTCTGGGCATGCCCGGGTCCTGAATCCTGTTGTGCCTCTGAATAGGCTGCAGGGGGACGGTGAAGACCAGCAACAGCTTTCAGGGCTGCCACCTTCCGTGTGGGACAAGGAGCCGGACGTGTGCCTTTTCGGAATCAGGCTCTGCCGAGGACGAGATCCATGAGATGTTCCTCCTCTGGGCATGCCCGGGTCCCAGATCCTGTTGTGCCTGTGAATAGGCTGCAGGGGGACGGTGAAGACCAGCAACAGCTTTCAGGGCTGCCACCTTCCGTGTGGGACAAGGAGCCGGACGTGTGCCTTTTCGGAATCAGGCTCTGCCGAGGACGAGAGCCATGAGATGTTCCTCCTCTGGGCATGCCCGTTTCCCAGATCCTGTTGTACCTGTGAATAGGCTGCAGGGGGACGGTGAAGACCAGCAACAGCTTTCAGGGCTGCCACCTTCCGTGTGGGACAAGGAGCCGGACGTGTGCCTTTTCGGAATCAGGCTCTGCCGAGGACGAGATCCATGAGATGTTCCTCCTCTCAGCAAGCCCAGGTCCCAGATCCTGTTGTGCCTGTGAATAGGCTGCAGGGGGACGGTAAAGACCAGCAACAGCTTTCAGGGCTGCCACCTTCCGTGTGGGACAAGGAGCCGGACGTGTGCCTTTTCGGAATCAGGCTCTGCCGAGGATGAGAGCCATGAGATGTTCCTCCTCTCAGCAAGCACGGGTCCCATATCCTGTTGTACCTGTGAATAGGCTGCAGGGGGACGGTGAAGACCAGCAACAGCTTTCAGGGCTGCCACCTTCCGTGTGGGACAAGGAGCCAGACGTGTGCCTTTTCGGAATCAGGCTCTGCCGAGGACGAGAGCCATGAGATGTTCCTCCTCTGGGCATGCCCGGGTCCCAGATCCTGTTGTGCCTGTGAATAGGCTGCAGGGGGACGGTAAAGACCAGCAACAGCTTTCAGGGCTGCCACCTTCCGTGTGGGTCAAGGAGCCGGACGTGTGCCTTTTCGGAATCAGGCTCTGCCGAGGATGACAGCCATGAGATGTTCCTCCTCTCAGCAAGCCCGGGTCCCAGATCCTGTTGTACCTGTGAATAGGCTGCAGGGGGACGGTGAAGACCAGCAACAGCTTTCAGGGCTGCCACCTTCCGTGTGGGTCAAGGAGCCGGACGTGTGCCTTTTCGGAATCAGGCTCTGCCGAGGAAGAGATCCATGAGATGTTCCTCCTCTGGGCATGCCCGGGTCCTGAATCCTGTTGTGCCTGTGAATAGGCTGCAGGGGGACGGTGAAGACCAGCAACAGCTTTCAGGGCTGCCACCTTCCGTGTGGGACAAGGAGCCGGACGTGTGCCTTTTCGGAATCAGGCTCTGCCGAGGACGAGAGCCATGAGATGTTCCTCCTCTGGGCAAGCCCGGGTCCCAGATCCTGTTGTACCTGTGAATAGGCTGCAGGGGGACGGTGAAGACCAGCAACAGCTTTCAGGGCTGCCACCTTCCGTGTGGGACAAGGAGCCGGACGTGTGCCTTTTCGGAATCAGGCTCTGCCGAGGACGAGAGCCATGAGATGTTCCTTCTCTGGGCATGCCCGGGTCCTGAATCCTGTGTGCCTGTGAATAGGCTGCAGGGGGACGGTGAAGACCAGCAACAGCTTTCAGGGCTGCCACCTTCCGTGTGGGACAAGGAGCCGGACGTGTGCCTTTTCGGAATCAGGCTCTGCCGAGGACGAGAGCCATGAGATGTTTCTCCTCTGGGCAAGCCCGGGTCCCAGATCCTGTTGTGCCTGTGAATAGGCTGCAGGGGGACGGTGAAGACCAGCAACAGCTTTCAGGGCTGCCACCTTCCGTGTGGGACAAGGAGCCGGACGTGTGCCTTTTCGGAATCAGGCTCTGCCGAGGACGAGATCCATGAGATGTTCCTCCTCTGGGCATGCCCGGGTCCCAGATCCTGTTGTGCCTGTGAATAGGCTGCAGGGGCACGGTGAAGACCAGCAACATCTTTCAGGGCTGCCACCTTCCGTGTGGGACAAGGAGCCGGACGTGTGCCTTTTCTGAATCAGGCTCTGCCGAGGACGAGAGCCATGAGATGTTCCTCCTCTCAGCAAGCCCAGGTCCCAGATCCTGTTGTGCCTGTGAATAGGCTGCAGGGGGACGGTAAAGACCAGCAACAGCTTTCAGGGCTGCCACCTTCCGTGTGGGACAAGGAGCCGGACGTGTGCCTTTTCGGAATCAGGCTCTGCCGAGGACGAGAGCCATGAGATGTTCCTCCTCTTAGCAAGCCCGGGTCCCAGATCCTGTTGTGCCTGTGAATAGGCTGCAGGGGGACGGTAAAGACCAGCAACAGCTTTCAGGGCTGCCACCTTCCGTGTGGGACAAGGAGCCGGACGTGTGCCTTTTCGGAATCAGGCTCTGCCGAGGACGAGAGCCATGAGATGTTCCTCCTCTGGGCATGCCCGGGTCCTGAATCCTGTTGTGCCTGTGAATAGGCTGCAGGGGGACGGTGAAGACCAGCAACAGCTTTCAGGGCTGCCACCTTCCGTGTGGGACAAGGAGCCGGACGTGTGCCTTTTCGGAATCAGGCTCTGCCGAGGACGAGATCCATGAGATGTTCCTCCTCTGGGCATGCCCGGGTCCCAGATCCTGTTGTGCCTGTGAATAGGCTGCAGGGGGACGGTGAAGACCAGCAACAGCTTTCAGGGCTGCCACCTTCCGTGTGGGACAAGGAGCCGGACGTGTGCCTTTTCGGAATCAGGCTCTGCCGAGGACGAGAGCCATGAGATGTTCCTCCTCTGGGCATGCCCGTTTCCCAGATCCTGTTGTACCTGTGAATAGGCTGCAGGGGGACGGTGAAGACCAGCAACAGCTTTCAGGGCTGCCACCTTCCGTGTGGGACAAGGAGCCGGACGTGTGCCTTTTCGGAATCAGGCTCTGCCGAGGACGAGAGCCATGAGATGTTCCTCCTCTCAGCAAGCCCAGGTCCCAGATCCTGTTGTGCCTGTGAATAGGCTGCAGGGGGACGGTAAAGACCAGCAACAGCTTTCAGGGCTGCCACCTTCCGTGTGGGACAAGGAGCCGGACGTGTGCCTTTTCGGAATCAGGCTCTGCCGAGGATGAGAGCCATGAGATGTTCCTCCTCTCAGCAAGCACGGGTCCCATATCCTGTTGTACCTGTGAATAGGCTGCAGGGGGACGGTGAAGACCAGCAACAGCTTTCAGGGCTGCCACCTTCCGTGTGGGACAAGGAGCCAGACGTGTGCCTTTTCGGAATCAGGCTCTGCCGAGGACGAGAGCCATGAGATGTTCCTCCTCTGGGCATGCCCGGGTCCCAGATCCTGTTGTGCCTGTGAATAGGCTGCAGGGGGACGGTAAAGACCAGCAACAGCTTTCAGGGCTGCCACCTTCCGTGTGGGTCAAGGAGCCGGATGTGTGCCTTTTCGGAATCAGGCTCTGCCGAGGATGACAGCCATGAGATGTTCCTCCTCTCAGCAAGCCCGGGTCCCAGATCCTGTTGTACCTGTGAATAGGCTGCAGGGGGACGGTGAAGACCAGCAACAGCTTTCAGGGCTGCCACCTTCCGTGTGGGTCAAGGAGCCGGACGTGTGCCTTTTCGGAATCAGGCTCTGCCGAGGAAGAGATCCATGAGATGTTCCTCCTCTGGGCATGCCCGGGTCCTGAATCCTGTTGTGCCTGTGAATAGGCTGCAGGGGGACGGTGAAGACCAGCAACAGCTTTCAGGGCTGCCACCTTCCGTGTGGGACAAGGAGCCGGACGTGTGCCTTTTCGGAATCAGGCTCTGCCGAGGACGAGAGCCATGAGATGTTCCTCCTCTGGGCAAGCCCGGGTCCCAGATCCTGTTGTGCCTGTGAATAGGCTGCAGGGGGACGGTGAAGACCAGCAACAGCTTTCAGGGCTGCCACCTTCCGTGTGGGACAAGGAGCCGGACGTGTGCCTTTTCGGAATCAGGCTCTGCCGAGGACGAGATCCATGAGATGTTCCTCCTCTGGGCATGCCCGGGTCCCAGATCCTGTTGTGCCTGTGAATAGGCTGCAGGGGGACGGTGAAGACCAGCAACATCTTTCAGGGCTGCCACCTTCCGTGTGGGACAAGGAGCCGGACGTGTGCCTTTTCTGAATCAGGCTCTGCCGAGGACGAGAGCCATGAGATGTTCCTCCTCTCAGCAAGCCCAGGTCCCAGATCCTGTTGTGCCTGTGAATAGGCTGCAGGGGGACGGTAAAGACCAGCAACAGCTTTCAGGGCTGCCACCTTCCGTGTGGGACAAGGAGCCGGACGTGTGCCTTTTCGGAATCAGGCTCTGCCGAGGACGAGAGCCATGAGATGTTCCTCCTCTTAGCAAGCCCGGGTCCCAGATCCTGTTGTACCTGTGAATAGGCTGCAGGGGGACGGTAAAGACCAGCAACAGCTTTCAGGGCTGCCACCTTCCGTGTGGGACAAGGAGCCGGACGTGTGCCTTTTCGGAATCAGGCTCTGCCGAGGACGAGAGCCATGAGATGTTCCTCCTCTGGGCATGCCCGGGTCCTGAATCCTGTTGTGCCTCTGAATAGGCTGCAGGGGGACGGTGAAGACCAGCAACAGCTTTCAGGGCTGCCACCTTCCATGTGGGACAAGGAGCCGGACGTGTGCCTTTTCGGAATCAGGCTCTGCCGAGGACGAGAGCCATGAGATGTTCCTCCTCTGGGCATGCCCGGGTCCCAGATCCTGTTGTGCCTGTGAATAGGCTGCAGGGGGACGGTGAAGACCAGCAACAGCTTTCAGGGCTGCCACCTTCCGTGTGGGACAAGGAGCTGGACGTGTGCCTTTTCGGAATCAGGCTCTGCCGAGGACGAGAGCCATGAGATGTTCCTCCTCTGGGCATGCCCGTTTCCCAGATCCTGTTGTACCTGTGAATAGGCTGCAGGGGGACGGTGAAGACCAGCAACAGCTTTCAGGGCTGCCACCTTCCGTGTGGGACAAGGAGCCGGACGTGTGCCTTTTCGGAATCAGGCTCTGCCGAGGACGAGAGCCATGAGATGTTCCTCCTCTCAGCAAGCCCAGGTCCCAGATCCTGTTGTGCCTGTGAATAGGCTGCAGGGGGACGGTAAAGACCAGCAACAGCTTTCAGGGCTGCCACCTTCCGTGTGGGACAAGGAGCCGGACGTGTGCCTTTTCGGAATCAGGCTCTGCCGAGGATGAGAGCCATGAGATGTTCCTCCTCTCAGGAAGCACGGGTCCCATATCCTGTTGTACCTGTGAATAGGCTGCAGGGGGACGGTGAAGACCAGCAACAGCTTTCAGGGCTGCCACCTTCCGTGTGGGACAAGGAGCCAGACGTGTGCCTTTTCGGAATCAGGCTCTGCCGAGGACGAGAGCCATGAGATGTTCCTCCTCTGGGCATGCCCGGGTCCCAGATCCTGTTGTGCCTGTGAATAGGCTGCAGGGGGACGGTAAAGACCAGCAACAGCTTTCAGGGCTGCCACCTTCCGTGTGGGTCAAGGAGCCGGACGTGTGCCTTTTCGGAATCAGGCTCTGCCGAGGATGACAGCCATGAGATGTTCCTCCTCTCAGCAAGCCCGGGTCCCAGATCCTGTTGTACCTGTGAATAGGCTGCAGGGGGACGGTGAAGACCAGCAACAGCTTTCAGGGCTGCCACCTTCCGTGTGGGACAAGGAGCCGGACGTGTGCCTTTTCGGAATCAGGCTCTGCCGAGGAAGAGATCCATGAGATGTTCCTCCTCTGGGCATGCCCGGGTCCTGAATCCTGTTGTGCCTGTGAATAGGCTGCAGGGGGACGGTGAAGACCAGCAACAGCTTTCAGGGCTGCCACCTTCCGTGTGGGACAAGGAGCCGGACGTGTGCCTTTTCGGAATCAGGCTCTGCCGAGGACGAGAGCCATGAGATGTTCCTCCTCTGGGCATGCCCGGGTCCCAGATCCTGTTGTGCCTGTGAATAGGCTGCAGGGGGACGGTGAAGACCAGCAACAGCTTTCAGGGCTGCCACCTTCCGTGTGGGACAAGGAGCCGGACGTGTGCCTTTTCGGAATCAGGCTCTGCCGAGGACGAGAGCCATGAGATGTTCCTCCTCTGGGCATGCCCGGGACCCAGATCCTGTTGTGCCTGTGAATAGGCTGCAGGGGGACGGTGAAGACCAGCAACAGCTTTCAGGGCTGCCACCTTCCGTGTGGGACAAGGAGCCGGACGTGTGCCTTTTCGGAATCAGGCTCTGCCGAGGAAGAGATCCATGAGATGTTCCTCCTCTGGGCATGCCCGGGTCCTGAATCCTGTTGTGCCTCTGAATAGGCTGCAGGGGGACGGTGAAGACCAGCAACAGCTTTCAGGGCTGCCACCTTCCGTGTGGGACAAGGAGCCGGACGTGTGCCTTTTCGGAATCAGGCTCTGCCGAGGACGAGAGCCATGAGATGTTCCTCCTCTGGGCATGCCCGGGTCCCAGATCCTGTTGTGCCTGTGAATAGGCTGCAGGGGGACGGTGAAGACCAGCAACAGCTTTCAGGGCTGCCACCTTCCGTGTGGGACAAGGAGCCGGACGTGTGCCTTTTCGGAATCAGGCTCTGCCGAGGATGACAGCCATGAGATGTTCCTCCTCTCAGCAAGCCCGGGTCCCAGATCCTGTTGTACCTGTGAATAGGCTGCAGGGGGACGGTGAAGACCAGCAACAGCTTTCAGGGCTGCCACCTTCCGTGTGGGACAAGGAGCCGGACGTGTGCCTTTTCGGAATCAGGCTCTGCCGAGGACGAGAGCCATGAGATGTTTCTCCTCTGGGCAAGCCCGGGTCCCAGATCCTGTTGTGCCTGTGAATAGGCTGCAGGGGGACGGTGAAGACCAGCAACAGCTTTCAGGGCTGCCACCTTCCGTGTGGGACAAGGAGCCGGACGTGTGCCTTTTCGGAATCAGGCTCTGCCGAGGACGAGATCCATGAGATGTTCCTCCTCTGGGCATGCCCGGGTCCCAGATCCTGTTGTGCCTGTGAATAGGCTGCAGGGGGACGGTGAAGACCAGCAACATCTTTCAGGGCTGCCACCTTCCGTGTGGGACAAGGAGCCGGACGTGTGCCTTTTCTGAATCAGGCTCTGCCGAGGACGAGAGCCATGAGATGTTCCTCCTCTCAGCAAGCCCAGGTCCCAGATCCTGTTGTGCCTGTGAATAGGCTGCAGGGGGACGGTAAAGACCAGCAACAGCTTTCAGGGCTGCCACCTTCCGTGTGGGACAAGGAGCCGGACGTGTGCCTTTTCGGAATCAGGCTCTGCCGAGGACGAGAGCCATGAGATGTTCCTCCTCTTAGCAAGCCCGGGTCCCAGATCCTGTTGTACCTGTGAATAGGCTGCAGGGGGACGGTAAAGACCAGCAACAGCTTTCAGGGCTGCCACCTTCCGTGTGGGACAAGGAGCCGGACGTGTGCCTTTTCGGAATCAGGCTCTGCCGAGGACGAGAGCCATGAGATGTTCCTCCTCTGGGCATGCCCGGGTCCTGAATCCTGTTGTGCCTCTGAATAGGCTGCAGGGGGACGGTGAAGACCAGCAACAGCTTTCAGGGCTGCCACCTTCCGTGTGGGACAAGGAGCCGGACGTGTGCCTTTTCGGAATCAGGCTCTGCCGAGGACGAGAGCCATGAGATGTTCCTCCTCTGGGCATGCCCGGGTCCCAGATCCTGTTGTGCCTGTGAATAGGCTGCAGGGGGACGGTGAAGACCAGCAACAGCTTTCAGGGCTGCCACCTTCCGTGTGGGACAAGGAGCTGGACGTGTGCCTTTTCGGAATCAGGCTCTGCCGAGGACGAGAGCCATGAGATGTTGCTCCTCTGGGCATGCCCGTTTCCCAGATCCTGTTGTACCTGTGAATAGGCTGCAGGGGGACGGTGAAGACCAGCAACAGCTTTCAGGGCTGCCACCTTCCGTGTGGGACAAGGAGCCGGACGTGTGCCTTTTCGGAATCAGGCTCTGCCGAGGACGAGAGCCATGAGATGTTCCTCCTCTCAGCAAGCCCAGGTCCCAGATCCTGTTGTGCCTGTGAATAGGCTGCAGGGGGACGGTAAAGACCAGCAACAGCTTTCAGGGCTGCCACCTTCCGTGTGGGACAAGGAGCCGGACGTGTGCCTTTTCGGAATCAGGCTCTGCCGAGGATGAGAGCCATGAGATGTTCCTCCTCTCAGCAAGCACGGGTCCCATATCCTGTTGTACCTGTGAATAGGCTGCAGGGGGACGGTGAAGACCAGCAACAGCTTTCAGGGCTGCCACCTTCCGTGTGGGACAAGGAGCCAGACGTGTGCCTTTTCGGAATCAGGCTCTGCCGAGGACGAGAGCCATGAGATGTTCCTCCTCTGGGCATGCCCGGGTCCCAGATCCTGTTGTGCCTGTGAATAGGCTGCAGGGGGACGGTAAAGACCAGCAACAGCTTTCAGGGCTGCCACCTTCCGTGTGGGTCAAGGAGCCGGACGTGTGCCTTTTCGGAATCAGGCTCTGCCGAGGATGACAGCCATGAGATGTTCCTCCTCTCAGCAAGCCCGGGTCCCAGATCCTGTTGTACCTGTGAATAGGCTGCAGGGGGACGGTGAAGACCAGCAACAGCTTTCAGGGCTGCCACCTTCCGTGTGGGACAAGGAGCCGGACGTGTGCCTTTTCGGAATCAGGCTCTGCCGAGGAAGAGATACATGAGATGTTCCTCCTCTGGGCATGCCCGGGTCCTGAATCCTGTTGTGCCTGTGAATAGGCTGCAGGGGGACGGTGAAGACCAGCAACAGCTTTCAGGGCTGCCACCTTCCGTGTGGGACAAGGAGCCGGACGTGTGCCTTTTCGGAATCAGGCTCTGCCGAGGATGAGAGCCATGAGATGTTCCTCCTCTGGGCATGCCCGGGTCCCAGATCCTGTTGTGCCTGTGAATAGGCTGCAGGGGGACGGTGAAGACCAGCAACAGCTTTCAGGGCTGCCACCTTCCGTGTGGGACAAGGAGCCGGACGTGTGCCTTTTCGGAATCAGGCTCTGCCGAGGACGAGAGCCATGAGATGTTCCTCCTCTGGGCATGCCCGGGTCCCAGATTCTGTTGTACCTGTGAATAGGCTGCAGGGGGACGGTGAAGACCAGCAACAGCTTTCAGGGCTGTCACCTTCCGTGTGGGACAAGGAGCCGGACGTGTGCCTTTTCGGAATCAGGCTCTGCCGAGGATGACAGCCATGAGATGTTCCTCCTCTCAGCAAGCCCGGGTCCCAGATCCTGTTGTACCTGTGAATAGGCTGCAGGGGGACGGTGAAGACCAGCAACAGCTTTCAGGGCTGCCACCTTCCGTGTGGGACAAGGAGCCGGACGTGTGCCTTTTCGGAATCAGGCTCTGCCGAGGACGAGAGCCATGAGATGTTCCTCCTCTTAGCAAGCCCGGGACCCAGATCCTGTTGTGCCTGTGAATAGGCTGCAGGGGGACGGTGAAGACCAGCAACAGCTTTCAGGGCTGCCACCTTCCGTGTGGGACAAGGAGCCGGACGTGTGCCTTTTCGGAATCAGGCTCTGCCGAGGAAGAGATCCATGAGATGTTCCTCCTCTGGGCATGCCCGGGTCCTGAATCCTGTTGTGCCTCTGAATAGGCTGCAGGGGGACGGTGAAGACCAGCAACAGCTTTCAGGGCTGCCACCTTCCGTGTGGGACAAGGAGCCGGACGTGTGCCTTTTCGGAATCAGGCTCTGCCGAGGAAGAGATCCATGAGATGTTCCTCCTCTGGGCATGCCCAGGTCCCGAATACTGTTGTGCCTCTGAATAGGCTGCAGGGGGACGGTGAAGACCAGCAACAGCTTTCAGGGCTGCCACCTTCCGTGTGGGACAAGGAGCCGGACGTGTGCCTTTTCGGAATCAGGCTCTGCCGAGGACGAGAGCCATGAGATGTTCCTCGTCTGGGCAAGCCCGGGTCCCAGATCCTGTTGTGCCTGTGAATGGGCTGCAGGGGGACGGTAAAGACCAGCAATAGCTTTCAGGGCTGCCACCTTCCGTGTGGGACAAGGAGCCGGACGTGTGCCTTTTCGGAAAGAGGCTCTGCCGAGGACGAGAGCCATGAGATGTTCCTCCTCTCAGCAAGCCCGGGTCCCAGATCCTGTTGTACCTGTGAATAGGCTGCAGGGGGACGGTGAAGACCAGCAACAGCTTTCAGGGCTGCCACCTTCCGTGTGGGACAAGGAGCCGGACGTGTGCCTTTTCGGAATCAGGCTCTGCCGAGGACGAGAGCCATGAGATGTTCCTCCTCTGGGCAAGCCCGGGTCCTGAATCCTGTTGTGCCTGTGAATAGGCTGCAGGGGGACGGTGAAGACCAGCAACAGCTTTCAGGGCTGCCACCTTCCGTGTGGGACAAGGAGCCGGACGTGTGCCTTTTCGGAATCAGGCTCTGCCGAGGACGAGAGCCATGAGATGTTCCTCCTCTGGGCAAGCCCGGGTCCCAGATCCTGTTGTGCCTGTGAATGGGCTGCAGGGGGACGGTAAAGACCAGCAATAGCTTTCAGGGCTGCCACCTTCCGTGTGGGACAAGGAGCCGGACGTGTGCCTTTTCGGAAAGAGGCTCTGCCGAGGACGAGAGCCATGAGATGTTCCTCCTCTCAGCAAGCACGGGTCCCAGATCCTGTTGTACCTGTGAGTAGGCTGCAGGGGGACGGTGAAGACCAGCAACAGCTTTCAGGGCTGCCACCTTCCGTGTGGGACAAGGAGCCGGACGTGTGCCTTTTCGGAATCAGGCTCTGCCGAGGATGAGAGCCATGAGATGTTCCTCCTCTCAGCAAGCACGGGTCCCATATCCTGTTGTACCTGTGAATAGGCTGCAGGGGGACGGTGAAGACCAGCAACAGCTTTCAGGGCTGCCACCTTCCGTGTGGGACAAGGAGCCGGATGTGTGCCTTTTCGGAATGAGGCTCTGCCGAGGACGAGAGCCATGAGATGTTCCTCCTCTCAGCAAGCCCGGGTCCCAGATCCTGTTGTACCTGTGAATAGGCTGCAGGGGGACGGTGAAGACCAGCAACAGCTTTCAGGGCTGCCACCTTCCGTGTGGGACAAGGAGCCGGACGTGTGCCTTTTCGGAATCAGGCTCTGCCGAGGACGAGAGCCATGAGATGTTCCTCCTCTGGGCATGCCCGGGTCCCAGATCCTGTTGTGCCTGTGAATGGGCTGCAGGGGGACGGTGAAGACCAGCAACAGCTTTCAGGGCTGCCACCTTCCGTGTGGGACAAGGAGCCGGACGTGTGCCTTTTCGGAAAGAGGCTCTGCCGAGGATGAGAGCCATGAGATGTTCCTCCTCTCAGCAAGCCCGGGTCCCAGATCCTGTTGTACCTGTGAATAGGCTGCAGGGGGACGGTGAAGACCAGCAACAGCTTTCAGGGCTGCCACCTTCCGTGTGGGACAAGGAGCCGGACGTGTGCCTTTTCGGAATCAGGCTCTGCCGAGGACGAGAGCCATAAGATGTTCCTCCTCTGGGCAAGCCCAGGTCCCTGATCCTGTTGTGCCTGTGAATAGGCTGCAGGGGGACGGTGAAGACCAGCAACAACTTTCAGGGCTGCCACCTTCCGTGTGGGACAAGGAGCCGGACGTGTGCCTTTTCGGAATCAGGCTCTACCGAGGACGAGAGCCATGAGATGTTCCTCCTCTGGGCAAGCCCGGGTCCCAGATCCTGTTGTACCTGTGAATAGGCTGCAGGGGGACGGTGAAGACCAGCAACAGCTTTCAGGGCTGCCACCTTCCGTGTGGGACAAGGAGCCGGACGTGTGCCTTTTCGGAATCAGGCTCTGCCGAGGACGAGAGCCATGAGATGTTCCTCCTCTGGGCAAGCCCGGGTGCCAGATCCTGTTGTACCTGTGAATAGGCTGCAGGGGGACGGTGAAGACCAGCAACAGCTTTCAGGGCTGCCACCTTCCGTGTGGGACATGGAGCCGGACGTGTGCCTTTTCGGAATCAGGCTCTGCCGAGGACGAGAGCCATGAGATGTTCCTCCTCTGGGCAAGCCCGGGTCCCAGATCCTGTTGTGCCTGTGAATAGGCTGCAGGGCGACGGTGAAGACCAGCAACAGCTTTCAGGGCTGCCACCTTCCGTGTGGGACAAGGATCCGGACGTGTGCCTTTTCGGAATCAGGCTATGCCGAGGACGAGAGCCATGAGATGTTCCTCCTCTCAGCAAGCCCAGGTCCCAGATCCTGTTGTGCCTGTGAATAGGCTGCAGAGGGACGGTGAAGACCAGCAACAGCTTTCAGGGCTGCCACCTTCCGTGTGGGACAAGGAGCCGGACGTGTGCCTTTTCGGAATCAGGCTCTGCCGAGGAAGAGATCCATGAGATGTTCCTCCTCTGGGCATGCCCAGGTCCCGAATACTGTTGTGCCTCTGAATAGGCTGCAGGGGGACGGTGAAGACCAGCAACAGCTTTCAGGGCTGCCACCTTCCGTGTGGGACAAGGAGCCGGACGTGTGCCTTTTCGGAATCAGGCTCTGCCGAGGACGAGAGCCATGAGATGTTCCTCCTCTGGGCAAGCCCGGGTCCCAGATCCTGTTGTGCCTGTGAATGGGCTGCAGGGGGACGGTAAACACCAGCAATAGCTTTCAGGGCTGCCACCTTCCGTGTGGGACAAGGAGCCGGACGTGTGCCTTTTCGGAAAGAGGCTCTGCCGAGGACGAGAGCCATGAGATGTTCCTCCTCTCAGCAAGCCCGGGTCCCAGATCCTGTTGTACCTGTGAATAGGCTGCAGGGGGACGGTGAAGACCAGCAACAGCTTTCAGGGCTGCCACCTTCCGTGTGGGACAAGGAGCCGGACGTGTGCCTTTTCGGAATCAGGCTCTGCCGAGGATGAGAGCCATGAGATGTTCCTCCTCTCAGCAAGCACGGGTCCCATATCCTGTTGTACCTGTGAATAGGCTGCAGGGGGACGGTGAAGACCAGCAACAGCTTTCAGGTCTGCCACCTTCCGTGTGGGACAAGGAGCCGGACGTGTGCCTTTTCGGAATCAGGCTCTGACGAGGACGAGATCCATAAGATGTTCCTCCTCTGGGCAATCCCAGGTCCCAGATCCTGTTGTGCCTGTGAATAGGCTGCAGGGGGACGGTGAAGACCAGCAACAGCTTTCAGGGCTGCCACCTTCCGTGTGGGACAAGGAGCCGGACGTGTGCCTTTTCGGAATCAGGCTCTGCCGAGGACGAGAGCCATGAGATGTTCCTCCTCTGGGCAAGCCCGGGTCCCAGATCCTGTTGTACCTGTGAATAGGCTGCAGGGGGACGGTGAAGACCAGCAACAGCTTTCAGGGCTGCCACCTTCCGTGTGGGACAAGGAGCCGGACGTGTGCCTTTTCGGAATCAGGCTCTGCCGAGGACGAGAGCCATGAGATGTTCCTCCTCTGGGCAAGCCCGGGTCCCAGATCCTGTTGTGCCTGTGAATAGGCTGCAGGGGGACGGTGAAGACCAGCAACAGCTTTCAGGGCTGCCACCTTCCGTGTGGGACAAGGAGCCGGACGTGTGCCTTTTCGGAATGAGGCTCTGCCGAGGACGAGAGCCATGAGATGTTCCTCCTCTCAGCAAGCCCAGGTCCCAGATCCTGTTGTGCCTGTGAATAGGCTGCAGGGGGACGGTAAAGACCAGCAACAGCTTTCAGGGCTGCCACCTTCCGTGTGGGACAAGGAGCCGGACGTGTGCCTTTTCGGAATCAGGCTCTGCCGAGGAAGAGATCCATTAGATGTTCCTCCTCTGGGCATGCCCAGGTCCCGAATCCTGTTGTGCCTGTGAATAGGATGCAGGGGGACGGTGAAGACCAGCAACAGCTTTCAGGGCTGCCACCTTCCGTGTGGGACAAGGAGCCGGACGTGTGCCTTTTCGGAATGAGGCTCTGCCGAGGACTATAGCCATGAGATGTTCCTCCTCTGGGCGAGCCCGGGTCCCAGATCCTGTTGTGCCTGTGAATAGGCTGCAGGGGGACGGTGAAGACCAGCAACAGCTTTCAGGGCTGCCACCTTCCGTGTGGGACAAGGAGCCGGACGTGTGCCTTTTCGGAATCAGGCTCTGCCGAGGACGAGAGCCATGAGATGTTCCTCCTCTGGGCATGCCCGGGTCCTGAATCCTGTTGTGCCTCTGAATAGGCTGCAGGGGGACGGTGAAGACCAGCAACAGCTTTCAGGGCTGCCACCTTCCGTGTGGGACAAGGAGCCGGACGTGTGCCTTTTCGGAATCAGGCTCTGCCGAGGACGAGAGCCATGAGATGTTCCTCCTCTGGGCATGCCCGTGTCCCAGATCCTGTTGTGCCTCTGAATAGGCTGCAGGGGGACGGTGAAGAGCAGCAACAGCTTTCAGGGCTGCCACCTTCCGTGTGGGACAAGGAGCCGGACGTGTGCCTTTTCGGAATCAGGCTCTGCCGAGGACGAGAGCCATGAGATGTTCCTCCTCTGGGCAAGCCCGGGTCCCAGATCCTGTTGTGCCTGTGAATGGGCTGCAGGGGGACGGTAAAGACCAGCAATAGCTTTCAGGGCTGCCACCTTCCGTGTGGGACAAGGAGCCGGACGTGTGCCTTTTCGGAAAGAGGCTCTGCCGAGGACGAGAGCCATGAGATGTTCCTCCTCTCAGCAAGCCCGGGTCCCAGATCCTGTTGTACCTGTGAATAGGCTGCAGGGGGACGGTGAAGACCAGCAACAGCTTTCAGGGCTGCCACCTTCCGTGTGGGACAAGGAGCCGGACGTGTGCCTTTTCGGAATCAGGCTCTGCCGAGGATGAGAGCCATGAGATGTTCCTCCTCTCAGCAAGCACGGGTCCCATATCCTGTTGTACCTGTGAATAGGCTGCAGGGGGACGGTGAAGACCAGCAACAGCTTTCAGGTCTGCCACCTTCCATGTGGGACAAGGAGCCGGACGTGTGCCTTTTCGGAATCAGGCTCTGCCGAGGACGAGATCCATTAGATGTTCCTCCTCTGGGCAAGCCCGGGTCCCAGATCCTGTTGTACCTGTGAATAGGCTGCAGGGGGACGGTGAAGACCAGCAACAGCTTTCAGGGCTGCCACCTTCCGTGTGGGACAAGGAGCCGGACGTGTGCCTTTTCGGAATCAGGCTCTACCGAGGACGAGAGCCATGAGATGTTCCTCCTCTGGGCAAGCCCGGGTCCCAGATCCTGTTGTACCTGTGAATAGGCTGCAGGGGGACGGTGAAGACCAGCAACAGCTTTCAGGGCTGCCACCTTCCGTGTGGGACAAGGAGCGGGACGTGTGCCTTTTCGGAATCAGGCTCTGCCGAGGACAAGAGCCATGAGATGTTCCTCCTCTCAGCAAGCCCAGGTCCCAGATCCTGTTGTGCCTGTGAATAGGCTGCAGGGGGACGGTAAAGACCAGCAACAGCTTTCAGGGCTGCCACCTTCCGTGTGGGACAAGGAGCCGGACGTGTGCCTTTTCGGAATCAGGCTCTGCCGAGGAAGAGATCCATTAGATGTTCCTCCTCTGGGCATGCCCAGGTCCCGAATCCTGTTGTGCCTGTGAATAGTTTACAGGGGTACGTTGAAGACCAGCAACAGCTTTCAGGGCTGCCACCTTCCGTGTGGGACAAGGAGCCGGACGTGTGCCTTTTCGGAATCAGGCTCTGACGAGGACGAGATCCATAAGATGTTCCTCCTCTGGGCAATCCCAGGTCCCAGATCCTGTTGTGCCTGTGAATAGGCTGCAGGGGGACGGTGAAGACCAGCAACAGCTTTCAGGGCTGCCACCTTCCGTGTGGGACAAGGAGCCGGACGTGTGCCTTTTCGGAATCAGGCTCTGCCGAGGACGAGAGCCATGAGATGTTCCTCCTCGGGGCAAGCCCGGGTCCCAGATCCTGTTGTACCTGTGAATAGGCTGCAGCGGGACGGTGAAGACCAGCAACAGCTTTCAGGGCTGCCACCTTCCGTGTGGGACAAGGAGCCGGACGTGTGCCTTTTCGGAATGAGGCTCTGCCGAGGACGAGAGCCATGAGATGTTCCTCCTCTGGGCAAGCCCGGGTCCCAGATCCTGTTGTGCCTGTGAATAGGCTGCAGGGGGACGGTGAAGACCAGCAACAGCTTTCAGGGCTGCCACCTTCCGTGTGGGACAAGGAGCCGGAGGTGTGCCTTTTTGGAATCAGGCTCTGCCGAGGACGAGATCCATTAGATGTTCCTCCTCTGGGCATGCCCAGGTCCCGAATCCTGTTGTGCCTGTGAATAGGCTGCAGGGGGACGGTGAAGACCAGCAACAGCTTTCAGGGCTGCCACCTTCCGTGTGGGACAAGGAGCCGGACGTGTGCCTTTTCGGAATCAGGCTCTGCCGAGGACGAGAGCCATGAGATGTTCCTCCTCTGGGCATGCCCGGGTCCTGAATCCTGTTGTGCCTCTGAATAGGCTGCAGGGGGACGGTGAAGACCAGCAACAGCTTTCAGGGCTGCCACCTTCCGTGTGGGACAAGGAGCCGGACGTGTGCCTTTTCGGAATCAGGCTCTGCCGAGGACGAGAGCCATGAGATGTTCCTCCTCTGGGCATGCCCGTGTCCCAGATCCTGTTGTGCCTGTGAATAGGCTGCAGGGGGATGGTGAAGACCAGCAACAGCTTTCAGGGCTGCCACCTTCCGTGTGGGACAAGGAGCCGGACGTGTGCCTTTTCGGAATCAGGCTCTGCCGAGGATGAGAGCCATGAGATGTTCCTCCTCTCAGCAAGCACGGGTCCCATATCCTGTTGTACCTGTGAATAGGCTGCAGGGGGACGGTGAAGACCAGCAACAGCTTTCAGGGCTGCCACCTTCCGTGTGGGACAAGGAGCCGGACGTGTGCCTTTTCGGAATCAGGCTCTGCCGAGGACGAGATCCATGAGATGTTCCTCCTCTGGGCAAGCCCAGGTCCCAGATCCTGTTGTGCCTGTGAATAGGCTGCAGGGGGACGGTGAAGACCAGCAACAACTTTCAGGGCTGCCACCTTCCGTGTGGGACAAGGAGCCGGACGTGTGCCTTTTTGGAATCAGGCTCTGCCGAGGAAGAGATCCATTAGATGTTCCTCCTCTGGGCATGCCCAGGTCTCGAATCCTGTTGTGCCTGTGAATAGGCTGCAGGGGGACGGTGAAGACCAGCAACAGCTTTCAGGGCTGCCACCTTCCGTGTGGGACAAGGAGCCGGACGTGTGCCTTTTCGGAATGAGGCTCTGCCGAGGACGAGAGCCATGAGATGTTCCTCCTCTGGGCAAGCCCGGGTCCCAGATCCTGTTGTGCCTGTGAATAGGCTGCAGGGGGACGGTGAAGAGCAGCAACAGCTTTCAGGGCTGCCACCTTCCGTGTGGGACAAGGAGCCGGACGTGTGCCTTTTCGGAATCAGGCTCTGCCGAGGACGAGAGCCATGAGATGTTCCTCCTCTGGGCATGCCCGGGTCCTGAATCCTGTTGTGCCTGTGAATAGGCTGCAGGGGGACGGTGAAGACCAGCAACAGCTTTCAGGGCTGCCACCTTCCGTGTGGGACAAGGAGCCGGACGTGTGCCTTTTCGGAATCAGGCTCTGCCGAGGACGAGATCCATGAGATGTTCCTCCTCTGGGCATGCCCGGTTCCTGAATCCTGTTGTGCCTGTGAATAGGCTGCAGGGGGACGGTGAAGACCAGCAACAGCTTTCAGGGCTGCCACCTTCCGTGTGGGACAAGGAGCCGGACGTGTGCCTTTTCGGAAAGAGGCTCTGCCGAGGACGAGAGCCATGAGATGTTCCTCCTCTGGGCATGCCCGGGTCCCAGATCCTGTTGTACCTGTGAATAGGCTGCAGGGGGATGGTGAAGACCAGCAACAGCTTTCAGGGCTGCCACCTTCCGTGTGGGACAAGGAGCCGGACGTGTGCCTTTTCGGAATCAGGCTCTGCCGAGGACGAGAGCCATAAGATGTTCCTCCTCTCAGCAAGCGCAGGTCCCAGATCCTGTTGTGCCTGTGAATAGGCTGCAGGGGGACGGTAAAGACCAGCAACAGCTTTCAGGGCTGCCACCTTCCGTGTGGGACAAGGAGCCGGACGTGTGCCTTTTCGGAATCAGGCTCTGCCGAGGAAGAGATCCATGAGATGTTCCTTCTCTGGGCATGCCCGGGTCCCAGATCCTGTTGTGCCTGTGAATAGGCTGCAGGGGGACGGTGAAGACCAGCAACAGCTTTCAGGGCTGCCACCTTCCGTGTGGGACAAGGAGCCAGACGTGTGCCTTTTCGGAATCAGGCTCTGCCGAGGACGAGAGCCATGAGATGTTCCTCCTCTGGGCATGCCCGGGTCCCAGATCCTGTTGTGCCTGTGAATAGGCTGCAGGGGGACGGTGAAGACCAGCAACAGCTTTCAGGGCTGCCACCTTCCGTGTGGGACAAGGAGCCGGACGTGTGCCTTTTCGGAATCAGGCTCTGCCGAGGATGACAGCCATGAGATGTTCCTCCTCTGGGCATGCCCGGGTCCTGAATCCTGTTGTGCCTCTGAATAGGCTGCAGGGGGACGGTGAAGACCAGCAACAGCTTTCAGGGCTGCCACCTTCCGTGTGGGACAAGGGGCCGGACGTGTGCCTTTTCGGAATCAGGCTCTGCCGAGGATGAGAGCCATGAGATGTTCCTCCTCTCAGCAAGCACGGGTCCCATATCCTGTTGTACCTGTGAATAGGCTGCAGGGGGACGGTGAAGACCAGCAACAGCTTTCAGGGCTGCCACCTTCCGTGTGGGACAAGGAGCCGGACGTGTGCCTTTTCGGAATCAGGCTCTGCCGAGGACGAGATCCATAAGATGTTCCTCCTCTGGGCAAGCCCAGGTCCCAGATCCTGTTGTGCCTGTGAATAGGCTGCAGGGGGACGGTGAAGACCAGCAACAACTTTCAGGGCTGCCACCTTCCGTGTGGGACAAGGAGCCGGACGTGTGCCTTTTTGGAATCAGGCTCTGCCGAGGAAGAGATCCATTAGATGTTCCTCCTCTGGGCATGCCCAGGTCTCGAATCCTGTTGTGCCTGTGAATAGGCTGCAGGGGGACGGTGAAGACCAGCAACAGCTTTCAGGGCTGCCACCTTCCGTGTGGGACAAGGAGCCGGACGTGTGCCTTTTCGGAATGAGGCTCTGCCGAGGACGAGAGCCATGAGATGTTCCTCCTCTGGGCAAGCCCGGGTCCCAGATCCTGTTGTGCCTGTGAATAGGCTGCAGGGGGACGGTGAAGAGCAGCAACAGCTTTCAGGGCTGCCACCTTCCGTGTGGGACAAGGAGCCGGACGTGTGCCTTTTCGGAATCAGGCTCTGCCGAGGACGAGAGCCATGAGATGTTCCTCCTCTCAGCAAGCACGGGTCCCATATCCTGTTGTACCTGTGAATAGGCTGCAGGGGGATGGTGAAGACCAGCAACAGCTTTCAGGGCTGCCACCTTCCGTGTGGGACAAGGAGCCGGACGTGTGCCTTTTCGGAATCAGGCTCTGCCGAGGACGAGATCCATGAGATGTTCCTCCTCTGGGCATGCCCGGTTCCTGAATCCTGTTGTGCCTGTGAATAGGCTGCAGGGGGACGGTGAAGACCAGCAACAGCTTTCAGGGCTGCCACCTTCCGTGTGGGACAAGGAGCCGGACGTGTGCCTTTTCGGAAAGAGGCTCTGCCGAGGACGAGAGCCATGAGATGTTCCTCCTCTGGGCATGCCCGGGTCCCAGATCCTGTTGTACCTGTGAATAGGCTGCAGGGGGATGGTGAAGACCAGCAACAGCTTTCAGGGCTGCCACCTTCCGTGTGGGACAAGGAGCCGGACGTGTGCCTTTTCGGAATCAGGCTCTGCCGAGGACGAGAGCCATGAGATGTTCCTCCTCTCAGCAAGCGCAGGTCCCAGATCCTGTTGTGCCTGTGAATAGGCTGCAGGGGGACGGTAAAGACCAGCAACAGCTTTCAGGGCTGCCACCTTCCGTGTGGGACAAGGAGCCGGACGTGTGCCTTTTCGGAATCAGGCTCTGCCGAGGAAGAGATCCATGAGATGTTCCTTCTCTTGGCATGCCCGGGTCCCAGATCCTGTTGTGCCTGTGAATAGGCTGCAGGGGGACGGTGAAGACCAGCAACAGCTTTCAGGGCTGCCACCTTCCGTGTGGGACAAGGAGCCAGACGTGTGCCTTTTCGGAATCAGGCTCTGCCGAGGACGAGAGCCATGAGATGTTCCTCCTCTGGGCATGCCCGGGTCCCAGATCCTGTTGTGCCTGTGAATAGGCTGCAGGGGGACGGTGAAGACCAGCAACAGCTTTCAGGGCTGCCACCTTCCGTGTGGGACAAGGAGCCGGACGTGTGCCTTTTCGGAATCAGGCTCTGCCGAGGATGACAGCCATGAGATGTTCCTCCTCTGGGCATGCCCGGGTCCTGAATCCTGTTGTGCCTCTGAATAGGCTGCAGGGGGACGGTGAAGACCAGCAACAGCTTTCAGGGCTGCCACCTTCCGTGTGGGACAAGGAGCCGGACGTGTGCCTTTTCGGAATCAGGCTCTGCCGAGGACGAGAGCCATGAGATGTTCCTCCTCTGGGCAAGCCCGGGTCCCAGATCCTGTTGTACCTGTGAATAGGCTGCAGGGGGACGGTGAAGACCAGCAACAGCTTTCAGGGCTGCCACCTTCCGTGTGGGAAAAGGAGCCAGACGTGTGCCTTTTCGGAATCAGGCTCTGCCGAGGACGAGAGCCATGAGATGTTCCTTCTCTGGGCATGCCCGGGTCCTGAATCCTGTTGTGCCTGTGAATAGGCTGCAGGGGGACGGTGAAGACCAGCAACAGCTTTCAGGGCTGCCACCTTCCGTGTGGGACAAGGAGCCGGACGTGTGCCTTTTCGGAATCAGGCTCTACCGAGGACGAGAGCCATGAGATGTTCCTCCTCTGGGCAAGCCCGGGTCCCAGATCCTGTTGTGCCTGTGAATAGGCTGCAGGGGGACGGTGAAGACCAGCAACAGCTTTCAGGGCTGCCACCTTCCGTGTGGGACAAGGAGCCGGACGTGTGCCTTTTCGGAATCAGGCTCTGCCGAGGACGAGAGCCATGAGATGTTCCTCCCCTGGGCAAGCCCAGGTCCCAGATCCTGTTGTGCCTGTGAATAGGCTGCAGGGGGACGGTGAAGACCAGCAACAGCTTTCAGGACTGCCACCTTCCGTGTGGGACAAGGAGCCGGACGTGTGCCTTTTCGGAATCAGGCTCTGCCGAGGAAGAGATCCATGAGATGTTCCTCCTCTGGGCATGCCCGGGTCCTGAATCCTGTTGTGCCTGTGAATAGGCTGCAGGGGGACGGTGAAGACCAGCAACAGCTTTCAGGGCTGCCACCTTCCGTGTGGGACAAGGATCCGGACGTGTGCCTTTTCGGAATCAGGCTCTGCCGAGGACGAGAGCCATGAGATGTTCCTCCTCTGGGCATGCCCGGGTCCCAGATCCTGTTGTGCCTCTGAATAGGCTGCAGGGGGACGGTGAAGACCAGCAACAGCTTTCAGGGCTGCCACCTTCCGTGTGGGACAAGGAGCCGGACGTGTGCCTTTTCGGAATCAGGCTCTGCCGAGGAAGAGATCCATGAGATGTTCCTCCTCTGGGCATGCCCGGGTCCCAGATCCTGTTGTGCCTGTGAATAGGCTGCAGGGGGACGGTGAAGACCAGCAACAGCTTTCAGGGCTGCCACCTTCCGTGTGGGACAAGGAGCCAGACGTGTGCCTTTTCGGAATCAGGCTCTGCCGAGGACGAGAGCCATGAGATGTTCCTCCTCTGGGCATGCCCGGGTCCCAGATCCTGTTGTGCCTGTGAATAGGCTGCAGGGGGACGGTGAAGACCAGCAACAGCTTTCAGGGCTGCCACCTTCCGTGTGGGACAAGGAGCCGGACGTGTGCCTTTTCGGAATCAGGCTCTGCCGAGGATGACAGCCATGAGATGTTCCTCCTCTGGGCATGCCCGGGTCCTGAATCCTATTGTGCCTCTGAATAGGCTGCAGGGGGACGGTGAAGACCAGCAACAGCTTTCAGGGCTGCCACCTTCCGTGTGGGACAAGGAGCCGGACGTGTGCCTTTTCGGAATCAGGCTCTGCCGAGGACGAGAGCCATGAGATGTTCCTCCTATGGGCAAGCCCGGGTCCCAGATCCTGTTGTACCTGTGAATAGGCTGCAGGGGGACGGTGAAGACCAGCAACAGCTTTCAGGGCTGCCACCTTCCGTGTGGGAAAAGGAGCCGGACGTGTGCCTTTTCGGAATCAGGCTCTGCCGAGGACGAGAGCCATGAGATGTTCCTTCTCTGGGCATGCCCGGGTCCTGAATCCTGTTGTGCCTGTGAATAGGCTGCAGGGGGACGGTGAAGACCAGCAACAGCTTTCAGGGCTGCCACCTTCCGTGTGGGACAAGGAGCCGGACGTGTGCCTTTTCGGAATCAGGCTCTACCGAGGACGAGAGCCATGAGATGTTCCTCCTCTGGGCAAGCCCGGGTCCCAGATCCTGTTGTGCCTGTGAATAGGCTGCAGGGGGACGGTGAAGACCAGCAACAGCTTTCAGGGCTGCCACCTTCCGTGTGGGACAAGGAGCCGGACGTGTGCCTTTTCGGAATCAGGCTCTGCCGAGGAAGAGATCCATGAGATGTTCCTCCTCTGGGCATGCCCGGGTCCCAGATCCTGTTGTGCCTGTGAATAGGCTGCAGGGGGACGGTGAAGACCAGCAACATCTTTCAGGGCTGCCACCTTCCGTGTGGGACAAGGAGCCGGACGTGTGACTTTTCGGAATCAGGCTCTGCCGAGGACGAGAGCCATGAGATGTTCCTCCTCTGGGCAAGCCCAGGTCCTAGATCCTGTTGTGCCTGTGAATAGGCTGCAGGGGGACGGTGAAGACCAGCAACAGCTTTCAGGGCTGCCACCTTCCGTGTGGGACAAGGAGCCGGACGTGTGCCTTTTCGGAATCAGGCTCTGCCGAGGACGAGAGCCATGAGATGTTCCTCCTCTGGGCATGCCCGGTTAACAGATCCTGTTGTACCTGTGAATAGGCTGCAGGGGGACGGTGAAGACCAGCAACAGCTTTCAGGGCTGCCACCTTCCGTGTGGGACAAGGAGCCGGACGTGTGCCTTTTCGGAATCAGGCTCTGCCGAGGACGAGAGCCATGAGATGTTCCTCCTCTGGGCATGCCCGGTTAACAGATCCTGTTGTACCTGTGAATAGGCTGCAGGGGGATGGTGAAGACCAGCAACAGCTTTCAGGCCTGCCACCTTCCGTGTGGGACAAGGAGCCGGACGTTTGCCTTTTCGGAATCAGGCTCTGCCGAGGACGAGAGCCATGAGATGTTCCTCCTCTGGGCAAGCCCAGGTCCCAGATCCTGTTGTGCCTGTGAATAGGCTGCAGGGGGACGGTAAAGACCAGCAACAGCTTTCAGGGCTGCCACCTTCCGTGTGGGACAAGGAGCCGGACGTGTGCCTTTTCGGAATCAGGCTCTGCCGAGGAAGAGATCCATGAGATGTTCCTCCTCTGGGCATGCCCGGGTCCTGAATCCTGTTGTGCCTGTGAATAGGCTGCAGGGGGACGGTGAAGACCAGCAACAGCTTTCAGGGCTGCCACCTTCCGTGTGGGACAAGGAGCCAGACGTGTGCCTTTTCGGAATCAGGCTCTGCCGAGGACGAGAGCCATGAGATGTTCCTCCTCTGGGCATGCCCGGGTCCCAGATCCTGTTGTGCCAATGAATAGGCTGCAGGGGGACGGTGAAGACCAGCAACAGCTTTCAGGGCTGCCACCTTCCGTGTGGGACAAGGAGCTTGACGTGTGCCTTTTCGTAATCAGGCTCTGCCGAGGATGACAGCCATGAGATGTTCCTCCTCGGGGCAAGCCCGGGTCCCAGATCCTGTTGTGCCTGTGAATAGGCTGCAGGGGGATGGTGAAGACCAGCAACAACTTTCAGGGCTGCCACCTTCCGTGTGGGACAAGGAGCCGGACGTGTGCCTTTTCGGAAAGAGGCTCTGCCGAGGACGAGAGCCATGAGATGTTCCTCCTCTCAGCAAGCCCGGGTCCCAGATCCTGTTGTACCTGTGAATAGGCTGCAGGGGGACGGTGAAGACCAGCAACAGCTTTCAGGGCTGCCACCTTCCGTGTGGGACAAGGAGCCGGACGTGTGCCTTTTCGGAATCAGGCTCTGCCGAGGACGAGAGCCATGAGATGTTCCTCCTCTCAGCAAGCACGGGTCCCATATCCTGTTGTGCCTGTGAATAGGCTGCAGGGGGACGGTGAAGACCAGCAACAGCTTTCAGGGCTGCCACCTTCCGTGTGGGACAAGGAGCCGGACGTGTGCCTTTTTGGAATCAGGCTCTGCCGAGGAAGAGATGCATTAGATGTTCCTCCTCTGGGCATGCCCAGGTCCTGAATCCTGTTGTGCCTGTGAATAGGCTGCAGGGGGACGGTGAAGACCACCAACAGCTTTCAGGGCTGCCACCTTCCGTGTGGGACAAGGAGCCGGACGTGTGCCTTTTCGGAATCAGGCTCTGCCGAGGACGAGAGCCATGAGATGTTCCTCCTCTGGCCAAGCCCGGGTCCCAGATCCTGTTGTGCCTGTGAATAGGCTGCAGGGGGACGGTGAAGACCAGCAACAGCTTTCAGGGCTGCCACCTTCCGTGTGGGACAAGGAGCCGGACGTGTGCCTTTTCGGAATCAGGCTCTGCCGAGGACGAGAGCCATGAGATGTTCCTCCTCTGGGCATGCCCGGGTCCTGAATCCTGTTGTGCCTGTGAATAGGCTGCAGGGGGACGGTGAAGACCAGCAACAGCTTTCAGGGCTGCCACCTTCCGTGTGGGACAAGGAGCCAGACGTGTGCCTTTTCGGAATCAGGCTCTGCCGAGGACGAGAGCCATGAGATGTTCCTCCTCTGGGCATGCCCGGGTCCCAGATCCTGTTGTGCCTGTGAATAGGCTGCAGGGGGACGGTGAAGACCAGCAACAGCTTTCAGGGCTGCCACCTTCCGTGTGGGACAAGGAGCCGGACGTGTGCCTTTTCGGAATCAGGCTCTGCCGAGGATGAGAGCCATGAGATGTTCCTCCTCTCAGCAAGCCCGGGTCCCAGATCCTGTTGTACCTGTGAATAGGCTGCAGGGGGACGGTGAAGACCAGCAACAGCTTTCAGGGCTGCCACCTTCCGTGTGGGACAAGGAGCCGGACGTGTGCCTTTTCGGAATGAGGCTCTGCCGAGGACGAGAGCCATGAGATGTTCCTCCTCTGGGCAAGCCCGGGTCCCAGATCCTGTTGTACCTGTGAATAGGCTTCAGGGGGACGGTGAAGACCAGCAACATCTTTCAGGGCTGCCACCTTCCGTGTGGGACAAGGATCCGGACGTGTGCCTTTTCGGAATCAGGCTCTGCCGAGGACGAGAGCCATGAGATGTTCCTTCTCTGGGCATGCCCGGGTCCTGAATCCTGTGTGCCTGTGAATAGGCTGCAGGGGGACGGTGAAGACCAGCAACATCTTTCAGGGCTGCCACCTTCCGTGTGGGACAAGGAGCCAGACGTGTGCCTTTTCGGAATGAGGCTCTGCCGAGGACGAGAGCCATGAGATGTTCCTCCTCTGGGCATGCCCGGGTCCCAGATCCTGTTGTGCCTGTGAATAGGCTGCAGGGGGACGGTGAAGACCAGCAACAGCTTTCAGGGCTGCCACCTTCCGTGTGGGACAAGGAGCCGGACGTGTGCCTTTTCGGAAAGAGGCTCTGCCGAGGACGAGAGCCATGAGATGTTCCTCCTCTCAGCAAGCCCAGGTCCCAGATCCTGTTGTACCTGTGAATAGGCTGCAGGGGGACGGTGAAGACCAGCAACAGCTTTCAGGGCTGCCACCTTCCGTGTGGGACAAGGAGCCGGACGTGTGCCTTTTCGGAATCAGGCTCTGCCGAGGACGAGAGCCATGAGATGTTCCTCCTCTCAGCAAGCCCAGGTCCCAGATCCTGTTGTGCCTGTGAATAGGCTGCAGGGGGACGGTGAAGACCAGCAACAGCTTTCAGGGCTGCCACCTTCCGTGTGGGACAAGGAGCCGGACGTGTGCCTTTTTGGAATCAGGCTCTGCCGAGGAAGAGATGCATTAGATGTTCCTCCTCTGGGCATGCCCAGGTCCCGAATCCTGTTGTGCCTGTGAATAGGCTGCAGGGGGACGGTGAAGACCACCAACAGCTTTCAGGGCTGCCACCTTCCGTGTGGGACAAGGAGCCGGACGTGTGCCTTTTCGGAATGAGGCTCTGCCGAGGACGAGAGCCATGAGATGTTCCTCCTCTGGCCAAGCCCGGGTCCCAGATCCTGTTGTGCCTGTGAATAGGCTGCAGGGGGACGGTGAAGACCAGCAACAGCTTTCAGGGCTGCCACCTTCCGTGTGGGACAAGGAGCCGGACGTGTGCCTTTTCGGAATCAGGCTCTGCCGAGGACGAGAGCCATGAGATGTTCCTCCTCTGGGCATGCCCGGGTCCTGAATCCTGTTGTGCCTCTGAATAGGCTGCAGGGGGACGGTGAAGACCAGCAACAGCTTTCAGGGCTGCCACCTTCCGTGTGGGACAAGGAGCCGGACGTGTGCCTTTTCGGAATCAGGCTCTGCCGAGGACGAGAGCCATGAGATGTTCCTCCTCTGGGCATGCCCGGTTCCCAGATCCTGTTGTACCTGTGAATAGGCTGCAGGGGGATGGTGAAGACCAGCAACAGCTTTCAGGGCTGCCACCTTCCGTGTGGGACAAGGAGCCGGACGTGTGCCTTTTCGGAATCAGGCTCTGCCGAGGACGAGAGCCATGAGATGTTCCTCCTCTCAGCAAGCCCAGGTCCCAGATACTGTTGTGCCTGTGAATAGGCTGCAGGGGGACGGTAAAGACCAGCAACAGCTTTCAGGGCTGCCACCTTCCGTGTGGGACAAGGAGCCGGACGTGTGCCTTTTCGGAATCAGGCTCTGCCGAGGACGAGAGCCATGAGATGTTCCTCCTCTGGGCATGCCCGGGTCCTGAATCCTGTTGTGCCTGTGAATAGGCTGCAGGGGGACGGTGAAGACCAGCAACAGCTTTCAGGGCTGCCACCTTCCGTGTGGGACAAGGAGCCAGACGTGTGCCTTTTCGGAATCAGGCTCTGCCGAGGACGAGAGCCATGAGATGTTCCTCCTCTGGGCATGCCCGGGTCCCAGATCCTGTTGTGCCTGTGAATAGGCTGCAGGGGGACGGTGAAGACCAGCAACAGCTTTCAGGGCTGCCACCTTCCGTGTGGGACAAGGAGCCGGACGTGTGCCTTTTCGGAATCAGGCTCTGCCGAGGATGAGAGCCATGAGATGTTCCTCCTCTCAGCAAGCCCGGGTCCCAGATCCTGTTGTACCTGTGAATAGGCTGCAGGGGGACGGTGAAGACCAGCAACAGCTTTCAGGGCTGCCACCTTCCGTGTGGGACAAGGAGCCGGACGTGTGCCTTTTCGGAATGAGGCTCTGCCGAGGACGAGAGCCATGAGATGTTCCTCCTCTGGGCAAGCCCGGGTCCCAGATCCTGTTGTACCTGTGAATAGGCTTCAGGGGGACGGTGAAGACCAGCAACATCTTTCAGGGCTGCCACCTTCCGTGTGGGACAAGGATCCGGACGTGTGCCTTTTCGGAATCAGGCTCTGCCGAGGACGAGAGCCATGAGATGTTCCTTCTCTGGGCATGCCCGGGTCCTGAATCCTGTGTGCCTGTGAATAGGCTGCAGGGGGACGGTGAAGACCAGCAACAGCTTTCAGGGCTGCCACCTTCCGTGTGGGACAAGGAGCCAGACGTGTGCCTTTTCGGAATGAGGCTCTGCCGAGGACGAGAGCCATGAGATGTTCCTCCTCTGGGCAAGCCCGGGTCCCAGATCCTGTTGTGCCTGTGAATAGGCTGCAGGGGGACGGTGAAGACCAGCAACAGCTTTCAGGGCTGCCACCTTCCGTGTGGGACAAGGAGCCGGACGTGTGCCTTTTCGGAATCAGGCTCTGCCGAGGACGAGATCCATGAGATGTTCCTCCTCTGGGCATGCCCGGGTCCCAGATCCTGTTGTGCCTGTGAATAGGCTGCAGGGGGATGGTGAAGACCAGCAACATCTTTCAGGGCTGCCACCTTCCGTGTGGGACAAGGAGCCGGACGTGTGCCTTTTCGGAATCAGGCTCTGCCGAGGACGAGAGCCATGAGATGTTCCTCCTCTGGGCAAGCCCAGGTCCCAGATCCTGTTGTGCCTGTGAATAGGCTGCAGGGGGACGGTGAAGACCAGCAACAGCTTTCAGGGCTGCCTCCTTCCGTGTGGGACAAGGAGCCGGACTTGTGCCTTTTCGGAATCAGGCTCTGCCGAGGACGAGAGCCATGAGATGTTCCTCCTCTCAGGAAGCCCGGGTCCCAGATCCTGTTGTACCTGTGAATAGGCTGCAGGGGGACGGTGAAGACCAGCAACAGCTTTCAGGGCTGCCACCTTCCGTGTGGGACAAGGAGCCGGAGGTGTGCCTTTTCGGAATCAGGCTCTGCCGAGGACGAGAGCCATGAGATGTTCCTCCTCTGGGCATGCCCGGGTCCTGAATCCTGTTGTGCCTCTGAATAGGCTGCAGGGGGACGGTGAAGACCAGCAACATCTTTCAGGGCTGCCAACTTCCGTGTGGGACAAGGAGCCGGACGTGTGCCTTTTCAGAATCAGGCTCTGCCGAGGACGAGAGCCATGAGATGTTCCTCCTCTCAGCAAGCCCGGGTCCCAGATACTGTTGTACCTGTCAATAGGCTGCAGGGGGATGGTGAAGACCAGCAACAGCTTTCAGGGCTGCCACCTTCCGTGTGGGACAAGGAGCCGGACGTGTGCCTTTTCGGAATCAGGCTCTGCCGAGGACGAGAGCCATGAGATGTTCCTCCTCTCAGCAAGCCCAGGTCCCAGATCCTGTTGTGCCTGTGAATAGGCTGCAGGGGGACGGTAAAGACCAGCAACAGCTTTCAGGGCTGCCACCTTCCGTGTGGGACAAGGTGCCGGACGTGTGCCTTTCGGAATCAGGCTCTGCCGAGGAAGAGATCCATGAGATGTTCCTCCTCTGGGCATGCCCGGGTCCTGAATCCTGTTGTGCCTGTGAATAGGCTGCAGGGGGACGGTGAAGACCAGCAACAGCTTTCAGGGCTGCCACCTTCCGTGTGGGACAAGGAGCCGGACGTGTGCCTTTTCGGAATCAGGCTCTGCCGAGGACGAGAGCCATGAGATGTTCCTCCTCGGGGCATGCCCGGGTCCCAGATCCTGTTGTGCCTGTGAATAGGCTGCAGGGGGATGGTGAAGACCAGCAACAGCTTTCAGGGCTGCCACCTTCCGTGTGGGACAAGGAGCCGGACGTGTGCCTTTTCGGAATCAGGCTCTGCCGAGGATGACAGCCATGAGATGTTCCTCCTCTCAGCAAGCCCGGGTCCCAGATCCTGTTGTACCTGTGAATAGGCTGCAGGGGGACGGTGAAGACCAGCAACAGCTTTCAGGGCTGCCACCTTCCGTGTGGGACAAGGAGCCGGACGTGTGCCTTTTCGGAATCAGGCTCTGCCGAGGACGAGAGCCATGAGATGTTCCTCCTCTGGGCATGCCCGGTTCCCAGATCCTGTTGTACCTGTGAATAGGCTGCAGGGGGACGGTGAAGACCAGCAACAGCTTTCAGGGCTGCCACCTTCCGTGTGGGACAAGGAGCCGGACGTGTGCCTTTTCGGAATCAGGCTCTGCCGAGGATGAGAGCCATGAGATGTTCCTCCTCTCAGCAAGCACGGGTCCCATATCCTGTTGTGCCTGTGAATAGGCTGCAGGGGGACGGTGAAGACCAGCAACAGCTTTCAGGGCTGCCACCTTCCGTGTGGGACAAGGAGCCGGACGTGTGCCTTTTTGGAATCAGGATCTGCCGAGGAAGAGATGCATTAGATGTTCCTCCTCTGGGCATGCCCAGGTCCCGAATCCTGTTGTGCCTGTGAATAGGCTGCAGGGGGACGGTGAAGACCAGCAACAGCTTTCAGGGCTGCCACCTTCCGTGTGGGACAAGGAGCCGGACGTGTGCCTTTTCGGAATCAGGCTCTGCCGAGGACGAGAGCCATGAGATGTTCCTCCTCTGGCCAAGCCCGGGTCCCAGATCCTGTTGTGCCTGTGAATAGGCTGCAGGGGGACGGTGAAGACCAGCAACAGCTTTCAGGGCTGCCACCTTCCGTGTGGGACAAGGAGCCGGACGTGTGCCTTTTCGGAATCAGGCTCTGCCGAGGACGAGATCCATGAGATGTTCCTCCTCTGGGCATGCCCGGGTCCTGAATGCTGTTGTGCCTCTGAATAGGCTGCAGGGGGACGGTGAAGACCAGCAACAGCTTTCAGGGCTGCCACCTTCCGTGTGGGACAAGGAGCCGGACGTGTGCCTTTTCGGAATCAGGCTCTGCCGAGGACGAGAGCCATGAGATGTTCCTCCTCTGGGCATGCCCGGTTCCCAGATCCTGTTGTACCTGTGAATAGGCTGCAGGGGGATGGTGAAGACCAGCAACAGCTTTCAGGGCTGCCACCTTCCGTGTGGGACAAGGAGCCGGACGTGTGCCTTTTCGGAATCAGGCTCTGCCGAGGACGAGAGCCATGAGATGTTCCTCCTCTCAGCAAGCCCAGGTCCCAGATCCTGTTGTGCCTGTGAATAGGCTGCAGCGGGACGGTAAAGACCAGCAACAGCTTTCAGGGCTGCCACCTTCCGTGTGGGACAAGGAGCCGGACGTGTGCCTTTTCGGAATCAGGCTCTGCCGAGGAAGAGATCCATGAGATGTTCCTCCTCTGGGCATGCCCGGGTCCTGAATCCTGTTGTGCCTGTGAATAGGCTGCAGGGGGACGGTGAAGACCAGCAACAGCTTTCAGGGCTGCCACCTTCCGTGTGGGACAAGGAGCCAGACGTGTGCCTTTTCGGAATCAGGCTCTGCCGAGGACGAGAGCCATGAGATGTTCCTCCTCTGGGCATGCCCGGGTCCCAGATCCTGTTGTGCCTGTGAATAGGATGCAGGGGGACGGTGAAGACCAGCAACAGCTTTCAGGGCTGCCACCTTCCGTGTGGGACAAGGAGCCGTACGTGTGCCTTTTCGGAATCAGGCTCTGCCGAGGATGACAGCCATGAGATGTTCCTCCTCTCAGCAAGCCCGGGTCCCAGATCCTGTTGTACCTGTGAATAGGCTGCAGGGGGACGGTGAAGACCAGCAACAGCTTTCAGGGCTGCCACCTTCCGTGTGGGACAAGGAGCCGGATGTGTGCCTTTTCGGAATCAGGCTCTGCCGAGGACGAGAGCCATGAGATGTTCCTTCTCTGGGCATGCCCGGGTCCTGAATCCTGTGTGCCTGTGAATAGGCTGCAGGGGGACGGTGAAGACCAGCAACAGCTTTCAGGGCTGCCACCTTCCGTGTGGGACAAGGAGCCGGACGTGTGCCTTTTCGGAATCAGGCTCTGCCGAGGACGAGATCCATGAGATGTTCCTCCTCTCAGCAAGCCCGGGTCCCAGATCCTCTTGTGCCTGTGAATAGGCTGCAGGGGGACGGTGAAGACCAGCAACAGCTTTCAGGGCTGCCACCTTCCGTGTGGGACAAGGAGCCGGACGTGTGCCTTTTCGGAATCAGGCTCTGCCGAGGACGAGAGCCATGAGATGTTCCTCCTCTCAGCAAGCCCGGGTCCCAGATCCTCTTGTGCCTGTGAATAGGCTGCAGGGGGACGGTGAAGACCAGCAACAGCTTTCAGGGCTGCCACCTTCCGTGTGGGACAAGGATCCGGACGTGTGCCTTTTCGGAATCAGGCTGTGCCGAGGACGAGAGCCATGAGATGTTCCTTCTCTGGGCATGCCCGGGTCCTGAATCCTGTTGTGCCTGTGAATAGGCTGCAGGGGGACGGTGAAGACCAGCAACAGCTTTCAGGGCTGCCACCTTCCGTGTGGGACAAGGAGCCGGACGTGTGCCTTTTCGGAATCAGGCTCTGCCGAGGACGAGAGCCATGAGATGTTCCTCCTCTGGGCAAGCCCGGGTCCCAGATCCTGTTGTGCCTGTTATTAGGCTGCAGGGGGACGGTGAAGACCAGCAACAGCTTTCAGGGCTGCCACCTTCCGTGTGGGACAAGGAGCCGGACGTGTGCCTTTTCGGAATCAGGCTCTGCCGAGGACGAGAGCCATGAGATGTTCCTCCTCTGGGCAAGCCCAGGTCCCAGATCCTGTTGTGCCTGTGAATAGGCTGCAGGGGGACGGTGAAGACCAGCAACAGCTTTCAGGGCTGCCACCTTCCGTGTGGGACAAGGAGCCGGACGTGTGCCTTTTTGGAATCAGGCTCTGCCGAGGAAGAGATCCATTAGATGTTCCTCCTCTGGGCATGCCCAGGTCCCGAATCCTGTTGTGCCTGTGAATAGGCTGCAGGGGGACGGTGAAGACCAGCAACAGCTTTCAGGGCTGCCACCTTCCGTGTGGGACAAGGAGCCGGACGTGTGCCTTTTCGGAATGAGGCTCTGCCGAGGACGAGAGCCATGAGATGTTCCTCCTCTCAGCAAGCCCAGGTCCCAGATCCTGTTGTGCCTGTGAATAGGCTGCAGGGGGACGGTAAAGACCAGCAACAGCTTTCAGGGCTGCCACCTTCCGTGTGGGACAAGGAGCCGGACGTGTGCCTTTTCGTAATCAGGCTCTGCCGAGGATGACAGCCATGAGATGTTCCTCCTCGGGGCAAGCCCGGGTCCCAGATCCTGTTGTGCCTGTGAATAGGCTGCAGGTGGACGGTGAAGACCAGCAACAGCTTTCAGGGCTGCCACCTTCCGTGTGGGACAAGGAGCCGGACGTGTGCCTTTTCGGAATCAGGCTCTGCCGAGGACGAGAGCCATGAGATGTTCCTCCTCTGGGCATGCCCGGGTCCTGAATCCTGTTGTGCCTCTGAATAGGCTGCAGGGGGACGGTGAAGACCAGCAACAGCTTTCAGGGCTGCCACCTTCCGTGTGGGACAAGGAGCCGGACGTGTGCCTTTTCGGAATCAGGCTCTGCCGAGGACGAGAGCCATGAGATGTTCCTCCTCTGGGCATGCCCGGTTCCCAGATCCTGTTGTACCTGTGAATAGGCTGCAGGGGGATGGTGAAGACCAGCAACAGCTTTCAGGGCTGCCACCTTCCGTGTGGGACAAGGATCCGGACGTGTGCCTTTTCGGAATCAGGCTCTGCCGAGGACGAGAGCCATGAGATGTTCCTCCTCTCAGCAAGCCCAGGTCCCAGATCCTGTTGTGCCTGTGAATAGGCTGCAGGGGGACGGTGAAGACCAGCAACAGCTTTCAGGGCTGCCACCTTCCGTGTGGGACAAGGAGCCGGACGTGTGCCTTTTCGGAATCAGGCTCTGCCGAGGACGAGAGCCATGAGATGTTCCTCCTCTGGGCATGCCCGGGTCCTGAATCCTGTTGTGCCTGTGAATAGGCTGCAGGGGGACGGTGAAGACCAGCAACATCTTTCAGGGCTGCCACCTTCCGTGTGGGACAAGGAGCCGGACGTGTGCCTTTTCGGAATCAGGCTCTGCCGAGGACGAGAGCCATGAGATGTTCCTCCTCTGGGCAAGCCCGGGTCCCAGATCCTGTTGTACCTGTGAATAGGCTGTAGGGGGACGGTGAAGACCAGCAACATCTTTCAGGGCTGCCACCTTCCGTGTGGGACAAGGAGCCGGACGTGTGCCTTTTCGGAATCAGGCTCTGCCGAGGACGAGATCCATGAGATGTTCCTCCTCTGGGCATGCCCGGGTCCTGAATCCTGTTGTGCCTCTGAATAGGCTGCAGGGGGACGGTGAAGACCAGCAACATCTTTCAGGGCTGCCACCTTCCGTGTGGGACAAGGAGCCGGACGTGTGCCTTTTCGGAATCAGGCTCTACCGAGGACGAGAGCCAGGAGATGTTCCTCCTCTCAGCAAGCCCGGGTCCCAGATCCTGTTGTACCTGTGAATAGTCTGCAGGGGGACGGTGAAGACCAGCAACAGCTTTCAGGGCTGCCACCTTCCGTGTGGGACAAGGAGCCGGACGTGTGCCTTTTCGGAATCAGGCTCTGCCGAGGACGAGATCCATGAGATGTTCCTCCTCTGGGCATGCCCGGGTCCTGAATCCTGTTGTGCCTCTGAATAGGCTGCAGGGGGACGGTGAAGACCAGCAACATCTTTCAGGGCTGCCACCTTCCGTGTGGGACAAGGAGCCGGACGTGTGCCTTTTCGGAATCAGGCTCTGCCGAGGACGAGAGCCATGAGATGTTCCTCCTCTGGGCATGCCCGGTTAACAGATCCTGTTGTACCTGTGAATAGGCTGCAGGGGGATGGTGAAGACCAGCAACAGCTTTCAGGGCTGCCACCTTCCGTGTGGGACAAGGAGCCGGACGTGTGCCTTTTCAGAATCAGGCTCTGCCGAGGACGAGAGCCATGAGATGTTCCTCCTCTCAGCAAGCCCGGGTCCCAGATCCTGTTGTGCCTGTGAATAGGCTGCAGGGGGACGGTGAAGACCAGCAACAGCTTTCAGGGCTGCCACCTTCCGTGTGGGACAAGGAGCCGGACGTGTGCCTTTTCGGAATCAGGCTCTGCCGAGGATGACAGCCATGAGATGTTCCTCCTCTGGGCAAGCCCGGGTCCCAGATCCTGTTGTGCCTGTGAATAGGCTGCAGGGGGACGGTGAAGACCAGCAACAGCTTTCAGGGCTGCCACCTTCCGTGTGGGACAAGGAGCCGGACGTGTGCCTTTTCGGAATCAGGCTCTGCCGAGGACGAGAGCCATGAGATGTTCCTCCTCTGGGCAAGCCCAGGTCCCAGATCCTGTTGTACCTGTTAATAGGCTGCAGGGGGACGGTGAAGACCAGCAACAGCTTTCAGGGCTGCCACCTTCCGTGTGGGACAAGGAGCCGGACGTGTGCCTTTTCGGAATGAGGCTCTGCCGAGGACGAGAGCCATGAGATGTTCCTCCTCTGGGCATGCCCGGGTCCTGAATCCTGTTGTGCCTGTGAATAGGCTGCAGGGGGACGGTGAAGACCAGCAACATCTTTCAGGGCTGCCACCTACCGTGAGGGACAAGGAGCCGGACGTGTGCCTTTTCGGAATCAGGCTCTGCCGAGGACGAGAGCCATGAGATGTTCCTCCTCTGGGCATGCCCGGTTAACAGATCCTGTTGTACCTGTGAATAGGCTGCAGGGGGATGGTGAAGACCAGCAACAGCTTTCAGGGCTGCCACCTTCCGTGTGGGACAAGGAGCCGGACGTGTGCCTTTTCGGAATCAGGCTCTGCCGAGGACGAGAGCCATGAGATGTTCCTCCTCTCAGCAAGCCCAGGTCCCAGATCCTGTTGTGCCTGTGAATAGGCTGCAGGGGGACGGTAAAGACCAGCAACAGCTTTCAGGGCTGCCACCTTCCGTGTGGGACAAGGAGCCGGACGTGTGCCTTTTCGGAATCAGGCTCTGCCGAGGAAGAGATCCATGAGATGTTCCTCCTCTGGGCATGCCCGGGTCCTGAATCCTGTTGTGCCTCTGAATAGGCTGCAGGGGGACGGTGAAGACCAGCAACAGCTTTCAGGGCTGCCACCTTCCATGTGAGACAAGGAGCCGGACGTGTGCCTTTTCGGAATCAGGCTCTGCCGAGGACGAGAGCCATGAGATGTTCCTCCTCTGGGCATGCCCGGTTAACAGATCCTGTTGTACCTGTGAATAGGCTGCAGGGGGATGGTGAAGACCAGCAACAGCTTTCAGGGCTGCCACCTTCCGTGTGGGACAAGGAGCCGGACGTGTGCCTTTTCAGAATCAGGCTCTGCCGAGGACGAGAGCCATGAGATGTTCCTCCCCTCAGCAAGCCCGGGTCCCAGATCCTGTTGTGCCTGTGAATAGGCTGCAGGGGGACGGTGAAGACCAGCAACAGCTTTCAGGGCTGCCACCTTCCGTGTGGGACAAGGAGCCGGACGTGTGCCTTTTCGGAATCAGGCTCTGCCGAGGATGACAGCCATGAGATGTTCCTCCTCTCAGCAAGCCCGGGTCCCAGATCCTGTTGTACCTGTGAATAGGCTGCAGGGGGACGGTGAAGACCAGCAACAGCTTTCAGGGCTGCCACCTTCCATGTGGGACAAGGAGCCGGACGTGTGCCTTTTCGGAATCAGGCTCTGCCGAGGACGAGAGCCATGAGATGTTCCTCCTCTGGGCAAGCCCGGGTCCCAGATCCTGTTGTGCCTGTTATTAGGCTGCAGGGGGACGGTGAAGACCAGCAACAGCTTTCAGGGCTGCCACCTTCCGTGTGGGACAAGGAGCCGGACGTGTGCCTTTTCGGAATCAGGCTCTGCCGAGGACGAGAGCCATGAGATGTTCCTCCTCTGGGCAAGCCCAGGTCCCAGATCCTGTTGTGCCTGTGAATAGGCTGCAGGGGGACGGTGAAGACCAGCAACAGCTTTCAGGGCTGCCACCTTCCGTGTGGGACAAGGAGCCGGACGTGTGCCTTTTTGGAATCAGGCTCTGCCGAGGACGAGAGCCATGAGATGTTCCTCCTCTCAGCAAGCCCGGGTCCCAGATACTGTTGTACCTGTGAATAGGCTGCAGGGGGATGGTGAAGACCAGCAACAGCTTTCAGGGCTGCCACCTTCCGTGTGGGACAAGGAGCCGGACGTGTGCCTTTTCGGAATCAGGCTCTGCCGAGGACGAGAGCCATGAGATGTTCCTCCTCTCAGCAAGCCCAGGTCCCAGATCCTGTTGTACCTGTGAATAGGCTGCAGGGGGACGGTAAAGACCAGCAACAGCTTTCAGGGCTGCCACCTTCCGTGTGGGACAAGGTGCCGGACGTGTGCCTTTTCGGAATCAGGCTCTGCCGAGGAAGAGATCCATGAGATGTTCCTCCTCTGGGCATGCCCGGGTCCTGAATCCTGTTGTGCCTGTGAATAGGCTGCAGGGGGACGGTGAAGACCAGCAACAGCTTTCAGGGCTGCCACCTGCCGTGTGGGACAAGGAGCCGGACGTGTGCCTTTTCGGAATCAGGCTCTGCCGAGGACGAGAGCCATGAGATGTTCCTCCTCGGGGCATGCCCGGGTCCCAGATCCTGTTGTGCCTGTGAATAGGCTGCAGGGGGATGGTGAAGACCAGCAACAGCTTTCAGGACTGCCACCTTCCGTGTGGGACAAGGAGCCGGACGTGTGCCTTTTCGGAATCAGGCTCTGCCGAGGACGAGAGCCATGAGATGTTCCTCCTCTGGGCATGCCCGGTTCCCAGATCCTGTTGTACCTGTGAATAGGCTGCAGGGGGACGGTGAAGACCAGCAACAGCTTTCAGGGCTGCCACCTTCCGTGTGGGACAAGGAGCCGGACGTGTGCCTTTTCGGAATCAGGCTCTGCCGAGGATGAGAGCCATGAGATGTTCCTCCTCTCAGCAAGCACGGGTCCCATATCCTGTTGTACCTGTGAATAGGCTGCAGGGGGATGGTGAAGACCAGCAACAGCTTTCAGGGCTGCCACCTTCCGTGTGGGACAAGGAGCCGGACGTGTGCCTTTTCGGAATCAGGCTCTGCCGAGGACGAGAGCCATGAGATGTTCCTCCTCTGGGCATGCCCGGGTCCTGAATCCTGTTGTGCCTCTGAATAGGCTGCAGGGGGACGGTGAAGACCAGCAACAGCTTTCAGGGCTGCCACCTTCCGTGTGGGACAAGGAGCCGGACGTGTGCCTTTTCGGAATCAGGCTCTGCCGAGGACGAGAGCCATGAGATGTTCCTCCTCTGGGCATGCCCGGTTCCCAGATCCTGTTGTACCTGTGAATAGGCTGCAGGGGGATGGTGAAGACCAGCAACAGCTTTCAGGGCTGCCACCTTCCGTGTGGGACAAGGAGCCGGACGTGTGCCTTTTCGGAATCAGGCTCTGCCGAGGACGAGAGCCATGAGATGTTCCTCCTCTCAGCAAGCCCAGGTCCCAGATCCTGTTGTGCCTGTGAATAGGCTGCAGCGGGACGGTAAAGACCAGCAACAGCTTTCAGGGCTGCCACCTTCCGTGTGGGACAAGGAGCCGGACGTGTGCCTTTTCGGAATCAGGCTCTGCCGAGGAAGAGATCCATGAGATGTTCCTCCTCTGGGCATGCCCGGGTCCTGAATCCTGTTGTGCCTGTGAATAGGCTGCAGGGGGACGGTGAAGACCAGCAACAGCTTTCAGGGCTGCCACCTTCCGTGTGGGACAAGGAGCCAGACGTGTGCCTTTTCGGAATCAGGCTCTGCCGAGGACGAGAGCCATGAGATGTTCCTCCTCTGGGCATGCCCGGGTCCCAGATCCTGTTGTGCCTGTTATTAGGCTGCAGGGGGACGGTGAAGACCAGCAACAGCTTTCAGGGCTGCCACCTTCCGTGTGGGACAAGGAGCCGTACGTGTGCCTTTTCGGAATCAGGCTCTGCCGAGGATGACAGCCATGAGATGTTCCTCCTCTCAGCAAGCCCGGGTCCCAGATCCTGTTGTACCTGTGAATAGGCTGCAGGGGGACGGTGAAGACCAGCAACAGCTTTCAGGGCTGCCACCTTCCGTGTGGGACAAGGAGCCGGACGTGTGCCTTTTCGGAATCAGGCTCTGCCGAGGACGAGAGCCATGAGATGTTCCTTCTCTGGGCATGCCCGCGTCCTGAATCCTGTGTGCCTGTGAATAGGCTGCAGGGGGACGGTGAAGACCAGCAACAGCTTTCAGGGCTGCCACCTTCCGTGTGGGACAAGGAGCCGGACGTGTGCCTTTTCGGAATCAGGCTCTGCCGAGGACGAGAGCCATGAGATGTTCCTCCTCTGGGCAAGCCCGGGTCCCAGATCCTGTTGTGCCTGTGAATAGGCTGCAGGGGGACGGTGAAGACCAGCAACAGCTTTCAGGGCTGCCACCTTCCGTGTGGGACAAGGAGCCGGACGTGTGCCTTTTCGGAATCAGGCTCTGCCGAGGACGAGATCCATGAGATGTTCCTCCTCTGGGCATGCCCGGGTCCCAGATCCTGTTGTGCCTGTGAATAGGCTGCAGGGGGACGGTGAAGACCAGCAACAGCTTTCAGGGCTGCCACCTTCCGTGTGGGACAAGGAGCCGGACGTGTGCCTTTTCGGAATCAGGCTCTGCCGAGGACGAGAGCCATGAGATGTTCCTCCTCTGGGCAAGCCCAGGTCCCAGATCCTGTTGTGCCTGTGAATAGGCTGCAGGGGGACGGTGAAGACCAGCAACAGCTTTCAGGGCTGCCACCTTCCGTGTGGGACAAGGAGCCGGACGTGTGCCTTTTCGGAATCAGGCTCTGCCGAGGACGAGAGCCATGAGATGTTCCTCCTCTCAGCAAGCCCGGGTCCCAGATCCTGTTGTACCTGTGAATAGGCTGCAGGGGGACGGTGAAGACCAGCAACAGCTTTCAGGGCTGCCACCTTCCGTGTGGGACAAGGAGCCGGACGTGTGCCTTTTCGGAATCAGGCTCTGCCGAGGACGAGAGCCATGAGATGTTCCTCCTCTCAGCAAGCCCAGGTCCCAGATCCTGTTGTGCCTGTGAATAGGCTGCAGGGGGACGGTAAAGACCAGCAACAGCTTTCAGGGCTGCCACCTTCCGTGTGGGACAAGGAGCCGGACGTGTGCCTTTTCGGAATCAGGCTCTGCCGAGGACGAGAGCCATGAGATGTTCCTCCTCTGGGCATGCCCGGGTCCTGAATCCTGTTGTGCCTGTGAATAGGCTGCAGGGGGACGGTGAAGACCAGCAACAGCTTTCAGGGCTGCCACCTTCCGTGTGGGACAAGGAGCCAGACGTGTGCCTTTTCGGAATCAGGCTCTGCCGAGGACGAGAGCCATGAGATGTTCCTCCTCTGGGCAAGCCCGGGTCCCAGATCCTGTTGTGCCTGTGAATAGGCTGCAGGGGGACGGTGAAGACCAGCAACAGCTTTCAGGGCTGCCACCTTCCGTGTGGGACAAGGATCCGGACGTGTGCCTTTTCGGAATCAGGCTCTGCCGAGGACGAGAGCCATGAGATGTTCCTCCTCTGGGCAAGCCCGGGTCCTGAATCCTGTTGTGCCTGTGAATAGGCTGCAGGGGGACGGTGAAGACCAGCAACAGCTTTCAGGGCTGCCACCTTCCGTGTGGGACAAGGAGCCGGACGTGTGCCTTTTCGGAATCAGGCTCTGCCGAGGACGAGATCCATGAGATGTTCCTCCTCTGGGCATGCCCGGGTCCCAGATCCTGTTGTGCCTGTTATTAGGCTGCAGGGGGACGGTGAAGACCAGCAACATCTTTCAGGGCTACCACCTTCCGTGTGGGACAAGGAGCCGGACGTGTGCCTTTTCGGAATCAGGCTCTGCCGAGGACGAGAGCCATGAGATGTTCCTCCTCTGGGCAAGCCCAGGTCCCAGATCCTGTTGTGCCTGTGAATAGGCTGCAGGGGGACGGTGAAGACCAGCAACAACTTTCAGGGCTGCCACCTTCCGTGTGGGACAAGGAGCCGGACGTGTGCCTTTTCGGAATCAGGCTCTACCGAGGACGAGAGCCATGAGATGTTCCTCCTCTGGGCATGCCCGGGTCCCAGATCCTGTTGTACCTGCGAATAGGCTGCAGGGGGACGGTGAAGACCAGCAACAGCTTTCAGGGCTGCCACCTTCCGTGTGGGACAAGGAGCCGGACGTGTGCCTTTTAGGAATCAGGCTCTGCCGAGGACGAGAGCCATGAGATGTTCCTTCTCTCAGCAAGCCCAGGTCCAAGATCCTGTTGTGCCTGTGAATAGGCTGCAGGGGGACGGTAAAGACCAGCAACAGCTTTCAGGGCTGCCACCTTCCGTGTGGGACAAGGAGCCGGACGTGTGCCTTTTCGGAATCAGGCTCTGCCGAGGATGAGAGCCATGAGATGTTCCTCCTCTCAGCAAGCACGGGTCCCATATCCTGTTGTACCTGTGAATAGGCTGCAGGGGGACGGTGAAGACCAGCAACAGCTTTCAGGGCTGCCACCTTCCGTGTGGGACAATGAGCCAGACGTGTGCCTTTTCGGAATCAGGCTCTGCCGAGGACGAGAGCCATGAGATGTTCCTCCTCTCAGCAAGCCCAGGTCCCAGATCCTGTTGTGCCTGTGAATAGGCTGCAGGGGGACGGTGAAGACCAGCAACAGCTTTCAGGGCTGCCACCTTCCGTGTGGGACAAGGAGCCGGACGTGTGCCTTTTCGGAATCAGGCTCTGCCGAGGATGACAGCCATGAGATGTTCCTCCTCTCAGCAAGCCCAGGTCCCAGATCCTGTTGTACCTGTGAATAGGCTGCAGGGGGACGGTGAAGACCAGCAACAGCTTTCAGGGCTGCCACCTTCCGTGTGGGACAAGGAGCCGGACGTGTGCCTTTTCGGAATCAGGCTCTGCCGAGGACGAGAGCCATGAGATGTTCCTCCTCTCAGCAAGCCCGGGTCCCAGATCCTCTTGTGCCTGTGAATAGGCTGCAGGGGGACGGTGAAGACCAGCAACAGCTTTCAGGGCTGCCACCTTCCGTGTGGGACAAGGATCCGGACGTGTGCCTTTTCGGAATCAGGCTCTGCCGAGGACGAGAGCCATGAGATGTTCCTTCTCTGGGCATGCCCGGGTCCTGAATCCTGTTGTGCCTGTGAATAGGCTGCAGGGGGACGGTGAAGACCAGCAACAGCTTTCAGGGCTGCCACCTTCCGTGTGGGACAAGGAGCCGGACGTGTGCCTTTTCGGAATCAGGCTCTGCCGAGGACGAGAGCCATGAGATGTTCCTCCTCTGGGCAAGCCCGGGTCCCAGATCCTGTTGTGCCTGTTATTAGGCTGCAGGGGGACGGTGAAGACCAGCAACAGCTTTCAGGGCTGCCACCTTCCGTGTGGGACAAGGAGCCGGACGTGTGCCTTTTCGGAATCAGGCTCTGCCGAGGACGAGAGCCATGAGATGTTCCTCCTCTGGGCAAGCCCAGGTCCCAGATCCTGTTGTGCCTGTGAATAGGCTGCAGGGGGACGGTGAAGACCAGCAACAGCTTTCAGGGCTGCCACCTTCCGTGTGGGACAAGGATCCGGACGTGTGCCTTTTCGGAATCAGGCTCTGCCGAGGACGAGAGCCATGAGATGTTCCTTCTCTGGGCATGCCCGGGTCCTGAATCCTGTTGTGCCTGTGAATAGGCTGCAGGGGGACGGTGAAGACCAGCAACAGCTTTCAGGGCTGCCACCTTCCGTGTGGGACAAGGAGCCGGACGTGTGCCTTTTTGGAATCAGGCTCTGCCGAGGACGAGAGCCATGAGATGTTCCTCCTCTGGGCACGCCCGGGTCCCAGATCCTGTTGTGCCTGTTATTAGGCTGCAGGGGGACGGTGAAGACCAGCAACAGCTTTCAGGGCTGCCACCTTCCGTGTGGGACAAGGAGCCGGACGTGTGCCTTTTCGGAATCAGGCTCTGCCGAGGACGAGAGCCATGAGATGTTCCTCCTCTGGGCAAGCCCAGGTCCCAGATCCTGTTGTGCCTGTGAATAGGCTGCAGGGGGACGGTGAAGACCAGCAACAGCTTTCAGGGCTGCCACCTTCCGTGTGGGACAAGGAGCCGGACGTGTGCCTTTTTGGAATCAGGCTCTGCCGAGGACGAGAGCCATGAGATGTTCCTCCTCTGGGCATGCCCGGGTCCTGAATCCTGTTGTGCCTGTGAATAGGCTGCAGGGGGACGGTGAAGACCAGCAACAGCTTTCAGGGCTGCCACCTTCCGTGTGGGACAAGGAGCCGGACGTGTGCCTTTTCGGAATCAGGCTCTGCCGAGGACGAGAGCCATGAGATGTTCCTCCTCTGGGCAAGCCCGGGTCCCAGATCCTGTTGTGCCTGTGAATAGGCTGCAGGGGGACGGTGAAGACCAGCAACAGCTTTCAGGGCTGCCACCTTCCGTGTGGGACAAGGAGCCGGACGTGTGCCTTTTCGGAATCAGGCTCTGCCGAGGACGAGAGCCATGAGATGTTCCTCCTCTGGGCAAGCCCATGTCCCAGATCCTGTTGTGCCTGTGAATAGGCTGCAGGGGGACGGTGAAGACCAGCAACAGCTTTCAGGGCTGCCACCTTCCGTGTGGGACAAGGAGCCGGACGTGTGCCTTTTTGGAATCAGGCTCTGCCGAAGAAGAGATCCATTAGATGTTCCTCCTCTCAGCATGCCCAGGTCCCGAATCCTGTTGTGCCTGTGAATAGGCTGCAGGGGGACGGTGAAGACCAGCAACAGCTTTCAGGGCTGCCACCTTCCGTGTGGGACAAGGAGCCGGACGTGTGCCTTTTCGGAATGAGGCTCTGCCGAGGACGAGAGCCATGAGATGTTCCTCCTCTGGGCAAGCCCGGGTCCCAGATCCTGTTGTGCCTGTGAATAGGCTGCAGGGGGATGGTGAAGACCAGCAACAGCTTTCAGGGCTGCCACCTTCCGTGTGGGACAAGGAGCCGGACGTGTGCCTTTTTGGAATCAGGCTCTGCCGAGGACGAGAGCCATGAGATGTTCCTCCTCTGGGCATGCCCGGTTAACAGATCCTGTTGTGCCTCTGAATAGGCTGCAGGGGGACGGTGAAGACCAGCAACAGCTTTCAGGGCTGCCACCTTCCGTGTGGGACAAGGAGCCGGACGTGTGCCTTTTCGGACTCAGGCTCTGCCGAGGACGAGAGCCATGAGATGTTCCTCCTCTGGGCATGCCCGGGTCCCAGATCCTGTTGTACCTGTGAATAGGCTGCAGGGGGACGGTGAAGACCAGCAACAGCTTTCAGGGCTGCCACCTTCCGTGTGGGACAAGGAGCCGTACGTGTGCCTTTTCGGAATCAGGCTCTGCCGAGGACGAGAGCCATGAGATGTTCCTCCTCTCAGCAAGCCCAGGTCCCAGATCCTGTTGTGCCTGTGAATAGGCTGCAGGGGGACGGTAAAGACCAGCAACAGCTTTCAGGGCTGCCACCTTCCGTGTGGGACAAGGAGCCGGACGTGTGCCTTTTCAGAATGAGGCTCTGCCGAGGACGAGAGCCATGAGATGTTCCTCCTCTGGGCAAGCCCGGGTCCCAGATCCTGTTGTGCCTGTGAATAGGCTGCAGGGGGACGGTGAAGACCAGCAACAGCTTTCAGGGCTGCCACCTTCCGTGTGGGACAAGGAGCCGGACGTGTGCCTTTTCGGAATCAGGCTCTGCCGAGGACGAGAGCCATGAGATGTTCCTCCTCTGGGCAAGCCCAGGTCCCAGATCCTGTTGTGCCTGTGAATAGGCTGCAGGGGGACGGTGAAGACCAGCAACAGCTTTCAGGGCTGCCACCTTCCGTGTGGGACAAGGAGCCGGACGTGTGCCTTTTCGGAATCAGGCTCTGCCGAGGACGAGAGCCATGAGATGTTCCTCCTCTGGGCATGCCCGGGCCCCAGATCCTGTTGTGCCTCTGAATAGGCTGCAGGGGGACGGTGAAGACCAGCAACAGCTTTCAGGGCTGCCACCTTCCGTGTGGGACAAGGAGCCGGACGTGTGCCTTTTCGGAATCAGGCTCTGCCGAGGACGAGAGCCATGAGATGTTCCTCCTCTGGGCAAGCCCGGGTCCCAGATCCTGTTGTACCTGTGAATAGGCTGCAGGGGGACGGTGAAGACCAGCAACAGCTTTCAGGGCTGCCACCTTCCGTGTGGGACAAGGAGCCGGACGTGTGCCTTTTCGGAATCAGGCTCTGCCGAGGACGAGAGCCATGAGATGTTCCTCCTCTCAGCAAGCCCAGGTCCCAGATCCTGTTGTGCCTGTGAATAGGCTGCAGGGGGACGGTAAAGACCAGCAACAGCTTTCAGGGCTGCCACCTTCCGTGTGGGACAAGGAGCCGGACGTGTGCCTTTTCGGAATCAGGCTCTGCCGAGGACGAGAGCCATGAGATGTTCCTCCTCTGGGCATGCCCGGGTCCTGAATCCTGTTGTGCCTGTGAATAGGCTGCAGGGGGACGGTGAAGACCAGCAACAGCTTTCAGGGCTGCCACCTTCCGTGTGGGACAAGGAGCCGGACGTGTGCCTTTTCGGAATGAGGCTCTGCCGAGGACGAGAGCCATGAGATGTTCCTCCTCTGGGCAAGCCCGGGTCCCAGATCCTGTTGTGCCTGTGAATAGGCTGCAGGGGGATGGTGAAGACCAGCAACAGCTTTCAGGGCTGCCACCTTCCGTGTGGGACAAGGAGCCGGACGTGTGCCTTTTCGGAATCAGGCTCTGCCGAGGACGAGAGCCATGAGATGTTCCTCCTCTGGGCATGCCCGGTTAACAGATCCTGTTGTGCCTCTGAATAGGCTGCAGGGGGACGGTGAAGACCAGCAACAGCTTTCAGGGCTGCCACCTTCCGTGTGGGACAAGGAGCCGGACGTGTGCCTTTTCGGACTCAGGCTCTGCCGAGGACGAGAGCCATGAGATGTTCCTCCTCTGGGCATGCCCGGTTCCCAGATCCTGTTGTACCTGTGAATAGGCTGCAGGGGGACGGTGAAGACCAGCAACAGCTTTCAGGGCTGCCACCTTCCGTGTGGGACAAGGAGCCGTACGTGTGCCTTTTCGGAATCAGGCTCTGCCGAGGACGAGAGCCATGAGATGTTCCTCCTCTCAGCAAGCCCAGGTCCCAGATCCTGTTGTGCCTGTGAATAGGCTGCAGGGGGACGGTAAAGACCAGCAACAGCTTTCAGGGCTGCCACCTTCCGTGTGGGACAAGGAGCCGGACGTGTGCCTTTTCAGAATGAGGCTCTGCCGAGGACGAGAGCCATGAGATGTTCCTCCTCTGGGCATGCCCGGGTCCTGAATCCTGTTGTGCCTCTGAATAGGCTGCAGGGGGACGGTGAAGACCAGCAACAGCTTTCAGGGCTGCCACCTTCCGTGTGGGACAAGGAGCCAGACGTGTGCCTTTTCGGAATCAGGCTCTGCCGAGGACGAGAGCCATGAGATGTTCCTCCTCTGGGCATGCCCGGGTCCCAGATCCTGTTGTGCCTGTGAATAGGCTGCAGGGGGACGGTGAAGACCAGCAACAGCTTTCAGGGCTGCCACCTTCCGTGTGGGACAAGGAGCCGGACGTGTGCCTTTTCGGAATCAGGCTCTGCCGAGGATGACAGCCATGAGATGTTCCTCCTCTGGGCATGCCCGGTTCCCAGATCCTGTTGTGCCTGTGAATAGGCTGCAGGGGGACGGTGAAGACCAGCAACAGCTTTCAGGGCTGCCACCTTCCGTGTGGGACAAGGATCCGGACGTGTGCCTTTTCGGAATCAGGCTCTGCCGAGGACGAGAGCCATGAGATGTTCCTCCTCTGGGCAAGCCCGGGTCCCAGATCCTGTTGTACCTGTGAATAGGCTTCAGGGGGACGGTGAAGACCAGCAACATCTTTCAGGGCTGCCACCTTCCGTGTGGGACAAGGATCCGGACGTGTGCCTTTTCGGAATCAGTCTCTGCCGAGGACGAGAGCCATGAGATGTTCCTCCTCTGGGCAAGCCCGGGTCCCAGATCCTGTTGTGCCTGTGAATAGGCTGCAGGGGGACGGTGAAGACCAGCAACAGCTTTCAGGGCTGCCACCTTCCGTGTGGGACAAGGAGCCGGACGTGTGCCTTTTCGGAATCAGGCTCTGCCGAGGACGAGATCCATGAGATGTTCCTCCTCTGGGCATGCCCGGGTCCCAGATCCTGTTGTGCCTGTGAATAGGCTGCAGGGGGACGGTGAAGACCAGCAACATCTTTCAGGGCTGCCACCTTCCGTGTGGGACAAGGAGCCGGACGTGTGCCTTTTCTGAATCAGGCTCTGCCGAGGACGAGAGCCATGAGATGTTCCTCCTCTGGGCAAGCCCAGGTCCCAGATCCTGTTGTGCCTGTGAATAGGCTGCAGGGGGACGGTGAAGACCAGCAACAACTTTCAGGGCTGCCACCTTCCGTGTGGGACAAGGAGCCGGACGTGTGCCTTTTCGGAATCAGGCTCTACCGAGGACGAGAGCCATGAGATGTTCCTCCTCTGGGCAAGCCCAGGTCCCAGATCCTGTTGTACCTGTGAATAGGCTGCAGGGGGACGGTGAAGACCAGCAACAGCTTTCAGGGCTGCCACCTTCCGTGTGGGACAAGGAGCCGGACGTGTGCCTTTTCGGAATCAGGCTCTGCCGAGGACGAGAGCCATGAGGTGTTCCTCCTCTGGGCATGCCCGGGTCCTGAATCCTGTTGTGCCTCTGAATAGGCTGCAGGGGGACGGTGAAGACCAGCAACATCTTTCAGGGCTGCCACCTTCCGTGTGGGACAAGGAGCCGGACGTGTGCCTTTTCGGAATCAGGCTCTGCCGAGGACGAGAGCCATGAGATGTTCCTCCTCTGGGCATGCCCGGTTAACAGACCCTGTTGTACCTGTGAATAGGCTGCAGGGGGATGGTGAAGACCAGCAACAGCTTTCAGGGCTGCCACCTTCCGTGTGGGACAAGGAGCCGGACGTGTGCCTTTTCGGAATCAGGCTCTGCCGAGGACGAGAGCCATGAGATGTTCCTCCTCTCGCAAAGCCCAGGTCCCAGATCCTGTTGTGCCTGTGAATAGGCTGCAGGGGGACGGTAAAGACCAGCAACAGCTTTCAGGGCTGCCACCTTCCGTGTGGGACAAGGAGCCGGACGTGTGCCTTTTCGAAAGAGGCTCTGCCGAGGACGAGAGCCATGAGATGTTCCTCCTCTGGGCATGCCCGGGTCCCAGATCCTGTTGTGCCTGTGAATAGGCTGCAGGGGGACGGTGAGGACGAGCAACAGCTTTCAGGGCTGCCACCTTCCGTGTGGGACAAGGAGCCGGACGTGTGCCTTTTCGGAATCAGGCTCTGCCGAGGACGAGATCCATGAGATGTTCCTCCTCTGGGCATGCCCGGGTCCCAGATCCTGTTGTACCTGTGAATAGGCTGCAGGGGGACGGTGAAGACCAGCAACATCTTTCAGGGCTGCCACCTTCCGTGTGGGACAATGAGCCAGACGTGTGCCTTTTCGGAATCAGGCTCTGCCGAGGACGAGAGCCATGAGATGTTCCTCCTCTGGGCATGCCCGGGTCCCAGATCCTGTTGTGCCTGTGAATAGGCTGCAGGGGGACGGTGAAGACCAGCAACAGCTTTCAGGGCTGCCACCTTCCGTGTGGGACAAGGAGCCGGACGTGTGCCTTTTCGGAATCAGGCTCTGCCGAGGATGACAGCCATGAGATGTTCCTCCTCTCAGCAAGCCCGGGTCCCAGATCCTGTTGTACCTGTGAATAGGCTGCAGGGGGACGGTGAAGACCAGCAACAGCTTTCAGGGCTGCCACCTTCCGTGTGGGACAAGGAGCCGGACGTGTGCCTTTTTGGAATCAGGCTCTGCCGAGGACGAGAGCCATGAGATGTTCCTCCTCTGGGCATGCCCGGTTCCCAGATCCTGTTGTACCTGTGAATAGGCTGCAGGGGGACGGTGAAGACCAGCAACAGCTTTCAGGGCTGCCACCTTCCGTGTGGGACAAGGAGCCGTACGTGTGCCTTTTCGGAATCAGGCTCTGCCGAGGACGAGAGCCATGAGATGTTCCTCCTCTCAGCAAGCCCAGGTCCCAGATCCTGTTGTGCCTGTGAATAGGCTGCAGGGGGACGGTAAAGACCAGCAACAGCTTTCAGGGCTGCCACCTTCCGTGTGGGACAAGGAGCCGGACGTGTGCCTTTTCAGAATGAGGCTCTGCCGAGGACGAGAGCCATGAGATGTTCCTCCTCTGGGCATGCCCGGGTCCTGAATCCTGTTGTGCCTCTGAATAGGCTGCAGGGGGACGGTGAAGACCAGCAACAGCTTTCAGGGCTGCCACCTTCCGTGTGGGACAAGGAGCCAGACGTGTGCCTTTTCGGAATCAGGCTCTGCCGAGGACGAGAGCCATGAGATGTTCCTCCTCTGGGCATGCCCGGGTCCCAGATCCTGTTGTGCCTGTGAATAGGCTGCAGGGGGACGGTGAAGACCAGCAACAGCTTTCAGGGCTGCCACCTTCCGTGTGGGACAAGGAGCCGGACGTGTGCCTTTTCGGAATCAGGCTCTGCCGAGGATGACAGCCATGAGATGTTCCTCCTCTGGGCATGCCCGGTTCCCAGATCCTGTTGTGCCTGTGAATAGGCTGCAGGGGGACGGTGAAGACCAGCAACAGCTTTCAGGGCTGCCACCTTCCGTGTGGGACAAGGATCCGGACGTGTGCCTTTTCGGAATCAGGCTCTGCCGAGGACGAGAGCCATGAGATGTTCCTCCTCTGGGCAAGCCCGGGTCCCAGATCCTGTTGTACCTGTGAATAGGCTTCAGGGGGACGGTGAAGACCAGCAACATCTTTCAGGGCTGCCACCTTCAGTGTGGGACAAGGATCCGGACGTGTGCCTTTTCGGAATCAGTCTCTGCCGAGGACGAGAGCCATGAGATGTTCCTCCTCTGGGCAAGCCCGGGTCCCAGATCCTGTTGTGCCTGTGAATAGGCTGCAGGGGGACGGTGAAGACCAGCAACAGCTTTCAGGGCTGCCACCTTCCGTGTGGGACAAGGAGCCGGACGTGTGCCTTTTCGGAATCAGGCTCTGCCGAGGACGAGATCCATGAGATGTTCCTCCTCTGGGCATGCCCGGGTCCCAGATCCTGTTGTGCCTGTGAATAGGCTGCAGGGGGACGGTGAAGACCAGCAACATCTTTCAGGGCTGCCACCTTCCGTGTGGGACAAGGAGCCGGACGTGTGCCTTTTCTGAATCAGGCTCTGCCGAGGACGAGAGCCATGAGATGTTCCTCCTCTGGGCAAGCCCAGGTCCCAGATCCTGTTGTGCCTGTGAATAGGCTGCAGGGGGACGGTGAAGACCAGCAACAACTTTCAGGGCTGCCACCTTCCGTGTGGGACAAGGAGCCGGACGTGTGCCTTTTCGGAATCAGGCTCTACCGAGGACGAGAGCCATGAGATGTTCCTCCTCTGGGCAAGCCCAGGTCCCAGATCCTGTTGAACCTGTGAATAGGCTGCAGGGGGACGGTGAAGACCAGCAACAGCTTTCAGGGCTGCCACCTTCCGTGTGGGACAAGGAGCCGGACGTGTGCCTTTTCGGAATCAGGCTCTGCCGAGGACGAGAGCCATGAGGTGTTCCTCCTCTGGGCATGCCCGGGTCCTGAATCCTGTTGTGCCTCTGAATAGGCTGCAGGGGGACGGTGAAGACCAGCAACATCTTTCAGGGCTGCCACCTTCCGTGTGGGACAAGGAGCCGGACGTGTGCCTTTTCGGAATCAGGCTCTGCCGAGGACGAGAGCCATGAGATGTTCCTCCTCTGGGCATGCCCGGTTAACAGACCCTGTTGTACCTGTGAATAGGCTGCAGGGGGATGGTGAAGACCAGCAACAGCTTTCAGGGCTGCCACCTTCCGTGTGGGACAAGGAGCCGGACGTGTGCCTTTTCGGAATCAGGCTCTGCCGAGGACGAGAGCCATGAGATGTTCCTCCTCTCGCAAAGCCCAGGTCCCAGATCCTGTTGTGCCTGTGAATAGGCTGCAGGGGGACGGTAAAGACCAGCAACAGCTTTCAGGGCTGCCAACTTCCGTGTGGGACAAGGAGCCGGACGTGTGCCTTTTCGAAAGAGGCTCTGCCGAGGACGAGAGCCATGAGATGTTCCTCCTCTGGGCATGCCCGGGTCCCAGATCCTGTTGTGCCTGTGAATAGGCTGCAGGGGGACGGTGAGGACGAGCAACAGCTTTCAGGGCTGCCACCTTCCGTGTGGGACAAGGAGCCGGACGTGTGCCTTTTCGGAATCAGGCTCTGCCGAGGACGAGATCCATGAGATGTTCCTCCTCTGGGCATGCCCGGGTCCCAGATCCTGTTGTGCCTGTGAATAGGCTGCAGGGGGACGGTGAAGACCAGCAACATCTTTCAGGGCTGCCACCTTCCGTGTGGGACAATGAGCCAGACGTGTGCCTTTTCGGAATCAGGCTCTGCCGAGGACGAGAGCCATGAGATGTTCCTCCTCTGGGCATGCCCGGGTCCCAGATCCTGTTGTGCCTGTGAATAGGCTGCAGGGGGACGGTGAAGACCAGCAACAGCTTTCAGGGCTGCCACCTTCCGTGTGGGACAAGGAGCCGGACGTGTGCCTTTTCGGAATCAGGCTCTGCCGAGGATGACAGCCATGAGATGTTCCTCCTCTCAGCAAGCCCGGGTCCCAGATCCTGTTGTACCTGTGAATAGGCTGCAGGGGGACGGTGAAGACCAGCAACAGCTTTCAGGGCTGCCACCTTCCGTGTGGGACAAGGAGCCGGACGTGTGCCTTTTCGGAATCAGGCTCTGCCGAGGACGAGAGCCATGAGATGTTCCTTCTCTGGGCATGCCCGGGTCCTGAATCCTGTTGTGCCTGTGAATAGGCTGCAGGGGGACGGTGAAGACCAGCAACATCTTTCAGGGCTGCCACCTTCCGTGTGGGACAAGGAGCCGGACGTGTGCCTTTTCGGAATCAGGCTCTGCCGAGGACGAGAGCCATGAGATGTTCCTCCTCTGGGCAAGCACGGGTCCCAGATCCTGTTGTGCCTGTGAATAGGCTGCAGGGGGACGGTGAAGACCAGCAACAGCTTTCAGGGCTGCCACCTTCCGTGTGGGACAAGGAGCCGGACGTGTGCCTTTTCGGAATCAGGCTCTGCCGAGGACGAGAGCCATGAGATGTTCCTCCTCTGGGCAAGCCCGGGTCCCAGATCCTGTTGTGCCTGTGAATAGGCTGCAGGGGGACGGTGAAGACCAGCAACAGCTTTCAGGGCTGCCACCTTCCGTGTGGGACAAGGAGCCGGACGTGTGCCTTTTTGGAATCAGGCTCTGCCGAAGAAGAGATCCATTAGATGTTCCTCCTCTGGGCATGCCCAGGTCCCGAATCCTGTTGTGCCTGTGAATAGGCTGCAGGGGGACGGTGAAGACCAGCAACAGCTTTCAGGGCTGCCACCTTCCGTGTGGGACAAGGAGCCGGACGTGTGCCTTTTCGGAATGAGGCTCTGCCGAGGACGAGAGCCATGAGATGTTCCTCCTCTGGGCAAGCCCGGGTCCCAGATCCTGTTGTTCCTGTGAATAGGCTGCAGGGGGATGGTGAAGACCAGCAACAGCTTTCAGGGCTGCCACCTTCCGTGTGGGACAAGGAGCCGGACGTGTGCCTTTTCGGAATCAGGCTCTGCCGAGGACGAGAGCCATGAGATGTTCCTCCTCTGGGCATGCCCGGGTCCCAGATCCTGTTGTGCCTCTGAATAGGCTGCAGGGGGATGGTGAAGACCAGCAACAGCTTTCAGGGCTGCCACCTTCCGTGTGGGACAAGGAGCCGGACGTGTGCCTTTTCGGAATCAGGCTCTGCCGAGGACGAGAGCCATGAGATGTTCCTCCTCTGGGCATGCCCGGTTCCCAGATCCTGTTGTACCTGTGAATAGGCTGCAGGGGGACGGTGAAGACCAGCAACAGCTTTCAGGGCTGCCACCTTCCGTGTGGGACAAGGAGCCGGACGTGTGCCTTTTCGGAATCAGGCTCTGCCGAGGACGAGAGCCATGAGATGTTCCTCCTCTCAGCAAGCCCAGGTCCCAGATCCTGTTGTGCCTGTGAATAGGCTGCAGGGGGACGGTAAAGACCAGCAACAGCTTTCAGGGCTGCCACCTTCCGTGTGGGACAAGGAGCCGGACGTGTGCCTTTTCGGAATCAGGCTCTGCCGAGGACGAGAGCCATGAGATGTTCCTCCTCTGGGCATGCCCGGGTCCTGAATCCTGTTGTGCCTGTGAATAGGCTGCAGGGGGACGGTGAAGACCAGCAACAGCTTTCAGGGCTGCCACCTTCCGTGTGGGACAAGGAGCCAGACGTGTGCCTTTTCGGAATCAGGCTCTGCCGAGGACGAGAGCCATGAGATGTTCCTCCTCTGGGCATGCCCGGGTCCCAGATCCTGTTGTGCCTGTGAATAGGCTGCAGGGGGACGGTGAAGACCAGCAACAGCTTTCAGGGCTGCCACCTTCCGTGTGGGACAAGGATCCGGACGTGTGCCTTTTCGGAATCAGGCTCTGCCGAGGACGAGAGCCATGAGATGTTCCTCCTCTGGGCAAGCCCGGGTCCCAGATCCTGTTGTGCCTGTGAATAGGCTGCAGGGGGACGGTGAAGACCAGCAACAGCTTTCAGGGCTGCCACCTTCCGTGTGGGACAAGGAGCCGGACGTGTGCCTTTTCGGAATCAGGCTCTGCCGAGGACGAGATCCATGAGATGTTCCTCCTCTGGGCATGCCCGGGTCCCAGATCCTGTTGTGCCTGTGAATAGGCTGCAGGGGGACGGTGAAGACCAGCAACATCTTTCAGGGCTGCCACCTTCCGTGTGGGACAAGGAGCCGGACGTGTGCCTTTTCTGAATCAGGCTCTGCCGAGGACGAGAGCCATGAGATGTTCCTCCTCTGGGCAAGCCCAGGTCCCAGATCCTGTTGTGCCTGTGAATAGGCTGCAGGGGGACGGTGAAGACCAGCAACAACTTTCAGGGCTGCCACCTTCCGTGTGGGACAAGGAGCCGGACGTGTGCCTTTTCGGAATCAGGCTCTACCAAGGACGAGAGCCATGAGATGTTCCTCCTCTCAGCAAGCCCGGGTCCCAGATCCTGTTGTGCCTGTGAATAGGCTGCAGGGGGACGGTGAAGACCAGCAACAGCTTTCAGGGCTGCCACCTTCCGTGTGGGACAAGGAGCCGGACGTGTGCCTTTTCGGAATCAGGCTCTGCCGAGGACGAGAGCCATGAGATGTTCCTCCTCTGGGCAAGCCCGGGTCCCAGATCCTGTTGTGCCTGTGAATAGGCTGCAGGGGGACGGTGAAGACCAGCAACAGCTTTCAGGGCTGCCACCTTCCGTGTGGGACAAGGAGCCTGACGTGTGCCTTTTCGGAATCAGGCTCTGCCGAGGACGAGAGCCATGAGATGTTCCTCCTCTGGGCAAGCCCAGGTCCCAGATTCTGTTGTGCCTGTGAATAGGCTGCAGGGGGACGGTGAAGACCAGCAACAGCTTTCAGGGCTGCCACCTTCCGTGTGGGACAAGGAGCCGGACGTGTGCCTTTTTGGAATCAGGCTCTGCCGAAGAAGAGATCCATTAGATGTTCCTCCTCTGGGCATGCCCAGGTCCCGAATCCTGTTGTGCCTGTGAATAGGCTGCAGGGGGACGGTGAAGACCAGCAACAGCTTTCAGGGCTGCCACCTTCCGTGTGGGACAAGGAGCCGGACGTGTGCCTTTTCGGAATCAGGCTCTGCCGAGGACGAGAGCCATGAGATGTTCCTCCTCTGGGCAAGCCCGGGTCCCAGATCCTGTTGTGCCTGTGAATAGGCTGCAGGGGGATGGTGAAGACCAGCAAAAGCTTTCAGGGCTGCCACCTTCCGTGTGGGACAAGGAGCCGGACGTGTGCCTTTTCGGAATCAGGCTCTGCCGAGGACGAGAGCCATGAGATGTTCCTCCTCTGGGCATGCCCGGGTCCTCAATCCTGTTGTGCCTCTGAATAGGCTGCAGGGGGACGGTGAAGACCAGCAACAGCTTTCAGGGCTGCCACCTTCCGTGTGGGACAAGGAGCCGGACGTGTGCCTTTTCGGAATCAGGCTCTGCCGAGGACGAGAGCCATGAGATGTTCCTCCTCTGGGCATGCCCGGTTCCCAGATCCTGTTGTACCTGTGAATAGGCTGCAGGGGGACGGTGAAGACCAGCAACAGCTTTCAGGGCTGCCACCTTCCGTGTGGGACAAGGAGCCGTACGTGTGCCTTTTCGGAATCAGGCTCTGCCGAGGACGAGAGCCATGAGATGTTCCTCCTCTCAGCAAGCCCAGGTCCCAGATCCTGTTGTGCCTGTGAATAGGCTGCAGGGGGACGGTAAAGACCAGCAACAGCTTTCAGGGCTGCCACCTTCCGTGTGGGACAAGGAGCCGGACGTGTGCCTTTTCGGAATCAGGCTCTGCCGAGGACGAGAGCCATGAGATGTTCCTCCTCTGGGCAAGCCCATGTCCCAGATCCTGTTGTGCCTGTGAATAGGCTGCAGGGGGACGGTGAAGACCAGCAACAGCTTTCAGGGCTGCCACCTTCCGTGTGGGACAAGGAGCCGGACGTGTGCCTTTTCTGAATCAGGCTCTGCCGAGGACGAGAGCCATGAGATGTTCCTCCTCTGGGCAAGCCCAGGTCCCAGATCCTGTTGTGCCTGTGAATAGGCTGCAGGGGGACGGTGAAGACCAGCAACAGCTTTCAGGGCTGCCACCTTCCGTGTGGGACAAGGAGCCGGACGTGTGCCTTTTCGGAAAGAGGCTCTGCCGAGGACTAGAGCCATGAGATGTTCCTCCTCTGGGCATGCCCGGGTCCCAGATCCTGTTGTACCTGTGAATAGGCTGCAGGGGGATGGTGAAGACCAGCAACAGCTTTCAGGGCTGCCACCTTCCGTGTGGGACAAGGAGCCGGACGTGTGCCTTTTCGGAATCAGGCTCTGCCGAGGACGAGAGCCATAAGATGTTCCTCCTCTCAGCAAGCGCAGGTCCCAGATCCTGTTGTGCCTGTGAATAGGCTGCAGGGGGACGGTAAAGACCAGCAACAGCTTTCAGGGCTGCCACCTTCCGTGTGGGACAAGGAGCCGGACGTGTGCCTTTTCGGAATCAGGCTCTGCCGAGGAAGAGATCCCTGAGATGTTCCTTCTCTGGGCATGCCCGGGTCCCAGATCCTGTTGTGCCTGTGAATAGGCTGCAGGGGGACGGTGAAGACCAGCAACAGCTTTCAGGGCTGCCACCTTCCGTGTGGGACAAGGAGCCAGACGTGTGCCTTTTCGGAATCAGGCTCTGCCGAGGACGAGAGCCATGAGATGTTCCTCCTCTGGGCATGCCCGGGTCCCAGATCCTGTTGTGCCTGTGAATAGGCTGCAGGGGGACGGTGAAGACCAGCAACAGCTTTCAGGGCTGCCACCTTCCGTGTGGGACAAGGAGCCGGACGTGTGCCTTTTCGGAATCAGGCTCTGCCGAGGATGACAGCCATGAGATGTTCCTCCTCTGGGCATGCCCGGGTCCTGAATCCTGTTGTGCCTCTGAATAGGCTGCAGGGGGACGGTGAAGACCAGCAACAGCTTTCAGGGCTGCCACCTTCCGTGTGGGACAAGGGGCCGGACGTGTGCCTTTTCGGAATCAGGCTCTGCCGAGGATGAGAGCCATGAGATGTTCCTCCTCTCAGCAAGCACGGGTCCCATATCCTGTTGTACCTGTGAATAGGCTGCAGGGGGACGGTGAAGACCAGCAACAGCTTTCAGGGCTGCCACCTTCCGTGTGGGACAAGGAGCCGGACGTGTGCCTTTTCGGAATCAGGCTCTGCCGAGGACGAGATCCATAAGATGTTCCTCCTCTGGGCAAGCCCAGGTCCCAGATCCTGTTGTGCCTGTGAATAGGCTGCAGGGGGACGGTGAAGACCAGCAACAACTTTCAGGGCTGCCACCTTCCGTGTGGGACAAGGAGCCGGACGTGTGCCTTTTTGGAATCAGGCTCTGCCGAGGAAGAGATCCATTAGATGTTCCTCCTCTGGGCATGCCCAGGTCTCGAATCCTGTTGTGCCTGTGAATAGGCTGCAGGGGGACGGTGAAGACCAGCAACAGCTTTCAGGGCTGCCACCTTCCGTGTGGGACAAGGAGCCGGACGTGTGCCTTTTCGGAATGAGGCTCTGCCGAGGACGAGAGCCATGAGATGTTCCTCCTCTGGGCAAGCCCGGGTCCCAGATCCTGTTGTGCCTGTGAATAGGCTGCAGGGGGACGGTGAAGAGCAGCAACAGCTTTCAGGGCTGCCACCTTCCGTGTGGGACAAGGAGCCGGACGTGTGCCTTTTCGGAATCAGGCTCTGCCGAGGACGAGAGCCATGAGATGTTCCTCCTCTGGGCATGCCCGGGTCCTGAATCCTGTTGTGCCTGTGAATAGGCTGCAGGGGGACGGTGAAGACCAGCAACAGCTTTCAGGGCTGCCACCTTCCGTGTGGGACAAGGAGCCGGACGTGTGCCTTTTCGGAATCAGGCTCTGCCGAGGACGAGATCCATGAGATGTTCCTCCTCTGGGCATGCCCGGTTCCTGAATCCTGTTGTGCCTGTGAATAGGCTGCAGGGGGACGGTGAAGACCAGCAACAGCTTTCAGGGCTGCCACCTTCCGTGTGGGACAAGGAGCCGGACGTGTGCCTTTTCGGAAAGAGGCTCTGCCGAGGACGAGAGCCATGAGATGTTCCTCCTCTGGGCATGCCCGGGTCCCAGATCCTGTTGTACCTGTGAATAGGCTGCAGGGGGATGGTGAAGACCAGCAACAGCTTTCAGGGCTGCCACCTTCCGTGTGGGACAAGGAGCCGGACGTGTGCCTTTTCGGAATCAGGCTCTGCCGAGGACGAGAGCCATGAGATGTTCCTCCTCTCAGCAAGCGCAGGTCCCAGATCCTGTTGTGCCTGTGAATAGGCTGCAGGGGGACGGTAAAGACCAGCAACAGCTTTCAGGGCTGCCACCTTCCGTGTGGGACAAGGAGCCGGACGTGTGCCTTTTCGGAATCAGGCTCTGCCGAGGAAGAGATCCATGAGATGTTCCTTCTCTGGGCATGCCCGGGTCCCAGATCCTGTTGTGCCTGTGAATAGGCTGCAGGGGGACGGTGAGGACGAGCAACAGCTTTCAGGGCTGCCACCTTCCGTGTGGGACAAGGAGCCGGACGTGTGCCTTTTCGGAATCAGGCTCTGCCGAGGACGAGATCCATGAGATGTTCCTCCTCTGGGCATGCCCGGGTCCCAGATCCTGTTGTGCCTGTGAATAGGCTGCAGGGGGACGGTGAAGACCAGCAACATCTTTCAGGGCTGCCACCTTCCGTGTGGGACAATGAGCCAGACGTGTGCCTTTTCGGAATCAGGCTCTGCCGAGGACGAGAGCCATGAGATGTTCCTCCTCTGGGCATGCCCGGGTCCCAGATCCTGTTGTGCCTGTGAATAGGCTGCAGGGGGACGGTGAAGACCAGCAACAGCTTTCAGGGCTGCCACCTTCCGTGTGGGACAAGGAGCCGGACGTGTGCCTTTTCGGAATCAGGCTCTGCCGAGGATGACAGCCATGAGATGTTCCTCCTCTCAGCAAGCCCGGGTCCCAGATCCTGTTGTACCTGTGAATAGGCTGCAGGGGGACGGTGAAGACCAGCAACAGCTTTCAGGGCTGCCACCTTCCGTGTGGGACAAGGAGCCGGACGTGTGCCTTTTCGGAATCAGGCTCTGCCGAGGACGAGAGCCATGAGATGTTCCTTCTCTGGGCATGCCCGGGTCCTGAATCCTGTTGTGCCTGTGAATAGGCTGCAGGGGGACGGTGAAGACCAGCAACATCTTTCAGGGCTGCCACCTTCCGTGTGGGACAAGGAGCCGGACGTGTGCCTTTTCGGAATCAGGCTCTGCCGAGGACGAGAGCCATGAGATGTTCCTCCTCTGGGCAAGCACGGGTCCCAGATCCTGTTGTGCCTGTGAATAGGCTGCAGGGGGACGGTGAAGACCAGCAACAGCTTTCAGGGCTGCCACCTTCCGTGTGGGACAAGGAGCCGGACGTGTGCCTTTTCGGAATCAGGCTCTGCCGAGGACGAGAGCCATGAGATGTTCCTCCTCTGGGCAAGCCCAGGTCCCAGATCCTGTTGTGCCTGTGAATAGGCTGCAGGGGGACGGTGAAGACCAGCAACAGCTTTCAGGGCTGCCACCTTCCGTGTGGGACAAGGAGCCGGACGTGTGCCTTTTTGGAATCAGGCTCTGCCGAAGAAGAGATCCATTAGATGTTCCTCCTCTGGGCATGCCCAGGTCCCGAATCCTGTTGTGCCTGTGAATAGGCTGCAGGGGGACGGTGAAGACCAGCAACAGCTTTCAGGGCTGCCACCTTCCGTGTGGGACAAGGAGCCGGACGTGTGCCTTTTCGGAATGAGGCTCTGCCGAGGACGAGAGCCATGAGATGTTCCTCCTCTGGGCAAGCCCGGGTCCCAGATCCTGTTGTTCCTGTGAATAGGCTGCAGGGGGATGGTGAAGACCAGCAACAGCTTTCAGGGCTGCCACCTTCCGTGTGGGACAAGGAGCCGGACGTGTGCCTTTACGGAATCAGGCTCTGCCGAGGACGAGAGCCATGAGATGTTCCTCCTCTGGGCATGCCCGGGTCCCAGATCCTGTTGTGCCTCTGAATAGGCTGCAGGGGGATGGTGAAGACCAGCAACAGCTTTCAGGGCTGCCACCTTCCGTGTGGGACAAGGAGCCGGACGTGTGCCTTTTCGGAATCAGGCTCTGCCGAGGACGAGAGCCATGAGATGTTCCTCCTCTGGGCATGCCCGGTTCCCAGATCCTGTTGTACCTGTGAATAGGCTGCAGGGGGACGGTGAAGACCAGCAACAGCTTTCAGGGCTGCCACCTTCCGTGTGGGACAAGGAGCCGGACGTGTGCCTTTTCGGAATCAGGCTCTGCCGAGGACGAGAGCCATGAGATGTTCCTCCTCTCAGCAAGCCCAGGTCCCAGATCCTGTTGTGCCTGTGAATAGGCTGCAGGGGGACGGTAAAGACCAGCAACAGCTTTCAGGGCTGCCACCTTCCGTGTGGGACAAGGAGCCGGACGTGTGCCTTTTCGGAATCAGGCTCTGCCGAGGACGAGAGCCATGAGATGTTCCTCCTCTGGGCATGCCCGGGTCCTGAATCCTGTTGTGCCTGTGAATAGGCTGCAGGGGGACGGTGAAGACCAGCAACAGCTTTCAGGGCTGCCACCTTCCGTGTGGGACAAGGAGCCAGACGTGTGCCTTTTCGGAATCAGGCTCTGCCGAGGACGAGAGCCATGAGATGTTCCTCCTCTGGGCATGCCCGGGTCCCAGATCCTGTTGTGCCTGTGAATAGGCTGCAGGGGGACGGTGAAGACCAGCAACAGCTTTCAGGGCTGCCACCTTCCGTGTGGGACAAGGATCCGGACGTGTGCCTTTTCGGAATCAGGCTCTGCCGAGGACGAGAGCCATGAGATGTTCCTCCTCTGGGCAAGCCCGGGTCCCAGATCCTGTTGTGCCTGTGAATAGGCTGCAGGGGGACGGTGAAGACCAGCAACAGCTTTCAGGGCTGCCACCTTCCGTGTGGGACAAGGAGCCGGACGTGTGCCTTTTCGGAATCAGGCTCTGCCGAGGACGAGAGCCATGAGATGTTCCTCCTCTCAGCAAGCCCAGGTCCCAGATCCTGTTGTGCCTGTGAATAGGCTGCAGGGGGACGGTAAAGACCAGCAACAGCTTTCAGGGCTGCCACCTTCCGTGTGGGACAAGGAGCCGGACGTGTGCCTTTTCGGAATCAGGCTCTGCCGAGGACGAGAGCCATGAGATGTTCCTCCTCTGGGCATGCCCGGGTCCTGAATCCTGTTGTGCCTGTGAATAGGCTGCAGGGGGACGGTGAAGACCAGCAACAGCTTTCAGGGCTGCCACCTTCCGTGTGGGACAAGGAGCCAGACGTGTGCCTTTTCGGAATCAGGCTCTGCCGAGGACGAGAGCCATGAGATGTTCCTCCTCTGGGCATGCCCGGGTCCCAGATCCTGTTGTGCCTGTGAATAGGCTGCAGGGGGACGGTGAAGACCAGCAACAGCTTTCAGGGCTGCCACCTTCCGTGTGGGACAAGGATCCGGACGTGTGCCTTTTCGGAATCAGGCTCTGCCGAGGACGAGAGCCATGAGATGTTCCTCCTCTGGGCAAGCCCGGGTCCCAGATCCTGTTGTGCCTGTGAATAGGCTGCAGGGGGACGGTGAAGACCAGCAACAGCTTTCAGGGCTGCCACCTTCCGTGTGGGACAAGGAGCCGGACGTGTGCCTTTTCGGAATCAGGCTCTGCCGAGGACGAGATCCATGAGATGTTCCTCCTCTGGGCATGCCCGGGTCCCAGATCCTGTTGTGCCTGTGAATAGGCTGCAGGGGGACGGTGAAGACCAGCAACATCTTTCAGGGCTGCCACCTTCCGTGTGGGACAAGGAGCCGGACGTGTGCCTTTTCTGAATCAGGCTCTGCCGAGGACGAGAGCCATGAGATGTTCCTCCTCTGGGCAAGCCCAGGTCCCAGATCCTGTTGTGCCTGTGAATAGGCTGCAGGGGGACGGTGAAGACCAGCAACAACTTTCAGGGCTGCCACCTTCCGTGTGGGACAAGGAGCCGGACGTGTGCCTTTTCGGAATCAGGCTCTACCAAGGACGAGAGCCATGAGATGTTCCTCCTCTCAGCAAGCCCGGGTCCCAGATCCTGTTGTGCCTGTGAATAGGCTGCAGGGGGACGGTGAAGACCAGCAACAGCTTTCAGGGCTGCCACCTTCCGTGTGGGACAAGGAGCCGGACGTGTGCCTTTTCGGAATCAGGCTCTGCCGAGGACGAGAGCCATGAGATGTTCCTCCTCTGGGCAAGCCCGGGTCCCAGATCCTGTTGTGCCTGTGAATAGGCTGCAGGGGGACGGTGAAGACCAGCAACAGCTTTCAGGGCTGCCACCTTCCGTGTGGGACAAGGAGCCTGACGTGTGCCTTTTCGGAATCAGGCTCTGCCGAGGACGAGAGCCATGAGATGTTCCTCCTCTGGGCAAGCCCAGGTCCCAGATCCTGTTGTGCCTGTGAATAGGCTGCAGGGGGACGGTGAAGACCAGCAACAGCTTTCAGGGCTGCCACCTTCCGTGTGGGACAAGGAGCCGGACGTGTGCCTTTTTGGAATCAGGCTCTGCCGAAGAAGAGATCCATTAGATGTTCCTCCTCTGGGCATGCCCAGGTCCCGAATCCTGTTGTGCCTGTGAATAGGCTGCAGGGGGACGGTGAAGACCAGCAACAGCTTTCAGGGCTGCCACCTTCCGTGTGGGACAAGGAGCCGGACGTGTGCCTTTTCGGAATCAGGCTCTGCCGAGGACGAGAGCCATGAGATGTTCCTCCTCTGGGCAAGCCCGGGTCCCAGATCCTGTTGTGCCTGTGAATAGGCTGCAGGGGGATGGTGAAGACCAGCAAAAGCTTTCAGGGCTGCCACCTTCCGTGTGGGACAAGGAGCCGGACGTGTGCCTTTTCGGAATCAGGCTCTGCCGAGGACGAGAGCCATGAGATGTTCCTCCTCTGGGCATGCCCGGGTCCTCAATCCTGTTGTGCCTCTGAATAGGCTGCAGGGGGACGGTGAAGACCAGCAACAGCTTTCAGGGCTGCCACCTTCCGTGTGGGACAAGGAGCCGGACGTGTGCCTTTTCGGAATCAGGCTCTGCCGAGGACGAGAGCCATGAGATGTTCCTCCTCTGGGCATGCCCGGTTCCCAGATCCTGTTGTACCTGTGAATAGGCTGCAGGGGGACGGTGAAGACCAGCAACAGCTTTCAGGGCTGCCACCTTCCGTGTGGGACAAGGAGCCGTACGTGTGCCTTTTCGGAATCAGGCTCTGCCGAGGACGAGAGCCATGAGATGTTCCTCCTCTCAGCAAGCCCAGGTCCCAGATCCTGTTGTGCCTGTGAATAGGCTGCAGGGGGACGGTAAAGACCAGCAACAGCTTTCAGGGCTGCCACCTTCCGTGTGGGACAAGGAGCCGGACGTGTGCCTTTTCGGAATCAGGCTCTGCCGAGGACGAGAGCCATGAGATGTTCCTCCTCTGGGCAAGCCCATGTCCCAGATCCTGTTGTGCCTGTGAATAGGCTGCAGGGGGACGGTGAAGACCAGCAACAGCTTTCAGGGCTGCCACCTTCCGTGTGGGACAAGGAGCCGGACGTGTGCCTTTTCTGAATCAGGCTCTGCCGAGGACGAGAGCCATGAGATGTTCCTCCTCTGGGCAAGCCCAGGTCCCAGATCCTGTTGTGCCTGTGAATAGGCTGCAGGGGGACGGTGAAGACCAGCAACAGCTTTCAGGGCTGCCACCTTCCGTGTGGGACAAGGATCCGGACGTGTGCCTTTTCGGAATCAGGCTCTGCCGAGGACGAGAGCCATGAGATGTTCCTCCTCTGGGCAAGCCCGGGTCCCAGATCCTGTTGTGCCTGTGAATAGGCTGCAGGGGGACGGTGAAGACCAGCAACAGCTTTCAGGGCTGCCACCTTCCGTGTGGGACAAGGAGCCGGACGTGTGCCTTTTCGGAATCAGGCTCTGCCGAGGACGAGATCCATGAGATGTTCCTCCTCTGGGCATGCCCGGGTCCCAGATCCTGTTGTGCCTGTGAATAGGCTGCAGGGGGACGGTGAAGACCAGCAACATCTTTCAGGGCTGCCACCTTCCGTGTGGGACAAGGAGCCGGACGTGTGCCTTTTCTGAATCAGGCTCTGCCGAGGACGAGAGCCATGAGATGTTCCTCCTCTGGGCAAGCCCAGGTCCCAGATCCTGTTGTGCCTGTGAATAGGCTGCAGGGGGACGGTGAAGACCAGCAACAACTTTCAGGGCTGCCACATTCCGTGTGGGACAAGGAGCCGGACGTGTGCCTTTTCGGAATCAGGCTCTACCGAGGACGAGAGCCATGAGATGTTCCTCCTCTCAGCAAGCCCGGGTCCCAGATCCTGTTGTGCCTGTGAATAGGCTGCAGGGGGACGGTGAAGACCAGCAACAGCTTTCAGGGCTGCCACCTTCCGTGTGGGACAAGGAGCCGGACGTGTGCCTTTTCGGAATCAGGCTCTGCCGAGGACGAGAGCCATGAGATGTTCCTCCTCTGGGCAAGCCCGGGTCCCAGATCCTGTTGTGCCTGTGAATAGGCTGCAGGGGGACGGTGAAGACCAGCAACAGCTTTCAGGGCTGCCACCTTCCGTGTGGGACAAGGAGCCGGACGTGTGCCTTTTCGGAATCAGGCTCTGCCGAGGACGAGAGCCATGAGATGTTCCTCCTCTGGGCAAGCCCATGTCCCAGATCCTGTTGTGCCTGTGAATAGGCTGCAGGGGGACGGTGAAGACCAGCAACAGCTTTCAGGGCTGCCACCTTCCGTGTGGGACAAGGAGCCGGACGTGTGCCTTTTTGGAATCAGGCTCTGCCGAAGAAGAGATCCATTAGATGTTCCTCCTCTGGGCATGCCCAGGTCCCGAATCCTGTTGTGCCTGTGAATAGGCTGCAGGGGGACGGTGAAGACCAGCAACAGCTTTCAGGGCTGCCACCTTCCGTGTGGGACAAGGAGCCGGACGTGTGCCTTTTCGGAATCAGGCTCTGCCGAGGACGAGAGCCATGAGATGTTCCTCCTCTGGGCAAGCCCGGGTCCCAGATCCTGTTGTGCCTGTGAATAGGCTGCAGGGGGATGGTGAAGACCAGCAAAAGCTTTCAGGGCTGCCACCTTCCGTGTGGGACAAGGAGCCGGACGTGTGCCTTTTCGGAATCAGGCTCTGCCGAGGACGAGAGCCATGAGATGTTCCTCCTCTGGGCATGCCCGGGTCCTCAATCCTGTTGTGCCTCTGAATAGGCTGCAGGGGGACGGTGAAGACCAGCAACAGCTTTCAGGGCTGCCACCTTCCGTGTGGGACAAGGAGCCGGACGTGTGCCTTTTCGGAATCAGGCTCTGCCGAGGACGAGAGCCATGAGATGTTCCTCCTCTGGGCATGCCCGGTTCCCAGATCCTGTTGTACCTGTGAATAGGCTGCAGGGGGACGGTGAAGACCAGCAACAGCTTTCAGGGCTGCCACCTTCCGTGTGGGACAAGGAGCCGTACGTGTGCCTTTTCGGAATCAGGCTCTGCCGAGGACGAGAGCCATGAGATGTTCCTCCTCTCAGCAAGCCCAGGTCCCAGATCCTGTTGTGCCTGTGAATAGGCTGCAGGGGGACGGTAAAGACCAGCAACAGCTTTCAGGGCTGCCACCTTCCGTGTGGGACAAGGAGCCGGACGTGTGCCTTTTCGGAATCAGGCTCTGCCGAGGACGAGAGCCATGAGATGTTCCTCCTCTGGGCATGCCCGGGTCCTGAATCCTGTTGTGCCTCTGAATAGGCTGCAGGGGGACGGTGAAGACCAGCAACATCTTTCAGGGCTGCCACCTTCCGTGTGGGACAAGGAGCCGGACGTGTGCCTTTTCTGAATCAGGCTCTGCCGAGGACGAGAGCCATGAGATGTTCCTCCTCTGGGCAAGCCCAGGTCCCAGATCCTGTTGTGCCTGTGAATAGGCTGCAGGGGGACGGTGAAGACCAGCAACAGCTTTCAGGGCTGCCACCTTCCGTGTGGGACAAGGAGCCGGACGTGTGCCTTTTCGGAATCAGGCTCTACCGAGGACGAGAGCCATGAGATGTTCCTCCTCTCAGCAAGCCCGGGTCCCAGATCCTGTTGTACCTGTGAATAGGCTTCAGGGGGACGGTGAAGACCAGCAACATCTTTCAGGGCTGCCACCTTCCGTGTGGGACAAGGAGCCGGACGTGTGCCTTTTCGGAATCAGGCTCTGCCGAGGACGAGAGCCATGAGATGTTCCTTCTCTGGGCATGCCCGGGTCCTGAATCCTGTTGTGCCTGTGAATAGGCTGCAGGGGGACGGTGAAGACCAGCAACAGCTTTCAGGGCTGCCACCTTCCGTGTGGGACAAGGAGCCGGACGTGTGCCTTTTCGAAAGAGGCTCTTCCGAGGACGAGAGCCATGAGATGTTCCTCCTCTGGGCATGCCCGGGTCCCAGATCCTGTTGTGCCTGTGAATAGGCTGCAGGGGGACGGTGAGGACCAGCAACAGCTTTCAGGGCTGCCACCTTCCGTGTGGGACAAGGAGCCGGACGTGTGCCTTTTCGGAATCAGGCTCTGCCGAGGACGAGATCCATGAGATGTTCCTCCTCTGGGCATGCCCGGGTCCCAGATCCTGTTGTGCCTGTGAATAGGCTGCAGGGGGACGGTGAAGACCAGCAACAGCTTACAGGGCTGCCACCTTCCGTGTGGGACAAGGAGCCGGACGTGTGCCTTTTCGGAATCAGGCTCTACCGAGGACGAGAGCCATGAGATGTTCCTCCTCTGGGCAAGCCCAGGTCCCAGATCCTGTTGTGCCTGTGAATAGGCTGCAGGGGGACGGTGAAGACCAGCAACAACATTCAGGGCTGCCACCTTCCGTGTGGGACAAGGAGCCGGACGTGTGCCTTTTCGGAATCAGGCTCTACCGAGGACGAGAGCCATGAGATGTTCCTCCTCTCAGCAAGCCCGGGTCCCAGATCCTGTTGTACCTGTGAATAGTCTGCAGGGGGACGGTGAAGACCAGCAACAGCTTTCAGGGCTGCCACCTTCCGTGTGGGACAAGGAGCCGGACGTGTGCCTTTTCGGAATCAGGCTCTGCCGAGGACGAGAGCCATGAGATGTTCCTCCTCTGGGCATGCCCGGGTCCTGAATCCTGTTGTGCCTCTGAATAGGCTGCAGGGGGACGGTGAAGACCAGCAACAGCTTTCAGGGCTGCCACCTTCCGTGTGGGACAAGGAGCCAGATGTGTGCCTTTTCGGAATCAGGCTCTGCCGAGGACGAGAGCCATGAGATGTTCCTCCTCTGGGCATGCCCGGGTCCCAGATCCTGTTGTGCCTGTGAATAGGCTGCAGGGGGACGGTGAAGACCAGCAACAGCTTTCAGGGCTGCCACCTTCCGTGTGGGACAAGGATCCGGACGTGTGCCTTTTCGGAATCAGGCTCTGCCGAGGACGAGAGCCATGAGATGTTCCTCCTCTGGGCAAGCCCGGGTCCCAGATCCTGTTGTGCCTGTGAATAGGCTGCAGGGGGACGGTGAAGACCAGCAACAGCTTTCAGGGCTGCCACCTTCCGTGTGGGACAAGGAGCCGGACGTGTGCCTTTTCGGAATCAGGCTCTGCCGAGGACGAGATCCATGAGATGTTCCTCCTCTGGGCATGCCCGGGTCCCAGATCCTGTTGTGCCTGTGAATAGGCTGCAGGGGGACGGTGAAGACCAGCAACATCTTTCAGGGCTGCCACCTTCCGTGTGGGACAAGGAGCCGGACGTGTGCCTTTTCTGAATCAGGCTCTGCCGAGGACGAGAGCCATGAGATGTTCCTCCTCTGGGCAAGCCCAGGTCCCAGATCCTGTTGTGCCTGTGAATAGGCTGCAGGGGGACGGTGAAGACCAGCAACAACTTTCAGGGCTGCCACATTCCGTGTGGGACAAGGAGCCGGACGTGTGCCTTTTCGGAATCAGGCTCTACCGAGGACGAGAGCCATGAGATGTTCCTCCTCTCAGCAAGCCCGGGTCCCAGATCCTGTTGTGCCTGTGAATAGGCTGCAGGGGGACGGTGAAGACCAGCAACAGCTTTCAGGGCTGCCACCTTCCGTGTGGGACAAGGAGCCGGACGTGTGCCTTTTCGGAATCAGGCTCTGCCGAGGACGAGAGCCATGAGATGTTCCTCCTCTGGGCAAGCCCGGGTCCCAGATCCTGTTGTGCCTGTGAATAGGCTGCAGGGGGACGGTGAAGACCAGCAACAGCTTTCAGGGCTGCCACCTTCCGTGTGGGACAAGGAGCCGGACGTGTGCCTTTTCGGAATCAGGCTCTGCCGAGGACGAGAGCCATGAGATGTTCCTCCTCTGGGCAAGCCCATGTCCCAGATCCTGTTGTGCCTGTGAATAGGCTGCAGGGGGATGGTGAAGACCAGCAACAGCTTTCAGGGCTGCCACCTTCCGTGTGGGACAAGGAGCCGGACGTGTGCCTTTTCGGAATCAGGCTCTGCCGAGGACGAGAGCCATGAGATGTTCCTCCTCTGGGCATGCCCGGGTCCTCAATCCTGTTGTGCCTCTGAATAGGCTGCAGGGGGACGGTGAAGACCAGCAACAGCTTTCAGGGCTGCCACCTTCCGTGTGGGACAAGGAGCCGGACGTGTGCCTTTTCGGAATCAGGCTCTGCCGAGGACGAGAGCCATGAGATGTTCCTCCTCTGGGCATGCCCGGTTCCCAGATCCTGTTGTACCTGTGAATAGGCTGCAGGGGGACGGTGAAGACCAGCAACAGCTTTCAGGGCTGCCACCTTCCGTGTGGGACAAGGAGCCGGACGTGTGCCTTTTCGGAATCAGGCTCTGCCGAGGACGAGATCCATGAGATGTTCCTCCTCTCAGCAAGCCCAGGTCCCAGATCCTGTTGTGCCTGTGAATAGGCTGCAGGGGGACGGTAAAGACCAGCAACAGCTTTCAGGGCTGCCACCTTCCGTGTGGGACAAGGAGCCGGACGTGTGCCTTTTCGGAATCAGGCTCTGCCGAGGACGAGAGCCATGAGATGTTCCTCCTCTGGGCATGCCCGGGTCCTGAATCCTGTTGTGCCTCTGAATAGGCTGCAGGGGGACGGTGAAGACCAGCAACAGCTTTCAGGGCTGCCACCTTCCGTGTGGGACAAGGAGCCAGACGTGTGCCTTTTCGGAATCAGGCTCTGCCGAGGACGAGAGCCATGAGATGTTCCTCCTCTGGGCATGCCCGGGTCCCAGATCCTGTTGTGCCTGTGAATAGGCTGCAGGGGGACGGTGAAGACCAGCAACAGCTTTCAGGGCTGCCACCTTCCGTGTGGGACAAGGATCCGGACGTGTGCCTTTTCGGAATCAGGCTCTGCCGAGGACGAGAGCCATGAGATGTTCCTCCTCTGGGCAAGCCCGGGTCCCAGATCCTGTTGTGCCTGTGAATAGGCTGCAGGGGGACGGTGAAGACCAGCAACAGCTTTCAGGGCTGCCACCTTCCGTGTGGGACAAGGAGCCGGACGTGTGCCTTTTCGGAATCAGGCTCTGCCGAGGACGAGATCCATGAGATGTTCCTCCTCTGGGCATGCCCGGGTCCCAGATCCTGTTGTGCCTGTGAATAGGCTGCAGGGGGACGGTGAAGACCAGCAACATCTTTCAGGGCTGCCACCTTCCGTGTGGGACAAGGAGCCGGACGTGTGCCTTTTCTGAATCAGGCTCTGCCGAGGACGAGAGCCATGAGATGTTCCTCCTCTGGGCAAGCCCAGGTCCCAGATCCTGTTGTGCCTGTGAATAGGCTGCAGGGGGACGGTGAAGACCAGCAACAACTTTCAGGGCTGCCACATTCCGTGTGGGACAAGGAGCCGGACGTGTGCCTTTTCGGAATCAGGCTCTACCGAGGACGAGAGCCATGAGATGTTCCTCCTCTGGGCATGCCCGGGTCCCAGATCCTGTTGTGCCTGTGAATAGGCTGCAGGGGGACGGTGAAGACCAGCAACAGCTTTCAGGGCTGCCACCTTCCGTGTGGGACAAGGAGCCGGACGTGTGCCTTTTCGGAATCAGGCTCTGCCGAGGACGAGAGCCATGAGATGTTCCTCCTCTGGGCAAGCCCGGGTCCCAGATCCTGTTGTGCCTGTGAATAGGCTGCAGGGGGACGGTGAAGACCAGCAACAGCTTTCAGGGCTGCCACCTTCCGTGTGGGACAAGGAGCCGGACGTGTGCCTTTTCGGAATCAGGCTCTGCCGAGGACGAGAGCCATGAGATGTTCCTCCTCTGGGCAAGCCCATGTCCCAGATCCTGTTGTGCCTGTGAATAGGCTGCAGGGGGACGGTGAAGACCAGCAACAGCTTTCAGGGCTGCCACCTTCCGTGTGGGACAAGGAGCCGGACGTGTGCCTTTTTGGAATCAGGCTCTGCCGAAGAAGAGATCCATTAGATGTTCCTCCTCTGGGCATGCCCAGGTCCCGAATCCTGTTGTGCCTGTGAATAGGCTGCAGGGGGACGGTGAAGACCAGCAACAGCTTTCAGGGCTGCCACCTTCCGTGTGGGACAAGGAGCCGGACGTGTGCCTTTTCGGAATGAGGCTCTGCCGAGGACGAGAGCCATGAGATGTTCCTCCTCTGGGCATGCCCGGGTCCCAGATCCTGTTGTGCCTGTGAATAGGCTGCAGGGGGATGGTGAAGACCAGCAACAGCTTTCAGGGCTGCCACCTTCCGTGTGGGACAAGGAGCCGGACGTGTGCCTTTTCGGAATCAGGCTCTGCCGAGGACGAGAGCCATGAGATGTTCCTCCTCTGGGCATGCCCGGGTCCTCAATCCTGTTGTGCCTCTGAATAGGCTGCAGGGGGACGGTGAAGACCAGCAACAGCTTTCAGGGCTGCCACCTTCCGTGTGGGACAAGGAGCCGGACGTGTGCCTTTTCGGAATCAGGCTCTGCCGAGGACGAGAGCCATGAGATGTTCCTCCTCTGGGCATGCCCGGTTCCCAGATCCTGTTGTACCTGTGAATAGGCTGCAGGGGGACGGTGAAGACCAGCAACAGCTTTCAGGGCTGCCACCTTCCGTGTGGGACAAGGAGCCGGACGTGTGCCTTTTCGGAATCAGGCTCTGCCGAGGACGAGATCCATGAGATGTTCCTCCTCTCAGCAAGCCCAGGTCCCAGATCCTGTTGTGCCTGTGAATAGGCTGCAGGGGGACGGTAAAGACCAGCAACAGCTTTCAGGGCTGCCACCTTCCGTGTGGGACAAGGAGCCGGACGTGTGCCTTTTCGGAATCAGGCTCTGCCGAGGACGAGAGCCATGAGATGTTCCTCCTCTGGGCATGCCCGGGTCCTGAATCCTGTTGTGCCTCTGAATAGGCTGCAGGGGGACGGTGAAGACCAGCAACATCTTTCAGGGCTGCCACCTTCCGTGTGGGACAAGGAGCCGGACGTGTGCCTTTTCTGAATCAGGCTCTGCCGAGGACGAGAGCCATGAGATGTTCCTCCTCTGGGCAAGCCCAGGTCCCAGATCCTGTTGTGCCTGTGAATAGGCTGCAGGGGGACGGTGAAGACCAGCAACAGCTTTCAGGGCTGCCACCTTCCGTGTGGGACAAGGAGCCGGACGTGTGCCTTTTCGGAATCAGGCTCTACCGAGGACGAGAGCCATGAGATGTTCCTCCTCTCAGCAAGCCCGGGTCCCAGATCCTGTTGTACCTGTGAATAGGCTTCAGGGGGACGGTGAAGACCAGCAACATCTTTCAGGGCTGCCACCTTCCGTGTGGGACAAGGAGCCGGACGTGTGACTTTTCGGAATCAGGCTCTGCCGAGGACGAGAGCCATGAGATGTTCCTTCTCTGGGCATGCCCGGGTCCTGAATCCTGTGTGCCTGTGAATAGGCTGCAGGGGGACGGTGAAGACCAGCAACAGCTTTCAGGGCTGCCACCTTCCGTGTGGGACAAGGAGCCGGACGTGTGCCTTTTCGAAAGAGGCTCTTCCGAGGACGAGAGCCATGAGATGTTCCTCCTCTGGGCATGCCCGGGTCCCAGATCCTGTTGTGCCTGTGAATAGGCTGCAGGGGGACGGTGAGGACCAGCAACAGCTTTCAGGGCTGCCACCTTCCGTGTGGGACAAGGAGCCGGACGTGTGCCTTTTCGGAATCAGGCTCTGCCGAGGACGAGATCCATGAGATGTTCCTCCTCTGGGCATGCCCGGGTCCCAGATCCTGTTGTGCCTGTGAATAGGCTGCAGGGGGACGGTGAAGACCAGCAACAGCTTACAGGGCTGCCACCTTCCGTGTGGGACAAGGAGCCGGACGTGTGCCTTTTCGGAATCAGGCTCTTCCGAGGACGAGAGCCATGAGATGTTCCTCCTCTGGGCAAGCCCAGGTCCCAGATCCTGTTGTGCCTGTGAATAGGCTGCAGGGGGACGGTGAAGACCAGCAACAACTTTCAGGGCTGCCACCTTCTAAGTGGGACAAGGAGCCGGACGTGTGCCTTTTCGGAATCAGGCTCTACCGAGGACGAGAGCCATGAGATGTTCCTCCTCTCAGCAAGCCCGGGTCCCAGATCCTGTTGTACCTGTGAATAGGCTGCAGGGGGACGGTGAAGACCAGCAACAGCTTTCAGGGCTGCCACCTTCCGTGTGGGACAAGGAGCCGGACGTGTGCCTTTTCGGAATCAGGCTCTGCCGAGGACGAGAGCCATGAGATGTTCCTCCTCTGGGCATGCCCGGGTCCTGAATCCTGTTGTGCCTCTGAATAGGCTGCAGGGGGACGGTGAAGACCAGCAATCTCTTTCAGGGCTGCCACCTTCCGTGTGGGACAAGGAGCCGGACGTGTGCCTTTTCGGAATCAGGCTCTGCCGAGGACGAGAGCCATGAGATGTTCCTCCTCTGGGCATGCCCGATTAACAGATCCTGTTGTACCTGTGAATAGGCTGCAGGGGGATGGTGAAGACCAGCAACAGCTTTCAGGGCTGCCACCTTCCGTGTGGGACAAGGAGCCGGACGTGTGCCTTTTCGGAATCAGGCTCTGCCGAGGACGAGAGCCATGAGATGTTCCTCCTCTGGGCATGCCCGGGTCCCAGATCCTGTTGTGCCTCTGAATAGGCTGCAGGGGGACGGTGAAGACCAGCAACAGCTTTCAGGGCTGCCACCTTCCGTGTGGGACAAGGAGCCGGACGTGTGCCTTTTCGGAATCAGGCTCTGCCGAGGATGACAGCCATGAGATGTTCCTCCTCTCAGCAAGCCCGGGTCCCAGATCCTGTTGTACCTGTGAATAGGCTGCAGGGGGACGGTGAAGACCAGCAACAGCTTTCAGGGCTGCCACCTTCCGTGTGGGACAAGGAGCCGGACGTGTGCCTTTTCGGAATCAGGCTCTGCCGAGGACGAGAGCCATGAGATGTTCCTCCTCTGGGCAAGCCCAGGTCCCAGATCCTGTTGTACCTGTGAATAGGCTGCAGGGGGACGGTGAAGACCAGCAACAGCTTTCAGGGCTGCCACCTTCCGTGTGGGACAAGGAGCCGGACGTGTGCCTTTTCGGAATCAGGCTCTGCCGAGGACGAGAGCCATGAGATGTTCCTCCTCTGGGCATGCCCGGGTCCTGAATCCTGTTGTGCCTCTGAATAGGCTGCAGGGGGACGGTGAAGACCAGCAACATCTTTCAGGGCTGCCACCTACCGTGTGGGACAAGGAGCCGGACGTGTGCCTTTTCGGAATCAGGCTCTGCCGAGGACGAGAGCCATGAGATGTTCCTCCTCTGGGCATGCCCGGTTAACAGATCCTGTTGTACCTGTGAATAGGCTGCAGGGGGATGGTGAAGACCAGCAACAGCTTTCAGGGCTGCCACCTTCCGTGTGGGACAAGGAGCCGGACGTGTGCCTTTTCGGAATCAGGCTCTGCCGAGGACGAGAGCCATGAGATGTTCCTCCTCTCAGCAAGCCCAGGTCCCAGATCCTGTTGTGCCTGTGAATAGGCTTCAGGGGGACGGTAAAGACCAGCAACAGCTTTCAGGGCTGCCACCTTCCGTGTGGGACAAGGAGCCGGACATGTGCCTTTTCGGAATCAGGCTCTGCCGAGGAAGAGATCCATGAGATGTTCCTCCTCTGGGCATGCCCGGGTCCTGAATCCTGTTGTGCCTGTGAATAGGCTGCAGGGGGACGGTGAAGACCAGCAACAGCTTTCAGGGCTGCCACCTTCCGTGTGGGACAAGGAGCCGGACGTGTGCCTTTTTGGAATCAGGCTCTGCCGAAGAAGAGATCCATTAGATGTTCCTCCTCTGGGGATGCCCAGGTCCCGAATCCTGTTGTGCCTGTGAATAGGCTGCAGGGGGACGGTGAAGACCAGCAACAGCTTTCAGGGCTGCCACCTTCCGTGTGGGACAAGGAGCCGGACGTGTGCCTTTTCGGAATGAGGCTCTGCCGAGGACGAGAGCCATGAGATGTTCCTCCTCTGGGCAAGCCCGGGTCCCAGATCCTGTTGTGCCTGTGAATAGGCTGCAGGGGGATGGTGAAGACCAGCAACATCTTTCAGGGCTGCCACCTTCCGTGTGGGACAAGGAGCCGGACGTGTGCCTTTACGGAATCAGGCTCTGCCGAGGACGAGAGCCATGAGATGTTCCTCCTCTGGGCATGCCCGGGTCCCAGATCCTGTTGTGCCTCTGAATAGGCTGCAGGGGGACGGTGAAGACCAGCAACAGCTTTCAGGGCTGCCACCTTCCGTGTGGGACAAGGAGCCGGACGTGTGCCTTTTCGGAATCAGGCTCTGCCGAGGACGAGAGCCATGAGATGTTCCTCCTCTGGGCATGCCCGGTTCCCAGATCCTGTTGTACCTGTGAATAGGCTGCAGGGGGACGGTGAAGACCAGCAACAGCTTTCAGGGCTGCCACCTTCCGTGTGGGACAAGGAGCCGGACGTGTGCCTTTTCGGAATCAGGCTCTGCCGAGGACGAGAGCCATGAGATGTTCCTCCTCTCAGCAAGCCCAGGTCCCAGATCCTGTTGTGCCTGTGAATAGGCTGCAGGGGGACGGTAAAGACCAGCAACAGCTTTCAGGGCTGCCACCTTCCGTGTGGGACAAGGAGCCGGACGTGTGCCTTTTCGGAATCAGGCTCTGCCGAGGACGAGAGCCATGAGATGTTCCTCCTCTGGGCATGCCCGGGTCCTGAATCCTGTTGTGCCTCTGAATAGGCTGCAGGGGGACGGTGAAGACCAGCAACAGCTTTCAGGGCTGCCACCTTCCGTGTGGGACAAGGAGCCAGACGTGTGCCTTTTCGGAATCAGGCTCTGCCGAGGACGAGAGCCATGAGATGTTCCTCCTCTGGGCATGCCCGGGTCCCAGATCCTGTTGTGCCTGTGAATAGGCTGCAGGGGGACGGTGAAGACCAGCAACAGCTTTCAGGGCTGCCACCTTCCGTGTGGGACAAGGATCCGGACGTGTGCCTTTTCGGAATCAGGCTCTGCCGAGGACGAGAGCCATGAGATGTTCCTCCTCTGGGCAAGCCCGGGTCCCAGATCCTGTTGTGCCTGTGAATAGGCTGCAGGGGGACGGTGAAGACCAGCAACAGCTTTCAGGGCTGCCACCTTCCGTGTGGGACAAGGAGCCGGACGTGTGCCTTTTCGGAATCAGGCTCTGCCGAGGACGAGATCCATGAGATGTTCCTCCTCTGGGCATGCCCGGGTCCCAGATCCTGTTGTGCCTGTGAATAGGCTGCAGGGGGACGGTGAAGACCAGCAACATCTTTCAGGGCTGCCACCTTCCGTGTGGGACAAGGAGCCGGACGTGTGCCTTTTCTGAATCAGGCTCTGCCGAGGACGAGAGCCATGAGATGTTCCTCCTCTGGGCAAGCCCAGGTCCCAGATCCTGTTGTGCCTGTGAATAGGCTGCAGGGGGACGGTGAAGACCAGCAACAACTTTCAGGGCTGCCACCTTCCGTGTGGGACAAGGAGCCGGACGTGTGCCTTTTCGGAATCAGGCTCTACCGAGGACGAGAGCCATGAGATGTTCCTCCTCTCAGCAAGCCCGGGTCCCAGATCCTGTTGTGCCTGTGAATAGGCTGCAGGGGGACGGTGAAGACCAGCAACAGCTTTCAGGGCTGCCACCTTCCGTGTGGGACAAGGAGCCGGACGTGTGCCTTTTCGGAATCAGGCTCTGCCGAGGACGAGAGCCATGAGATGTTCCTCCTCTGGGCAAGCCCGGGTCCCAGATCCTGTTGTGCCTGTGAATAGGCTGCAGGGGGACGGTGAAGACCAGCAACAGCTTTCAGGGCTGCCACCTTCCGTGTGGGACAAGGAGCCGGACGTGTGCCTTTTCGGAATCAGGCTCTGCCGAGGACGAGAGCCATGAGATGTTCCTCCTCTAGGCAAGCCCATGTCCCAGATCCTGTTGTGCCTGTGAATAGGCTGCAGGGGGACGGTGAAGACCAGCAACAGCTTTCAGGGCTGCCACCTTCCGTGTGGGACAAGGAGCCGGACGTGTGCCTTTTTGGAATCAGGCTCTGCCGAAGAAGAGATCCATTAGATGTTCCTCCTCTGGGCATGCCCAGGTCCCGAATCCTGTTGTGCCTGTGAATAGGCTGCAGGGGGACGGTGAAGACCAGCAACAGCTTTCAGGGCTGCCACCTTCCGTGTGGGACAAGGAGCCGGACGTGTGCCTTTTCGGAATCAGGCTCTGCCGAGGACGAGAGCCATGAGATGTTCCTCCTCTGGGCAAGCCCAGGTCCCAGATCCTGTTGTGCCTGTGAATAGGCTGCAGGGGGACGGTGAAGACCAGCAACAACTTTCAGGGCTGCCACCTTCCGTGTGGGACAAGGAGCCGGACGTGTGCCTTTTCGGAATCAGGCTCTACCGAGGACGAGAGCCATGAGATGTTCCTCCTCTCAGCAAGCCCGGGTCCCAGATCCTGTTGTGCCTGTGAATAGGCTGCAGGGGGACGGTGAAGACCAGCAACAGCTTTCAGGGCTGCCACCTTCCGTGTGGGACAAGGAGCCGGACGTGTGCCTTTTCGGAATCAGGCTCTGCCGAGGACGAGAGCCATGAGATGTTCCTCCTCTGGGCATGCCCGGGTCCTGAATCCTGTTGTGCCTCTGAATAGGCTGCAGGGGGACGGTGAAGACCAGCAACAGCTTTCAGGGCTGCCACCTTCCGTGTGGGACAAGGAGCCGGACGTGTGCCTTTTCGGAAAGAGGCTCTGCCGAGGACGAGAGCCATGAGATGTTCCTCCTCTGGGCAAGCCCGGGTCCCAGATCCTGTTGTGCCTGTGAATAGGCTGCAGGGGGATGGTGAAGACCAGCAACAGCTTTCAGGGCTGCCACCTTCCGTGTGGGACAAGGAGCCGGACGTGTGCCTTTTCGGAATCAGGCTCTGCCGAGGACGAGAGCCATGAGATGTTCCTCCTCTGGGCATGCCCGGGTCCTCAATCCTGTTGTGCCTCTGAATAGGCTGCAGGGGGACGGTGAAGACCAGCAACAGCTTTCAGGGCTGCCACCTTCCGTGTGGGACAAGGAGCCGGACGTGTGCCTTTTCGGAATCAGGCTCTGCCGAGGACGAGAGCCATGAGATGTTCCTCCTCTCAGCAAGCCCAGGTCCCAGATCCTGTTGTGCCTGTGAATAGGCTGCAGGGGGACGGTAAAGACCAGCAACAGCTTTCAGGGCTGCCACCTTCCGTGTGGGACAAGGAGCCGGACGTGTGCCTTTTCGGAATCAGGCTCTGCCGAGGACGAGAGCCATGAGATGTTCCTCCTCTGGGCATGCCCGGGTCCTGAATCCTGTTGTGCCTCTGAATAGGCTGCAGGGGGACGGTGAAGACCAGCAACAGCTTTCAGGGCTGCCACCTTCCGTGTGGGACAAGGAGCCAGACGTGTGCCTTTTCAGAATCAGGCTCTGCCGAGGACGAGAGCCATGAGATGTTCCTCCTCTGGGCATGCCCGGGTCCCAGATCCTGTTGTGCCTGTGAATAGGCTGCAGGGGGACGGTGAAGACCAGCAACAGCTTTCAGGGCTGCCACCTTCCGTGTGGGACAAGGATCCGGACGTGTGCCTTTTCGGAATCAGGCTCTGCCGAGGACGAGAGCCATGAGATGTTCCTCCTCTGGGCAAGCCCGGGTCCCAGATCCTGTTGTGCCTGTGAATAGGCTGCAGGGGGACGGTGAAGACCAGCAACAGCTTTCAGGGCTGCCACCTTCCGTGTGGGACAAGGAGCCGGACGTGTGCCTTTTCGGAATCAGGCTCTGCCGAGGACGAGATCCATGAGATGTTCCTCCTCTGGGCATGCCCGGGTCCCAGATCCTGTTGTGCCTGTGAATAGGCTGCAGGGGGACGGTGAAGACCAGCAACATCTTTCAGGGCTGCCACCTTCCGTGTGGGACTAGGAGCCGGACGTGTGCCTTTTCTGAATCAGGCTCTGCCGAGGACGAGAGCCATGAGATGTTCCTCCTCTGGGCAAGCCCAGGTCCCAGATCCTGTTGTGCCTGTGAATAGGCTGCAGGGGGACGGTGAAGACCAGCAACAACTTTCAGGGCTGCCACATTCCGTGTGGGACAAGGAGCCGGACGTGTGCCTTTTCGGAATCAGGCTCTACCGAGGACGAGAGCCATGAGATGTTCCTCCTCTGGGCATGCCCGATTAACAGATCCTGTTGTACCTGTGAATAGGCTGCAGGGGGATGGTGAAGACCAGCAACAGCTTTCAGGGCTGCCACCTTCCGTGTGGGACAAGGAGCCGGACGTGTGCCTTTTCGGAATCAGGCTCTGCCGAGGACGAGAGCCATGAGATGTTCCTCCTCTGGGCATGCCCGGGTCCCAGATCCTGTTGTGCCTCTGAATAGGCTGCAGGGGGACGGTGAAGACCAGCAACAGCTTTCAGGGCTGCCACCTTCCGTGTGGGACAAGGAGCCGGACGTGTGCCTTTTCGGAATCAGGCTCTGCCGAGGATGACAGCCATGAGATGTTCCTCCTCTCAGCAAGCCCGGGTCCCAGATCCTGTTGTACCTGTGAATAGGCTGCAGGGGGACGGTGAAGACCAGCAACAGCTTTCAGGGCTGCCACCTTCCGTGTGGGACAAGGAGCCGGACGTGTGCCTTTTCGGAATCAGGCTCTGCCGAGGACGAGAGCCATGAGATGTTCCTCCTCTGGGCAAGCCCAGGTCCCAGATCCTGTTGTACCTGTGAATAGGCTGCAGGGGGACGGTGAAGACCAGCAACAGCTTTCAGGGCTGCCACCTTCCGTGTGGGACAAGGAGCCGGACGTGTGCCTTTTCGGAATCAGGCTCTGCCGAGGACGAGAGCCATGAGATGTTCCTCCTCTGGGCATGCCCGGGTCCTGAATCCTGTTGTGCCTGTGAATAGGCTGCAGGGGGACGGTGAAGACCAGCAACATCTTTCAGGGCTGCCACCTACCGTGTGGGACAAGGAGCCGGACGTGTGCCTTTTCGGAATCAGGCTCTGCCGAGGACGAGAGCCATGAGATGTTCCTCCTCTGGGCATGCCCGGTTAACAGATCCTGTTGTACCTGTGAATAGGCTGCAGGGGGATGGTGAAGACCAGCAACAGCTTTCAGGGCTGCCACCTTCCGTGTGGGACAAGGAGCCGGACGTGTGCCTTTTCGGAATCAGGCTCTGCCGAGGACGAGAGCCATGAGATGTTCCTCCTCTCAGCAAGCCCAGGTCCCAGATCCTGTTGTGCCTGTGAATAGGCTTCAGGGGGACGGTAAAGACCAGCAACAGCTTTCAGGGCTGCCACCTTCCGTGTGGGACAAGGAGCCGGACATGTGCCTTTTCGGAATCAGGCTCTGCCGAGGAAGAGATCCATGAGATGTTCCTCCTCTGGGCATGCCCGGGTCCTGAATCCTGTTGTGCCTGTGAATAGGCTGCAGGGGGACGGTGAAGACCAGCAACAGCTTTCAGGGCTGCCACCTTCCGTGTGGGACAAGGAGCCGGACGTGTGCCTTTTTGGAATCAGGCTCTGCCGAAGAAGAGATCCATTAGATGTTCCTCCTCTGGGCATGCCCAGGTCCCGAATCCTGTTGTGCCTGTGAATAGGCTGCAGGGGGACGGTGAAGACCAGCAACAGCTTTCAGGGCTGCCACCTTCCGTGTGGGACAAGGAGCCGGACGTGTGCCTTTTCGGAATGAGGCTCTGCCGAGGACGAGAGCCATGAGATGTTCCTCCTCTGGGCAAGCCCGGGTCCCAGATCCTGTTGTGCCTGTGAATAGGCTGCAGGGGGATGGTGAAGACCAGCAACAGCTTTCAGGGCTGCCACCTTCCGTGTGGGACAAGGAGCCGGACGTGTGCCTTTTCGGAATCAGGCTCTGCCGAGGACGAGATCCATGAGATGTTCCTCCTCTGGGCATGCCCGGGTCCCAGATCCTGTTGTGCCTGTGAATAGGCTGCAGGGGGACGGTGAAGACCAGCAACATCTTTCAGGGCTGCCACCTTCCGTGTGGGACAAGGAGCCGGACGTGTGCCTTTTCTGAATCAGGCTCTGCCGAGGACGAGAGCCATGAGATGTTCCTCCTCTCAGCAAGCCCAGGTCCCAGATCCTGTTGTGCCTGTGAATAGGCTGCAGGGGGACGGTGAAGACCAGCAACAACTTTCAGGGCTGCCACATTCCGTGTGGGACAAGGAGCCGGACGTGTGCCTTTTCGGAATCAGGCTCTACCGAGGACGAGAGCCATGAGATGTTCCTCCTCTGGGCATGCCCGATTAACAGATCCTGTTGTACCTGTGAATAGGCTGCAGGGGGATGGTGAAGACCAGCAACAGCTTTCAGGGCTGCCACCTTCCGTGTGGGACAAGGAGCCGGACGTGTGCCTTTTCGGAATCAGGCTCTGCCGAGGACGAGAGCCATGAGATGTTCCTCCTCTGGGCATGCCCGGGTCCCAGATCCTGTTGTGCCTCTGAATAGGCTGCAGGGGGACGGTGAAGACCAGCAACAGCTTTCAGGGCTGCCACCTTCCGTGTGGGACAAGGAGCCGGACGTGTGCCTTTTCGGAATCAGGCTCTGCCGAGGATGACAGCCATGAGATGTTCCTCCTCTCAGCAAGCCCGGGTCCCAGATCCTGTTGTACCTGTGAATAGGCTGCAGGGGGACGGTGAAGACCAGCAACAGCTTTCAGGGCTGCCACCTTCCGTGTGGGACAAGGAGCCGGACGTGTGCCTTTTCGGAATCAGGCTCTGCCGAGGACGAGAGCCATGAGATGTTCCTCCTCTGGGCAAGCCCAGGTCCCAGATCCTGTTGTACCTGTGAATAGGCTGCAGGGGGACGGTGAAGACCAGCAACAGCTTTCAGGGCTGCCACCTTCCGTGTGGGACAAGGAGCCGGACGTGTGCCTTTTCGGAATCAGGCTCTGCCGAGGACGAGAGCCATGAGATGTTCCTCCTCTGGGCATGCCCGGGTCCTGAATCCTGTTGTGCCTGTGAATAGGCTGCAGGGGGACGGTGAAGACCAGCAACATCTTTCAGGGCTGCCACCTACCGTGTGGGACAAGGAGCCGGACGTGTGCCTTTTCGGAATCAGGCTCTGCCGAGGACGAGAGCCATGAGATGTTCCTCCTCTGGGCATGCCCGGTTAACAGATCCTGTTGTACCTGTGAATAGGCTGCAGGGGGATGGTGAAGACCAGCAACAGCTTTCAGGGCTGCCACCTTCCGTGTGGGACAAGGAGCCGGACGTGTGCCTTTTCGGAATCAGGCTCTGCCGAGGACGAGAGCCATGAGATGTTCCTCCTCTCAGCAAGCCCAGGTCCCAGATCCTGTTGTGCCTGTGAATAGGCTTCAGGGGGACGGTAAAGACCAGCAACAGCTTTCAGGGCTGCCACCTTCCGTGTGGGACAAGGAGCCGGACATGTGCCTTTTCGGAATCAGGCTCTGCCGAGGAAGAGATCCATGAGATGTTCCTCCTCTGGGCATGCCCGGGTCCTGAATCCTGTTGTGCCTGTGAATAGGCTGCAGGGGGACGGTGAAGACCAGCAACAGCTTTCAGGGCTGCCACCTTCCGTGTGGGACAAGGAGCCGGACGTGTGCCTTTTTGGAATCAGGCTCTGCCGAAGAAGAGATCCATTAGATGTTCCTCCTCTGGGCATGCCCAGGTCCCGAATCCTGTTGTGCCTGTGAATAGGCTGCAGGGGGACGGTGAAGACCAGCAACAGCTTTCAGGGCTGCCACCTTCCGTGTGGGACAAGGAGCCGGACGTGTGCCTTTTCGGAATGAGGCTCTGCCGAGGACGAGAGCCATGAGATGTTCCTCCTCTCAGCAAGCCCGGGTCCCAGATCCTGTTGTGCCTGTGAATAGGCTGCAGGGGGATGGTGAAGACCAGCAACAGCTTTCAGGGCTGCCACCTTCCGTGTGGGACAAGGAGCCGGACGTGTGCCTTTACGGAATCAGGCTCTGCCGAGGACGAGAGCCATGAGATGTTCCTCCTCTGGGCATGCCCGGGTCCCAGATCCTGTTGTGCCTCTGAATAGGCTGCAGGGGGACGGTGAAGACCAGCAACAGCTTTCAGGGCTGCCACCTTCCGTGTGGGACAAGGAGCCGGACGTGTGCCTTTTCGGAATCAGGCTCTGCCGAGGACGAGAGCCATGAGATGTTCCTCCTCTGGGCATGCCCGGTTCCCAGATCCTGTTGTACCTGTGAATAGGCTGCAGGGGGACGGTGAAGACCAGCAACAGCTTTCAGGGCTGCCACCTTCCGTGTGGGACAAGGAGCCGGACGTGTGCCTTTTCGGAATCAGGCTCTGCCGAGGACGAGAGCCATGAGATGTTCCTCCTCTCAGCAAGCCCAGGTCCCAGATCCTGTTGTGCCTGTGAATAGGCTGCAGGGGGACGGTAAAGACCAGCAACAGCTTTCAGGGCTGCCACCTTCCGTGTGGGACAAGGAGCCGGACGTGTGCCTTTTCGGAATCAGGCTCTGCCGAGGACGAGAGCCATGAGATGTTCCTCCTCTGGGCATGCCCGGGTCCTGAATCCTGTTGTGCCTCTGAATAGGCTGCAGGGGGACGGTGAAGACCAGCAACAGCTTTCAGGGCTGCCACCTTCCGTGTGGGACAAGGAGCCAGACGTGTGCCTTTTCGGAATCAGGCTCTGCCGAGGACGAGAGCCATGAGATGTTCCTCCTCTGGGCATGCCCGGGTCCCAGATCCTGTTGTGCCTGTGAATAGGCTGCAGGGGGACGGTGAAGACCAGCAACAGCTTTCAGGGCTGCCACCTTCCGTGTGGGACAAGGATCCGGACGTGTGCCTTTTCGGAATCAGGCTCTGCCGAGGACGAGAGCCATGAGATGTTCCTCCTCTGGGCAAGCCCGGGTCCCAGATCCTGTTGTGCCTGTGAATAGGCTGCAGGGGGACGGTGAAGACCAGCAACAGCTTTCAGGGCTGCCACCTTCCGTGTGGGACAAGGAGCCGGACGTGTGCCTTTTCGGAATCAGGCTCTGCCGAGGACGAGATCCATGAGATGTTCCTCCTCTGGGCATGCCCGGGTCCCAGATCCTGTTGTGCCTGTGAATAGGCTGCAGGGGGACGGTGAAGACCAGCAACATCTTTCAGGGCTGCCACCTTCCGTGTGGGACAAGGAGCCGGACGTGTGCCTTTTCTGAATCAGGCTCTGCCGAGGACGAGAGCCATGAGATGTTCCTCCTCTGGGCAAGCCCAGGTCCCAGATCCTGTTGTGCCTGTGAATAGGCTGCAGGGGGACGGTGAAGACCAGCAACAACTTTCAGGGCTGCCACCTTCCGTGTGGGACAAGGAGCCGGACGTGTGCCTTTTCGGAATCAGGCTCTACCGAGGACGAGAGCCATGAGATGTTCCTCCTCTCAGCAAGCCCGGGTCCCAGATCCTGTTGTGCCTGTGAATAGGCTGCAGGGGGACGGTGAAGACCAGCAACAGCTTTCAGGGCTGCCACCTTCCGTGTGGGACAAGGAGCCGGACGTGTGCCTTTTCGGAATCAGGCTCTGCCGAGGACGAGAGCCATGAGATGTTCCTCCTCTGGGCAAGCCCGGGTCCCAGATCCTGTTGTGCCTGTGAATAGGCTGCAGGGGGACGGTGAAGACCAGCAACAGCTTTCAGGGCTGCCACCTTCCGTGTGGGACAAGGAGCCGGACGTGTGCCTTTTCGGAATCAGGCTCTGCTGAGGACGAGAGCCATGAGATGTTCCTCCTCTAGGCAAGCCCATGTCCCAGATCCTGTTGTGCCTGTGAATAGGCTGCAGGGGGACGGTGAAGACCAGCAACAGCTTTCAGGGCTGCCACCTTCCGTGTGGGACAAGGAGCCGGACGTGTGCCTTTTTGGAATCAGGCTCTGCCGAAGAAGAGATCCATTAGATGTTCCTCCTCTGGGCATGCCCAGGTCCCGAATCCTGTTGTGCCTGTGAATAGGCTGCAGGGGGACGGTGAAGACCAGCAACAGCTTTCAGGGCTGCCACCTTCCGTGTGGGACAAGGAGCCGGACGTGTGCCTTTTCGGAATCAGGCTCTGCCGAGGACGAGAGCCATGAGATGTTCCTCCTCTGGGCAAGCCCAGGTCCCAGATCCTGTTGTGCCTGTGAATAGGCTGCAGGGGGACGGTGAAGACCAGCAACAACTTTCAGGGCTGCCACCTTCCGTGTGGGACAAGGAGCCGGACGTGTGCCTTTTCGGAATCAGGCTCTACCGAGGACGAGAGCCATGAGATGTTCCTCCTCTCAGCAAGCCCGGGTCCCAGATCCTGTTGTGCCTGTGAATAGGCTGCAGGGGGACGGTGAAGACCAGCAACAGCTTTCAGGGCTGCCACCTTCCGTGTGGGACAAGGAGCCGGACGTGTGCCTTTTCGGAATCAGGCTCTGCCGAGGACGAGAGCCATGAGATGTTCCTCCTCTGGGCATGCCCGGGTCCTGAATCCTGTTGTGCCTCTGAATAGGCTGCAGGGGGACGGTGAAGACCAGCAACAGCTTTCAGGGCTGCCACCTTCCGTGTGGGACAAGGAGCCGGACGTGTGCCTTTTCGGAATGAGGCTCTGCCGAGGACGAGAGCCATGAGATGTTCCTCCTCTGGGCAAGCCCGGGTCCCAGATCCTGTTGTGCCTGTGAATAGGCTGCAGGGGGATGGTGAAGACCAGCAACAGCTTTCAGGGCTGCCACCTTCCGTGTGGGACAAGGAGCCGGACGTGTGCCTTTTCGGAATCAGGCTCTGCCGAGGACGAGAGCCATGAGATGTTCCTCCTCTGGGCATGCCCGGGTCCTCAATCCTGTTGTGCCTCTGAATAGGCTGCAGGGGGACGGTGAAGACCAGCAACAGCTTTCAGGGCTGCCACCTTCCGTGTGGGACAAGGAGCCGGACGTGTGCCTTTTCGGAATCAGGCTCTGCCGAGGACGAGAGCCATGAGATGTTCCTCCTCTCAGCAAGCCCAGGTCCCAGATCCTGTTGTGCCTGTGAATAGGCTGCAGGGGGACGGTAAAGACCAGCAACAGCTTTCAGGGCTGCCACCTTCCGTGTGGGACAAGGAGCCGGACGTGTGCCTTTTCGGAATCAGGCTCTGCCGAGGACGAGAGCCATGAGATGTTCCTCCTCTGGGCATGCCCGGGTCCTGAATCCTGTTGTGCCTCTGAATAGGCTGCAGGGGGACGGTGAAGACCAGCAACAGCTTTCAGGGCTGCCACCTTCCGTGTGGGACAAGGAGCCAGACGTGTGCCTTTTCGGAATCAGGCTCTGCCGAGGACGAGAGCCATGAGATGTTCCTCCTCTGGGCATGCCCGGGTCCCAGATCCTGTTGTGCCTGTGAATAGGCTGCAGGGGGACGGTGAAGACCAGCAACAGCTTTCAGGGCTGCCACCTTCCGTGTGGGACAAGGATCCGGACGTGTGCCTTTTCGGAATCAGGCTCTGCCGAGGACGAGAGCCATGAGATGTTCCTCCTCTGGGCAAGCCCGGGTCCCAGATCCTGTTGTGCCTGTGAATAGGCTGCAGGGGGACGGTGAAGACCAGCAACAGCTTTCAGGGCTGCCACCTTCCGTGTGGGACAAGGAGCCGGACGTGTGCCTTTTCGGAATCAGGCTCTGCCGAGGACGAGATCCATGAGATGTTCCTCCTCTGGGCATGCCCGGGTCCCAGATCCTGTTGTGCCTGTGAATAGGCTGCAGGGGGATGGTGAAGACCAGCAACATCTTTCAGGGCTGCCACCTTCCGTGTGGGACAAGGAGCCGGACGTGTGCCTTTTCTGAATCAGGCTCTGCCGAGGACGAGAGCCATGAGATGTTCCTCCTCTGGGCAAGCCCAGGTCCCAGATCCTGTTGTGCCTGTGAATAGGCTGCAGGGGGACGGTGAAGACCAGCAACAACTTTCAGGGCTGCCACATTCCGTGTGGGACAAGGAGCCGGACGTGTGCCTTTTCGGAATCAGGCTCTACCGAGGACGAGAGCCATGAGATGTTCCTCCTCTCAGCAAGCCCGGGTCCCAGATCCTGTTGTGCCTGTGAATAGGCTGCAGGGGGACGGTGAAGACCAGCAACAGCTTTCAGGGCTGCCACCTTCCGTGTGGGACAAGGAGCCGGACGTGTGCCTTTTCGGAATCAGGCTCTGCCGAGGACGAGAGCCATGAGATGTTCCTCCTCTGGGCAAGCCCGGGTCCCAGATCCTGTTGTGCCTGTGAATAGGCTGCAGGGGGACGGTGAAGACCAGCAACAGCTTTCAGGGCTGCCACCTTCCGTGTGGGACAAGGAGCCGGACGTGTGCCTTTTCGGAATCAGGCTCTGCCGAGGACGAGAGCCATGAGATGTTCCTCCTCTGGGCAAGCCCATGTCCCAGATCCTGTTGTGCCTGTGAATAGGCTGCAGGGGGACGGTGAAGACCAGCAACAGCTTTCAGGGCTGCCACCTTCCGTGTGGGACAAGGAGCCGGACGTGTGCCTTTTTGGAATCAGGCTCTGCCGAAGAAGAGATCCATTAGATGTTCCTCCTCTGGGCATGCCCAGGTCCCGAATCCTGTTGTGCCTGTGAATAGGCTGCAGGGGGACGGTGAAGACCAGCAACAGCTTTCAGGGCTGCCACCTTCCGTGTGGGACAAGGAGCCGGACGTGTGCCTTTTCGGAATGAGGCTCTGCCGAGGACGAGAGCCATGAGATGTTCCTCCTCTGGGCAAGCCCGGGTCCCAGATCCTGTTGTGCCTGTGAATAGGCTGCAGGGGGATGGTGAAGACCAGCAACAGCTTTCAGGGCTGCCACCTTCCGTGTGGGACAAGGAGCCGGACGTGTGCCTTTTCGGAATCAGGCTCTGCCGAGGACGAGAGCCATGAGATGTTCCTCCTCTGGGCATGCCCGGGTCCTCAATCCTGTTGTGCCTCTGAATAGGCTGCAGGGGGACGGTGAAGACCAGCAACAGCTTTCAGGGCTGCCACCTTCCGTGTGGGACAAGGAGCCGGACGTGTGCCTTTTCGGAATCAGGCTCTGCCGAGGACGAGAGCCATGAGATGTTCCTCCTCTGGGCATGCCCGGTTCCCAGATCCTGTTGTACCTGTGAATAGGCTGCAGGGGGACGGTGAAGACCAGCAACAGCTTTCAGGGCTGCCACCTTCCGTGTGGGACAAGGAGCCGGACGTGTGCCTTTTCGGAATCAGGCTCTGCCGAGGACGAGATCCATGAGATGTTCCTCCTCTCAGCAAGCCCAGGTCCCAGATCCTGTTGTGCCTGTGAATAGGCTGCAGGGGGACGGTAAAGACCAGCAACAGCTTTCAGGGCTGCCACCTTCCGTGTGGGACAAGGAGCCGGACGTGTGCCTTTTCGGAATCAGGCTCTGCCGAGGACGAGAGCCATGAGATGTTCCTCCTCTGGGCATGCCCGGGTCCTGAATCCTGTTGTGCCTCTGAATAGGCTGCAGGGGGACGGTGAAGACCAGCAACATCTTTCAGGGCTGCCACCTTCCGTGTGGGACAAGGAGCCGGACGTGTGCCTTTTCTGAATCAGGCTCTGCCGAGGACGAGAGCCATGAGATGTTCCTCCTCTGGGCAAGCCCAGGTCCCAGATCCTGTTGTGCCTGTGAATAGGCTGCAGGGGGACGGTGAAGACCAGCAACAGCTTTCAGGGCTGCCACCTTCCGTGAGGGACAAGGAGCCGGACGTGTGCCTTTTCGGAATCAGGCTCTACCGAGGACGAGAGCCATGAGATGTTCCTCCTCTCAGCGAGCCCGGGTCCCAGATCCTGTTGTACCTGTGAATAGGCTTCAGGGGGACGGTGAAGACCAGCAACATCTTTCAGGGCTGCCACCTTCCGTGTGGGACAAGGAGCCGGACGTGTGACTTTTCGGAATCAGGCTCTGCCGAGGACGAGAGCCATGAGATGTTCCTTCTCTGGGCATGCCCGGGTCCTGAATCCTGTGTGCCTGTGAATAGGCTGCAGGGGGACGGTGAAGACCAGCAACAGCTTTCAGGGCTGCCACCTTCCGTGTGGGACAAGGAGCCGGACGTGTGCCTTTTCGAAAGAGGCTCTTCCGAGGACGAGAGCCATGAGATGTTCCTCCTCTGGGCATGCCCGGGTCCCAGATCCTGTTGTGCCTGTGAATAGGCTGCAGGGGGACGGTGAAGACCAGCAACATCTTTCAGGGCTGCCACCTTCCGTGTGGGACAAGGAGCCGGACGTGTGCCTTTTCTGAATCAGGCTCTGCCGAGGACGAGAGCCATGAGATGTTCCTCCTCTGGGCAAGCCCAGGTCCCAGATCCTGTTGTGCCTGTGAATAGGCTGCAGGGGGACGGTGAAGACCAGCAACAACTTTCAGGGCTGCCACATTCCGTGTGGGACAAGGAGCCGGACGTGTGCCTTTTCGGAATCAGGCTCTACCGAGGACGAGAGCCATGAGATGTTCCTCCTCTGGGCATGCCCGATTAACAGATCCTGTTGTACCTGTGAATAGGCTGCAGGGGGATGGTGAAGACCAGCAACAGCTTTCAGGGCTGCCACCTTCCGTGTGGGACAAGGAGCCGGACGTGTGCCTTTTCGGAATCAGGCTCTGCCGAGGACGAGAGCCATGAGATGTTCCTCCTCTGGGCATGCCCGGGTCCCAGATCCTGTTGTGCCTCTGAATAGGCTGCAGGGGGACGGTGAAGACCAGCAACAGCTTTCAGGGCTGCCACCTTCCGTGTGGGACAAGGAGCCGGACGTGTGCCTTTTCGGAATCAGGCTCTGCCGAGGATGACAGCCATGAGATGTTCCTCCTCTCAGCAAGCCCGGGTCCCAGATCCTGTTGTACCTGTGAATAGGCTGCAGGGGGACGGTGAAGACCAGCAACAGCTTTCAGGGCTGCCACCTTCCGTGTGGGACAAGGAGCCGGACGTGTGCCTTTTCGGAATCAGGCTCTGCCGAGGACGAGAGCCATGAGATGTTCCTCCTCTGGGCAAGCCCAGGTCCCAGATCCTGTTGTACCTGTGAATAGGCTGCAGGGGGACGGTGAAGACCAGCAACAGCTTTCAGGGCTGCCACCTTCCGTGTGGGACAAGGAGCCGGACGTGTGCCTTTTCGGAATCAGGCTCTGCCGAGGACGAGAGCCATGAGATGTTCCTCCTCTGGGCATGCCCGGGTCCTGAATCCTGTTGTGCCTGTGAATAGGCTGCAGGGGGACGGTGAAGACCAGCAACATCTTTCAGGGCTGCCACCTACCGTGTGGGACAAGGAGCCGGACGTGTGCCTTTTCGGAATCAGGCTCTGCCGAGGACGAGAGCCATGAGATGTTCCTCCTCTGGGCATGCCCGGTTAACAGATCCTGTTGTACCTGTGAATAGGCTGCAGGGGGATGGTGAAGACCAGCAACAGCTTTCAGGGCTGCCACCTTCCGTGTGGGACAAGGAGCCGGACGTGTGCCTTTTCGGAATCAGGCTCTGCCGAGGACGAGAGCCATGAGATGTTCCTCCTCTCAGCAAGCCCAGGTCCCAGATCCTGTTGTGCCTGTGAATAGGCTTCAGGGGGACGGTAAAGACCAGCAACAGCTTTCAGGGCTGCCACCTTCCGTGTGGGACAAGGAGCCGGACATGTGCCTTTTCGGAATCAGGCTCTGCCGAGGAAGAGATCCATGAGATGTTCCTCCTCTGGGCATGCCCGGGTCCTGAATCCTGTTGTGCCTGTGAATAGGCTGCAGGGGGACGGTGAAGACCAGCAACAGCTTTCAGGGCTGCCACCTTCCGTGTGGGACAAGGAGCCGGACGTGTGCCTTTTTGGAATCAGGCTCTGCCGAAGAAGAGATCCATTAGATGTTCCTCCTCTGGGCATGCCCAGGTCCCGAATCCTGTTGTGCCTGTGAATAGGCTGCAGGGGGACGGTGAAGACCAGCAACAGCTTTCAGGGCTGCCACCTTCCGTGTGGGACAAGGAGCCGGACGTGTGCCTTTTCGGAATGAGGCTCTGCCGAGGACGAGAGCCATGAGATGTTCCTCCTCTGGGCAAGCCCGGGTCCCAGATCCTGTTGTGCCTGTGAATAGGCTGCAGGGGGATGGTGAAGACCAGCAACAGCTTTCAGGGCTGCCACCTTCCGTGTGGGACAAGGAGCCGGACGTGTGCCTTTTCGGAATCAGGCTCTGCCGAGGACGAGATCCATGAGATGTTCCTCCTCTGGGCATGCCCGGGTCCCAGATCCTGTTGTGCCTGTGAATAGGCTGCAGGGGGACGGTGAAGACCAGCAACATCTTTCAGGGCTGCCACCTTCCGTGTGGGACAAGGAGCCGGACGTGTGCCTTTTCTGAATCAGGCTCTGCCGAGGACGAGAGCCATGAGATGTTCCTCCTCTGGGCAAGCCCAGGTCCCAGATCCTGTTGTGCCTGTGAATAGGCTGCAGGGGGACGGTGAAGACCAGCAACAACTTTCAGGGCTGCCACATTCCGTGTGGGACAAGGAGCCGGACGTGTGCCTTTTCGGAATCAGGCTCTACCGAGGACGAGAGCCATGAGATGTTCCTCCTCTGGGCATGCCCGATTAACAGATCCTGTTGTACCTGTGAATAGGCTGCAGGGGGATGGTGAAGACCAGCAACATCTTTCAGGGCTGCCACCTTCCGTGTGGGACAAGGAGCCGGACGTGTGCCTTTTCGGAATCAGGCTCTGCCGAGGACGAGAGCCATGAGATGTTCCTCCTCTGGGCATGCCCGGGTCCCAGATCCTGTTGTGCCTCTGAATAGGCTGCAGGGGGACGGTGAAGACCAGCAACAGCTTTCAGGGCTGCCACCTTCCGTGTGGGACAAGGAGCCGGACGTGTGCCTTTTCGGAATCAGGCTCTGCCGAGGATGACAGCCATGAGATGTTCCTCCTCTCAGCAAGCCCGGGTCCCAGATCCTGTTGTACCTGTGAATAGGCTGCAGGGGGACGGTGAAGACCAGCAACAGCTTTCAGGGCTGCCACCTTCCGTGTGGGACAAGGAGCCGGACGTGTGCCTTTTCGGAATCAGGCTCTGCCGAGGACGAGAGCCATGAGATGTTCCTCCTCTGGGCAAGCCCAGGTCCCAGATCCTGTTGTACCTGTGAATAGGCTGCAGGGGGACGGTGAAGACCAGCAACAGCTTTCAGGGCTGCCACCTTCCGTGTGGGACAAGGAGCCGGACGTGTGCCTTTTCGGAATCAGGCTCTGCCGAGGACGAGAGCCATGAGATGTTCCTCCTCTGGGCATGCCCGGGTCCTGAATCCTGTTGTGCCTGTGAATAGGCTGCAGGGGGACGGTGAAGACCAGCAACATCTTTCAGGGCTGCCACCTACCGTGTGGGACAAGGAGCCGGACGTGTGCCTTTTCGGAATCAGGCTCTGCCGAGGACGAGAGCCATGAGATGTTCCTCCTCTGGGCATGCCCGGTTAACAGATCCTGTTGTACCTGTGAATAGGCTGCAGGGGGATGGTGAAGACCAGCAACAGCTTTCAGGGCTGCCACCTTCCGTGTGGGACAAGGAGCCGGACGTGTGCCTTTTCGGAATCAGGCTCTGCCGAGGACGAGAGCCATGAGATGTTCCTCCTCTCAGCAAGCCCAGGTCCCAGATCCTGTTGTGCCTGTGAATAGGCTTCAGGGGGACGGTAAAGACCAGCAACAGCTTTCAGGGCTGCCACCTTCCGTGTGGGACAAGGAGCCGGACATGTGCCTTTTCGGAATCAGGCTCTGCCGAGGAAGAGATCCATGAGATGTTCCTCCTCTGGGCATGCCCGGGTCCTGAATCCTGTTGTGCCTGTGAATAGGCTGCAGGGGGACGGTGAAGACCAGCAACAGCTTTCAGGGCTGCCACCTTCCGTGTGGGACAAGGAGCCGGACGTGTGCCTTTTTGGAATCAGGCTCTGCCGAAGAAGAGATCCATTAGATGTTCCTCCTCTGGGCATGCCCAGGTCCCGAATCCTGTTGTGCCTGTGAATAGGCTGCAGGGGGACGGTGAAGACCAGCAACAGCTTTCAGGGCTGCCACCTTCCGTGTGGGACAAGGAGCCGGACGTGTGCCTTTTCGGAATGAGGCTCTGCCGAGGACGAGAGCCATGAGATGTTCCTCCTCTGGGCAAGCCCGGGTCCCAGATCCTGTTGTGCCTGTGAATAGGCTGCAGGGGGATGGTGAAGACCAGCAACAGCTTTCAGGGCTGCCACCTTCCGTGTGGGACAAGGAGCCGGACGTGTGCCTTTACGGAATCAGGCTCTGCCGAGGACGAGAGCCATGAGATGTTCCTCCTCTGGGCATGCCCGGGTCCCAGATCCTGTTGTGCCTCTGAATAGGCTGCAGGGGGACGGTGAAGACCAGCAACAGCTTTCAGGGCTGCCACCTTCCGTGTGGGACAAGGAGCCGGACGTGTGCCTTTTCGGAATCAGGCTCTGCCGAGGACGAGAGCCATGAGATGTTCCTCCTCTGGGCATGCCCGGTTCCCAGATCCTGTTGTACCTGTGAATAGGCTGCAGGGGGACGGTGAAGACCAGCAACAGCTTTCAGGGCTGCCACCTTCCGTGTGGGACAAGGAGCCGGACGTGTGCCTTTTCGGAATCAGGCTCTGCCGAGGACGAGAGCCATGAGATGTTCCTCCTCTCAGCAAGCCCAGGTCCCAGATCCTGTTGTGCCTGTGAATAGGCTGCAGGGGGACGGTAAAGACCAGCAACAGCTTTCAGGGCTGCCACCTTCCGTGTGGGACAAGGAGCCGGACGTGTGCCTTTTCGGAATCAGGCTCTGCCGAGGACGAGAGCCATGAGATGTTCCTCCTCTGGGCATGCCCGGGTCCTGAATCCTGTTGTGCCTCTGAATAGGCTGCAGGGGGATGGTGAAGACCAGCAACAGCTTTCAGGGCTGCCACCTTCCGTGTGGGACAAGGAGCCAGACGTGTGCCTTTTCGGAATCAGGCTCTGCCGAGGACGAGAGCCATGAGATGTTCCTCCTCTGGGCATGCCCGGGTCCCAGATCCTGTTGTGCCTGTGAATAGGCTGCAGGGGGACGGTGAAGACCAGCAACAGCTTTCAGGGCTGCCACCTTCCGTGTGGGACAAGGATCCGGACGTGTGCCTTTTCGGAATCAGGCTCTGCCGAGGACGAGAGCCATGAGATGTTCCTCCTCTGGGCAAGCCCGGGTCCCAGATCCTGTTGTGCCTGTGAATAGGCTGCAGGGGGACGGTGAAGACCAGCAACAGCTTTCAGGGCTGCCACCTTCCGTGTGGGACAAGGAGCCGGACGTGTGCCTTTTCGGAATCAGGCTCTGCCGAGGACGAGATCAATGAGATGTTCCTCCTCTGGGCATGCCCGGGTCCCAGATCCTGTTGTGCCTGTGAATAGGCTGCAGGGGGACGGTGAAGACCAGCAACATCTTTCAGGGCTGCCACCTTCCGTGTGGGACAAGGAGCCGGACGTGTGCCTTTTCTGAATCAGGCTCTGCCGAGGACGAGAGCCATGAGATGTTCCTCCTCTGGGCAAGCCCAGGTCCCAGATCCTGTTGTGCCTGTGAATAGGCTGCAGGGGGACGGTGAAGACCAGCAACAACTTTCAGGGCTGCCACCTTCCGTGTGGGACAAGGAGCCGGACGTGTGCCTTTTCGGAATCAGGCTCTACCGAGGACGAGAGCCATGAGATGTTCCTCCTCTCAGCAAGCCCGGGTCCCAGATCCTGTTGTGCCTGTGAATAGGCTGCAGGGGGACGGTGAAGACCAGCAACAGCTTTCAGGGCTGCCACCTTCCGTGTGGGACAAGGAGCCGGACGTGTGCCTTTTCGGAATCAGGCTCTGCCGAGGACGAGAGCCATGAGATGTTCCTCCTCTGGGCAAGCCCGGGTCCCAGATCCTGTTGTGCCTGTGAATAGGCTGCAGGGGGACGGTGAAGACCAGCAACAGCTTTCAGGGCTGCCACCTTCCGTGTGGGACAAGGAGCCGGACGTGTGCCTTTTCGGAATCAGGCTCTGCAGAGGACGAGAGCCATGAGATGTTCCTCCTCTAGGCAAGCCCATGTCCCAGATCCTGTTGTGCCTGTGAATAGGCTGCAGGGGGACGGTGAAGACCAGCAACAGCTTTCAGGGCTGCCACCTTCCGTGTGGGACAAGGAGCCGGACGTGTGCCTTTTTGGAATCAGGCTCTGCCGAAGAAGAGATCCATTAGATGTTCCTCCTCTGGGCATGCCCAGGTCCCGAATCCTGTTGTGCCTGTGAATAGGCTGCAGGGGGACGGTGAAGACCAGCAACAGCTTTCAGGGCTGCCACCTTCCGTGTGGGACAAGGAGCCGGACGTGTGCCTTTTCGGAATCAGGCTCTGCCGAGGACGAGAGCCATGAGATGTTCCTCCTCTGGGCAAGCCCAGGTCCCAGATCCTGTTGTGCCTGTGAATAGGCTGCAGGGGGACGGTGAAGACCAGCAACAACTTTCAGGGCTGCCACCTTCCGTGTGGGACAAGGAGCCGGACGTGTGCCTTTTCGGAATCAGGCTCTACCGAGGACGAGAGCCATGAGATGTTCCTCCTCTCAGCAAGCCCGGGTCCCAGATCCTGTTGTGCCTGTGAATAGGCTGCAGGGGGACGGTGAAGACCAGCAACAGCTTTCAGGGCTGCCACCTTCCGTGTGGGACAAGGAGCCGGACGTGTGCCTTTTCGGAATCAGGCTCTGCCGAGGACGAGAGCCATGAGATGTTCCTCCTCTGGGCATGCCCGGGTCCTGAATCCTGTTGTGCCTCTGAATAGGCTGCAGGGGGACGGTGAAGACCAGCAACAGCTTTCAGGGCTGCCACCTTCCGTGTGGGACAAGGAGCCGGACGTGTGCCTTTTCGGAATGAGGCTCTGCCGAGGACGAGAGCCATGAGATGTTCCTCCTCTGGGCAAGCCCGGGTCCCAGATCCTGTTGTGCCTGTGAATAGGCTGCAGGGGGATGGTGAAGACCAGCAACAGCTTTCAGGGCTGCCACCTTCCGTGTGGGACAAGGAGCCGGACGTGTGCCTTTTCGGAATCAGGCTCTGCCGAGGACGAGAGCCATGAGATGTTCCTCCTCTGGGCATGCCCGGGTCCTCAATCCTGTTGTGCCTCTGAATAGGCTGCAGGGGGACGGTGAAGACCAGCAACAGCTTTCAGGGCTGCCACCTTCCGTGTGGGACAAGGAGCCGGACGTGTGCCTTTTCGGAATCAGGCTCTGCCGAGGACGAGAGCCATGAGATGTTCCTCCTCTCAGCAAGCCCAGGTCCCAGATCCTGTTGTGCCTGTGAATAGGCTGCAGGGGGACGGTAAAGACCAGCAACAGCTTTCAGGGCTGCCACCTTCCGTGTGGGACAAGGAGCCGGACGTGTGCCTTTTCGGAATCAGGCTCTGCCGAGGACGAGAGCCATGAGATGTTCCTCCTCTGGGCATGCCCGGGTCCTGAATCCTGTTGTGCCTCTGAATAGGCTGCAGGGGGACGGTGAAGACCAGCAACAGCTTTCAGGGCTGCCACCTTCCGTGTGGGACAAGGAGCCAGACGTGTGCCTTTTCGGAATCAGGCTCTGCCGAGGACGAGAGCCATGAGATGTTCCTCCTCTGGGCATGCCCGGGTCCCAGATCCTGTTGTGCCTGTGAATAGGCTGCAGGGGGACGGTGAAGACCAGCAACAGCTTTCAGGGCTGCCACCTTCCGTGTGGGACAAGGATCCGGACGTGTGCCTTTTCGGAATCAGGCTCTGCCGAGGACGAGAGCCATGAGATGTTCCTCCTCTGGGCAAGCCCGGGTCCCAGATCCTGTTGTGCCTGTGAATAGGCTGCAGGGGGACGGTGAAGACCAGCAACAGCTTTCAGGGCTGCCACCTTCCGTGTGGGACAAGGAGCCGGACGTGTGCCTTTTCGGAATCAGGCTCTGCCGAGGACGAGATCCATGAGATGTTCCTCCTCTGGGCATGCCCGGGTCCCAGATCCTGTTGTGCCTGTGAATAGGCTGCAGGGGGACGGTGAAGACCAGCAACATCTTTCAGGGCTGCCACCTTCCGTGTGGGACAAGGAGCCGGACGTGTGCCTTTTCTGAATCAGGCTCTGCCGAGGACGAGAGCCATGAGATGTTCCTCCTCTGGGCAAGCCCAGGTCCCAGATCCTGTTGTGCCTGTGAATAGGCTGCAGGGGGACGGTGAAGACCAGCAACAACTTTCAGGGCTGCCACATTCCGTGTGGGACAAGGAGCCGGACGTGTGCCTTTTCGGAATCAGGCTCTACCGAGGACGAGAGCCATGAGATGTTCCTCCTCTCAGCAAGCCCGGGTCCCAGATCCTGTTGTGCCTGTGAATAGGCTGCAGGGGGACGGTGAAGACCAGCAACAGCTTTCAGGGCTGCCACCTTCCGTGTGGGACAAGGAGCCGGACGTGTGCCTTTTCGGAATCAGGCTCTGCCGAGGACGAGAGCCATGAGATGTTCCTCCTCTGGGCAAGCCCGGGTCCCAGATCCTGTTGTGCCTGTGAATAGGCTGCAGGGGGACGGTGAAGACCAGCAACAGCTTTCAGGGCTGCCACCTTCCGTGTGGGACAAGGAGCCGGACGTGTGCCTTTTCGGAATCAGGCTCTGCCGAGGACGAGAGCCATGAGATGTTCCTCCTCTGGGCAAGCCCATGTCCCAGATCCTGTTGTGCCTGTGAATAGGCTGCAGGGGGACGGTGAAGACCAGCAACAGCTTTCAGGGCTGCCACCTTCCGTGTGGGACAAGGAGCCGGACGTGTGCCTTTTTGGAATCAGGCTCTGCCGAAGAAGAGATCCATTAGATGTTCCTCCTCTGGGCATGCCCAGGTCCCGAATCCTGTTGTGCCTGTGAATAGGCTGCAGGGGGACGGTGAAGACCAGCAACAGCTTTCAGGGCTGCCACCTTCCGTGTGGGACAAGGAGCCGGACGTGTGCCTTTTCGGAATGAGGCTCTGCCGAGGACGAGAGCCATGAGATGTTCCTCCTCTGGGCAAGCCCGGGTCCCAGATCCTGTTGTGCCTGTGAATAGGCTGCAGGGGGATGGTGAAGACCAGCAACAGCTTTCAGGGCTGCCACCTTCCGTGTGGGACAAGGAGCCGGACGTGTGCCTTTTCGGAATCAGGCTCTGCCGAGGACGAGAGCCATGAGATGTTCCTCCTCTGGGCATGCCCGGGTCCTCAATCCTGTTGTGCCTCTGAATAGGCTGCAGGGGGACGGTGAAGACCAGCAACAGCTTTCAGGGCTGCCACCTTCCGTGTGGGACAAGGAGCCGGACGTGTGCCTTTTCGGAATCAGGCTCTGCCGAGGACGAGAGCCATGAGATGTTCCTCCTCTGGGCATGCCCGGTTCCCAGATCCTGTTGTACCTGTGAATAGGCTGCAGGGGGACGGTGAAGACCAGCAACAGCTTTCAGGGCTGCCACCTTCCGTGTGGGACAAGGAGCCGGACGTGTGCCTTTTCGGAATCAGGCTCTGCCGAGGACGAGATCCATGAGATGTTCCTCCTCTCAGCAAGCCCAGGTCCCAGATCCTGTTGTGCCTGTGAATAGGCTGCAGGGGGACGGTAAAGACCAGCAACAGCTTTCAGGGCTGCCACCTTCCGTGTGGGACAAGGAGCCGGACGTGTGCCTTTTCGGAATCAGGCTCTGCCGAGGACGAGAGCCATGAGATGTTCCTCCTCTGGGCATGCCCGGGTCCTGAATCCTGTTGTGCCTCTGAATAGGCTGCAGGGGGACGGTGAAGACCAGCAACATCTTTCAGGGCTGCCACCTTCCGTGTGGGACAAGGAGCCGGACGTGTGCCTTTTCTGAATCAGGCTCTGCCGAGGACGAGAGCCATGAGATGTTCCTCCTCTGGGCAAGCCCAGGTCCCAGATCCTGTTGTGCCTGTGAATAGGCTGCAGGGGGACGGTGAAGACCAGCAACAGCTTTCAGGGCTGCCACCTTCCGTGAGGGACAAGGAGCCGGACGTGTGCCTTTTCGGAATCAGGCTCTACCGAGGACGAGAGCCATGAGATGTTCCTCCTCTCAGCAAGCCCGGGTCCCAGATCCTGTTGTACCTGTGAATAGGCTTCAGGGGGACGGTGAAGACCAGCAACATCTTTCAGGGCTGCCACCTTCCGTGTGGGACAAGGAGCCGGACGTGTGACTTTTCGGAATCAGGCTCTGCCGAGGACGAGAGCCATGAGATGTTCCTTCTCTGGGCATGCCCGGGTCCTGAATCCTGTGTGCCTGTGAATAGGCTGCAGGGGGACGGTGAAGACCAGCAACAGCTTTCAGGGCTGCCACCTTCCGTGTGGGACAAGGAGCCGGACGTGTGCCTTTTCGAAAGAGGCTCTTCCGAGGACGAGAGCCATGAGATGTTCCTCCTCTGGGCATGCCCGGGTCCCAGATCCTGTTGTGCCTGTGAATAGGCTGCAGGGGGACGGTGAGGACCAGCAACAGCTTTCAGGGCTGCCACCTTCCGTGTGGGACAAGGAGCCGGACGTGTGCCTTTTCGGAATCAGGCTCTGCCGAGGACGAGATCCATGAGATGTTCCTCCTCTGGGCATGCCCGGGTCCCAGATCCTGTTGTGCCTGTGAATAGGCTGCAGGGGGACGGTGAAGACCAGCAACAGCTTACAGGGCTGCCACCTTCCGTGTGGGACAAGGAGCCGGACGTGTGCCTTTTCGGAATCAGGCTCTACCGAGGACGAGAGCCATGAGATGTTCCTCCTCTGGGCAAGCCCAGGTCCCAGATCCTGTTGTGCCTGTGAATAGGCTGCAGGGGGACGGTGAAGACCAGCAACAACTTTCAGGGCTGCCACCTTCTAAGTGGGACAAGGAGCCGGACGTGTGCCTTTTCGGAATCAGGCTCTACCGAGGACGAGAGCCATGAGATGTTCCTCCTCTCAGCAAGCCCGGGTCCCAGATCCTGTTGTACCTGTGAATAGTCTGCAGGGGGACGGTGAAGACCAGCAACAGCTTTCAGGGCTGCCACCTTCCGTGTGGGACAAGGAGCCGGACGTGTGCCTTTTCGGAATCAGGCTCTGCCGAGGACGAGAGCCATGAGATGTTCCTCCTCTGGGCATGCCCGGGTCCTGAATCCTGTTGTGCCTCTGAATAGGCTGCAGGGGGACGGTGAAGACCAGCAACCTCTTTCAGGGCTGCCACCTTCCGTGTGGGACAAGGAGCCGGACGTGTGCCTTTTCGGAATCAGGCTCTGCCGAGGACGAGAGCCATGAGATGTTCCTCCTCTGGGCATGCCCGATTAACAGATCCTGTTGTACCTGTGAATAGGCTGCAGGGGGATGGTGAAGACCAGCAACAGCTTTCAGGGCTGCCACCTTCCGTGTGGGACAAGGAGCCGGACGTGTGCCTTTTCGGAATCAGGCTCTGCCGAGGACGAGAGCCATGAGATGTTCCTCCTCTGGGCATGCCCGGGTCCCAGATCCTGTTGTGCCTCTGAATAGGCTGCAGGGGGACGGTGAAGACCAGCAACAGCTTTCAGGGCTGCCACCTTCCGTGTGGGACAAGGAGCCGGACGTGTGCCTTTTCGGAATCAGGCTCTGCCGAGGATGACAGCCATGAGATGTTCCTCCTCTCAGCAAGCCCGGGTCCCAGATCCTGTTGTACCTGTGAATAGGCTGCAATGGGACGGTGAAGACCAGCAACAGCTTTCAGGGCTGCCACCTTCCGTGTGGGACAAGGAGCCGGACGTGTGCCTTTTCGGAATCAGGCTCTGCCGAGGACGAGAGCCATGAGATGTTCCTCCTCTGGGCAAGCCCAGGTCCCAGATCCTGTTGTACCTGTGAATAGGCTGCAGGGGGACGGTGAAGACCAGCAACAGCTTTCAGGGCTGCCACCTTCCGTGTGGGACAAGGAGCCGGACGTGTGCCTTTTCGGAATCAGGCTCTGCCGAGGACGAGAGCCATGAGATGTTCCTCCTCTGGGCATGCCCGGGTCCTGAATCCTGTTGTGCCTGTGAATAGGCTGCAGGGGGACGGTGAAGACCAGCAACATCTTTCAGGGCTGCCACCTACCGTGTGGGACAAGGAGCCGGACGTGTGCCTTTTCGGAATCAGGCTCTGCCGAGGACGAGAGCCATGAGATGTTCCTCCTCTGGGCATGCCCGGTTAACAGATCCTGTTGTACCTGTGAATAGGCTGCAGGGGGATGGTGAAGACCAGCAACAGCTTTCAGGGCTGCCACCTTCCGTGTGGGACAAGGAGCCGGACGTGTGCCTTTTCGGAATCAGGCTCTGCCGAGGACGAGAGCCATGAGATGTTCCTCCTCTCAGCAAGCCCAGGTCCCAGATCCTGTTGTGCCTGTGAATAGGCTTCAGGGGGACGGTAAAGACCAGCAACAGCTTTCAGGGCTGCCACCTTCCGTGTGGGACAAGGAGCCGGACATGTGCCTTTTCGGAATCAGGCTCTGCCGAGGAAGAGATCCATGAGATGTTCCTCCTCTGGGCATGCCCGGGTCCTGAATCCTGTTGTGCCTGTGAATAGGCTGCAGGGGGACGGTGAAGACCAGCAACAGCTTTCAGGGCTGCCACCTTCCGTGTGGGACAAGGAGCCGGACGTGTGCCTTTTTGGAATCAGGCTCTGCCGAAGAAGAGATCCATTAGATGTTCCTCCTCTGGGCATGCCCAGGTCCCGAATCCTGTTGTGCCTGTGAATAGGCTGCAGGGGGACGGTGAAGACCAGCAACAGCTTTCAGGGCTGCCACCTTCCGTGTGGGACAAGGAGCCGGACGTGTGCCTTTTCGGAATGAGGCTCTGCCGAGGACGAGAGCCATGAGATGTTCCTCCTCTGGGCAAGCCCGGGTCCCAGATCCTGTTGTGCCTGTGAATAGGCTGCAGGGGGATGGTGAAGACCAGCAACAGCTTTCAGGGCTGCCACCTTCCGTGTGGGACAAGGAGCCGGACGTGTGCCTTTACGGAATCAGGCTCTGCCGAGGACGAGAGCCATGAGATGTTCCTCCTCTGGGCATGCCCGGGTCCCAGATCCTGTTGTGCCTCTGAATAGGCTGCAGGGGGACGGTGAAGACCAGCAACAGCTTTCAGGGCTGCCACCTTCCGTGTGGGACAAGGAGCCGGACGTGTGCCTTTTCGGAATCAGGCTCTGCCGAGGACGAGAGCCATGAGATGTTCCTCCTCTGGGCATGCCCGGTTCCCAGATCCTGTTGTACCTGTGAATAGGCTGCAGGGGGACGGTGAAGACCAGCAACAGCTTTCAGGGCTGCCACCTTCCGTGTGGGACAAGGAGCCGGACGTGTGCCTTTTCGGAATCAGGCTCTGCCGAGGACGAGAGCCATGAGATGTTCCTCCTCTCAGCAAGCCCAGGTCCCAGATCCTGTTGTGCCTGTGAATAGGCTGCAGGGGGACGGTAAAGACCAGCAACAGCTTTCAGGGCTGCCACCTTCCGTGTGGGACAAGGAGCCGGACGTGTGCCTTTTCGGAATCAGGCTCTGCCGAGGACGAGAGCCATGAGATGTTCCTCCTCTGGGCATGCCCGGGTCCTGAATCCTGTTGTGCCTCTGAATAGGCTGCAGGGGGACGGTGAAGACCAGCAACAGCTTTCAGGGCTGCCACCTTCCGTGTGGGACAAGGAGCCAGACGTGTGCCTTTTCGGAATCAGGCTCTGCCGAGGACGAGAGCCATGAGATGTTCCTCCTCTGGGCATGCCCGGGTCCCAGATCCTGTTGTGCCTGTGAATAGGCTGCAGGGGGACGGTGAAGACCAGCAACAGCTTTCAGGGCTGCCACCTTCCGTGTGGGACAAGGATCCGGACGTGTGCCTTTTCGGAATCAGGCTCTGCCGAGGACGAGAGCCATGAGATGTTCCTCCTCTGGGCAAGCCCGGGTCCCAGATCCTGTTGTGCCTGTGAATAGGCTGCAGGGGGACGGTGAAGACCAGCAACAGCTTTCAGGGCTGCCACCTTCCGTGTGGGACAAGGAGCCGGACGTGTGCCTTTTCGGAATCAGGCTCTGCCGAGGACGAGATCCATGAGATGTTCCTCCTCTGGGCATGCCCGGGTCCCAGATCCTGTTGTGCCTGTGAATAGGCTGCAGGGGGACGGTGAAGACCAGCAACATCTTTCAGGGCTGCCACCTTCCGTGTGGGACAAGGAGCCGGACGTGTGCCTTTTCTGAATCAGGCTCTGCCGAGGACGAGAGCCATGAGATGTTCCTCCTCTGGGCAAGCCCAGGTCCCAGATCCTGTTGTGCCTGTGAATAGGCTGCAGGGGGACGGTGAAGACCAGCAACAACTTTCAGGGCTGCCACCTTCCGTGTGGGACAAGGAGCCGGACGTGTGCCTTTTCGGAATCAGGCTCTACCGAGGACGAGAGCCATGAGATGTTCCTCCTCTCAGCAAGCCCGGGTCCCAGATCCTGTTGTGCCTGTGAATAGGCTGCAGGGGGACGGTGAAGACCAGCAACTGCTTTCAGGGCTGCCACCTTCCGTGTGGGACAAGGAGCCGGACGTGTGCCTTTTCGGAATCAGGCTCTGCCGAGGACGAGAGCCATGAGATGTTCCTCCTCTGGGCAAGCCCGGGTCCCAGATCCTGTTGTGCCTGTGAATAGGCTGCAGGGGGACGGTGAAGACCAGCAACAGCTTTCAGGGCTGCCACCTTCCGTGTGGGACAAGGAGCCGGACGTGTGCCTTTTCGGAATCAGGCTCTGCCGAGGACGAGAGCCATGAGATGTTCCTCCTCTAGGCAAGCCCATGTCCCAGATCCTGTTGTGCCTGTGAATAGGCTGCAGGGGGACGGTGAAGACCAGCAACAGCTTTCAGGGCTGCCACCTTCCGTGTGGGACAAGGAGCCGGACGTGTGCCTTTTTGGAATCAGGCTCTGCCGAAGAAGAGATCCATTAGATGTTCCTCCTCTGGGCATGCCCAGGTCCCGAATCCTGTTGTGCCTGTGAATAGGCTGCAGGGGGACGGTGAAGACCAGCAACAGCTTTCAGGGCTGCCACCTTCCGTGTGGGACAAGGAGCCGGACGTGTGCCTTTTCGGAATCAGGCTCTGCCGAGGACGAGAGCCATGAGATGTTCCTCCTCTGGGCAAGCCCAGGTCCCAGATCCTGTTGTGCCTGTGAATAGGCTGCAGGGGGACGGTGAAGACCAGCAACAACTTTCAGGGCTGCCACCTTCCGTGTGGGACAAGGAGCCGGACGTGTGCCTTTTCGGAATCAGGCTCTACCGAGGACGAGAGCCATGAGATGTTCCTCCTCTCAGCAAGCCCGGGTCCCAGATCCTGTTGTGCCTGTGAATAGGCTGCAGGGGGACGGTGAAGACCAGCAACAGCTTTCAGGGCTGCCACCTTCCGTGTGGGACAAGGAGCCGGACGTGTGCCTTTTCGGAATCAGGCTCTGCCGAGGACGAGAGCCATGAGATGTTCCTCCTCTGGGCAAGCCCGGGTCCCAGATCCTGTTGTGCCTGTGAATAGGCTGCAGGGGGATGGTGAAGACCAGCAACAGCTTTCCGGCCTGACACCTTCCGTGTGGGACAAGGAGCCGGACGTGTGCCTTTTCGGAATCAGGCTCTGCCGAGGACGAGAGCCATGAGATGTTCCTCCTCTGGGCATGCCCGGGTCCTCAATCCTGTTGTGCCTCTGAATAGGCTGCAGGGGGACGGTGAAGACCAGCAACAGCTTTCAGGGCTGCCACCTTCCGTGTGGGACAAGGAGCCGGACGTGTGCCTTTTTGGAATCAGGCTCTGCCGAAGAAGAGATCCATTAGATGTTCCTCCTCTGGGCATGCCCAGGTCCCGAATCCTGTTGTGCCTGTGAATAGGCTGCAGGGGGACGGTGAAGACCAGCAACAGCTTTCAGGGCTGCCACCTTCCGTGTGGGACAAGGAGCCGGACGTGTGCCTTTTCGGAATGAGGCTCTGCCGAGGACGAGAGCCATGAGATGTTCCTCCTCTGGGCAAGCCCGGGTCCCAGATCCTGTTGTGCCTGTGAATAGGCTGCAGGGGGATGGTGAAGACCAGCAACAGCTTTCAGGGCTGCCACCTTCCGTGTGGGACAAGGAGCCGGACGTGTGCCTTTACGGAATCAGGCTCTGCCGAGGACGAGAGCCATGAGATGTTCCTCCTCTGGGCATGCCCGGGTCCCAGATCCTGTTGTGCCTCTGAATAGGCTGCAGGGGGACGGTGAAGACCAGCAACAGCTTTCAGGGCTGCCACCTTCCGTGTGGGACAAGGAGCCGGACGTGTGCCTTTTCGGAATCAGGCTCTGCCGAGGACGAGAGCCATGAGATGTTCCTCCTCTGGGCATGCCCGGTTCCCAGATCCTGTTGTACCTGTGAATAGGCTGCAGGGGGACGGTGAAGACCAGCAACAGCTTTCAGGGCTGCCACCTTCCGTGTGGGACAAGGAGCCGGACGTGTGCCTTTTCGGAATCAGGCTCTGCCGAGGACGAGAGCCATGAGATGTTCCTCCTCTCAGCAAGCCCAGGTCCCAGATCCTGTTGTGCCTGTGAATAGGCTGCAGGGGGACGGTAAAGACCAGCAACAGCTTTCAGGGCTGCCACCTTCCGTGTGGGACAAGGAGCCGGACGTGTGCCTTTTCGGAATCAGGCTCTGCCGAGGACGAGAGCCATGAGATGTTCCTCCTCTGGGCATGCCCGGGTCCTGAATCCTGTTGTGCCTCTGAATAGGCTGCAGGGGGACGGTGAAGACCAGCAACAGCTTTCAGGGCTGCCACCTTCCGTGTGGGACAAGGAGCCAGACGTGTGCCTTTTCGGAATCAGGCTCTGCCGAGGACGAGAGCCATGAGATGTTCCTCCTCTGGGCATGCCCGGGTCCCAGATCCTGTTGTGCCTGTGAATAGGCTGCAGGGGGACGGTGAAGACCAGCAACAGCTTTCAGGGCTGCCACCTTCCGTGTGGGACAAGGATCCGGACGTGTGCCTTTTCGGAATCAGGCTCTGCCGAGGACGAGAGCCATGAGATGTTCCTCCTCTGGGCAAGCCCGGGTCCCAGATCCTGTTGTGCCTGTGAATAGGCTGCAGGGGGACGGTGAAGACCAGCAACAGCTTTCAGGGCTGCCACCTTCCGTGTGGGACAAGGAGCCGGACGTGTGCCTTTTCGGAATCAGGCTCTGCCGAGGACGAGATCCATGAGATGTTCCTCCTCTGGGCATGCCCGGGTCCCAGATCCTGTTGTGCCTGTGAATAGGCTGCAGGGGGACGGTGAAGACCAGCAACATCTTTCAGGGCTGCCACCTTCCGTGTGGGACAAGGAGCCGGACGTGTGCCTTTTCTGAATCAGGCTCTGCCGAGGACGAGAGCCATGAGATGTTCCTCCTCTGGGCAAGCCCAGGTCCCAGATCCTGTTGTGCCTGTGAATAGGCTGCAGGGGGACGGTGAAGACCAGCAACAACTTTCAGGGCTGCCACCTTCCGTGTGGGACAAGGAGCCGGACGTGTGCCTTTTCGGAATCAGGCTCTACCGAGGACGAGAGCCATGAGATGTTCCTCCTCTCAGCAAGCCCGGGTCCCAGATCCTGTTGTGCCTGTGAATAGGCTGCAGGGGGACGGTGAAGACCAGCAACTGCTTTCAGGGCTGCCACCTTCCGTGTGGGACAAGGAGCCGGACGTGTGCCTTTTCGGAATCAGGCTCTGCCGAGGACGAGAGCCATGAGATGTTCCTCCTCTGGGCAAGCCCGGGTCCCAGATCCTGTTGTGCCTGTGAATAGGCTGCAGGGGGACGGTGAAGACCAGCAACAGCTTTCAGGGCTGCCACCTTCCGTGTGGGACAAGGAGCCGGACGTGTGCCTTTTCGGAATCAGGCTCTGCCGAGGACGAGAGCCATGAGATGTTCCTCCTCTAGGCAAGCCCATGTCCCAGATCCTGTTGTGCCTGTGAATAGGCTGCAGGGGGACGGTGAAGACCAGCAACAGCTTTCAGGGCTGCCACCTTCCGTGTGGGACAAGGAGCCGGACGTGTGCCTTTTTGGAATCAGGCTCTGCCGAAGAAGAGATCCATTAGATGTTCCTCCTCTGGGCATGCCCAGGTCCCGAATCCTGTTGTGCCTGTGAATAGGCTGCAGGGGGACGGTGAAGACCAGCAACAGCTTTCAGGGCTGCCACCTTCCGTGTGGGACAAGGAGCCGGACGTGTGCCTTTTCGGAATCAGGCTCTGCCGAGGACGAGAGCCATGAGATGTTCCTCCTCTGGGCAAGCCCAGGTCCCAGATCCTGTTGTGCCTGTGAATAGGCTGCAGGGGGACGGTGAAGACCAGCAACAACTTTCAGGGCTGCCACCTTCCGTGTGGGACAAGGAGCCGGACGTGTGCCTTTTCGGAATCAGGCTCTACCGAGGACGAGAGCCATGAGATGTTCCTCCTCTCAGCAAGCCCGGGTCCCAGATCCTGTTGTGCCTGTGAATAGGCTGCAGGGGGACGGTGAAGACCAGCAACAGCTTTCAGGGCTGCCACCTTCCGTGTGGGACAAGGAGCCGGACGTGTGCCTTTTCGGAATCAGGCTCTGCCGAGGACGAGAGCCATGAGATGTTCCTCCTCTGGGCAAGCCCGGGTCCCAGATCCTGTTGTGCCTGTGAATAGGCTGCAGGGGGATGGTGAAGACCAGCAACAGCTTTCCGGCCTGACACCTTCCGTGTGGGACAAGGAGCCGGACGTGTGCCTTTTCGGAATCAGGCTCTGCCGAGGACGAGAGCCATGAGATGTTCCTCCTCTGGGCATGCCCGGGTCCTCAATCCTGTTGTGCCTCTGAATAGGCTGCAGGGGGACGGTGAAGACCAGCAACAGCTTTCAGGGCTGCCACCTTCCGTGTGGGACAAGGAGCCGGACGTGTGCCTTTTCGGAATCAGGCTCTGCCGAGGACGAGAGCCATGAGATGTTCCTCCTCTGGGCATGCCCGGTTCCCAGATCCTGTTGTACCTGTGAATGGGCTGCAGGGGGACGGTGAAGACCAGCAACAGCTTTCAGGGCTGCCACCTTCCGTGTGGGACAAGGAGCCGTACGTGTGCCTTTTCGGAATCAGGCTCTGCCGAGGACGAGAGCCATGAGATGTTCCTCCTCTCAGCAAGCCCTGGTCCCAGATCCTGTTGTGCCTGTGAATAGGCTGCAGGGGGACGGTAAAGACCAGCAACAGCTTTCAGGGCTGCCACCTTCCGTGTGGGACAAGGAGCCGGACGTGTGCCTTTTCGGAATCAGGCTCTGCCGAGGACGAGAGCCATGAGATGTTCCTCCTCTGGGCATGCCCGGGTCCTGAATCCTGTTGTGCCTCTGAATAGGCTGCAGGGGGACGGTGAAGACCAGCAACATCTTTCAGGGCTGCCACCTTCCGTGTGGGACAAGGAGCCGGACGTGTGCCTTTTCTGAATCAGGCTCTGCCGAGGACGAGAGCCATGAGATGTTCCTCCTCTGGCAAGCCCAGGTCCCAGATCCTGTTGTGCCTGTGAATAGGCTGCAGGGGGACGGTGAAGACCAGCAACAGCTTTCAGGGCTGCCACCTTCCGTGTGGGACAAGGAGCCGGACGTGTGCCTTTTCGGAATCAGGCTCTACCGAGGACGAGAGCCATGAGATGTTCCTCCTCTCAGCAAGCCCGGGTCCCAGATCCTGTTGTACCTGTGAATAGGCTTCAGGGGGACGGTGAAGACCAGCAACATCTTTCAGGGCTGCCACCTTCCGTGTGGGACAAGGAGCCGGACGTGTGCCTTTTCGGAATCAGGCTCTGCCGAGGACGAGAGCCATGAGATGTTCCTTCTCTGGGCATGCCCGGGTCCTGAATCCTGTGTGCCTGTGAATAGGCTGCAGGGGGACGGTGAAGACCAGCAACAGCTTTCAGGGCTGCCACCTTCCGTGTGGGACAAGGAGCCGGACGTGTGCCTTTTCGGAATCAGGCTCTGCCGAGGACGAGAGCCATGAGATGTTCCTCCTCTGGGCATGCCCGGGTCCCAGATCCTGTTGTGCCTGTGAATAGGCTGCAGGGGGACGGTGAGGACCAGCAACAGCTTTCAGGGCTGCCACCTTCCGTGTGGGACAAGGAGCCGGACGTGTGCCTTTTCGGAATCAGGCTCTGCCGAGGACGAGATCCATGAGATGTTCCTCCTCTGGGCATGCCCGGGTCCCAGATCCTGTTGTGCCTGTGAATAGGCTGCAGGGGGACGGTGAAGACCAGCAACAGCTTACAGGGCTGCCACCTTCCGTGTGGGACAAGGAGCCGGACGTGTGCCTTTTCGGAATCAGGCTCTACCGAGGACGAGAGCCATGAGATGTTCCTCCTCTGGGCAAGCCCAGGTCCCAGATCCTGTTGTGCCTGTGAATAGGCTGCAGGGGGACGGTGAAGACCAGCAACAACTTTCAGGGCTGCCACCTTCCGTGTGGGACAAGGAGCCGGACGTGTGCCTTTTCGGAATCAGGCTCTACCGAGGACGAGAGCCATGAGATGTTCCTCCTCTCAGCAAGCCCGGGTCCCAGATCCTGTTGTACCTGTGAATAGTCTGCAGGGGGACGGTGAAGACCAGCAACAGCTTTCAGGGCTGCCACCTTCCGTGTGGGACAAGGAGCCGGACGTGTGCCTTTTCGGAATCAGGCTCTGCCGAGGACGAGAGCCATGAGATGTTCCTCCTCTGGGCATGCCCGGGTCCTGAATCCTGTTGTGCCTCTGAATAGGCTGCAGGGGGACGGTGAAGACCAGCAACATCTTTCAGGGCTGCCACCTTCCGTGTGGGACAAGGAGCCGGACGTGTGCCTTTTCGGAATCAGGCTCTGCCGAGGACGAGATCCATGAGATGTTCCTCCTCTGGGCATGCCCGGTTAACAGATCCTGTTGTACCTGTGAATAGGCTGCAGGGGGATGGTGAAGACCAGCAACAGCTTTCAGGGCTGCCACCTTCCGTGTGGGACAAGGAGCCGGACGTGTGCCTTTTCGGAATCAGGCTCTGCCGAGGACGAGAGCCATGAGATGTTCCTCCTCTGGGCATGCCCGGGTCCCAGATCCTGTTGTGCCTCTGAATAGGCTGCAGGGGGACGGTGAAGACCAGCAACAGCTTTCAGGGCTGCCACCTTCCGTGTGGGACAAGGAGCCGGACGTGTGCCTTTTCGGAATCAGGCTCTGCCGAGGATGACAGCCATGAGATGTTCCTCCTCTCAGCAAGCCCGGGTCCCAGATCCTGTTGTACCTGTGAATAGGCTGCAGGGGGACGGTGAAGACCAGCAACAGCTTTCAGGGCTGCCACCTTCCGTGTGGGACAAGGAGCCGGACGTGTGCCTTTTCGGAATCAGGCTCTGCCGAGGACGAGAGCCATGAGATGTTCCTCCTCTGGGCATGCCCGGGTCCTGAATCCTGTTGTGCCTGTGAATAGGCTGCAGGGGGACGGTGAAGACCAGCAACAGCTTTCAGGGCTGCCACCTTCCGTGTGGGACAAGGAGCCGGACGTGTGCCTTTTCGGAATCAGGCTCTGCCGAGGAAGAGATCCATGAGATGTTCCTCCTCTGGGCATGCCCGGGTCCTGAATCCTGTTGTGCCTGTGAATAGGCTGCAGGGGGACGGTGAAGACCAGCAACAGCTTTCAGGGCTGCCACCTTCCGTGTGGGACAAGGAGCCGGACGTGTGCCTTTTCGGAATCAGGCTCTGCCGAGGACGAGAGCCATGAGATGTTCCTCCTCTGGGCATGCCCGGGTCCCAGATCCTGTTGTGCCTGTGAATAGGCTGCAGGGGGACGGTGAAGACCAGCAACAGCTTTCAGGGCTGCCACCTTCCGTGTGGGACAAGGAGCCGGACGTGTGCCTTTTCGGAATCAGGCTCTGCCGAGGATGACAGCCATGAGATGTTCCTCCTCTCAGCAAGCACGGGTCCCATATCCTGTTGTACCTGTGAATAGGCTGCAGGGGGACGGTGAAGACCAGCAACAGCTTTCAGGGCTGCCACCTTCCGTGTTGGACAATGAGCCGGACGTGTGCCTTTTCGGAATCAGGCTCTGCCGAGGACGAGAGCCATGAGATGTTCCTCCTCTGGGCATGCCCGGGTCCCAGATCCTGTTGTGCCTGTGAATAGGCTGCAGGGGGACGGTGAAGATCAGCAACAGCTTTCAGGGCTGCCACCTTCCGTGTGGGACAAGGAGCCGGACGTGTGCCTTTTCGGAATCAGGCTCTGCCGAGGACGAGAGCCATGAGATGTTCCTCCTCTCGGCAAGCCCGGGTCCCAGATCCTGTTGTGCCTGTGAATAGGCTGCAGGGGGACGGTGAAGACCAGCAACAGCTTTCAGGGCTGCCACCTTCCGTGTGGGACAAGGAGCCGGACGTGTGCCTTTTCGGAATCAGGCTCTGCCGAGGACGAGAACCATGAGATGTTCCTCCTCTGGGCAAGCCCAGGTCCCAGATCCTGTTGTGCCTGTGAATAGGCTGCAGGGGGACGGTGAAGACCAGCAACAGCTTTCAGGGCTGCCACCTTCCGTGTGGGACAAGGAGCCGGACGTGTGCCTTTTTGGAATCAGGCTCTGCCGAAGAAGAGATCCATTAGATGTTCCTCCTCTGGGCATGCCCAGGTCCCGAATCCTGTTGTGCCTGTGAATAGGCTGCAGGGGGACGGTGAAGACCAGCAACAGCTTTCAGGGCTGCCACCTTCCGTGTGGGACAAGGAGCCGGACGTGTGCCTTTTCGGAATGAGGCTCTGCCGAGGACGAGAGCCATGAGATGTTCCTCCTCTGGGCAAGCCCGGGTCCCAGATCCTGTTGTGCCTGTGAATAGGCTGCAGGGGGATGGTGAAGACCAGCAACAGCTTTCAGGGCTGCCACCTTCCGTGTGGGACAAGGAGCCGGACGTGTGCCTTTTCGGAATCAGGCTCTGCCGAGGACGAGAGCCATGAGATGTTCCTCCTCTGGGCATGCCCGGTTCCCAGATCCTGTTGTACCTGTGAATAGGCTGCAGGGGGACGGTGAAGACCAGCAACAGCTTTCAGGGCTGCCACCTTCCGTGTGGGACAAGGAGCCGTACGTGTGCCTTTTCGGAATGAGGCTCTGCCGAGGACGAGAGCCATGAGATGTTCCTCCTCTCAGCAAGCCCAGGTCCCAGATCCTGTTGTGCCTGTGAATAGGCTGCAGGGGGACGGTAAAGACCAGCAACAGCTTTCAGGGCTGCCACCTTCCGTGTGGGACAAGGAGCCGGACGTGTGCCTTTTCGGAATCAGGCTCTGCCGAGGACGAGAGCCATGAGATGTTCCTCCTCTGGGCATGCCCGGGTCCTGAATCCTGTTGTGCCTGTGAATAGGCTGCAGGGGGACGGTGAAGACCAGCAACAGCTTTCAGGGCTGCCACCTTCCGTGTGGGACAAGGAGCCAGACGTGTGCCTTTTCGGAATCAGGCTCTGCCGAGGACGAGAGCCATGAGATGTTCCTCCTCTGGGCATGCCCGGGTCCCAGATCCTGTTGTGCCTGTGAATAGGCTGCAGGGGGACGGTGAAGACCAGCAACAGCTTTCAGGGCTGCCACCTTCCGTGTGGGACAAGGATCCGGACGTGTGCCTTTTCGGAATCAGGCTCTGCCGAGGATGACAGCCATGAGATGTTCCTCCTCTCAGCAAGCCCGGGTCCCAGATCCTGTTGTACCTGTGAATAGGCTGCAGGGGGACGGTGAAGACCAGCAACAGCTTTCAGGGCTGCCACCTTCCGTGTGGGACAAGGAGCCGGACGTGTGCCTTTTCGGAATCAGGCTCTGCCGAGGACGAGAGCCATGAGATGTTCCTCCTCTGGGCAAGCCCGGGTCCTGAATCCTGTTGTGCCTGTGAATAGGCTGCAGGGGGACGGTGAAGACCAGCAACAGCTTTCAGGGCTGCCACCTTCCGTGTGGGACAAGGAGCCGGACGTGTGCCTTTTCGGAATCAGGCTCTGCCGAGGACGAGAGCCATGAGATGTTCCTCCTCTGGGCATGCCCGGTTAACAGATCCTGTTGTGCCTGTGAATAGGCTGCAGGGGGATGGTGAAGACCAGCAACAGCTTTCAGGGCTGCCACCTTCCGTGTGGGACAAGGAGCCGGACGTGTGCCTTTTCGGAATCAGGCTCTGCCGAGGACGAGAGCCATGAGATGTTCCTCCTCTCAGCAAGCCCAGGTCCCAGATCCTGTTGTGCCTGTGAATAGGCTGCAGGGGGACGGTAAAGACCAGCAACAGCTTTCAGGGCTGCCACCTTCCGTGTGGGACAAGGAGCCGGACGTGTGCCTTTTCGGAATCAGGCTCTGCCGAGGAAGAGAGCCATGAGATGTTCCTCCTCTGGGCATGCCCGGGTCCTGAATCCTGTTGTGCCTGTGAATAGGCTGCAGGGGGACGGTGAAGACCAGCAACAGCTTTCAGGGCTGCCACCTTCCGTGTGGGACAAGGAGCCGGACGTGTGCCTTTTCGGAATCAGGCTCTGCCGAGGATGACAGCCATGAGATGTTCCTCCTCTCAGCAAGCACGGGTCCCATATCCTGTTGTACCTGTGAATAGGCTGCAGGGGGACGGTGAAGACCAGCAACAGCTTTCAGGGCTGCCACCTTCCGTGTTGGACAATGAGCCAGACGTGTGCCTTTTCGGAATCAGGCTCTGCCGAGGACGAGAGCCATGAGATGTTCCTCCTCTGGGCATGCCCGGGTCCCAGATCCTGTTGTGCCTGTGAATAGGCTGCAGGGGGACGGTGAAGATCAGCAACAGCTTTCAGGGCTGCCACCTTCCGTGTGGGACAAGGAGCCGGACGTGTGCCTTTTCGGAATCAGGCTCTGCCGAGGACGAGAGCCATGAGATGTTCCTCCTCTCGGCAAGCCCGGGTCCCAGATCCTGTTGTACCTGTGAATAGGCTGCAGGGGGACGGTGAAGACCAGCAACAGCTTTCAGGGCTGCCACCTTCCGTGTGGGACAAGGAGCCAGACGTGTGCCTTTTCGGAATCAGGCTCTGCCGAGGACGAGAGCCATGAGATGTTCCTCCTCTGGGCATGCCCGGTTAACAGATCCTGTTGTACCTGTGAATAGGCTGCAGGGGGACGGTGAAGACCAGCAACAGCTTTCAGGGCTGCCACCTTCCGTGTGGGACAAGGAGCCGGACGTGTGCCTTTTCGGAATCAGGCTCTGCCGAGGACGAGAGCCATGAGATGTTCCTCCTCTGGGCAAGCCCGGGTCCCAGATCCTGTTGTGCCTGTGAATAGGCTGCAGGGGGACGGTGAAGACCAGCAACAGCTTTCAGGGCTGCCACCTTCCGTGTGGGACAAGGAGCCGGACGTGTGCCTTTTCGGAATCAGGCTCTGCCGAGGACGAGAACCATGAGATGTTCCTCCTCTGGGCAAGCCCAGGTCCCAGATCCTGTTGTGCCTGTGAATAGGCTGCAGGGGGACGGTGAAGACCAGCAACAGCTTTCAGGGCTGCCACCTTCCGTGTGGGACAAGGAGCCGGACGTGTGCCTTTTTGGAATCAGGCTCTGCCGAAGAAGAGATCCATTAGATGTTCCTCCTCTGGGCATGCCCAGGTCCCGAATCCTGTTGTGCCTGTGAATAGGCTGCAGGGGGACGGTGAAGACCAGCAACAGCTTTCACGGCTGCCACCTTCCGTGTGGGACAAGGAGCCGGACGTGTGCCTTTTCGGAATGAGGCTCTGCCGAGGACGAGAGCCATGAGATGTTCCTCCTCTGGGCAAGCCCGGGTCCCAGATCCTGTTGTGCCTGTGAATAGGCTGCAGGGGGATGGTGAAGACCAGCAACAGCTTTCAGGGCTGCCACCTTCCGTGTGGGACAAGGAGCCGGACGTGTGCCTTTTCGGAATCAGGCTCTGCCGAGGACGAGAGCCATGAGATGTTCCTCCTCTGGGCATGCCCGGTTCCCAGATCCTGTTGTACCTGTGAATAGGCTGCAGGGGGACGGTGAAGACCAGCAACAGCTTTCAGGGCTGCCACCTTCCGTGTGGGACAAGGAGCCGTACGTGTGCCTTTTCGGAATGAGGCTCTGCCGAGGACGAGAGCCATGAGATGTTCCTCCTCTCAGCAAGCCCAGGTCCCAGATCCTGTTGTGCCTGTGAATAGGCTGCAGGGGGACGGTAAAGACCAGCAACAGCTTTCAGGGCTGCCACCTTCCGTGTGGGACAAGGAGCCGGACGTGTGCCTTTTCGGAATCAGGCTCTGCCGAGGACGAGAGCCATGAGATGTTCCTCCTCTGGGCATGCCCGGGTCCTGAATCCTGTTGTGCCTGTGAATAGGCTGCAGGGGCACGGTGAAGACCAGCAACAGCTTTCAGGGCTGCCACCTTCCGTGTGGGACAAGGAGCCAGACGTGTGCCTTTTCGGAATCAGGCTCTGCCGAGGACGAGAGCCATGAGATGTTCCTCCTCTGGGCATGCCCGGGTCCCAGATCCTGTTGTGCCTGTGAATAGGCTGCAGGGGGACGGTGAAGACCAGCAACAGCTTTCAGGGCTGCCACCTTCCGTGTGGGACAAGGAGCCGGACGTGTGCCTTTTCGGAATCAGGCTCTGCCGAGGATGACAGCCATGAGATGTTCCTCCTCTCAGCAAGCCCGGGTCCCAGATCCTGTTGTACCTGTGAATAGGCTGCAGGGGGACGGTGAAGACCAGCAACAGCTTTCAGGGCTGCCACCTTCCGTGTGGGACAAGGAGCCGGACGTGTGCCTTTTCGGAATCAGGCTCTGCCGAGGACGAGAGCCATGAGATGTTCCTCCTCTGGGCAAGCCCGGGTCCTGAATCCTGTTGTGCCTGTGAATAGGCTGCAGGGGGACGGTGAAGACCAGCAACAGCTTTCAGGGCTGCCACCTTCCGTGTGGGACAAGGAGCCGGACGTGTGCCTTTTCGGAATCAGGCTCTGCCGAGGACGAGAGCCATGAGATGTTCCTCCTCTGGGCATGCCCGGGTCCCAGATCCTGTTGTACCTGTGAATAGGCTGCAGGGGGACGGTGAAGACCAGCAACAGCTTTCCGGCCTGACACCTTCCGTGTGGGACAAGGAGCCGGACGTGTGCCTTTTCGGAATCAGGCTCTGCCGAGGATGAGATCCATGAGATGTTCCTCCTCTGGGCATGCCCGGGTCCCAGATCCTGTTGTGCCTGTGAATAGGCTGCAGGGGGATGGTGAAGACCAGCAACAGCTTTCAGGGCTGCCACCTTCCGTGTGGGACAAGGAGCCGGACGTGTGCCTTTTCGGAATCAGGCTCTGCCGAGGACGAGAGCCATGAGATGTTCCTCCTCTCAGCAAGCCCAGGTCCCAGATCCTGTTGTGCCTGTGAATAGGCTGCAGGGGGACGGTAAAGACCAGCAACAGCTTTCAGGGCTGCCACCTTCCGTGTGGGACAAGGAGCCGGACGTGTGCCTTTTCGGAATCAGGCTCTGCCGAGGAAGAGATCCATGAGATGTTCCTCCTCTGGGCATGCCCGGGTCCTGAATCCTGTTGTGCCTGTGAATAGGCTGCAGGGGGACGGTGAAGACCAGCAACAGCTTTCAGGGCTGCCACCTTCCGTGTGGGACAAGGAGCCGGACGTGTGCCTTTTCGGAATCAGGCTCTGCCGAGGATGACAGCCATGAGATGTTCCTCCTCTCAGCAAGCCCGGGTCCCAGATCCTGTTGTACCTGTGAATAGGCTGCAGGGGGACGGTGAAGACCAGCAACAGCTTTCAGGGCTGCCACCTTCCGTGTGGGACAAGGAGCCGGACGTGTGCCTTTTCGGAATCAGGCTCTGCCGAGGACGAGAGCCATGAGATGTTCCTCCTCTGGGCATGCCCGGTTCCCAGATCCTGTTGTACCTGTGAATAGGCTGCAGGGGGACGGTGAAGACCAGCAACAGCTTTCCGGCCTGACACCTTCCGTGTGGGACAAGGAGCCGGACGTGTGCCTTTTCGGAATCAGGCTCTGCCGAGGACGAGAGCCATGAGATGTTCCTCCTCTGGGCATGCCCGGGTCCTGAATCCTGTTGTGCCTGTGAATAGGCTGCAGGGGGACGGTGAAGACCAGCAACAGCTTTCAGGGCTGCCACCTTCCGTGTGGGACAAGGAGCCAGACGTGTGCCTTTTCGGAATCAGGCTCTGCCGAGGACGAGAGCCATGAGATGTTCCTCCTCTGGGCATGCCCGGGTCCCAGATCCTGTTGTACCTGTGAATAGGCTGCAGGGGGACGGTGAAGACCAGCAACAGCTTTCCGGCCTGACACCTTCCGTGTGGGACAAGGAGCCGGACGTGTGCCTTTTCGGAATCAGGCTCTGCCGAGGACGAGAGCCATGAGATGTTCCTCCTCTGGGCATGCCCGGGTCCTGAATCCTGTTGTGCCTGTGAATAGGCTGCAGGGGGACGGTGAAGACCAGCAACAGCTTTCAGGGCTGCCACCTTCCGTGTGGGACAAGGAGCCAGACGTGTGCCTTTTCGGAATCAGGCTCTGCCGAGGACGAGAGCCATGAGATGTTCCTCCTCTGGGCATGCCCGGGTCCCAGATCCTGTTGTGCCTGTGAATAGGCTGCAGGGGGACGGTGAAGACCAGCAACAGCTTTCAGGGCTGCCACCTTCCGTGTGGGACAAGGATCCGGACGTGTGCCTTTTCGGAATCAGGCTCTGCCGAGGATGACAGCCATGAGATGTTCCTCCTCTCAGCAAGCCCGGGTCCCAGATCCTGTTGTACCTGTGAATAGGCTGCAGGGGGATGGTGAAGACCAGCAACAGCTTTCAGGGCTGCCACCTTCCGTGTGGGACAAGGAGCCGGACGTGTGCCTTTTCGGAATCAGGCTCTGCCGAGGACGAGAGCCATGAGATGTTCCTCCTCTGGGCAAGCCCGGGTCCCAGATCCTGTTGTACCTGTGAATAGGCTTCAGGGGGACGGTGAAGACCAGCAACAGCTTTCAGGGCTGCCACCTTCCGTGTGGGACAAGGAGCCGTACGTGTGCCTTTTCGGAATCAGGCTCTGCCGAGGACGAGAGCCATGAGATGTTCCTTCTCTGGGCATGCCCGGGTCCTGAATCCTGTGTGCCTGTGAATAGGCTGCAGGGGGACGGTGAAGACCAGCAACAGCTTTCAGGGCTGCCACCTTCCGTGTGGGACAAGGAGCCGGACGTGTGCCTTTTCGGAATCAGGCTCTGCCGAGGAAGAGATCCATGAGATGTTCCTCCTCTGGGCATGCCCGGGTCCCAGATCCTGTTGTGCCTGTGAATAGGCTGCAGGGGGACGGTGAAGACCAGCAACATCTTTCAGGGCTGCCACCTTCCGTGTGGGACAAGGAGCCGGACGTGTGCCTTTTCGGAATCAGGCTCTGCCGAGGACGAGAGCCATGAGATGTTCCTCCTCTGGGCATGCCCGGTTAACAGATCCTGTTGTACCTGTGAATAGGCTGCAGGGGGATGGTGAAGACCAGCAACAGCTTTCAGGGCTGCCACCTTCCGTGTGGGACAAGGAGCCGGACGTGTGCCTTTTCGGAATCAGGCTCTGCCGAGGACGAGAGCCATGAGATGTTCCTCCTCTCAGCAAGCCCAGGTCCCAGATCCTGTTGTGCCTGTGAATAGGCTGCAGGGGGACGGTAAAGACCAGCAACAGCTTTCAGGGCTGCCACCTTCCGTGTGGGACAAGGAGCCGGACGTGTGCCTTTTCGGAATCAGGCTCTGCCGAGGAAGAGATCCATGAGATGTTCCTCCTCTGGGCATGCCCGGGTCCTGAATCCTGTTGTGCCTGTGAATAGGCTGCAGGGGGACGGTGAAGACCAGCAACAGCTTTCAGGGCTGCCACCTTCCGTGTGGGACAAGGAGCCGGACGTGTGCCTTTTCGGAATCAGGCTGTGCCGAGGATGACAGCCATGAGATGTTCCTCCTCTCAGCAAGCCCGGGTCCCAGATCCTGTTGTACCTGTGAATAGGCTGCAGGGGGACGGTGAAGACCAGCAACAGCTTTCAGGGCTGCCACCTTCCGTGTGGGACAAGGAGCCGGACGTGTGCCTTTTCGGAATCAGGCTCTGCCGAGGACGAGAGCCATGAGATGTTCCTCCTCTCAGCAAGCCCGGGTCCCAGATCCTGTTGTACCTGTGAATAGGCTGCAGGGGGACGGTGAAGACCAGCAACAGCTTTCAGGGCTGCCACCTTCCGTGTGGGACAAGGAGCCGGACGTGTGCCTTTTCGGAATCAGGCTCTGCCGAGGACGAGAGCCATGAGATGTTCCTTCTCTGGGCATGCCCGGGTCCTGAATCCTGTGTGCCTGTGAATAGGCTGCAGGGGGACGGTGAAGACCAGCAACAGCTTTCAGGGCTGCCACCTTCCGTGTGGGACAAGGAGCCGGACGTGTGCCTTTTCGGAATCAGGCTCTGCCGAGGATGAGATCCATGAGATGTTCCTCCTCTGGGCATGCCCGGGTCCCAGATCCTGTTGTGCCTGTGAATAGGCTGCAGGGGGACGGTGAAGACCAGCAACATCTTTCAGGGCTGCCACCTTCCGTGTGGGACAAGGAGCCGGACGTGTGCCTTTTCGGAATCAGGCTCTGCCGAGGACGAGAGCCATGAGATGTTCCTCCTCTGGGCATGCCCGGTTAACTGATCCTGTTGTACCTGTGAATAGGCTGCAGGGGGATGGTGAAGACCAGCAACAGCTTTCAGGGCTGCCACCTTCCGTGTGGGACAAGGAGCCGGACGTGTGCCTTTTCGGAATCAGGCTCTGCCGAGGACGAGAGCCATGAGATGTTCCTCCTCTCAGCAAGCCCAGGTCCCAGATCCTGTTGTGCCTGTGAATAGGCTGCAGGGGGACGGTGAAGACCAGCAACAGCTTTCAGGGCTGCCACCTTCCGTGTGGGACAAGGAGCCGGACGTGTGCCTTTTCGGAATCAGGCTCTGCCGAGGACGAGAGCCATGAGATGTTCCTCCTCTCAGCAAGCCCAGGTCCCAGATCCTGTTGTGCCTGTGAATAGGCTGCAGGGGGACGGTAAAGACCAGCAACAGCTTTCAGGGCTGCCACCTTCCGTGTGGGACAAGGAGCCGGACGTGTGCCTTTTCGGAATCAGGCTCTGCCGAGGACGAGAGCCATGAGATGTTCCTCCTCTGGGCATGCCCGGGTCCTGAATCCTGTTGTGCCTCTGAATAGGCTGCAGGGGGACGGTGAAGACCAGCAACAGCTTTCAGGGCTGCCACCTTCCGTGTGGGACAAGGAGCCAGACGTGTGCCTTTTCGGAATCAGGCTCTGCCGAGGACGAGAGCCATGAGATGTTCCTCCTCTGGGCATGCCCGGGTCCCAGATCCTGTTGTGCCTGTGAATAGGCTGCAGGGGGACGGTGAAGACCAGCAACAGCTTTCAGGGCTGCCACCTTCCGTGTGGGACAAGGATCCGGACGTGTGCCTTTTCGGAATCAGGCTCTGCCGAGGACGAGAGCCATGAGATGTTCCTCCTCTGGGCAAGCCCGGGTCCCAGATCCTGTTGTGCCTGTGAATAGGCTGCAGGGGGACGGTGAAGACCAGCAACAGCTTTCAGGGCTGCCACCTTCCGTGTGGGACAAGGAGCCGGACGTGTGCCTTTTCGGAATCAGGCTCTGCCGAGGACGAGATCCATGAGATGTTCCTCCTCTGGGCATGCCCGGGTCCCAGATCCTGTTGTGCCTGTGAATAGGCTGCAGGGGGACGGTGAAGACCAGCAACATCTTTCAGGGCTGCCACCTTCCGTGTGGGACAAGGAGCCGGACGTGTGCCTTTTCTGAATCAGGCTCTGCCGAGGACGAGAGCCATGAGATGTTCCTCCTCTGGGCAAGCCCAGGTCCCAGATCCTGTTGTGCCTGTGAATAGGCTGCAGGGGGACGGTGAAGACCAGCAACAGCTTTCAGGGCTGCCACATTCCGTGTGGGACAAGGAGCCGGACGTGTGCCTTTTCGGAATCAGGCTCTACCGAGGACGAGAGCCATGAGATGTTCCTCCTCTGGGCATGCCCGATTAACAGATCCTGTTGTACCTGTGAATAGGCTGCAGGGGGATGGTGAAGACCAGCAACAGCTTTCAGGGCTGCCACCTTCCGTGTGGGACAAGGAGCCGGACGTGTGCCTTTTCGGAATCAGGCTCTGCCGAGGACGAGAGCCATGAGATGTTCCTCCTCTCAGCAAGCCCAGGTCCCAGATCCTGTTGTGCCTGTGAATAGGCTGCAGGGGGACGGTAAAGACCAGCAACAGCTTTCAGGGCTGCCACCTTCCGTGTGGGACAAGGAGCCGGACGTGTGCCTTTTCGGAATCAGGCTCTGCCGAGGAAGAGATCCATGAGATGTTCCTCCTCTGGGCATGCCCGGGTCCCAGATCCTGTTGTGCCTGTGAATAGGCTGCAGGGGGACGGTGAAGACCAGCAACATCTTTCAGGGCTGCCACCTTCCGTGTGGGACAAGGAGCCGGACGTGTGCCTTTTCGGAATCAGGCTCTGCCGAGGACGAGAGCCATGAGATGTTCCTCCTCTGGGCATGCCCGGTTAACTGATCCTGTTGTACCTGTGAATAGGCTGCAGGGGGATGGTGAAGACCAGCAACAGCTTTCAGGGCTGCCACCTTCCGTGTGGGACAAGGAGCCGGACGTGTGCCTTTTCGGAATCAGGCTCTGCCGAGGACGAGAGCCATGAGATGTTCCTCCTCTCAGCAAGCCCAGGTCCCAGATCCTGTTGTGCCTGTGAATAGGCTGCAGGGGGACGGTGAAGACCAGCAACAGCTTTCAGGGCTGCCACCTTCCGTGTGGGACAAGGAGCCGGACGTGTGCCTTTTCGGAATCAGGCTCTGCCGAGGACGAGAGCCATGAGATGTTCCTCCTCTCAGCAAGCCCAGGTCCCAGATCCTGTTGTGCCTGTGAATAGGCTGCAGGGGGACGGTAAAGACCAGCAACAGCTTTCAGGGCTGCCACCTTCCGTGTGGGACAAGGAGCCGGACGTGTGCCTTTTCGGAATCAGGCTCTGCCGAGGACGAGAGCCATGAGATGTTCCTCCTCTGGGCATGCCCGGGTCCTGAATCCTGTTGTGCCTCTGAATAGGCTGCAGGGGGACGGTGAAGACCAGCAACAGCTTTCAGGGCTGCCACCTTCCGTGTGGGACAAGGAGCCAGACGTGTGCCTTTTCGGAATCAGGCTCTGCCGAGGACGAGAGCCATGAGATGTTCCTCCTCTGGGCATGCCCGGGTCCCAGATCCTGTTGTGCCTGTGAATAGGCTGCAGGGGGACGGTGAAGACCAGCAACAGCTTTCAGGGCTGCCACCTTCCGTGTGGGACAAGGATCCGGACGTGTGCCTTTTCGGAATCAGGCTCTGCCGAGGACGAGAGCCATGAGATGTTCCTCCTCTGGGCAAGCCCGGGTCCCAGATCCTGTTGTGCCTGTGAATAGGCTGCAGGGGGACGGTGAAGACCAGCAACAGCTTTCAGGGCTGCCACCTTCCGTGTGGGACAAGGAGCCGGACGTGTGCCTTTTCGGAATCAGGCTCTGCCGAGGACGAGATCCATGAGATGTTCCTCCTCTGGGCATGCCCGGGTCCCAGATCCTGTTGTGCCTGTGAATAGGCTGCAGGGGGACGGTGAAGACCAGCAACATCTTTCAGGGCTGCCACCTTCCGTGTGGGACAAGGAGCCGGACGTGTGCCTTTTCTGAATCAGGCTCTGCCGAGGACGAGAGCCATGAGATGTTCCTCCTCTGGGCAAGCCCAGGTCCCAGATCCTGTTGTGCCTGTGAATAGGCTGCAGGGGGGACGGTGAAGACCAGCAACAACTTTCAGGGCTGCCACATTCCGTGTGGGACAAGGAGCCGGACGTGTGCCTTTTCGGAATCAGGCTCTACCGAGGACGAGAGCCATGAGATGTTCCTCCTCTGGGCATGCCCGATTAACAGATCCTGTTGTACCTGTGAATAGGCTGCAGGGGGATGGTGAAGACCAGCAACAGCTTTCAGGGCTGCCACCTTCCGTGTGGGACAAGGAGCCGGACGTGTGCCTTTTCGGAATCAGGCTCTGCCGAGGACGAGAGCCATGAGATGTTCCTCCTCTGGGCATGCCCGGGTCCCAGATCCTGTTGTGCCTCTGAATAGGCTGCAGGGGGACGGTGAAGACCAGCAACAGCTTTCAGGGCTGCCACCTTCCGTGTGGGACAAGGAGCCGGACGTGTGCCTTTTCGGAATCAGGCTCTGCCGAGGATGACAGCCATGAGATGTTCCTCCTCTCAGCAAGCCCGGGTCCCAGATCCTGTTGTACCTGTGAATAGGCTGCAGGGGGACGGTGAAGACCAGCAACAGCTTTCAGGGCTGCCACCTTCCGTGTGGGACAAGGAGCCGGACGTGTGCCTTTTCGGAATCAGGCTCTGCCGAGGACGAGAGCCATGAGATGTTCCTCCTCTGGGCAAGCCCAGGTCCCAGATCCTGTTGTACCTGTGAATAGGCTGCAGGGGGACGGTGAAGACCAGCAACAGCTTTCAGGGCTGCCACCTTCCGTGTGGGACAAGGAGCCGGACGTGTGCCTTTTCGGAATCAGGCTCTGCCGAGGACGAGAGCCATGAGATGTTCCTCCTCTGGGCATGCCCGGGTCCTGAATCCTGTTGTGCCTGTGAATAGGCTGCAGGGGGACGGTGAAGACCAGCAACATCTTTCAGGGCTGCCACCTACCGTGTGGGACAAGGAGCCGGACGTGTGCCTTTTCGGAATCAGGCTCTGCCGAGGACGAGAGCCATGAGATGTTCCTCCTCTGGGCATGCCCGGTTAACAGATCCTGTTGTACCTGTGAATAGGCTGCAGGGGGATGGTGAAGACCAGCAACAGCTTTCAGGGCTGCCACCTTCCGTGTGGGACAAGGAGCCGGACGTGTGCCTTTTCGGAATCAGGCTCTGCCGAGGACGAGAGCCATGAGATGTTCCTCCTCTCAGCAAGCCCAGGTCCCAGATCCTGTTGTGCCTGTGAATAGGCTTCAGGGGGACGGTAAAGACCAGCAACAGCTTTCAGGGCTGCCACCTTCCGTGTGGGACAAGGAGCCGGACATGTGCCTTTTCGGAATCAGGCTCTGCCGAGGAAGAGATCCATGAGATGTTCCTCCTCTGGGCATGCCCGGGTCCTGAATCCTGTTGTGCCTGTGAATAGGCTGCAGGGGGACGGTGAAGACCAGCAACAGCTTTCAGGGCTGCCACCTTCCGTGTGGGACAAGGAGCCGGACGTGTGCCTTTTTGGAATCAGGCTCTGCCGAAGAAGAGATCCATTAGATGTTCCTCCTCTGGGCATGCCCAGGTCCCGAATCCTGTTGTGCCTGTGAATAGGCTGCAGGGGGACGGTGAAGACCAGCAACAGCTTTCAGGGCTGCCACCTTCCGTGTGGGACAAGGAGCCGGACGTGTGCCTTTTCGGAATGAGGCTCTGCCGAGGACGAGATCCATGAGATGTTCCTCCTCTGGGCAAGCCCGGGTCCCAGATCCTGTTGTGCCTGTGAATAGGCTGCAGGGGGATGGTGAAGACCAGCAACAGCTTTCAGGGCTGCCACCTTCCGTGTGGGACAAGGAGCCGGACGTGTGCCTTTACGGAATCAGGCTCTGCCGAGGACGAGAGCCATGAGATGTTCCTCCTCTGGGCATGCCCGGGTCCCAGATCCTGTTGTGCCTGTGAATAGGCTGCAGGGGGACGGTGAAGACCAGCAACAGCTTTCAGGGCTGCCACCTTCCGTGTGGGACAAGGAGCCGGACGTGTGCCTTTTCGGAATCAGGCTCTGCCGAGGACGAGAGCCATGAGATGTTCCTCCTCTCAGCAAGCCCAGGTCCCAGATCCTGTTGTGCCTGTGAATAGGCTGCAGGGGGACGGTAAAGACCAGCAACAGCTTTCAGGGCTGCCACCTTCCGTGTGGGACAAGGAGCCGGACGTGTGCCTTTTCGGAATCAGGCTCTGCCGAGGACGAGAGCCATGAGATGTTCCTCCTCTGGGCATGCCCGGGTCCTGAATCCTGTTGTGCCTCTGAATAGGCTGCAGGGGGACGGTGAAGACCAGCAACAGCTTTCAGGGCTGCCACCTTCCGTGTGGGACAAGGAGCCAGACGTGTGCCTTTTCGGAATCAGGCTCTGCCGAGGACGAGAGCCATGAGATGTTCCTCCTCTGGGCATGCCCGGGTCCCAGATCCTGTTGTGCCTGTGAATAGGCTGCAGGGGGACGGTGAAGACCAGCAACAGCTTTCAGGGCTGCCACCTTCCGTGTGGGACAAGGAGCCGGACGTGTGCCTTTTCGGAATCAGGCTCTGCCGAGGACGAGAGCCATGAGATGTTCCTCCTCTGGGCAAGCCCGGGTCCCAGATCCTGTTGTGCCTGTGAATAGGCTGCAGGGGGACGGTGAAGACCAGCAACAGCTTTCAGGGCTGCCACCTTCCGTGTGGGACAAGGAGCCGGACGTGTGCCTTTTCGGAATCAGGCTCTGCCGAGGACGAGATCCATGAGATGTTCCTCCTCTGGGCATGCCCGGGTCCCAGATCCTGTTGTGCCTGTGAATAGGCTGCAGGGGGACGGTGAAGACCAGCAACATCTTTCAGGGCTGCCACCTTCCGTGTGGGACAAGGAGCCGGACGTGTGCCTTTTCTGAATCAGGCTCTGCCGAGGACGAGAGCCATGAGATGTTCCTCCTCTGGGCAAGCCCAGGTCCCAGATCCTGTTGTGCCTGTGAATAGGCTGCAGGGGGACGGTGAAGACCAGCAACAACTTTCAGGGCTGCCACCTTCCGTGTGGGACAAGGAGCCGGACGTGTGCCTTTTCGGAATCAGGCTCTACCGAGGACGAGAGCCATGAGATGTTCCTCCTCTCAGCAAGCCCGGGTCCCAGATCCTGTTGTGCCTGTGAATAGGCTGCAGGGGGACGGTGAAGACCAGCAACAGCTTTCAGGGCTGCCACCTTCCGTGTGGGACAAGGAGCCGGACGTGTGCCTTTTCGGAATCAGGCTCTGCCGAGGACGAGAGCCATGAGATGTTCCTCCTCTGGGCAAGCCCGGGTCCCAGATCCTGTTGTGCCTGTGAATAGGCTGCAGGGGGACGGTGAAGACCAGCAACAGCTTTCAGGGCTGCCACCTTCCGTGTGGGACAAGGAGCCGGACGTGTGCCTTTTCGGAATCAGGCTCTGCCGAGGACGAGAGCCATGAGATGTTCCTCCTCTAGGCAAGCCCATGTCCCAGATCCTGTTGTGCCTGTGAATAGGCTGCAGGGGGACGGTGAATACCAGCAACAGCTTTCAGGGCTGCCACCTTCCGTGTGGGACAAGGAGCCGGACGTGTGCCTTTTTGGAATCAGGCTCTGCCGAAGAAGAGATCCATTAGATGTTCCTCCTCTGGGCATGCCCAGGTCCCGAATCCTGTTGTGCCTGTGAATAGGCTGCAGGGGGACGGTGAAGACCAGCAACAGCTTTCAGGGCTGCCACCTTCCGTGTGGGACAAGGAGCCGGACGTGTGCCTTTTCGGAATCAGGCTCTGCCGAGGACGAGAGCCATGAGATGTTCCTCCTCTGGGCAAGCCCAGGTCCCAGATCCTGTTGTGCCTGTGAATAGGCTGCAGGGGGACGGTGAAGACCAGCAACAACTTTCAGGGCTGCCACCTTCCGTGTGGGACAAGGAGCCGGACGTGTGCCTTTTCGGAATCAGGCTCTACCGAGGACGAGAGCCATGAGATGTTCCTCCTCTCAGCAAGCCCGGGTCCCAGATCCTGTTGTGCCTGTGAATAGGCTGCAGGGGGACGGTGAAGACCAGCAACAGCTTTCAGGGCTGCCACCTTCCGTGTGGGACAAGGAGCCGGACGTGTGCCTTTTCGGAATCAGGCTCTGCCGAGGACGAGAGCCATGAGATGTTCCTCCTCTGGGCATGCCCGGGTCCTGAATCCTGTTGTGCCTCTGAATAGGCTGCAGGGGGACGGTGAAGACCAGCAACAGCTTTCAGGGCTGCCACCTTCCGTGTGGGACAAGGAGCCGGACGTGTGCCTTTTCGGAATGAGGCTCTGCCGAGGACGAGAGCCATGAGATGGTCCTCCTCTGGGCAAGCCCGGGTCCCAGATCCTGTTGTGCCTGTGAATAGGCTGCAGGGGGATGGTGAAGACCAGCAACAGCTTTCAGGGCTGCCACCTTCCGTGTGGGACAAGGAGCCGGACGTGTGCCTTTTCGGAATCAGGCTCTGCCGAGGACGAGAGCCATGAGATGTTCCTCCTCTGGGCATGCCCGGGTCCTCAATCCTGTTGTGCCTGTGAATAGGCTGCAGGGGGACGGTGAAGACCAGCAACAGCTTTCAGGGCTGCCACCTTCCGTGTGGGACAAGGAGCCGGACGTGTGCCTTTTCGGAATCAGGCTCTGCCGAGGACGAGAGCCATGAGATGTTCCTCCTCTCAGCAAGCCCAGGTCCCAGATCCTGTTGTGCCTGTGAATAGGCTGCAGGGGGACGGTAAAGACCAGCAACAGCTTTCAGGGCTGCCACCTTCCGTGTGGGACAAGGAGCCGGACGTGTGCCTTTTCGGAATCAGGCTCTGCCGAGGACGAGAGCCATGAGATGTTCCTCCTCTGGGCATGCCCGGGTCCTGAATCCTGTTGTGCCTCTGAATAGGCTGCAGGGGGACGGTGAAGACCAGCAACAGCTTTCAGGGCTGCCACCTTCCGTGTGGGACAAGGAGCCAGACGTGTGCCTTTTCGGAATCAGGCTCTGCCGAGGACGAGAGCCATGAGATGTTCCTCCTCTGGGCATGCCCGGGTCCCAGATCCTGTTGTGCCTGTGAATAGGCTGCAGGGGGACGGTGAAGACCAGCAACAGCTTTCAGGGCTGCCACCTTCCGTGTGGGACAAGGATCCGGACGTGTGCCTTTTCGGAATCAGGCTCTGCCGAGGACGAGAGCCATGAGATGTTCCTCCTCTGGGCAAGCCCGGGTCCCAGATCCTGTTGTGCCTGTGAATAGGCTGCAGGGGGACGGTGAAGACCAGCAACAGCTTTCAGGGCTGCCACCTTCCGTGTGGGACAAGGAGCCGGACGTGTGCCTTTTCGGAATCAGGCTCTGCCGAGGACGAGATCCATGAGATGTTCCTCCTCTGGGCATGCCCGGGTCCCAGATCCTGTTGTGCCTGTGAATAGGCTGCAGGGGGACGGTGAAGACCAGCAACATCTTTCAGGGCTGCCACCTTCCGTGTGGGACAAGGAGCCGGACGTGTGCCTTTTCTGAATCAGGCTCTGCCGAGGAAGAGAGCCATGAGATGTTCCTCCTCTGGGCAAGCCCAGGTCCCAGATCCTGTTGTGCCTGTGAATAGGCTGCAGGGGGACGGTGAAGACCAGCAACAACTTTCAGGGCTGCCACATTCCGTGTGGGACAAGGAGCCGGACGTGTGCCTTTTCGGAATCAGGCTCTACCGAGGACGAGAGCCATGAGATGTTCCTCCTCTCAGCAAGCCCGGGTCCCAGATCCTGTTGTGCCTGTGAATAGGCTGCAGGGGGACGGTGAAGACCAGCAACAGCTTTCAGGGCTGCCACCTTCCGTGTGGGACAAGGAGCCGGACGTGTGCCTTTTCGGAATCAGGCTCTGCCGAGGACGAGAGCCATGAGATGTTCCTCCTCTGGGCAAGCCCGGGTCCCAGATCCTGTTGTGCCTGTGAATAGGCTGCAGGGGGACGGTGAAGACCAGCAACAGCTTTCAGGGCTGCCACCTTCCGTGTGGGACAAGGAGCCGGACGTGTGCCTTTTCGGAATCAGGCTCTGCCGAGGACGAGAGCCATGAGATGTTCCTCCTCTGGGCAAGCCCATGTCCCAGATCCTGTTGTGCCTGTGAATAGGCTGCAGGGGGACGGTGAAGACCAGCAACAGCTTTCAGGGCTGCCACCTTCCGTGTGGGACAAGGAGCCGGACGTGTGCCTTTTTGGAATCAGGCTCTGCCGAAGAAGAGATCCATTAGATGTTCCTCCTCTGGGCATGCCCAGGTCCCGAATCCTGTTGTGCCTGTGAATAGGCTGCAGGGGGACGGTGAAGACCAGCAACAGCTTTCAGGGCTGCCACCTTCCGTGTGGGACAAGGAGCCGGACGTGTGCCTTTTCGGAATGAGGCTCTGCCGAGGACGAGAGCCATGAGATGTTCCTCCTCTGGGCAAGCCCGGGTCCCAGATCCTGTTGTGCCTGTGAATAGGCTGCAGGGGGATGGTGAAGACCAGCAACAGCTTTCAGGGCTGCCACCTTCCGTGTGGGACAAGGAGCCGGACGTGTGCCTTTTCGGAATCAGGCTCTGCCGAGGACGAGAGCCATGAGATGTTCCTCCTCTGGGCATGCCCGGGTCCTCAATCCTGTTGTGCCTCTGAATAGGCTGCAGGGGGACGGTGAAGACCAGCAACAGCTTTCAGGGCTGCCACCTTCCGTGTGGGACAAGGAGCCGGACGTGTGCCTTTTCGGAATCAGGCTCTGCCGAGGACGAGAGCCATGAGATGTTCCTCCTCTGGGCATGCCCGGTTCCCAGATCCTGTTGTACCTGTGAATAGGCTGCAGGGGGACGGTGAAGACCAGCAACAGCTTTCAGGGCTGCCACCTTCCGTGTGGGACAAGGAGCCGGACGTGTGCCTTTTCGGAATCAGGCTCTGCCGAGGACGAGATCCATGAGATGTTCCTCCTCTCAGCAAGCCCAGGTCCCAGATCCTGTTGTGCCTGTGAATAGGCTGCAGGGGGACGGTAAAGACCAGCAACAGCTTTCAGGGCTGCCACCTTCCGTGTGGGACAAGGAGCCGGACGTGTGCCTTTTCGGAATCAGGCTCTGCCGAGGACGAGAGCCATGAGATGTTCCTCCTCTGGGCATGCCCGGGTCCTGAATCCTGTTGTGCCTCTGAATAGGCTGCAGGGGGACGGTGAAGACCAGCAACATCTTTCAGGGCTGCCACCTTCCGTGTGGGACAAGGAGCCGGACGTGTGCCTTTTCTGAATCAGGCTCTGCCGAGGACGAGAGCCATGAGATGTTCCTCCTCTGGGCAAGCCCAGGTCCCAGATCCTGTTGTGCCTGTGAATAGGCTGCAGGGGGACGGTGAAGACCAGCAACAGCTTTCAGGGCTGCCACCTTCCGTGTGGGACAAGGAGCCGGACGTGTGCCTTTTCGGAATCAGGCTCTACCGAGGACGAGAGCCATGAGATGTTCCTCCTCTCAGCAAGCCCGGGTCCCAGATCCTGTTGTACCTGTGAATAGGCTTCAGGGGGACGGTGAAGACCAGCAACATCTTTCAGGGCTGCCACCTTCCGTGTGGGACAAGGAGCCGGACGTGTGACTTTTCGGAATCAGGCTCTGCTGAGGACGAGAGCCATGAGATGTTCCTTCTCTGGGCATGCCCGGGTCCTGAATCCTGTGTGCCTGTGAATAGGCTGCAGGGGGACGGTGAAGACCAGCAACAGCTTTCAGGGCTGCCACCTTCCGTGTGGGACAAGGAGCCGGACGTGTGCCTTTTCGAAAGAGTCTCTTCCGAGGACGAGAGCCATGAGATGTTCCTCCTCTGGGCATGCCCGGGTCCCAGATCCTGTTGTGCCTGTGAATAGGCTGCAGGGGGACGGTGAGGACCAGCAACAGCTTTCAGGGCTGCCACCTTCCGTGTGGGACAAGGAGCCGGACGTGTGCCTTTTCGGAATCAGGCTCTGCCGAGGACGAGATCCATGAGATGTTCCTCCTCTGGGCATGCCCGGGTCCCAGATCCTGTTGTGCCTGTGAATAGGCTGCAGGGGGACGGTGAAGACCAGCAACAGCTTACAGGGCTGCCACCTTCCGTGTGGGACAAGGAGCCGGACGTGTGCCTTTTCGGAATCAGGCTCTACCGAGGACGAGAGCCATGAGATGTTCCTCCTCTGGGCAAGCCCAGGTCCCAGATCCTGTTGTGCCTGTGAATAGGCTGCAGGGGGACGGTGAAGACCAGCAACAACTTTCAGGGCTGCCACCTTCTAAGTGGGACAAGGAGCCGGACGTGTGCCTTTTCGGAATCAGGCTCTACCGAGGACGAGAGCCATGAGATGTTCCTCCTCTCAGCAAGCCCGGGTCCCAGATCCTGTTGTACCTGTGAATAGTCTGCAGGGGGACGGTGAAGACCAGCAACAGCTTTCAGGGCTGCCACCTTCCGTGTGGGACAAGGAGCCGGACGTGTGCCTTTTCGGAATCAGGCTCTGCCGAGGACGAGAGCCATGAGATGTTCCTCCTCTGGGCATGCCCGGGTCCTGAATCCTGTTGTGCCTCTGAATAGGCTGCAGGGGGACGGTGAAGACCAGCAACCTCTTTCAGGGCTGCCACCTTCCGTGTGGGACAAGGAGCCGGACGTGTGCCTTTTCGGAATCAGGCTCTGCCGAGGACGAGAGCCATGAGATGTTCCTCCTCTGGGCATGCCCGATTAACAGATCCTGTTGTACCTGTGAATAGGCTGCAGGGGGATGGTGAAGACCAGCAACAGCTTTCAGGGCTGCCACCTTCCGTGTGGGACAAGGAGCCGGACGTGTGCCTTTTCGGAATCAGGCTCTGCCGAGGACGAGAGCCATGAGATGTTCCTCCTCTGGGCATGCCCGGGTCCCAGATCCTGTTGTGCCTCTGAATAGGCTGCAGGGGGACGGTGAAGACCAGCAACAGCTTTCAGGGCTGCCACCTTCCGTGTGGGACAAGGAGCCGGACGTGTGCCTTTTCGGAATCAGGCTCTGCCGAGGATGACAGCCATGAGATGTTCCTCCTCTCAGCAAGCCCGGGTCCCAGATCCTGTTGTACCTGTGAATAGGCTGCAGGGGGACGGTGAAGACCAGCAACAGCTTTCAGGGCTGCCACCTTCCGTGTGGGACAAGGAGCCGGACGTGTGCCTTTTCGGAATCAGGCTCTGCCGAGGACGAGAGCCATGAGATGTTCCTCCTCTGGGCAAGCCCAGGTCCCAGATCCTGTTGTACCTGTGAATAGGCTGCAGGGGGACGGTGAAGACCAGCAACAGCTTTCAGGGCTGCCACCTTCCGTGTGGGACAAGGAGCCGGACGTGTGCCTTTTCGGAATCAGGCTCTGCCGAGGACGAGAGCCATGAGATGTTCCTCCTCTGGGCATGCCCGGGTCCTGAATCCTGTTGTGCCTGTGAATAGGCTGCAGGGGGACGGTGAAGACCAGCAACATCTTTCAGGGCTGCCACCTACCGTGTGGGACAAGGAGCCGGACGTGTGCCTTTTCGGAATCAGGCTCTGCCGAGGACGAGAGCCATGAGATGTTCCTCCTCTGGGCATGCCCGGTTAACAGATCCTGTTGTACCTGTGAATAGGCTGCAGGGGGATGGTGAAGACCAGCAACAGCTTTCAGGGCTGCCACCTTCCGTGTGGGACAAGGAGCCGGACGTGTGCCTTTTCGGAATCAGGCTCTGCCGAGGACGAGAGCCATGAGATGTTCCTCCTCTCAGCAAGCCCAGGTCCCAGATCCTGTTGTGCCTGTGAATAGGCTTCAGGGGGACGGTAAAGACCAGCAACAGCTTTCAGGGCTGCCACCTTCCGTGTGGGACAAGGAGCCGGACGTGTGCCTTTTCGGAATCAGGCTCTGCCGAGGAAGAGATCCATGAGATGTTCCTCCTCTGGGCATGCCCGGGTCCTGAATCCTGTTGTGCCTGTGAATAGGCTGCAGGGGGACGGTGAAGACCAGCAACAGCTTTCAGGGCTGCCACCTTCCGTGTGGGACAAGGAGCCGGACGTGTGCCTTTTTGGAATCAGGCTCTGCCGAAGAAGAGATCCATTAGATGTTCCTCCTCTGGGCATGCCCAGGTCCCGAATCCTGTTGTGCCTGTGAATAGGCTGCAGGGGGACGGTGAAGACCAGCAACAGCTTTCAGGGCTGCCACCTTCCGTGTGGGACAAGGAGCCGGACGTGTGCCTTTTCGGAATGAGGCTCTGCCGAGGACGAGAGCCATGAGATGTTCCTCCTCTGGGCAAGCCCGGGTCCCAGATCCTGTTGTGCCTGTGAATAGGCTGCAGGGGGATGGTGAAGACCAGCAACAGCTTTCAGGGCTGCCACCTTCCGTGTGGGACAAGGAGCCGGACGTGTGCCTTTTCGGAATCAGGCTCTACCGAGGACGAGAGCCATGAGATGTTCCTCCTCTGGGCATGCCCGGTTCCCAGATCCTGTTGTACCTGTGAATAGGCTGCAGGGGGACGGTGAAGACCAGCAACAGCTTTCAGGGCTGCCACCTTCCGTGTGGGACAAGGAGCCGGACGTGTGCCTTTTCGGAATCAGGCTCTGCCGAGGACGAGAGCCATGAGATGTTCCTCCTCTCAGCAAGCCCAGGTCCCAGATCCTGTTGTACCTGTGAATAGGCTGCAGGGGGACGGTGAAGACCAGCAACAGCTTTCAGGGCTGCCACCTTCCGTGTGGGACAAGGAGCCGGACGTGTGCCTTTTCGGAATCAGGCTCTGCCGAGGACGAGAGCCATGAGATGTTCCTCCTCTGGGCATGCCCGGGTCCTGAATCCTGTTGTGCCTGTGAATAGGCTGCAGGGGGACGGTGAAGACCAGCAACATCTTTCAGGGCTGCCACCTACCGTGTGGGACAAGGAGCCGGACGTGTGCCTTTTCGGAATCAGGCTCTGCCGAGGACGAGAGCCATGAGATGTTCCTCCTCTGGGCATGCCCGGTTAACAGATCCTGTTGTACCTGTGAATAGGCTGCAGGGGGATGGTGAAGACCAGCAACAGCTTTCAGGGCTGCCACCTTCCGTGTGGGACAAGGAGCCGGACGTGTGCCTTTTCGGAATCAGGCTCTGCCGAGGACGAGAGCCATGAGATGTTCCTCCTCTGGGCAAGCCCGGGTCCCAGATCCTGTTGTGCCTGTGAATAGGCTTCAGGGGGACGGTAAAGACCAGCAACAGCTTTCAGGGCTGCCACCTTCCGTGTGGGACAAGGAGCCGGACATGTGCCTTTTCGGAATCAGGCTCTGCCGAGGAAGAGATCCATGAGATGTTCCTCCTCTGGGCATGCCCGGGTCCTGAATCCTGTTGTGCCTGTGAATAGGCTGCAGGGGGACGGTGAAGACCAGCAACAGCTTTCAGGGCTGCCACCTTCCGTGTGGGACAAGGAGCCGGACGTGTGCCTTTTTGGAATCAGGCTCTGCCGAAGAAGAGATCCATTAGATGTTCCTCCTCTGGGCATGCCCAGGTCCCGAATCCTGTTGTGCCTGTGAATAGGCTGCAGGGGGACGGTGAAGACCAGCAACAGCTTTCAGGGCTGCCACCTTCCGTGTGGGACAAGGAGCCGGACGTGTGCCTTTTCGGAATGAGGCTCTGCCGAGGACGAGAGCCATGAGATGTTCCTCCTCTGGGCAAGCCCGGGTCCCAGATCCTGTTGTGCCTGTGAATAGGCTGCAGGGGGATGGTGAAGACCAGCAACAGCTTTCAGGGCTGCCACCTTCCGTGTGGGACAAGGAGCCGGACGTGTGCCTTTACGGAATCAGGCTCTGCCGAGGACGAGAGCCATGAGATGTTCCTCCTCTGGGCATGCCCGGGTCCCAGATCCTGTTGTGCCTCTGAATAGGCTGCAGGGGGACGGTGAAGACCAGCAACAGCTTTCAGGGCTGCCACCTTCCGTGTGGGACAAGGAGCCGGACGTGTGCCTTTTCGGAATCAGGCTCTGCCGAGGACGAGAGCCATGAGATGTTCCTCCTCTGGGCATGCCCGGTTCCCAGATCCTGTTGTACCTGTGAATAGGCTGCAGGGGGACGGTGAAGACCACCAACAGCTTTCAGGGCTGCCACCTTCCGTGTGGGACAAGGAGCCGGACGTGTGCCTTTTCGGAATCAGGCTCTGCCGAGGACGAGAGCCATGAGATGTTCCTCCTCTCAGCAAGCCCAGGTCCCAGATCCTGTTGTGCCTGTGAATAGGCTGCAGGGGGACGGTAAAGACCAGCAACAGCTTTCAGGGCTGCCACCTTCCGTGTGGGACAAGGAGCCGGACGTGTGCCTTTTCGGAATCAGGCTCTGCCGAGGACGAGAGCCATGAGATGTTCCTCCTCTGGGCATGCCCGGGTCCTGAATCCTGTTGTGCCTCTGAATAGGCTGCAGGGGGACGGTGAAGACCAGCAACAGCTTTCAGGGCTGCCACCTTCCGTGTGGGACAAGGAGCCAGACGTGTGCCTTTTCGGAATCAGGCTCTGCCGAGGACGAGAGCCATGAGATGTTCCTCCTCTGGGCATGCCCGGGTCCCAGATCCTGTTGTGCCTGTGAATAGGCTGCAGGGGGACGGTGAAGACCAGCAACAGCTTTCAGGGCTGCCACCTTCCGTGTGGGACAAGGATCCGGACGTGTGCCTTTTCGGAATCAGGCTCTGCCGAGGACGAGAGCCATGAGATGTTCCTCCTCTGGGCAAGCCCGGGTCCCAGATCCTGTTGTGCCTGTGAATAGGCTGCAGGGGGACGGTGAAGACCAGCAACAGCTTTCAGGGCTGCCACCTTCCGTGTGGGACAAGGAGCCGGACGTGTGCCTTTTCGGAATCAGGCTCTGCCGAGGACGAGATCCATGAGATGTTCCTCCTCTGGGCATGCCCGGGTCCCAGATCCTGTTGTGCCTGTGAATAGGCTGCAGGGGGACGGTGAAGACCAGCAACATCTTTCAGGGCTGCCACCTTCCGTGTGGGACAAGGAGCCGGACGTGTGCCTTTTCTGAATCAGGCTCTGCCGAGGACGAGAGCCATGAGATGTTCCTCCTCTGGGCAAGCCCAGGTCCCAGATCCTGTTGTGCCTGTGAATAGGCTGCAGGGGGACGGTGAAGACCAGCAACAACTTTCAGGGCTGCCACCTTCCGTGTGGGACAAGGAGCCGGACGTGTGCCTTTTCGGAATCAGGCTCTACCGAGGACGAGAGCCATGAGATGTTCCTCCTCTCAGCAAGCCCGGGTCCCAGATCCTGTTGTGCCTGTGAATAGGCTGCAGGGGGACGGTGAAGACCAGCAACAGCTTTCAGGGCTGCCACCTTCCGTGTGGGACAAGGAGCCGGACGTGTGCCTTTTCGGAATCAGGCTCTGCCGAGGACGAGAGCCATGAGATGTTCCTCCTCTGGGCAAGCCCGGGTCCCAGATCCTGTTGTGCCTGTGAATAGGCTGCAGGGGGACGGTGAAGACCAGCAACAGCTTTCAGGGCTGCCACCTTCCGTGTGGGACAAGGAGCCGGACGTGTGCCTTTTCGGAATCAGGCTCTGCCGAGGACGAGAGCCATGAGATGTTCCTCCTCTAGGCAAGCCCATGTCCCAGATCCTGTTGTGCCTGTGAATAGGCTGCAGGGGGACGGTGAAGACCAGCAACAGCTTTCAGGGCTGCCACCTTCCGTGTGGGACAAGGAGCCGGACGTGTGCCTTTTTGGAATCAGGCTCTGCCGAAGAAGAGATCCATTAGATGTTCCTCCTCTGGGCATGCCCAGGTCCCGAATCCTGTTGTGCCTGTGAATAGGCTGCAGGGGGACGGTGAAGACCAGCAACAGCTTTCAGGGCTGCCACCTTCCGTGTGGGACAAGGAGCCGGACGTGTGCCTTTTCGGAATCAGGCTCTGCCGAGGACGAGAGCCATGAGATGTTCCTCCTCTGGGCAAGCCCAGGTCCCAGATCCTGTTGTGCCTGTGAATAGGCTGCAGGGGGACGGTGAAGACCAGCAACAACTTTCAGGGCTGCCACCTTCCGTGTGGGACAAGGAGCCGGACGTGTGCCTTTTCGGAATCAGGCTCTACCGAGGACGAGAGCCATGAGATGTTCCTCCTCTCAGCAAGCCCGGGTCCCAGATCCTGTTGTGCCTGTGAATAGGCTGCAGGGGGACGGTGAAGACCAGCAACAGCTTTCAGGGCTGCCACCTTCCGTGTGGGACAAGGAGCCGGACGTGTGCCTTTTCGGAATCAGGCTCTGCCGAGGACGAGAGCCATGAGATGTTCCTCCTCTGGGCAAGCCCGGGTCCCAGATCCTGTTGTGCCTGTGAATAGGCTGCAGGGGGATGGTGAAGACCAGCAACAGCTTTCCGGCCTGACACCTTCCGTGTGGGACAAGGAGCCGGACGTGTGCCTTTTCGGAATCAGGCTCTGCCGAGGACGAGAGCCATGAGATGTTCCTCCTCTGGGCATGCCCGGGTCCTCAATCCTGTTGTGCCTCTGAATAGGCTGCAGGGGGACGGTGAAGACCAGCAACAGCTTTCAGGGCTGCCACCTTCCGTGTGGGACAAGGAGCCGGACGTGTGCCTTTTCGGAATCAGGCTCTGCCGAGGACGAGAGCCATGAGATGTTCCTCCTCTGGGCATGCCCGGTTCCCAGATCGTGTTGTACCTGTGAATGGGCTGCAGGGGGACGGTGAAGACCAGCAACAGCTTTCAGGGCTGCCACCTTCCGTGTGGGACAAGGAGCCGTACGTGTGCCTTTTCGGAATCAGGCTCTGCCGAGGACGAGAGCCATGAGATGTTCCTCCTCTCAGCAAGCCCAGGTCCCAGATCCTGTTGTGCCTGTGAATAGGCTGCAGGGGGACGGTAAAGACCAGCAACAGCTTTCAGGGCTGCCACCTTCCGTGTGGGACAAGGAGCCGGACGTGTGCCTTTTCGGAATCAGGCTCTGCCGAGGACGAGAGCCATGAGATGTTCCTCCTCTGGGCATGCCCGGGTCCTGAATCCTGTTGTGCCTCTGAATAGGCTGCAGGGGGACGGTGAAGACCAGCAACATCTTTCAGGGCTGCCACCTTCCGTGTGGGACAAGGAGCCGGACGTGTGCCTTTTCTGAATCAGGCTCTGCCGAGGACGAGAGCCATGAGATGTTCCTCCTCTGGCAAGCCCAGGTCCCAGATCCTGTTGTGCCTGTGAATAGGCTGCAGGGGGACGGTGAAGACCAGCAACAGCTTTCAGGGCTGCCACCTTCCGTGTGGGACAAGGAGCCGGACGTGTGCCTTTTCGGAATCAGGCTCTGCCGAGGACGAGATCCATGAGATGTTCCTCCTCTGGGCATGCCCGGGTCCCAGATCCTGTTGTGCCTGTGAATAGGCTGCAGGGGGACGGTGAAGACCAGCAACAGCTTACAGGGCTGCCACCTTCCGTGTGGGACAAGGAGCCGGACGTGTGCCTTTTCGGAATCAGGCTCTACCGAGGACGAGAGCCATGAGATGTTCCTCCTCTGGGCAAGCCCAGGTCCCAGATCCTGTTGTGCCTGTGAATAGGCTGCAGGGGGACGGTGAAGACCAGCAACAACTTTCAGGGCTGCCACCTTCCGTGTGGGACAAGGAGCCGGACGTGTGCCTTTTCGGAATCAGGCTCTACCGAGGACGAGAGCCATGAGATGTTCCTCCTCTCAGCAAGCCCGGGTCCCAGATCCTGTTGTACCTGTGAATAGGCTGCAGGGGGACGGTGAAGACCAGCAACAGCTTTCAGGGCTGCCACCTTCCGTGTGGGACAAGGAGCCGGACGTGTGCCTTTTCGGAATCAGGCTCTGCCGAGGACGAGAGCCATGAGATGTTCCTCCTCTGGGCATGCCCGGGTCCTGAATCCTGTTGTGCCTGTGAATAGGCTGCAGGGGGACGGTGAAGACCAGCAACAGCTTTCAGGGCTGCCACCTACCGTGTGGGACAAGGAGCCGGACGTGTGCCTTTTCGGAATCAGGCTCTGCCGAGGACGAGAGCCATGAGATGTTCCTCCTCTGGGCAAGCCCAGGTCCCAGATCCTGTTGTGCCTGTGAATAGGCTGCAGGGGGATGGTGAAGACCAGCAACAGCTTTCAGGGCTGCCACCTTCCGTGTGGGACAAGGAGCCGGACGTGTGCCTTTTCGGAATCAGGCTCTGCCGAGGACGAGAGCCATGAGATGTTCCTCCTCTCAGCAAGCCCAGGTCCCAGATCCTGTTGTGCCTGTGAATAGGCTGCAGGGGGACGGTAAAGACCAGCAACAGCTTTCAGGGCTGCCACCTTCCGTGTGGGACAAGGAGCCGGACGTGTGCCTTTTCGGAATCAGGCTCTGCCGAGGAAGAGATCCATGAGATGTTCCTCCTCTGGGCATGCCCGGGTCCTGAATCCTGTTGTGCCTGTGAATAGGCTGCAGGGGGACGGTGAAGACCAGCAACAGCTTTCAGGGCTGCCACCTTCCGTGTGGGACAAGGAGCCGGACGTGTGCCTTTTCGGAATCAGGCTCTGCCGAGGACGAGAGCCATGAGATGTTCCTCCTCTGGGCATGCCCGGGTCCCAGATCCTGTTGTGCCTGTGAATAGGCTGCAGGGGGACGGTGAAGACCAGCAACAGCTTTCAGGGCTGCCACCTTCCGTGTGGGACAAGGAGCCGGACGTGTGCCTTTTCGGAATCAGGCTCTGCCGAGGATGACAGCCATGAGATGTTCCTCCTCTCAGCAAGCACGGGTCCCATATCCTGTTGTACCTGTGAATAGGCTGCAGGGGGACGGTGAAGACCAGCAACAGCTTTCAGGGCTGCCACCTTCCGTGTTGGACAATGAGCCAGACGTGTGCCTTTTCGGAATCAGGCTCTGCCGAGGACGAGAGCCATGAGATGTTCCTCCTCTGGGCATGCCCGGGTCCCAGATCCTGTTGTGCCTGTGAATAGGCTGCAGGGGGACGGTGAAGATCAGCAACAGCTTTCAGGGCTGCCACCTTCCGTGTGGGACAAGGAGCCGGACGTGTGCCTTTTCGGAATCAGGCTCTGCCGAGGACGAGAGCCATGAGATGTTCCTCCTCTGGGCATGCCCGGTTAACAGATCCTGTTGTACCTGTGAATAGGCTGCAGGGGGACGGTGAAGACCAGCAACAGCTTTCAGGGCTGCCACCTTCCGTGTGGGACAAGGAGCCGGACGTGTGCCTTTTCGGAATCAGGCTCTGCCGAGGACGAGAGCCATGAGATGTTCCTCCTCTGGGCAAGCCCGGGTCCCAGATCCTGTTGTGCCTGTGAATAGGCTGCAGGGGGACGGTGAAGACCAGCAACAGCTTTCAGGGCTGCCACCTTCCGTGTGGGACAAGGAGCCGGACGTGTGCCTTTTCGGAATCAGGCTCTGCCGAGGACGAGAACCATGAGATGTTCCACCTCTGGGCAAGCCCAGGTCCCAGATCCTGTTGTGCCTGTGAATAGGCTGCAGGGGGACGGTGAAGACCAGCAACAGCTTTCAGGGCTGCCACCTTCCGTGTGGGACAAGGAGCCGGACGTGTGCCTTTTTGGAATCAGGCTCTGCCGAAGAAGAGATCCATTAGATGTTCCTCCTCTGGGCATGCCCAGGTCCCGAATCCTGTTGTGCCTGTGAATAGGCTGCAGGGGGACGGTGAAGACCAGCAACAGCTTTCAGGGCTGCCACCTTCCGTGTGGGACAAGGAGCCGGACGTGTGCCTTTTCGGAATGAGGCTCTGCCGAGGACGAGAGCCATGAGATGTTCCTCCTCTGGGCAAGCCCGGGTCCCAGATCCTGTTGTGCCTGTGAATAGGCTGCAGGGGGATGGTGAAGACCAGCAACAGCTTTCAGGGCTGCCACCTTCCGTGTGGGACAAGGAGCCGGACGTGTGCCTTTTCGGAATCAGGCTCTGCCGAGGACGAGAGCCATGAGATGTTCCTCCTCTGGGCATGCCCGGGTCCTGAATCCTGTTGTGCCTCTGAATAGGCTGCAGGGGGACGGTGAAGACCAGCAACAGCTTTCAGGGCTGCCACCTTCCGTGTGGGACAAGGAGCCGGACGTGTGCCTTTTCGGAATCAGGCTCTGCCGAGGACGAGAGCCATGAGATGTTCCTCCTCTGGGCATGCCCGGTTCCCAGATCCTGTTGTACCTGTGAATAGGCTGCAGGGGGACGGTGAAGACCAGCAACAGCTTTCAGGGCTGCCACCTTCCGTGTGGGACAAGGAGCCGTACGTGTGCCTTTTCGGAATGAGGCTCTGCCGAGGACGAGAGCCATGAGATGTTCCTCCTCTCAGCAAGCCCAGGTCCCAGATCCTGTTGTGCCTGTGAATAGGCTGCAGGGGGACGGTAAAGACCAGCAACAGCTTTCAGGGCTGCCACCTTCCGTGTGGGACAAGGAGCCGGACGTGTGCCTTTTCGGAATCAGGCTCTGCCGAGGACGAGAGCCATGAGATGTTCCTCCTCTGGGCATGCCCGGGTCCTGAATCCTGTTGTGCCTGTGAATAGGCTGCAGGGGGACGGTGAAGACCAGCAACAGCTTTCAGGGCTGCCACCTTCCGTGTGGGACAAGGAGCCAGACGTGTGCCTTTTCGGAATCAGGCTCTGCCGAGGACGAGAGCCATGAGATGTTCCTCCTCTGGGCATGCCCGGGTCCCAGATCCTGTTGTGCCTGTGAATAGGCTGCAGGGGGACGGTGAAGACCAGCAACAGCTTTCAGGGCTGCCACCTTCCGTGTGGGACAAGGATCCGGACGTGTGCCTTTTCGGAATCAGGCTCTGCCGAGGATGACAGCCATGAGATGTTCCTCCTCTCAGCAAGCCCGGGTCCCAGATCCTGTTGTACCTGTGAATAGGCTGCAGGGGGACGGTGAAGACCAGCAACAGCTTTCAGGGCTGCCACCTTCCGTGTGGGACAAGGAGCCGGACGTGTGCCTTTTCGGAATCAGGCTCTGCCGAGGACGAGAGCCATGAGATGTTCCTCCTCTGGGCAAGCCCGGGTCCTGAATCCTGTTGTGCCTGTGAATAGGCTGCAGGGGGACGGTGAAGACCAGCAACAGCTTTCAGGGCTGCCACCTTCCGTGTGGGACAAGGAGCCGGACGTGTGCCTTTTCGGAATCAGGCTCTGCCGAGGACGAGAGCCATGAGATGTTCCTCCTCTGGGCATGCCCGGGTCCCAGATCCTGTTGTACCTGTGAATAGGCTGCAGGGGGACGGTGAAGACCAGCAACAGCTTTCCGGCCTGACACCTTCCGTGTGGGACAAGGAGCCGGACGTGTGCCTTTTCGGAATCAGGCTCTGCCGAGGATGAGATCCATGAGATGTTCCTCCTCTGGGCATGCCCGGGTCCCAGATCCTGTTGTGCCTGTGAATAGGCTGCAGGGGGACGGTGAAGACCAGCAACATCTTTCAGGGCTGCCACCTTCCGTGTGGGACAAGGAGCCGGACGTGTGCCTTTTCGGAATCAGGCTCTGCCGAGGACGAGAGCCATGAGATGTTCCTCCTCTGGGCATGCCCGGTTAACAGATCCTGTTGTGCCTGTGAATAGGCTGCAGGGGGATGGTGAAGACCAGCAACAGCTTTCAGGGCTGCCACCTTCCGTGTGGGACAAGGAGCCGGACGTGTGCCTTTTCGGAATCAGGCTCTGCCGAGGACGAGAGCCATGAGATGTTCCTCCTCTCAGCAAGCCCAGGTCCCAGATCCTGTTGTGCCTGTGAATAGGCTGCAGGGGGACGGTAAAGACCAGCAACAGCTTTCAGGGCTGCCACCTTCCGTGTGGGACAAGGAGCCGGACGTGTGCCTTTTCGGAATCAGGCTCTGCCGAGGAAGAGATCCATGAGATGTTCCTCCTCTGGGCATGCCCGGGTCCTGAATCCTGTTGTGCCTGTGAATAGGCTGCAGGGGGACGGTGAAGACCAGCAACAGCTTTCAGGGCTGCCACCTTCCGTGTGGGACAAGGAGCCGGACGTGTGCCTTTTCGGAATCAGGCTCTGCCGAGGATGACAGCCATGAGATGTTCCTCCTCTCAGCAAGCCCGGGTCCCAGATCCTGTTGTACCTGTGAATAGGCTGCAGGGGGACGGTGAAGACCAGCAACAGCTTTCAGGGCTGCCACCTTCCGTGTGGGACAAGGAGCCGGACGTGTGCCTTTTCGGAATCAGGCTCTGCCGAGGACGAGAGCCATGAGATGTTCCTCCTCTGGGCATGCCCGGTTCCCAGATCCTGTTGTACCTGTGAATAGGCTGCAGGGGGACGGTGAAGACCAGCAACAGCTTTCCGGCCTGACACCTTCCGTGTGGGACAAGGAGCCGGACGTGTGCCTTTTCGGAATCAGGCTCTGCCGAGGACGAGAGCCATGAGATGTTCCTCCTCTGGGCATGCCCGGGTCCTGAATCCTGTTGTGCCTGTGAATAGGCTGCAGGGGGACGGTGAAGACCAGCAACAGCTTTCAGGGCTGCCACCTTCCGTGTGGGACAAGGAGCCAGACGTGTGCCTTTTCGGAATCAGGCTCTGCCGAGGACGAGAGCCATGAGATGTTCCTCCTCTGGGCATGCCCGGGTCCCAGATCCTGTTGTACCTGTGAATAGGCTGCAGGGGGACGGTGAAGACCAGCAACAGCTTTCCGGCCTGACACCTTCCGTGTGGGACAAGGAGCCGGACGTGTGCCTTTTCGGAATCAGGCTCTGCCGAGGACGAGAGCCATGAGATGTTCCTCCTCTGGGCATGCCCGGGTCCTGAATCCTGTTGTGCCTGTGAATAGGCTGCAGGGGGACGGTGAAGACCAGCAACAGCTTTCAGGGCTGCCACCTTCCGTGTGGGACAAGGAGCCAGACGTGTGCCTTTTCGGAATCAGGCTCTGCCGAGGACGAGAGCCATGAGATGTTCCTCCTCTGGGCATGCCCGGGTCCCAGATCCTGTTGTGCCTGTGAATAGGCTGCAGGGGGACGGTGAAGACCAGCAACAGCTTTCAGGGCTGCCACCTTCCGTGTGGGACAAGGATCCGGACGTGTGCCTTTTCGGAATCAGGCTCTGCCGAGGATGACAGCCATGAGATGTTCCTCCTCTCAGCAAGCCCGGGTCCCAGATCCTGTTGTACCTGTGAATAGGCTGCAGGGGGACGGTGAAGACCAGCAACAGCTTTCAGGGCTGCCACCTTCCGTGTGGGACAAGGAGCCGGACGTGTGCCTTTTCGGAATCAGGCTCTGCCGAGGACGAGAGCCATGAGATGTTCCTCCTCTGGGCAAGCCCGGGTCCCAGATCCTGTTGTACCTGTGAATAGGCTTCAGGGGGACGGTGAAGACCAGCAACAGCTTTCAGGGCTGCCACCTTCCGTGTGGGACAAGGAGCCGGACGTGTGCCTTTTCGGAATCAGGCTCTGCCGAGGACGAGAGCCATGAGATGTTCCTTCTCTGGGCATGCCCGGGTCCTGAATCCTGTGTGCCTGTGAATAGGCTGCAGGGGGACGGTGAAGACCAGCAACAGCTTTCAGGGCTGCCACCTTCCGTGTGGGACAAGGAGCCGGACGTGTGCCTTTTCGGAATCAGGCTCTGCCGAGGATGAGATCCATGAGATGTTCCTCCTCTGGGCATGCCCGGGTCCCAGATCCTGTTGTGCCTGTGAATAGGCTGCAGGGGGACGGTGAAGACCAGCAACATCTTTCAGGGCTGCCACCTTCCGTGTGGGACAAGGAGCCGGACGTGTGCCTTTTCGGAATCAGGCTCTGCCGAGGACGAGAGCCATGAGATGTTCCTCCTCTGGGCATGCCCGGTTAACAGATCCTGTTGTACCTGTGAATAGGCTGGAGGGGGATGGTGAAGACCAGCAACAGCTTTCAGGGCTGCCACCTTCCGTGTGGGACAAGGAGCCGGACGTGTGCCTTTTCGGAATCAGGCTCTGCCGAGGACGAGAGCCATGAGATGTTCCTCCTCTCAGCAAGCCCAGGTCCCAGATCCTGTTGTGCCTGTGAATAGGCTGCAGGGGGACGGTAAAGACCAGCAACAGCTTTCAGGGCTGCCACCTTCCGTGTGGGACAAGGAGCCGGACGTGTGCCTTTTCGGAATCAGGCTCTGCCGAGGAAGAGATCCATGAGATGTTCCTCCTCTGGGCATGCCCGGGTCCTGAATCCTGTTGTGCCTGTGAATAGGCTGCAGGGGGACGGTGAAGACCAGCAACAGCTTTCAGGGCTGCCACCTTCCGTGTGGGACAAGGAGCCGGACGTGTGCCTTTTCGGAATCAGGCTGTGCCGAGGATGACAGCCATGAGATGTTCCTCCTCTCAGCAAGCCCGGGTCCCAGATCCTGTTGTTCCTGTGAATAGGCTGCAGGGGGACGGTGAAGACCAGCAACAGCTTTCAGGGCTGCCACCTTCCGTGTGGGACAAGGAGCCGGACGTGTGCCTTTTCGGAATCAGGCTCTGCCGAGGATGACAGCCATGAGATGTTCCTCCTCTCAGCAAGCCCGGGTCCCTGATCCTGTTGTACCTGTGAATAGGCTGCAGGGGGACGGTGAAGACCAGCAACAGCTTTCAGGGCTGCCACCTTCCGTGTGGGACAAGGAGCCGGACGTGTGCCTTTTCGGAATCAGGCTCTGCCGAGGACGAGAGCCATGAGATGTTCCTTCTCTGGGCATGCCCGGGTCCTGAATCCTGTGTGCCTGTGAATAGGCTGCAGGGGGACGGTGAAGACCAGCAACAGCTTTCAGGGCTGCCACCTTCCGTGTGGGACAAGGAGCCGGACGTGTGCCTTTTCGGAATCAGGCTCTGCCGAGGATGAGATCCATGAGATGTTCCTCCTCTGGGCATGCCCGGGTCCCAGATCCTGTTGTGCCTGTGAATAGGCTGCAGGGGGACGGTGAAGACCAGCAACATCTTTCAGGGCTGCCACCTTCCGTGTGGGACAAGGAGCCGGACGTGTGCCTTTTCGGAATCAGGCTCTGCCGAGGACGAGAGCCATGAGATGTTCCTCCTCTGGGCATGCCCGGTTAACTGATCCTGTTGTACCTGTGAATAGGCTGCAGGGGGATGGTGAAGGCCAGCAACAGCTTTCAGGGCTGCCACCTTCCGTGTGGGACAAGGAGCCGGACGTGTGCCTTTTCGGAATCAGGCTCTGCCGAGGACGAGAGCCATGAGATGTTCCTCCTCTCAGCAAGCCCAGGTCCCAGATCCTGTTGTGCCTGTGAATAGGCTGCAGGGGGACGGTAAAGACCAGCAACAGCTTTCAGGGCTGCCACCTTCCGTGTGGGACAAGGAGCCGGACGTGTGCCTTTTCGGAATCAGGCTCTGCCGAGGAAGAGATCCATGAGATGTTCCTCCTCTGGGCATGCCCGGGTCCTGAATCCTGTTGTGCCTGTGAATAGGCTGCAGGGGGACGGTGAAGACCAGCAACAGCTTTCAGGGCTGCCACCTTCCGTGTGGGACAAGGAGCCGGACGTGTGCCTTTTCGGAATCAGGCTCTGCCGAGGATGACAGCCATGAGATGTTCCTCCTCTCAGCAAGCCCGGGTCCCAGATCCTGTTGTACCTGTGAATAGGCTGCAGGGGGACGGTGAAGACCAGCAACAGCTTTCAGGGCTGCCACCTTCCGTGTGGGACAAGGAGCCGGACGTGTGCCTTTTCGGAATCAGGCTCTGCCGAGGACGAGAGCCATGAGATGTTCCTCCTCTGGGCATGCCCGGTTCCCAGATCCTGTTGTACCTGTGAATAGGCTGCAGGGGGACGGTGAAGACCAGCAACAGCTTTCCGGCCTGACACCTTCCGTGTGGGACAAGGAGCCGGACGTGTGCCTTTTCGGAATCAGGCTCTGCCGAGGACGAGAGCCATGAGATGTTCCTCCTCTGGGCATGCCCGGGTCCTGAATCCTGTTGTGCCTGTGAATAGGCTGCAGGGGGACGGTGAAGACCAGCAACAGCTTTCAGGGCTGCCACCTTCCGTGTGGGACAAGGAGCCAGACGTGTGCCTTTTCGGAATCAGGCTCTGCCGAGGATGAGAGCCATGAGATGTTCCTCCTCTGGGCATGCCCGGGTCCCAGATCCTGTTGTACCTGTGAATAGGCTGCAGGGGGACGGTGAAGACCAGCAACAGCTTTCCGGCCTGACACCTTCCGTGTGGGACAAGGAGCCGGACGTGTGCCTTTTCGGAATCAGGCTCTGCCGAGGACGAGAGCCATGAGATGTTCCTCCTCTGGGCATGCCCGGGTCCTGAATCCTGTTGTGCCTGTGAATAGGCTGCAGGGGGACGGTGAAGACCAGCAACAGCTTTCAGGGCTGCCACCTTCCGTGTGGGACAAGGAGCCAGACGTGTGCCTTTTCGGAATCAGGCTCTGCCGAGGACGAGAGCCATGAGATGTTCCTCCTCTGGGCATGCCCGGGTCCTGAATCCTGTTGTACCTGTGAATAGGCTGCAGGGGGACGGTGAAGACCAGCAACAGCTTTCAGGGCTGCCACCTTCCGTGTGGGACAAGGAGCCGGACGTGTGCCTTTTCGGAATCAGGCTCTGCCGAGGACGAGATCCATGAGATGTTCCTCCTCTGGGCATGCCCGGTTAACAGATCCTGTTGTACCTGTGAATAGGCTGCAGGGGGATGGTGAAGACCAGCAACAGCTTTCAGGGCTGCCACCTTCCGTGTGGGACAAGGATCCGGACGTGTGCCTTTTCGGAATCAGGCTCTGCCGAGGATGACAGCCATGAGATGTTCCTCCTCTCAGCAAGCCCGGGTCCCAGATCCTGTTGTACCTGTGAATAGGCTGCAGGGGGACGGTGAAGACCAGCAACAGCTTTCAGGGCTGCCACCTTCCGTGTGGGACAAGGAGCCGGACGTGTGCCTTTTCGGAATCAGGCTCTGCCGAGGACGAGAGCCATGAGATGTTCCTCCTCTGGGCAAGCCCAGGTCCCAGATCCTGTTGTACCTGTGAATAGGCTTCAGGGGGACGGTGAAGACCAGCAACAGCTTTCAGGGCTGCCACCTTCCGTGTGGGACAAGGAGCCGGACGTGTGCCTTTTCGGAATCAGGCTCTGCCGAGGACGAGAGCCATGAGATGTTCCTTCTCTGGGCATGCCCGGGTCCTGAATCCTGTGTGCCTGTGAATAGGCTGCAGGGGGACGGTGAAGACCAGCAACAGCTTTCAGGGCTGCCACCTTCCGTGTGGGACAAGGAGCCGGACGTGTGCCTTTTCGGAATCAGGCTCTGCCGAGGACGAGAGCCATGAGATGTTCCTCCTCTGGGCATGCCCGGTTAACAGATCCTGTTGTACCTGTGAATAGGCTGCAGGGGGATGGTGAAGACCAGCAACAGCTTTCAGGGCTGCCACCTTCCGTGTGGGACAAGGAGCCGGACGTGTGCCTTTTCGGAATCAGGCTCTGCCGAGGACGAGAGCCATGAGATGTTCCTCCTCTCAGCAAGCCCAAGTCCCAGATCCTGTTGTGCCTGTGAATAGGCTGCAGGGGGACGGTAAAGACCAGCAACAGCTTTCAGGGCTGCCACCTTCCGTGTGGGACAAGGAGCCGGACGTGTGCCTTTTCGGAATCAGGCTCTGCCGAGGAAGAGATCCATGAGATGTTCCTCCTCTGGGCATGCCCGGGTCCTGAATCCTGTTGTGCCTGTGAATAGGCTGCAGGGGGACGGTGAAGACCAGCAACAGCTTTCAGGGCTGCCACCTTCCGTGTGGGACAAGGAGCCGGACGTGTGCCTTTTCGGAATCAGGCTCTGCCGAGGATGACAGCCATGAGATGTTCCTCCTCTCAGCAAGCCCGGGTCCCAGATCCTGTTGTACCTGTGAATAGGCTGCAGGGGGACGGTGAAGACCAGCAACAGCTTTCAGGGCTGCCACCTTCCGTGTGGGACAAGGAGCCGGACGTGTGCCTTTTCGGAATCAGGCTCTGCCGAGGACGAGATCCATGAGATGTTCCTCCTCTGGGCATGCCCGGTTCCCAGATCCTGTTGTACCTGTGAATAGGCTGCAGGGGGACGGTGAAGACCAGCAACAGCTTTCAGGGCTGCCACCTTCCGTGTGGGACAAGGAGCCAGACGTGTGCCTTTTCGGAATCAGGCTCTGCCGAGGACGAGAGCCATGAGATGTTCCTCCTCTGGGCATGCCCGGGTCCCAGATCCTGTTGTACCTGTGAATAGGCTGCAGGGGGATGGTGAAGACCAGCAACAGCTTTCAGGGCTGCCACCTTCCGTGTGGGACAAGGATCCGGACGTGTGCCTTTTCGGAATCAGGCTCTGCCGAGGATGACAGCCATGAGATGTTCCTCCTCTCAGCAAGCCCGGGTCCCAAATCCTGTTGTACCTGTGAATAGGCTGCAGGGGGACGGTGAAGACCAGCAACAGCTTTCAGGGCTGCCACCTTCCGTGTGGGACAAGGAGCCGGACGTGTGCCTTTTCGGAATCAGGCTCTGCCGAGGACGAGAGCCATGAGATGTTCCTCCTCTGGGCAAGCCCGGGTCCCAGATCCTGTTGTACCTGTGAATAGGCTTCAGGGGGACGGTGAAGACCAGCAACAGCTTTCAGGGCTGCCACCTTCCGTGTGGGACAAGGAGCCGGACGTGTGCCTTTTCGGAATCAGGCTCTGCCGAGGACGAGAGCCATGAGATGTTCCTTCTCTGGGCATGCCCGGGTCCTGAATCCTGTGTGCCTGTGAATAGGCTGCAGGGGGACGGTGAAGACCAGCAACAGCTTTCAGGGCTGCCACCTTCCGTGTGGGACAAGGAGCCGGACGTGTGCCTTTTCGGAATCAGGCTCTGCCGAGGACGAGAGCCATGAGATGTTCCTCCTCTGGGCATGCCCGGTTAACAGATCCTGTTGTGCCTGTGAATAGGCTGCAGGGGGATGGTGAAGACCAGCAACAGCTTTCAGGGCTGCCACCTTCCGTGTGGGACAAGGAGCCGGACGTGTGCCTTTTCGGAATCAGGCTCTGCCGAGGACGAGAGCCATGAGATGTTCCTCCTCTCAGCAAGCCCAGGTCCCAGATCCTGTTGTGCCTGTGAATAGGCTGCAGGGGGACGGTAAAGACCAGCAACAGCTTTCAGGGCTGCCACCTTCCGTGTGGGACAAGGAGCCGGACGTGTGCCTTTTCGGAATCAGGCTCTGCCGAGGAAGAGATCCATGAGATGTTCCTCCTCTGGGCATGCCCGGGTCCTGAATCCTGTTGTGCCTGTGAATAGGCTGCAGGGGGACGGTGAAGACCAGCAACAGCTTTCAGGGCTGCCACCTTCCGTGTGGGACAAGGAGCCGGACGTGTGCCTTTTCGGAATCAGGCTCTGCCGAGGATGACAGCCATGAGATGTTCCTCCTCTCAGCAAGCCCGGGTCCCAGATCCTGTTGTACCTGTGAATAGGCTGCAGGGGGACGGTGAAGACCAGCAACAGCTTTCAGGGCTGCCACCTTCCGTGTGGGACAAGGAGCCGGACGTGTGCCTTTTCGGAATCAGGCTCTGCCGAGGACGAGAGCCATGAGATGTTCCTCCTCTGGGCATGCCCGGTTCCCAGATCCTGTTGTACCTGTGAATAGGCTGCAGGGGGACGGTGAAGACCAGCAACAGCTTTCCGGCCTGACACCTTCCGTGTGGGACAAGGAGCCGGACGTGTGCCTTTTCGGAATCAGGCTCTGCCGAGGACGAGAGCCATGAGATGTTCCTCCTCTGGGCATGCCCGGGTCCTGAATCCTGTTGTGCCTGTGAATAGGCTGCAGGGGGACGGTGAAGACCAGCAACAGCTTTCAGGGCTGCCACCTTCCGTGTGGGACAAGGAGCCAGACGTGTGCCTTTTCGGAATCAGGCTCTGCCGAGGACGAGAGCCATGAGATGTTCCTCCTCTGGGCATGCCCGGGTCCCAGATCCTGTTGTACCTGTGAATAGGCTGCAGGGGGACGGTGAAGACCAGCAACAGCTTTCCGGCCTGACACCTTCCGTGTGGGACAAGGAGCCGGACGTGTGCCTTTTCGGAATCAGGCTCTGCCGAGGACGAGAGCCATGAGATGTTCCTCCTCTGGGCAAGCCCGGGTCCCAGATCCTGTTGTACCTGTGAATAGGCTTCAGGGGGACGGTGAAGACCAGCAACAGCTTTCAGGGCTGCCACCTTCCGTGTGGGACAAGGATCCGGACGTGTGCCTTTTCGGAATCAGGCTCTGCCGAGGACGAGAGCCATGAGATGTTCCTCCTCTGGGCAAGCCCGGGTCCCAGATCCTGTTGTACCTGTGAATAGGCTTCAGGGGGACGGTGAAGACCAGCAACAGCTTTCAGGGCTGCCACCTTCCGTGTGGGACAAGGAGCCGGACGTGTGCCTTTTCGGAATCAGGCTCTGCCGAGGACGAGAGCCATGAGATGTTCCTTCTCTGGGCATGCCCGGGTCCTGAATCCTGTGTGCCTGTGAATAGGCTGCAGGGGGACGGTGAAGACCAGCAACAGCTTTCAGGGCTGCCACCTTCCGTGTGGGACAAGGAGCCGGACGTGTGCCTTTTCGGAATCAGGCTCTGCCGAGGATGAGATCCATGAGATGTTCCTCCTCTGGGCATGCCCGGGTCCCAGATCCTGTTGTGCCTGTGAATAGGCTGCAGGGGGACGGTGAAGACCAGCAACATCTTTCAGGGCTGCCACCTTCCGTGTGGGACAAGGAGCCGGACGTGTGCCTTTTCGGAATCAGGCTCTGCCGAGGACGAGAGCCATGAGATGTTCCTCCTCTGGGCATGCCCGGTTAACAGATCCTGTTGTACCTGTGAATAGGCTGCAGGGGGATGGTGAAGACCAGCAACAGCTTTCAGGGCTGCCACCTTCCGTGTGGGACAAGGAGCCGGACGTGTGCCTTTTCGGAATCAGGCTCTGCCGAGGACGAGAGCCATGAGATGTTCCTCCTCTCAGCAAGCCCAGGTCCCAGATCCTGTTGTGCCTGTGAATAGGCTGCAGGGGGACGGTAAAGACCAGCAACAGCTTTCAGGGCTGCCACCTTCCGTGTGGGACAAGGAGCCGGACGTGTGCCTTTTCGGAATCAGGCTCTGCCGAGGAAGAGATCCATGAGATGTTCCTCCTCTGGGCATGCCCGGGTCCTGAATCCTGTTGTGCCTGTGAATAGGCTGCAGGGGGACGGTGAAGACCAGCAACAGCTTTCAGGGCTGCCACCTTCCGTGTGGGACAAGGAGCCGGACGTGTGCCTTTTCGGAATCAGGCTGTGCCGAGGATGACAGCCATGAGATGTTCCTCCTCTCAGCAAGCCCGGGTCCCAGATCCTGTTGTACCTGTGAATAGGCTGCAGGGGGACGGTGAAGACCAGCAACAGCTTTCAGGGCTGCCACCTTCCGTGTGGGACAAGGAGCCGGACGTGTGCCTTTTCGGAATCAGGCTCTGCCGAGGATGACAGCCATGAGATGTTCCTCCTCTCAGCAAGCCCGGGTCCCAGATCCTGTTGTACCTGTGAATAGGCTGCAGGGGGACGGTGAAGACCAGCAACAGCTTTCAGGGCTGCCACCTTCCGTGTGGGACAAGGAGCCGGACGTGTGCCTTTTCGGAATCAGGCTCTGCCGAGGACGAGAGCCATGAGATGTTCCTTCTCTGGGCATGCCCGGGTCCTGAATCCTGTGTGCCTGTGAATAGGCTGCAGGGGGACGGTGAAGACCAGCAACAGCTTTCAGGGCTGCCACCTTCCGTGTGGGACAAGGAGCCGGACGTGTGCCTTTTCGGAATCAGGCTCTGCCGAGGATGAGATCCATGAGATGTTCCTCCTCTGGGCATGCCCGGGTCCCAGATCCTGTTGTGCCTGTGAATAGGCTGCAGGGGGACGGTGAAGACCAGCAACATCTTTCAGGGCTGCCACCTTCCGTGTGGGACAAGGAGCCGGACGTGTGCCTTTTCGGAATCAGGCTCTGCCGAGGACGAGAGCCATGAGATGTTCCTCCTCTGGGCATGCCCGGTTAACTGATCCTGTTGTACCTGTGAATAGGCTGCAGGGGGATGGTGAAGGCCAGCAACAGCTTTCAGGGCTGCCACCTTCCGTGTGGGACAAGGAGCCGGACGTGTGCCTTTTCGGAATCAGGCTCTGCCGAGGACGAGAGCCATGAGATGTTCCTCCTCTCAGCAAGCCCAGGTCCCAGATCCTGTTGTGCCTGTGAATAGGCTGCAGGGGGACGGTAAAGACCAGCAACAGCTTTCAGGGCTGCCACCTTCCGTGTGGGACAAGGAGCCGGACGTGTGCCTTTTCGGAATCAGGCTCTGCCGAGGAAGAGATCCATGAGATGTTCCTCCTCTGGGCATGCCCGGGTCCTGAATCCTGTTGTGCCTGTGAATAGGCTGCAGGGGGACGGTGAAGACCAGCAACAGCTTTCAGGGCTGCCACCTTCCGTGTGGGACAAGGAGCCGGACGTGTGCCTTTTCGGAATCAGGCTCTGCCGAGGATGACAGCCATGAGATGTTCCTCCTCTCAGCAAGCCCGGGTCCCAGATCCTGTTGTACCTGTGAATAGGCTGCAGGGGGACGGTGAAGACCAGCAACAGCTTTCAGGGCTGCCACCTTCCGTGTGGGACAAGGAGCCGGACGTGTGCCTTTTCGGAATCAGGCTCTGCCGAGGACGAGAGCCATGAGATGTTCCTCCTCTGGGCATGCCCGGTTCCCAGATCCTGTTGTACCTGTGAATAGGCTGCAGGGGGACGGTGAAGACCAGCAACAGCTTTCCGGCCTGACACCTTCCGTGTGGGACAAGGAGCCGGACGTGTGCCTTTTCGGAATCAGGCTCTGCCGAGGACGAGAGCCATGAGATGTTCCTCCTCTGGGCATGCCCGGGTCCTGAATCCTGTTGTGCCTGTGAATAGGCTGCAGGGGGACGGTGAAGACCAGCAACAGCTTTCAGGGCTGCCACCTTCCGTGTGGGACAAGGAGCCAGACGTGTGCCTTTTCGGAATCAGGCTCTGCCGAGGACGAGAGCCATGAGATGTTCCTCCTCTGGGCATGCCCGGGTCCCAGATCCTGTTGTACCTGTGAATAGGCTGCAGGGGGACGGTGAAGACCAGCAACAGCTTTCCGGCCTGACACCTTCCGTGTGGGACAAGGAGCCGGACGTGTGCCTTTTCGGAATCAGGCTCTGCCGAGGACGAGAGCCATGAGATGTTCCTCCTCTGGGCATGCCCGGGTCCTGAATCCTGTTGTGCCTGTGAATAGGCTGCAGGGGGACGGTGAAGACCAGCAACAGCTTTCAGGGCTGCCACCTTCCGTGTGGGACAAGGAGCCAGACGTGTGCCTTTTCGGAATCAGGCTCTGCCGAGGACGAGAGCCATGAGATGTTCCTCCTCTGGGCATGCCCGGGTCCCAGATCCTGTTGTACCTGTGAATAGGCTGCAGGGGGACGGTGAAGACCAGCAACAGCTTTCAGGGCTGCCACCTTCCGTGTGGGACAAGGAGCCGGACGTGTGCCTTTTCGGAATCAGGCTCTGCCGAGGACGAGATCCATGAGATGTTCCTCCTCTGGGCATGCCCGGTTAACAGATCCTGTTGTACCTGTGAATAGGCTGCAGGGGGATGGTGAAGACCAGCAACAGCTTTCAGGGCTGCCACCTTCCGTGTGGGACAAGGATCCGGACGTGTGCCTTTTCGGAATCAGGCTCTGCCGAGGATGACAGCCATGAGATGTTCCTCCTCTCAGCAAGCCCGGGTCCCAGATCCTGTTGTACCTGTGAATAGGCTGCAGGGGGACGGTGAAGACCAGCAACAGCTTTCAGGGCTGCCACCTTCCGTGTGGGACAAGGAGCCGGACGTGTGCCTTTTCGGAATCAGGCTCTGCCGAGGACGAGAGCCATGAGATGTTCCTCCTCTGGGCAAGCCCAGGTCCCAGATCCTGTTGTACCTGTGAATAGGCTTCAGGGGGACGGTGAAGACCAGCAACAGCTTTCAGGGCTGCCACCTTCCGTGTGGGACAAGGAGCCGGACGTGTGCCTTTTCGGAATCAGGCTCTGCCGAGGACGAGAGCCATGAGATGTTCCTTCTCTGGGCATGCCCGGGTCCTGAATCCTGTGTGCCTGTGAATAGGCTGCAGGGGGACGGTGAAGACCAGCAACAGCTTTCAGGGCTGCCACCTTCCGTGTGGGACAAGGAGCCGGACGTGTGCCTTTTCGGAATCAGGCTCTGCCGAGGACGAGAGCCATGAGATGTTCCTCCTCTGGGCATGCCCGGTTAACAGATCCTGTTGTACCTGTGAATAGGCTGCAGGGGGATGGTGAAGACCAGCAACAGCTTTCAGGGCTGCCACCTTCCGTGTGGGACAAGGAGCCGGACGTGTGCCTTTTCGGAATCAGGCTCTGCCGAGGACGAGAGCCATGAGATGTTCCTCCTCTCAGCAAGCCCAAGTCCCAGATCCTGTTGTGCCTGTGAATAGGCTGCAGGGGGACGGTAAAGACCAGCAACAGCTTTCAGGGCTGCCACCTTCCGTGTGGGACAAGGAGCCGGACGTGTGCCTTTTCGGAATCAGGCTCTGCCGAGGAAGAGATCCATGAGATGTTCCTCCTCTGGGCATGCCCGGGTCCTGAATCCTGTTGTGCCTGTGAATAGGCTGCAGGGGGACGGTGAAGACCAGCAACAGCTTTCAGGGCTGCCACCTTCCGTGTGGGACAAGGAGCCGGACGTGTGCCTTTTCGGAATCAGGCTCTGCCGAGGATGACAGCCATGAGATGTTCCTCCTCTCAGCAAGCCCGGGTCCCAGATCCTGTTGTACCTGTGAATAGGCTGCAGGGGGACGGTGAAGACCAGCAACAGCTTTCAGGGCTGCCACCTTCCGTGTGGGACAAGGAGCCGGACGTGTGCCTTTTCGGAATCAGGCTCTGCCGAGGACGAGATCCATGAGATGTTCCTCCTCTGGGCATGCCCGGTTCCCAGATCCTGTTGTACCTGTGAATAGGCTGCAGGGGGACGGTGAAGACCAGCAACAGCTTTCAGGGCTGCCACCTTCCGTGTGGGACAAGGAGCCAGACGTGTGCCTTTTCGGAATCAGGCTCTGCCGAGGACGAGAGCCATGAGATGTTCCTCCTCTGGGCATGCCCGGGTCCCAGATCCTGTTGTACCTGTGAATAGGCTGCAGGGGGATGGTGAAGACCAGCAACAGCTTTCAGGGCTGCCACCTTCCGTGTGGGACAAGGATCCGGACGTGTGCCTTTTCGGAATCAGGCTCTGCCGAGGATGACAGCCATGAGATGTTCCTCCTCTCAGCAAGCCCGGGTCCCAAATCCTGTTGTACCTGTGAATAGGCTGCAGGGGGACGGTGAAGACCAGCAACAGCTTTCAGGGCTGCCACCTTCCGTGTGGGACAAGGAGCCGGACGTGTGCCTTTTCGGAATCAGGCTCTGCCGAGGACGAGAGCCATGAGATGTTCCTCCTCTGGGCAAGCCCGGGTCCCAGATCCTGTTGTACCTGTGAATAGGCTTCAGGGGGACGGTGAAGACCAGCAACAGCTTTCAGGGCTGCCACCTTCCGTGTGGGACAAGGAGCCGGACGTGTGCCTTTTCGGAATCAGGCTCTGCCGAGGACGAGAGCCATGAGATGTTCCTTCTCTGGGCATGCCCGGGTCCTGAATCCTGTGTGCCTGTGAATAGGCTGCAGGGGGACGGTGAAGACCAGCAACAGCTTTCAGGGCTGCCACCTTCCGTGTGGGACAAGGAGCCGGACGTGTGCCTTTTCGGAATCAGGCTCTGCCGAGGACGAGAGCCATGAGATGTTCCTCCTCTGGGCATGCCCGGTTAACAGATCCTGTTGTACCTGTGAATAGGCTGCAGGGGGATGGTGAAGACCAGCAACAGCTTTCAGGGCTGCCACCTTCCGTGTGGGACAAGGAGCCGGACGTGTGCCTTTTCGGAATCAGGCTCTGCCGAGGACGAGAGCCATGAGATGTTCCTCCTCTCAGCAAGCCCAGGTCCCAGATCCTGTTGTGCCTGTGAATAGGCTGCAGGGGGACGGTAAAGACCAGCAACAGCTTTCAGGGCTGCCACCTTCCGTGTGGGACAAGGAGCCGGACGTGTGCCTTTTCGGAATCAGGCTCTGCCGAGGAAGAGATCCATGAGATGTTCCTCCTCTGGGCATGCCCGGGTCCTGAATCCTGTTGTGCCTGTGAATAGGCTGCAGGGGGACGGTGAAGACCAGCAACAGCTTTCAGGGCTGCCACCTTCCGTGTGGGACAAGAAGCCGGACGTGTGCCTTTTCGGAATCAGGCTCTGCCGAGGATGACAGCCATGAGATGTTCCTCCTCTCAGCAAGCCCGGGTCCCAGATCCTGTTGTACCTGTGAATAGGCTGCAGGGGGACGGTGAAGACCAGCAACAGCTTTCAGGGCTGCCACCTTCCGTGTGGGACAAGGAGCCGGACGTGTGCCTTTTCGGAATCAGGCTCTGCCGAGGACGAGATCCATGAGATGTTCCTCCTCTGGGCATGCCCGGTTCCCAGATCCTGTTGTACCTGTGAATAGGCTGCAGGGGGACGGTGAAGACCAGCAACAGCTTTCAGGGCTGCCACCTTCCGTGTGGACAAGGAGCCGGACGTGTGCCTTTTCGGAATCAGGCTCTGCCGAGGACGAGAGCCATGAGATGTTCCTCCTCTGGGCAAGCCCAGGTCCCAGATCCTGTTGTGCCTGTGAATAGGCTGCAGGGGGACGGTAAAGACCAGCAACAGCTTTCAGGGCTGCCTCCTTCCGTGTGGGACATGGAGCCGGACGTGTGCCTTTTCGGAATCAGGCTCTGCCGAGGACGAGAGCCATGAGATGTTCCTCCTCTCAGCAAGCACGGGTCCCATATCCTGTTGTACCTGTGAATAGGCTGCAGGGGGACGGTGAAGACCAGCAACAGCTTTCAGGGCTGCCACCTTCCGTGTGGGACAATGAGCCAGACGTGTGCCTTTTCGGAATCAGGCTCTGCCGAGGACGAGAGCCATGAGATGTTCCTCCTCTCAGCAAGCCCGGGTCCCAGATCCTGTTGTGCCTGTGAATAGGCTGCAGGGGGACGGTGAAGACCAGCAACAGCTTTCAGGGCTGCCACCTTCCGTGTGGGACAAGGAGCCGGACGTGTGCCTTTTCGGAATCAGGCTCTGCCGAGGATGACAGCCATGAGATGTTCCTCCTCTGGGCAAGCCCGGGTCCCAGATCCTGTTGTACCTGTGAATAGGCTGCAGGGGGACGGTGAAGACCAGCAACAGCTTTCAGGGCTGCCACCTTCCGTGTGGGACAAGGAGCCGGACGTGTGCCTTTTCGGAATCAGGCTCTGCCGAGGACGAGAGCCATGAGATGTTCCTCCTCTGGGCAAGCCCGGGTCCCAGATCCTGTTGTACCTGTGAATAGGCTTCAGGGGGACGGTGAAGACCAGCAACAGCTTTCAGGGCTGCCACCTTCCGTGTGGGACAAGGATCCGGACGTGTGCCTTTTCGGAATCAGGCTCTGCCGAGGACGAGAGCCATGAGATGTTCCTTCTCTGGGCATGCCCGGGTCCTGAATCCTGTTGTCCCTGTGAATAGGCTGCAGGGGGACGGTGAAGACCAGCAACATCTTTCAGGGCTGCCACCTTCCGTGTGGGACAAGGAGCCGGACGTGTGCCTTTTCGGAATCAGGTTCTGCCGAGGACGAGAGCCATGAGATGTTCCTCCTCTGGGCATGCCCGGTTAACAGATCCTGTTGTACCTGTGAATAGGCTGCAGGGGGATGGTGAAGACCAGCAACAGCTTTCAGGGCTGCCACCTTCCGTGTGGGACAAGGAGCCGGACGTGTGCCTTTTCGGAATCAGGCTCTGCCGAGGACGAGAGCCATGAGATGTTCCTCCTCTCAGCAAGCCCAGGTGCCAGATCCTGTTGTGCATGTGAATAGGCTGCAGGGGGACGGTAAAGACCAGCAACAGCTTTCAGGGCTGCCACCTTCCGTGTGGGACAAGGTGCCGGACGTGTGCCTTTTCGGAATCAGGCTCTGCCGAGGAAGAGATCCATGAGATGTTCCTCCTCTGGGCATGCCCGGGTCCTGAATCCTGTTGTGCCTGTGAATAGGCTGCAGGGGGACGGTGAAGACCAGCAACAGCTTTCAGGGCTGCCACCTTCCGTGTGGGACAAGGAGCCGGACGTGTGCCTTTTCGGAATCAGGCTCTGCCGAGGACGAGAGCCATGAGATGTTCCTCCTCTGGGCATGCCCGGGTCCCAGATCCTGTTGTGCCTGTGAATAGGCTGCAGGGGGACGGTGAAGACCAGCAACATCTTTCAGGGCTGCCACCTTCCGTGTGGGACAAGGAGCCGGACGTGTGCCTTTTCGGAATCAGGCTCTGCCGAGGACGAGAGCCATGAGATGTTCCTCCTCTGGGCAAGCCCGGGTCCCAGATCCTGTTGTACCTGTGAATAGGCTGCAGGGGGACGGTGAAGACCAGCAACAGCTTTCAGGGCTGCCACCTTCCGTGTGGGACAAGGAGCCGGACGTGTGCCTTTTCGGAATCAGGCTCTGCCGAGGACGAGAGCCATGAGATGTTCCTCCTGTGGGCAAGCCCAGGTCCTAGATCCTGTTGTGCCTGTGAATAGGCTGCAGGGGGACGGTAAAGACCAGCAACAGCTTTCAGGGCTGCCACCTTCCGTGTGGGACAAGGAGCCGGACGTGTGCCTTTTCGGAATCAGGCTCTGCCGAGGAAGAGATCCATGAGATGTTCCTCCTCTGGGCATGCCCGGGTCCTGAATCCTGTTGTGCCTGTGAATAGGCTGCAGGGGGACGGTGAAGACCAGCAACAGCTTTCAGGGCTGCCACCTTCCGTGTGGGACAAGGAGCCGGACGTGTGCCTTTTCGGAATCAGGCTCTGCCGAGGATGACAGCCATGAGATGTTCCTCCTCTCAGCAAGCCCGGGTCCCAGATCCTGTTGTACCTGTGAATAGGCTGCAGGGGGACGGTGAAGACCAGCAACAGCTTTCAGGGCTGCCACCTTCCGTGTGGGACAAGGAGCCGGACGTGTGCCTTTTCGGAATCAGGCTCTGCCGAGGACGAGAGCCATGAGATGTTCCTCCTCTGGGCATGCCCGGTTCCCAGATCCTGTTGTACCTGTGAATAGGCTGCAGGGGGACGGTGAAGACCAGCAACAGCTTTCAGGGCTGCCACCTTCCGTGTGGACAAGGAGCCGGACGTGTGCCTTTTCGGAATCAGGCTCTGCCGAGGACGAGAGCCATGAGATGTTCCTCCTCTGGGCAAGCCCAGGTCCCAGATCCTGTTGTGCCTGTGAATAGGCTGCAGGGGGACGGTAAAGACCAGCAACAGCTTTCAGGGCTGCCACCTTCCGTGTGGGACAAGGAGCCGGACGTGTGCCTTTTCGGAATCAGGCTCTGCCGAGGATGAGAGCCATGAGATGTTCCTCCTCTCAGCAAGCACGGGTCCCATATCCTGTTGTACCTGTGAATAGGCTGCAGGGGGACGGTGAAGACCAGCAACAGCTTTCAGGGCTGCCACCTTCCGTGTGGGACAATGAGCCAGACGTGTGCCTTTTCGGAATCAGGCTCTGCCAAGGACGAGAGCCATGAGATGTTCCTCCTCTGGGCATGCCCGGGTCCCAGATCCTGTTGTGCCTGTGAATAGGCTGCAGGGGGACGGTGAAGACCAGCAACAGCTTTCAGGGCTGCCACCTTCCGTGTGGGACAAGGAGCCGGACGTGTGCCTTTTCGGAATCAGGCTCTGCCGAGGATGACAGCCATGAGATGTTCCTCCTCTGGGCAAGCCCGGGTCCCAGATCCTGTTGTACCTGTGAATAGGCTGCAGGGGGACGGTGAAGACCAGCAACAGCTTTCAGGGCTGCCACCTTCCGTGTGGGACAAGGAGCCGGACGTGTGCCTTTTCGGAATCAGGCTCTGCCGAGGACGAGAGCCATGAGATGTTCCTCCTCTGGGCAAGCCCGGGTCCCAGATCCTGTTGTACCTGTGAATAGGCTTCAGGGGGACGGTGAAGACCAGCAACAGCTTTCAGGGCTGCCACCTTCCGTGTGGGACAAGGATCCGGACGTGTGCCTTTTCGGAATCAGGCTCTGCCGAGGACGAGAGCCATGAGATGTTCCTTCTCTGGGCATGCCCGGGTCCTGAATCCTGTTGTGCCTGTGAATAGGCTGCAGGGGGACGGTGAAGACCAGCAACATCTTTCAGGGCTGCCACCTTCCGTGTGGGACAAGGAGCCGGACGTGTGCCTTTTCGGAATCAGGTTCTGCCGAGGACGAGAGCCATGAGATGTTCCTCCTCTGGGCATGCCCGGTTAACAGATCCTGTTGTACCTGTGAATAGGCTGCAGGGGGATGGTGAAGACCAGCAACAGCTTTCAGGGCTGCCACCTTCCGTGTGGGACAAGGAGCCGGACGTGTGCCTTTTCGGAATCAGGCTCTGCCGAGGACGAGAGCCATGAGATGTTCCTCCTCTCAGCAAGCCCAGGTCCCAGATCCTGTTGTGCCTGTGAATAGGCTGCAGGGGGACGGTAAAGACCAGCAACAGCTTTCAGGGCTGCCACCTTCCGTGTGGGACAAGGAGCCGGACGTGTGCCTTTTCGGAATCAGGCTCTGCCGAGGAAGAGATACATGAGATGTTCCTCCTCTGGGCATGCCCGGGTCCTGAATCCTGTTGTGCCTGTGAATAGGCTGCAGGGGGACGGTGAAGACCAGCAACAGCTTTCAGGGCTGCCACCTTCCGTGTGGGACAAGGAGCCGGACGTGTGCCTTTTCGGAATCAGGCTCTGCCGAGGACGAGAGCCATGAGATGTTCCTCCTCTGGGCATGCCCGGGTCCCAGATCCTGTTGTGCCTGTGAATAGGCTGCAGGGGGACGGTGAAGACCAGCAACAGCTTTCAGGGCTGCCACCTTCCGTGTGGGACAAGGAGCCGGACGTGTGCCTTTTCGGAATCAGGCTCTGCCGAGGATGACAGCCATGAGATGTTCCTCCTCTCAGCAAGCCCGGGTCCCAGATCCTGTTGTACCTGTGAATAGGCTGCAGGGGGACGGTGAAGACCAGCAACAGCTTTCAGGGCTGCCACCTTCCGTGTGGGACAAGGAGCCGGACGTGTGCCTTTTCGGAATCAGGCTCTGCCGAGGATGACAGCCATGAGATGTTCCTCCTCTCAGCAAGCCCGGGTCCCAGATCCTGTTGTACCTGTGAATAGGCTGCAGGGGGACGGTGAAGACCAGCAACAGCTTTCAGGGCTGCCACCTTCCGTGTGGACAAGGAGCCGGACGTGTGCCTTTTCGGAATCAGGCTCTGCCGAGGACGAGAGCCATGAGATGTTCCTCCTCTGGGCAAGCCCAGGTCCCAGATCCTGTTGTGCCTGTGAATAGGCTGCAGGGGGACGGTAAAGACCAGCAACAGCTTTCAGGGCTGCCACCTTCCGTGTGGGACAAGGAGCCGGACGTGTGCCTTTTCGGAATCAGGCTCTGCCGAGGATGAGAGCCATGAGATGTTCCTCCTCTCAGCAAGCACGGGTCCCATATCCTGTTGTACCTGTGAATAGGCTGCAGGGGGACGGTGAAGACCAGCAACAGCTTTCAGGGCTGCCACCTTCCGTGTGGGACAATGAGCCAGACGTGTGCCTTTTCGGAATCAGGCTCTGCCGAGGACGAGAGCCATGAGATGTTCCTCCTCTGGGCATGCCCGGGTCCCAGATCCTGTTGTGCCTGTGAATAGGCTGCAGGGGGACGGTGAAGACCAGCAACAGCTTTCAGGGCTGCCACCTTCCGTGTGGGACAAGGAGCCGGACGTGTGCCTTTTCGGAATCAGGCTCTGCCGAGGACGAGAGCCATGAGATGTTCCTCATCTGGGCAAGCCCGGGTCCCAGATCCTGTTGTACCTGTGAATAGGCTTCAGGGGGACGGTGAAGACCAGCAACAGCTTTCAGGGCTGCCACCTTCCGTGTGGGACAAGGATCCGGACGTGTGCCTTTTCGGAATCAGGCTCTGCCGAGGACGAGAGCCATGAGATGTTCCTTCTCTGGGCATGCCCGGGTCCTGAATCCTGTTGTGCCTGTGAATAGGCTGCAGGGGGACGGTGAAGACCAGCAACAGCTTTCAGGGCTGCCACCTTCCGTGTGGGACAAGGAGCCGGACGTGTGCCTTTTCGGAATCAGGCTCTGCCGAGGACGAGAGCCATGAGATGTTCCTCCTCTGGGCAAGCCCGGGTCCCAGATCCTGTTGTGCCTGTGAATAGGCTGCAGGGGGACGGTGAAGACCAGCAACAGCTTTCAGGGCTGCCACCTTCCGTGTGGGACAAGGAGCCGGACGTGTGCCTTTTCGGAATCAGGCTCTGCCGAGGACGAGAGCCATGAGATGTTCCTCCTCTCAGCAAGCCCAGGTCCCAGATCCTGTTGTGCCTGTGAATAGGCTGCAGGGGGACGGTGAAGACCAGCAACAGCTTTCAGGGCTGCCACCTTCCGTGTGGGACAAGGAGCCGGACGTGTGCCTTTTCGGAATCAGGCTCTGCCGAGGATGAGAGCCATGAGATGTTCCTCCTCTCAGCAAGCACGGGTCCCATATCCTGTTGTACCTGTGAATAGGCTGCAGGGGGACGGTGAAGACCAGCAACAGCTTTCAGGGCTGCCACCTTCCGTGTGGGACAATGAGCCAGACGTGTGCCTTTTCGGAATCAGGCTCTGCCGAGGACGAGAGCCATGAGATGTTCCTCCTCTGGGCATGCCCGGGTCCCAGATCCTGTTGTGCCTGTGAATAGGCTGCAGGGGGACGGTGAAGACCAGCAACAGCTTTCAGGGCTGCCACCTTCCGTGTGGACAAGGAGCCGGACGTGTGCCTTTTCGGAATCAGGCTCTGCCGAGGACGAGAGCCATGAGATGTTCCTCCTCTGGGCAAGCCCAGGTCCCAGATCCTGTTGTGCCTGTGAATAGGCTGCAGGGGGACGGTGAAGACCAGCAACAGCTTTCAGGGCTGCCACCTTCCGTGTGGGACAAGGAGCCGGACGTGTGCCTTTTCGGAATCAGGCTCTGCCGAGGATGAGAGCCATGAGATGTTCCTCCTGTCAGCAAGCACGGGTCCCATATCCTGTTGTACCTGTGAATAGGCTGCAGGGGGACGGTGAAGACCAGCAACAGCTTTCAGGGCTGCCACCTTCCGTGTGGGACAATGAGCCAGACGTGTGCCTTTTCTGAATCAGGCTCTGCCGAGGACGAGAGCCATGAGATGTTCCTCCTCTGGGCATGCCCGGGTCCCAGATCCTGTTGTGCCTGTGAATAGGCTGCAGGGGGACGGTGAAGACCAGCAACAGCTTTCAGGGCTGCCACCTTCCGTGTGGGACAAGGAGCCGGACGTGTGCCTTTTCGTAATCAGGCTCTGCCGAGGATGACAGCCATGAGATGTTCCTCCTCTGGGCAAGCCCGGGTCCCAGATCCTGTTGTACCTGTGAATAGGCTGCAGGGGGACGGTGAAGACCAGCAACAGCTTTCAGGGCTGCCACCTTCCGTGTGGGACAAGGAGCCGGACGTGTGCCTTTTCGGAATCAGGCTCTGCCGAGGACGAGAGCCATGAGATGTTCCTCCTCTGGGCAAGCCCGGGTCCCAGATCCTGTTGTACCTGTGAATAGGCTTCAGGGGGACGGTGAAGACCAGCAACAGCTTTCAGGGCTGCCACCTTCCGTGTGGGACAAGGATCCGGACGTGTGCCTTTTCGGAATCAGGCTCTGCCGAGGACGAGAGCCATGAGATGTTCCTTCTCTGGGCATGCCCGGGTCCTGAATCCTGTTGTGCCTGTGAATAGGCTGCAGGGGGACGGTGAAGACCAGCAACATCTTTCAGGGCTGCCACCTTCCGTGTGGGACAAGGAGCCGGACGTGTGCCTTTTCGGAATCAGGTTCTGCCGAGGACGAGAGCCATGAGATGTTCCTCCTCTGGGCATGCCCGGTTAACAGATCCTGTTGTAGCTGTGAATAGGCTGCAGGGGGATGGTGAAGACCAGCAACAGCTTTCAGGGCTGCCACCTTCCGTGTGGGACAAGGAGCCGGACGTGTGCCTTTTCGGAATCAGGCTCTGCCGAGGACGAGAGCCATGAGATGTTCCTCCTCTCAGCAAGCCCAGGTCCCAGATCCTGTTGTGCCTGTGAATAGGCTGCAGGGGGACGGTAAAGACCAGCAACAGCTTTCAGGGCTGCCACCTTCCGTGTGGGACAAGGAGCCGGACGTGTGCCTTTTCGGAATCAGGCTCTGCCGAGGAAGAGATACATGAGATGTTCCTCCTCTGGGCATGCCCGGGTCCTGAATCCTGTTGTGCCTGTGAATAGGCTGCAGGGGGACGGTGAAGACCAGCAACAGCTTTCAGGGCTGCCACCTTCCGTGTGGGACAAGGAGCCGGACGTGTGCCTTTTCGGAATCAGGCTCTGCCGAGGATGACAGCCATGAGATGTTCCTCCTCTCAGCAAGCCCGGGTCCCAGATCCTGTTGTACCTGTGAATAGGCTGCAGGGGGACGGTGAAGACCAGCAACAGCTTTCAGGGCTGCCACCTTCCGTGTGGGACAAGGAGCCGGACGTGTGCCTTTTCGGAATCAGGCTCTGCCGAGGATGACAGCCATGAGATGTTCCTCCTCTCAGCAAGCCCGGGTCCCAGATCCTGTTGTACCTGTGAATAGGCTGCAGGGGGACGGTGAAGACCAGCAACAGCTTTCAGGGCTGCCACCTTCCGTGTGGACAAGGAGCCGGACGTGTGCCTTTTCGGAATCAGGCTCTGCCGAGGACGAGAGCCATGAGATGTTCCTCCTCTGGGCAAGCCCAGGTCCCAGATCCTGTTGTGCCTGTGAATAGGCTGCAGGGGGACGGTAAAGACCAGCAACAGCTTTCAGGGCTGCCACCTTCCGTGTGGGACAAGGAGCCGGACGTGTGCCTTTTCGGAATCAGGCTCTGCCGAGGATGAGAGCCATGAGATGTTCCTCCTCTCAGCAAGCACGGGTCCCATATCCTGTTGTACCTGTGAATAGGCTGCAGGGGGACGGTGAAGACCAGCAACAGCTTTCAGGGCTGCCACCTTCCGTGTGGGACAATGAGCCAGACGTGTGCCTTTTCGGAATCAGGCTCTGCCGAGGACGAGAGCCATGAGATGTTCCTCCTCTGGGCATGCCCGGGTCCCAGATCCTGTTGTGCCTGTGAATAGGCTGCAGGGGGACGGTGAAGACCAGCAACAGCTTTCAGGGCTGCCACCTTCCGTGTGGGACAAGGAGCCGGACGTGTGCCTTTTCGGAATCAGGCTCTGCCGAGGACGAGAGCCATGAGATGTTCCTCATCTGGGCAAGCCCGGGTCCCAGATCCTGTTGTACCTGTGAATAGGCTTCAGGGGGACGGTGAAGACCAGCAACAGCTTTCAGGGCTGCCACCTTCCGTGTGGGACAAGGATCCGGACGTGTGCCTTTTCGGAATCAGGCTCTGCCGAGGACGAGAGCCATGAGATGTTCCTTCTCTGGGCATGCCCGGGTCCTGAATCCTGTTGTGCCTGTGAATAGGCTGCAGGGGGACGGTGAAGACCAGCAACAGCTTTCAGGGCTGCCACCTTCCGTGTGGGACAAGGAGCCGGACGTGTGCCTTTTCGGAATCAGGCTCTGCCGAGGACGAGAGCCATGAGATGTTCCTCCTCTGGGCAAGCCCGGGTCCCAGATCCTGTTGTGCCTGTGAATAGGCTGCAGGGGGACGGTGAAGACCAGCAACAGCTTTCAGGGCTGCCACCTTCCGTGTGGGACAAGGAGCCGGACGTGTGCCTTTTCGGAATCAGGCTCTGCCGAGGACGAGAGCCATGAGATGTTCCTCCTCTCAGCAAGCCCAGGTCCCAGATCCTGTTGTGCCTGTGAATAGGCTGCAGGGGGACGGTGAAGACCAGCAACAGCTTTCAGGGCTGCCACCTTCCGTGTGGGACAAGGAGCCGGACGTGTGCCTTTTCGGAATCAGGCTCTGCCGAGGATGAGAGCCATGAGATGTTCCTCCTCTCAGCAAGCACGGGTCCCATATCCTGTTGTACCTGTGAATAGGCTGCAGGGGGACGGTGAAGACCAGCAACAGCTTTCAGGGCTGCCACCTTCCGTGTGGGACAATGAGCCAGACGTGTGCCTTTTCGGAATCAGGCTCTGCCGAGGACGAGAGCCATGAGATGTTCCTCCTCTGGGCATGCCCGGGTCCCAGATCCTGTTGTGCCTGTGAATAGGCTGCAGGGGGACGGTGAAGACCAGCAACAGCTTTCAGGGCTGCCACCTTCCGTGTGGGACAAGGAGCCGGACGTGTGCCTTTTCGGAATCAGGCTCTGCCGAGGATGACAGCCATGAGATGTTCCTCCTCTGGGCAAGCCCGGGTCCCAGATCCTGTTGTACCTGTGAATAGGCTGCAGGGGGACGGTGAAGACCAGCAACAGCTTTCAGGGCTGCCACCTTCCGTGTGGGACAAGGAGCCGGACGTGTGCCTTTTCGGAATCAGGCTCTGCCGAGGACGAGAGCCATGAGATGTTCCTCATCTGGGCAAGCCCGGGTCCCAGATCCTGTTGTACCTGTGAATAGGCTTCAGGGGGACGGTGAAGACCAGCAACAGCTTTCAGGGCTGCCACCTTCCGTGTGGGACAAGGATCCGGACGTGTGCCTTTTCGGAATCAGGCTCTGCCGAGGACGAGAGCCATGAGATGTTCCTTCTCTGGGCATGCCCGGGTCCCAGATCCTGTTGTGCCTGTGAATAGGCTGCAGGGGGACGGTGAAGACCAGCAACATCTTTCAGGGCTGCCACCTTCCGTGTGGGACAAGGAGCCGGACGTGTGCCTTTTCGGAATCAGGCTCTGCCGAGGACGAGAGCCATGAGATGTTCCTCCTCTGGGCAAGCCCAGGTCCCAGATCCTGTTGTGCCTGTGAATAGGCTGCAGGGGGACGGTGAAGACCAGCAACAGCTTTCAGGGCTGCCACCTTCCGTGTGGGACAAGGAGCCGGACGTGTGCCTTTTCGGAATCAGGCTCTGCCGAGGATGAGAGCCATGAGATGTTCCTCCTCTCAGCAAGCACGGGTCCCATATCCTGTTGTACCTGTGAATAGGCTGCAGGGGGACGGTGAAGACCAGCAACAGCTTTCAGGGCTGCCACCTTCCGTGTGGGACAATGAGCCAGACGTGTGCCTTTTCGGAATCAGGCTCTGCCGAGGACGAGAGCCATGAGATGTTCCTCCTCTGGGCATGCCCGGGTCCCAGATCCTGTTGTGCCTGTGAATAGGCTGCAGGGGGACGGTGAAGACCAGCAACAGCTTTCAGGGCTGCCACCTTCCGTGTGGGACAAGGAGCCGGACGTGTGCCTTTTCGGAATCAGGCTCTGCCGAGGACGAGAGCCATGAGATGTTCCTCATCTGGGCAAGCCCGGGTCCCAGATCCTGTTGTACCTGTGAATAGGCTTCAGGGGGACGGTGAAGACCAGCAACAGCTTTCAGGGCTGCCACCTTCCGTGTGGGACAAGGATCCGGACGTGTGCCTTTTCGGAATCAGGCTCTGCCGAGGACGAGAGCCATGAGATGTTCCTTCTCTGGGCATGCCCGGGTCCTGAATCCTGTTGTGCCTGTGAATAGGCTGCAGGGGGACGGTGAAGACCAGCAACAGCTTTCAGGGCTGCCACCTTCCGTGTGGGACAAGGAGCCGGACGTGTGCCTTTTCGGAATCAGGCTCTGCCGAGGACGAGAGCCATGAGATGTTCCTCCTCTGGGCAAGCCCGGGTCCCAGATCCTGTTGTGCCTGTGAATAGGCTGCAGGGGGACGGTGAAGACCAGCAACAGCTTTCAGGGCTGCCACCTTCCGTGTGGGACAAGGAGCCGGACGTGTGCCTTTTCGGAATCAGGCTCTGCCGAGGACGAGAGCCATGAGATGTTCCTCCTCTCAGCAAGCCCAGGTCCCAGATCCTGTTGTGCCTGTGAATAGGCTGCAGGGGGACGGTGAAGACCAGCAACAGCTTTCAGGGCTGCCACCTTCCGTGTGGGACAAGGAGCCGGACGTGTGCCTTTTCGGAATCAGGCTCTGCCGAGGATGAGAGCCATGAGATGTTCCTCCTCTCAGCAAGCACGGGTCCCATATCCTGTTGTACCTGTGAATAGGCTGCAGGGGGACGGTGAAGACCAGCAACAGCTTTAAGGGCTGCCACCTTCCGTGTGGGACAATGAGCCAGACGTGTGCCTTTTCGGAATCAGGCTCTGCCGAGGACGAGAGCCATGAGATGTTCCTCCTCTGGGCATGCCCGGGTCCCAGATCCTGTTGTGCCTGTGAATAGGCTGCAGGGGGACGGTGAAGACCAGCAACAGCTTTCAGGGCTGCCACCTTCCGTGTGGACAAGGAGCCGGACGTGTGCCTTTTCGGAATCAGGCTCTGCCGAGGACGAGAGCCATGAGATGTTCCTCCTCTGGGCAAGCCCAGGTCCCAGATCCTGTTGTGCCTGTGAATAGGCTGCAGGGGGACGGTAAAGACCAGCAACAGCTTTCAGGGCTGCCACCTTCCGTGTGGGACAAGGAGCCGGACGTGTGCCTTTTCGGAATCAGGCTCTGCCGAGGATGAGAGCCATGAGATGTTCCTCCTCTCAGCAAGCACGGGTCCCATATCCTGTTGTACCTGTGAATAGGCTGCAGGGGGACGGTGAAGACCAGCAACAGCTTTCAGGGCTGCCACCTTCCGTGTGGGACAATGAGCCAGACGTGTGCCTTTTCGGAATCAGGCTCTGCCGAGGACGAGAGCCATGAGATGTTCCTCCTCTGGGCATGCCCGGGTCCCAGATCCTGTTGTGCCTGTGAATAGGCTGCAGGGGGACGGTGAAGACCAGCAACAGCTTTCAGGGCTGCCACCTTCCGTGTGGGACAAGGAGCCGGACGTGTGCCTTTTCGGAATCAGGCTCTGCCGAGGACGAGAGCCATGAGATGTTCCTCATCTGGGCAAGCCCGGGTCCCAGATCCTGTTGTACCTGTGAATAGGCTTCAGGGGGACGGTGAAGACCAGCAACAGCTTTCAGGGCTGCCACCTTCCGTGTGGGACAAGGATCCGGACGTGTGCCTTTTCGGAATCAGGCTCTGCCGAGGACGAGAGCCATGAGATGTTCCTTCTCTGGGCATGCCCGGGTCCTGAATCCTGTTGTGCCTGTGAATAGGCTGCAGGGGGACGGTGAAGACCAGCAACAGCTTTCAGGGCTGCCACCTTCCGTGTGGGACAAGGAGCCGGACGTGTGCCTTTTCGGAATCAGGCTCTGCCGAGGACGAGAGCCATGAGATGTTCCTCCTCTGGGCAAGCCCGGGTCCCAGATCCTGTTGTGCCTGTGAATAGGCTGCAGGGGGACGGTGAAGACCAGCAACAGCTTTCAGGGCTGCCACCTTCCGTGTGGGACAAGGAGCCGGACGTGTGCCTTTTCGGAATCAGGCTCTGCCGAGGACGAGAGCCATGAGATGTTCCTCCTCTCAGCAAGCCCAGGTCCCAGATCCTGTTGTGCCTGTGAATAGGCTGCAGGGGGACGGTGAAGACCAGCAACAGCTTTCAGGGCTGCCACCTTCCGTGTGGGACAAGGAGCCGGACGTGTGCCTTTTCGGAATCAGGCTCTGCCGAGGATGAGAGCCATGAGATGTTCCTCCTCTCAGCAAGCACGGGTCCCATATCCTGTTGTACCTGTGAATAGGCTGCAGGGGGACGGTGAAGACCAGCAACAGCTTTCAGGGCTGCCACCTTCCGTGTGGGACAATGAGCCAGACGTGTGCCTTTTCGGAATCAGGCTCTGCCGAGGACGAGAGCCATGAGATGTTCCTCCTCTGTGCATGCCCGGGTCCCAGATCCTGTTGTGCCTGTGAATAGGCTGCAGGGGGACGGTGAAGACCAGCAACAGCTTTCAGGGCTGCCACCTTCCGTGTGGACAAGGAGCCGGACGTGTGCCTTTTCGGAATCAGGCTCTGCCGAGGACGAGAGCCATGAGATGTTCCTCCTCTGGGCAAGCCCAGGTCCCAGATCCTGTTGTGCCTGTGAATAGGCTGCAGGGGGACGGTAAAGACCAGCAACAGCTTTCAGGGCTGCCACCTTCCGTGTGGGACAAGGAGCCGGACGTGTGCCTTTTCGGAATCAGGCTCTGCCGAGGACGAGAGCCATGAGATGTTCCTCCTCTGGGCAAGCCCGGGTCCCAGATCCTGTTGTACCTGTGAATAGGCTGCAGGGGGACGGTGAAGACCAGCAACAGCTTTCAGGGCTGCCACCTTCCGTGTGGGACAATGAGCCAGACGTGTGCCTTTTCTGAATCAGGCTCTGCCGAGGACGAGAGCCATGAGATGTTCCTCCTCTGGGCATGCCCGGGTCCCAGATCCTGTTGTGCCTGTGAATAGGCTGCAGGGGGACGGTGAAGACCAGCAACAGCTTTCAGGGCTGCCACCTTCCGTGTGGGACAAGGAGCCGGACGTGTGCCTTTTCGGAATCAGGCTCTGCCGAGGATGACAGCCATGAGATGTTCCTCCTCTGGGCAAGCCCGGGTCCCAGATCCTGTTGTACCTGTGAATAGGCTGCAGGGGGACGGTGAAGACCAGCAACAGCTTTCAGGGCTGCCACCTTCCGTGTGGGACAAGGAGCCGGACGTGTGCCTTTTCGGAATCAGGCTCTGCCGAGGACGAGAGCCATGAGATGTTCCTCCTCTGGGCAAGCCCGGGTCCCAGATCCTGTTGTACCTGTGTATAGGCTTCAGGGGGACGGTGAAGACCAGCAACAGCTTTCAGGGCTGCCACCTTCCGTGTGGGACAAGGATCCGGACGTGTGCCTTTTCGGAATCAGGCTCTGCCGAGGACGAGAGCCATGAGATGTTCCTTCTCTGGGCATGCCCGGGTCCTGAATCCTGTTGTGCCTGTGAATAGGCTGCAGGGGGACGGTGAAGACCAGCAACATCTTTCAGGGCTGCCACCTTCCGTGTGGGACAAGGAGCCGGACGTGTGCCTTTTCGGAATCAGGTTCTGCCGAGGACGAGAGCCATGAGATGTTCCTCCTCTGGGCATGCCCGGTTAACAGATCCTGTTGTACCTGTGAATAGGCTGCAGGGGGATGGTGAAGACCAGCAACAGCTTTCAGGGCTGCCACCTTCCGTGTGGGACAAGGAGCCGGACGTGTGCCTTTTCGGAATCAGGCTCTGCCGAGGACGAGAGCCATGAGATGTTCCTCCTCTCAGCAAGCCCAGGTCCCAGATCCTGTTGTGCCTGTGAATAGGCTGCAGGGGGACGGTAAAGACCAGCAACAGCTTTCAGGGCTGCCACCTTCCGTGTGGGACAAGGAGCCGGACGTGTGCCTTTTCGGAATCAGGCTCTGCCGAGGAAGAGATACATGAGATGTTCCTCCTCTGGGCATGCCCGGGTCCTGAATCCTGTTGTGCCTGTGAATAGGCTGCAGGGGGACGGTGAAGACCAGCAACAGCTTTCAGGGCTGCCACCTTCCGTGTGGGACAAGGAGCCGGACGTGTGCCTTTTCGGAATCAGGCTCTGCCGAGGATGACAGCCATGAGATGTTCCTCCTCTCAGCAAGCCCGGGTCCCAGATCCTGTTGTACCTGTGAATAGGCTGCAGGGGGACGGTGAAGACCAGCAACAGCTTTCAGGGCTGCCACCTTCCGTGTGGGACAAGGAGCCGGACGTGTGCCTTTTCGGAATCAGGCTCTGCCGAGGATGACAGCCATGAGATGTTCCTCCTCTCAGCAAGCCTGGGTCCCAGATCCTGTTGTACCTGTGAATAGGCTGCAGGGGGACGGTGAAGACCAGCAACAGCTTTCAGGGCTGCCACCTTCCGTGTGGACAAGGAGCCGGACGTGTGCCTTTTCGGAATCAGGCTCTGCCGAGGACGAGAGCCATGAGATGTTCCTCCTCTGGGCAAGCCCAGGTCCCAGATCCTGTTGTGCCTGTGAATAGGCTGCAGGGGGACGGTAAAGACCAGCAACAGCTTTCAGGGCTGCCACCTTCCGTGTGGGACAAGGAGCCGGACGTGTGCCTTTTCGGAATCAGGCTCTGCCGAGGATGAGAGCCATGAGATGTTCCTCCTCTCAGCAAGCACGGGTCCCATATCCTGTTGTACCTGTGAATAGGCTGCAGGGGGACGGTGAAGACCAGCAACAGCTTTCAGGGCTGCCACCTTCCGTGTGGGACAATGAGCCAGACGTGTGCCTTTTCGGAATCAGGCTCTGCCGAGGACGAGAGCCATGAGATGTTCCTCCTCTGGGCATGCCCGGGTCCCAGATCCTGTTGTGCCTGTGAATAGGCTGCAGGGGGACGGTGAAGACCAGCAACAGCTTTCAGGGCTGCCACCTTCCGTGTGGGACAAGGAGCCGGACGTGTGCCTTTTCGGAATCAGGCTCTGCCGAGGACGAGAGCCATGAGATGTTCCTCATCTGGGCAAGCCCGGGTCCCAGATCCTGTTGTACCTGTGAATAGGCTTCAGGGGGACGGTGAAGACCAGCAACAGCTTTCAGGGCTGCCACCTTCCGTGTGGGACAAGGATCCGGACGTGTGCCTTTTCGGAATCAGGCTCTGCCGAGGACGAGAGCCATGAGATGTTCCTTCTCTGGGCATGCCCGGGTCCTGAATCCTGTTGTGCCTGTGAATAGGCTGCAGGGGGACGGTGAAGACCAGCAACAGCTTTCAGGGCTGCCACCTTCCGTGTGGGACAAGGAGCCGGACGTGTGCCTTTTCGGAATCAGGCTCTGCCGAGGACGAGAGCCATGAGATGTTCCTCCTCTGGGCAAGCCCGGGTCCCAGATCCTGTTGTGCCTGTGAATAGGCTGCAGGGGGACGGTGAAGACCAGCAACAGCTTTCAGGGCTGCCACCTTCCGTGTGGGACAAGGAGCCGGACGTGTGCCTTTTCGGAATCAGGCTCTGCCGAGGACGAGAGCCATGAGATGTTCCTCCTCTCAGCAAGCCCAGGTCCCAGATCCTGTTGTGCCTGTGAATAGGCTGCAGGGGGACGGTGAAGACCAGCAACAGCTTTCAGGGCTGCCACCTTCCGTGTGGGACAAGGAGCCGGACGTGTGCCTTTTCGGAATCAGGCTCTGCCGAGGATGAGAGCCATGAGATGTTCCTCCTCTCAGCAAGCACGGGTCCCATATCCTGTTGTACCTGTGAATAGGCTGCAGGGGGACGGTGAAGACCAGCAACAGCTTTCAGGGCTGCCACCTTCCGTGTGGGACAATGAGCCAGACGTGTGCCTTTTCGGAATCAGGCTCTGCCGAGGACGAGAGCCATGAGATGTTCCTCCTCTGGGCATGCCCGGGTCCCAGATCCTGTTGTGCCTGTGAATAGGCTGCAGGGGGACGGTGAAGACCAGCAACAGCTTTCAGGGCTGCCACCTTCCGTGTGGGACAAGGAGCCGGACGTGTGCCTTTTCGGAATCAGGCTCTGCCGAGGATGACAGCCATGAGATGTTCCTCCTCTGGGCAAGCCCGGGTCCCAGATCCTGTTGTACCTGTGAATAGGCTGCAGGGGGACGGTGAAGACCAGCAACAGCTTTCAGGGCTGCCACCTTCCGTGTGGGACAAGGAGCCGGACGTGTGCCTTTTCGGAATCAGGCTCTGCCGAGGACGAGAGCCATGAGATGTTCCTCCTCTGGGCAAGCCCGGGTCCCAGATCCTGTTGTACCTGTGAATAGGCTTCAGGGGGACGGTGAAGACCAGCAACAGCTTTCAGGGCTGCCACCTTCCGTGTGGGACAAGGATCCGGACGTGTGCCTTTTCGGAATCAGGCTCTGCCGAGGACGAGAGCCATGAGATGTTCCTTCTCTGGGCATGCCCGGGTCCCAGATCCTGTTGTGCCTGTGAATAGGCTGCAGGGGGACGGTGAAGACCAGCAACATCTTTCAGGGCTGCCACCTTCCGTGTGGGACAAGGAGCCGGACGTGTGCCTTTTCGGAATCAGGCTCTGCCGAGGACGAGAGCCATGAGATGTTCCTCCTCTGGGCAAGCCCAGGTCCCAGATCCTGTTGTGCCTGTGAATAGGCTGCAGGGGGACGGTGAAGACCAGCAACAGCTTTCAGGGCTGCCACCTTCCGTGTGGGACAAGGAGCCGGACGTGTGCCTTTTCGGAATCAGGCTCTGCCGAGGATGAGAGCCATGAGATGTTCCTCCTCTCAGCAAGCACGGGTCCCATATCCTGTTGTACCTGTGAATAGGCTGCAGGGGGACGGTGAAGACCAGCAACAGCTTTCAGGGCTGCCACCTTCCGTGTGGGACAATGAGCCAGACGTGTGCCTTTTCGGAATCAGGCTCTGCCGAGGACGAGAGCCATGAGATGTTCCTCCTCTGGGCATGCCCGGGTCCCAGATCCTGTTGTGCCTGTGAATAGGCTGCAGGGGGACGGTGAAGACCAGCAACAGCTTTCAGGGCTGCCACCTTCCGTGTGGGACAAGGAGCCGGACGTGTGCCTTTTCGGAATCAGGCTCTGCCGAGGACGAGAGCCATGAGATGTTCCTCATCTGGGCAAGCCCGGGTCCCAGATCCTGTTGTACCTGTGAATAGGCTTCAGGGGGACGGTGAAGACCAGCAACAGCTTTCAGGGCTGCCACCTTCCGTGTGGGACAAGGATCCGGACGTGTGCCTTTTCGGAATCAGGCTCTGCCGAGGACGAGAGCCATGAGATGTTCCTTCTCTGGGCATGCCCGGGTCCTGAATCCTGTTGTGCCTGTGAATAGGCTGCAGGGGGACGGTGAAGACCAGCAACAGCTTTCAGGGCTGCCACCTTCCGTGTGGGACAAGGAGCCGGACGTGTGCCTTTTCGGAATCAGGCTCTGCCGAGGACGAGAGCCATGAGATGTTCCTCCTCTGGGCAAGCCCGGGTCCCAGATCCTGTTGTGCCTGTGAATAGGCTGCAGGGGGACGGTGAAGACCAGCAACAGCTTTCAGGGCTGCCACCTTCCGTGTGGGACAAGGAGCCGGACGTGTGCCTTTTCGGAATCAGGCTCTGCCGAGGACGAGAGCCATGAGATGTTCCTCCTCTCAGCAAGCCCAGGTCCCAGATCCTGTTGTGCCTGTGAATAGGCTGCAGGGGGACGGTGAAGACCAGCAACAGCTTTCAGGGCTGCCACCTTCCGTGTGGGACAAGGAGCCGGACGTGTGCCTTTTCGGAATCAGGCTCTGCCGAGGATGAGAGCCATGAGATGTTCCTCCTCTCAGCAAGCACGGGTCCCATATCCTGTTGTACCTGTGAATAGGCTGCAGGGGGACGGTGAAGACCAGCAACAGCTTTAAGGGCTGCCACCTTCCGTGTGGGACAATGAGCCAGACGTGTGCCTTTTCGGAATCAGGCTCTGCCGAGGACGAGAGCCATGAGATGTTCCTCCTCTGGGCATGCCCGGGTCCCAGATCCTGTTGTGCCTGTGAATAGGCTGCAGGGGGACGGTGAAGACCAGCAACAGCTTTCAGGGCTGCCACCTTCCGTGTGGACAAGGAGCCGGACGTGTGCCTTTTCGGAATCAGGCTCTGCCGAGGACGAGAGCCATGAGATGTTCCTCCTCTGGGCAAGCCCAGGTCCCAGATCCTGTTGTGCCTGTGAATAGGCTGCAGGGGGACGGTAAAGACCAGCAACAGCTTTCAGGGCTGCCACCTTCCGTGTGGGACAAGGAGCCGGACGTGTGCCTTTTCGGAATCAGGCTCTGCCGAGGACGAGAGCCATGAGATGTTCCTCCTCTCAGCAAGCACGGGTCCCATATCCTGTTGTACCTGTGAATAGGCTGCAGGGGGACGGTGAAGACCAGCAACAGCTTTCAGGGCTGCCACCTTCCGTGTGGGACAATGAGCCAGACGTGTGCCTTTTCTGAATCAGGCTCTGCCGAGGACGAGAGCCATGAGATGTTCCTCCTCTGGGCATGCCCGGGTCCCAGATCCTGTTGTGCCTGTGAATAGGCTGCAGGGGGACGGTGAAGACCAGCAACAGCTTTCAGGGCTGCCACCTTCCGTGTGGGACAAGGAGCCGGACGTGTGCCTTTTCGGAATCAGGCTCTGCCGAGGATGACAGCCATGAGATGTTCCTCCTCTGGGCATGCCCGGGTCCCAGATCCTGTTGTACCTGTGAATAGGCTGCAGGGGGACGGTGAAGACCAGCAACAGCTTTCAGGGCTGCCACCTTCCGTGTGGGACAAGGAGCCGGACGTGTGCCTTTTCGGAATCAGGCTCTGCCGAGGACGAGAGCCATGAGATGTTCCTCCTCTGGGCAAGCCCGGGTCCCAGATCCTGTTGTACCTGTGAATAGGCTTCAGGGGGACGGTGAAGACCAGCAACAGCTTTCAGGGCTGCCACCTTCCGTGTGGGACAAGGATCCGGACGTGTGCCTTTTCGGAATCAGGCTCTGCCGAGGACGAGAGCCATGAGATGTTCCTTCTCTGGGCATGCCCGGGTCCTGAATCCTGTTGTGCCTGTGAATAGGCTGCAGGGGGACGGTGAAGACCAGCAACAGCTTTCAGGGCTGCCACCTTCCGTGTGGGACAAGGAGCCGGACGTGTGCCTTTTCGGAATCAGGTTCTGCCGAGGACGAGAGCCATGAGATGTTCCTCCTCTGGGCATGCCCGGTTAACAGATCCTGTTGTACCTGTGAATAGGCTGCAGGGGGATGGTGAAGACCAGCAACAGCTTTCAGGGCTGCCACCTTCCGTGTGGGACAAGGAGCCGGACGTGTGCCTTTTCGGAATCAGGCTCTGCCGAGGACGAGAGCCATGAGATGTTCCTCCTCTCAGCAAGCCCAGGTCCCAGATCCTGTTGTGCCTGTGAATAGGCTGCAGGGGGACGGTAAAGACCAGCAACAGCTTTCAGGGCTGCCACCTTCCGTGTGGGACAAGGAGCCGGACGTGTGCCTTTTCGGAATCAGGCTCTGCCGAGGAAGAGATACATGAGATGTTCCTCCTCTGGGCATGCCCGGGTCCTGAATCCTGTTGTGCCTGTGAATAGGCTGCAGGGGGACGGTGAAGACCAGCAACAGCTTTCAGGGCTGCCACCTTCCGTGTGGGACAAGGAGCCGGACGTGTGCCTTTTCGGAATCAGGCTCTGCCGAGGACGAGAGCCATGAGATGTTCCTCCTCTGGGCATGCCCGGGTCCCAGATCCTGTTGTGCCTGTGAATAGGCTGCAGGGGGACGGTGAAGACCAGCAACAGCTTTCAGGGCTGCCACCTTCCGTGTGGGACAAGGAGCCGGACGTGTGCCTTTTCGGAATCAGGCTCTGCCGAGGATGACAGCCATGAGATGTTCCTCCTCTCAGCAAGCCCGGGTCCCAGATCCTGTTGTACCTGTGAATAGGCTGCAGGGGGACGGTGAAGACCAGCAACAGCTTTCAGGGCTGCCACCTTCCGTGTGGGACAAGGAGCCGGACGTGTGCCTTTTCGGAATCAGGCTCTGCCGAGGATGACAGCCATGAGATGTTCCTCCTCTCAGCAAGCCCGGGTCCCAGATCCTGTTGTACCTGTGAATAGGCTGCAGGGGGACGGTGAAGACCAGCAACAGCTTTCAGGGCTGCCACCTTCCGTGTGGACAAGGAGCCGGACGTGTGCCTTTTCGGAATCAGGCTCTGCCGAGGACGAGAGCCATGAGATGTTCCTCCTCTGGGCAAGCCCAGGTCCCAGATCCTGTTGTGCCTGTGAATAGGCTGCAGGGGGACGGTAAAGACCAGCAACAGCTTTCAGGGCTGCCACCTTCCGTGTGGGACAAGGAGCCGGACGTGTGCCTTTTCGGAATCAGGCTCTGCCGAGGATGAGAGCCATGAGATGTTCCTCCTCTCAGCAAGCACGGGTCCCATATCCTGTTGTACCTGTGAATAGGCTGCAGGGGGACGGTGAAGACCAGCAACAGCTTTCAGGGCTGCCACCTTCCGTGTGGGACAAGGAGCCGGACGTGTGCCTTTTCGGAATCAGGCTCTGCCGAGGACGAGAGCCATGAGATGTTCCTCCTCTGGGCATGCCCGGGTCCCAGATCCTGTTGTGCCTGTGAATAGGCTGCAGGGGGACGGTGAAGACCAGCAACAGCTTTCAGGGCTGCCACCTTCCGTGTGGGACAAGGAGCCGGACGTGTGCCTTTTCGGAATCAGGCTCTGCCGAGGATGACAGCCATGAGATGTTCCTCCTCTCAGCAAGCCCGGGTCCCAGATCCTGTTGTACCTGTGAATAGGCTGCAGGGGGACGGTGAAGACCAGCAACAGCTTTCAGGGCTGCCACCTTCCGTGTGGGACAAGGAGCCGGACGTGTGCCTTTTCGGAATCAGGCTCTGCCGAGGATGACAGCCATGAGATGTTCCTCCTCTCAGCAAGCCCGGGTCCCAGATCCTGTTGTACCTGTGAATAGGCTGCAGGGGGACGGTGAAGACCAGCAACAGCTTTCAGGGCTGCCACCTTCCGTGTGGACAAGGAGCCGGACGTGTGCCTTTTCGGAATCAGGCTCTGCCGAGGACGAGAGCCATGAGATGTTCCTCCTCTGGGCAAGCCCAGGTCCCAGATCCTGTTGTGCCTGTGAATAGGCTGCAGGGGGACGGTAAAGACCAGCAACAGCTTTCAGGGCTGCCACCTTCCGTGTGGGACAAGGAGCCGGACGTGTGCCTTTTCGGAATCAGGCTCTGCCGAGGATGAGAGCCATGAGATGTTCCTCCTCTCAGCAAGCAAGGGTCCCATATCCTGTTGTACCTGTGAATAGGCTGCAGGGGGACGGTGAAGACCAGCAACAGCTTTCAGGGCTGCCACCTTCCGTGTGGGACAATGAGCCAGACGTGTGCCTTTTCGGAATCAGGCTCTGCCGAGGACGAGAGCCATGAGATGTTCCTCCTCTGGGCATGCCCGGGTCCCAGATCCTGTTGTGCCTGTGAATAGGCTGCAGGGGGACGGTGAAGACCAGCAACAGCTTTCAGGGCTGCCACCTTCCGTGTGGGACAAGGAGCCGGACGTGTGCCTTTTCGGAATCAGGCTCTGCCGAGGACGAGAGCCATGAGATGTTCCTAATCTGGGCAAGCCCGGGTCCCAGATCCTGTTGTACCTGTGAATAGGCTTCAGGGGGACGGTGAAGACCAGCAACAGCTTTCAGGGCTGCCACCTTCCGTGTGGGACAAGGATCCGGACGTGTGCCTTTTCGGAATCAGGCTCTGCCGAGGACGAGAGCCATGAGATGTTCCTTCTCTGGGCATGCCCGGGTCCTGAATCCTGTTGTGCCTGTGAATAGGCTGCAGGGGGACGGTGAAGACCAGCAACAGCTTTCAGGGCTGCCACCTTCCGTGTGGGACAAGGAGCCGGACGTGTGCCTTTTCGGAATCAGGCTCTGCCGAGGACGAGAGCCATGAGATGTTTCTCCTCTGGGCAAGCCCGGGTCCCAGATCCTGTTGTGCCTGTGAATAGGCTGCAGGGGGACGGTGAAGACCAGCAACAGCTTTCAGGGCTGCCACCTTCCGTGTGGGACAAGGAGCCGGACGTGTGCCTTTTCGGAATCAGGCTCTGCCGAGGACGAGAGCCATGAGATGTTCCTCCTCTCAGCAAGCCCAGGTCCCAGATCCTGTTGTGCCTGTGAATAGGCTGCAGGGGGACGGTGAAGACCAGCAACAGCTTTCAGGGCTGCCACCTTCCGTGTGGGACAAGGAGCCGGACGTGTGCCTTTTCGGAATCAGGCTCTGCCGAGGATGAGAGCCATGAGATGTTCCTCCTCTCAGCAAGCACGGGTCCCATATCCTGTTGTACCTGTGAATAGGCTGCAGGGGGACGGTGAAGACCAGCAACAGCTTTCAGGGCTGCCACCTTCCGTGTGGGACAATGAGCCAGACGTGTGCCTTTTCGGAATCAGGCTCTGCCGAGGACGAGAGCCATGAGATGTTCCTCCTCTGGGCATGCCCGGGTCCCAGATCCTGTTGTGCCTGTGAATAGGCTGCAGGGGGACGGTGAAGACCAGCAACAGCTTTCAGGGCTGCCACCTTCCGTGTGGGACAAGGAGCCGGACGTGTGCCTTTTCGGAATCAGGCTCTGCCGAGGACGAGAGCCATGAGATGTTCCTCCTCTGGGCAAGCCCGGGTCCCAGATCCTGTTGTACCTGTGAATAGGCTGCAGGGGGACGGTGAAGACCAGCAACAGCTTTCAGGGCTGCCACCTTCCGTGTGGGACAAGGAGCCGGACGTGTGCCTTTTCGGAATCAGGCTCTGCCGAGGACGAGAGCCATGAGATGTTCCTCCTCTGGGCAAGCCCGGGTCCCAGATCCTGTTGTACCTGTGAATAGGCTTCAGGGGGACGGTGAAGACCAGCAACAGCTTTCAGGGCTGCCACCTTCCGTGTGGGACAAGGATCCGGACGTGTGCCTTTTCGGAATCAGGCTCTGCCGAGGACGAGAGCCATGAGATGTTCCTTCTCTGGGCATGCCCGGGTCCTGAATCCTGTTGTGCCTGTGAATAGGCTGCAGGGGGACGGTGAAGACCAGCAACATCTTTCAGGGCTGCCACCTTCCGTGTGGGACAAGGAGCCGGACGTGTGCCTTTTCGGAATCAGGCTCTGCCGAGGACGAGAGCCATGAGATGTTCCTCCTCTGGGCATGCCCGGTTAACAGATCCTGTTGTACCTGTGAATAGGCTGCAGGGGGATGGTGAAGACCAGCAACAGCTTTCAGGGCTGCCACCTTCCGTGTGGGACAAGGAGCCGGACGTGTGCCTTTTCGGAATCAGGCTCTGCCGAGGACGAGAGCCATGAGATGTTCCTCCTCTCAGCAAGCCCAGGTCCCAGATCCTGTTGTGCCTGTGAATAGGCTGCAGGGGGACGGTAAAGACCAGCAACAGCTTTCAGGGCTGCCACCTTCCGTGTGGGACAAGGAGCCGGACGTGTGCCTTTTCGGAATCAGGCTCTGCCGAGGAAGAGATACATGAGATGTTCCTCCTCTGGGCATGCCCGGGTCCTGAATCCTGTTGTGCCTGTGAATAGGCTGCAGGGGGACGGTGAAGACCAGCAACAGCTTTCAGGGCTGCCACCTTCCGTGTGGGACAAGGAGCCGGACGTGTGCCTTTTCGGAATCAGGCTCTGCCGAGGACGAGAGCCATGAGATGTTCCTCCTCTGGGCATGCCCGGGTCCCAGATCCTGTTGTGCCTGTGAATAGGCTGCAGGGGGACGGTGAAGACCAGCAACAGCTTTCAGGGCTGCCACCTTCCGTGTGGGACAAGGAGCCGGACGTGTGCCTTTTCGGAATCAGGCTCTGCCGAGCATGACAGCCATGAGATGTTCCTCCTCTCAGCAAGCCCGGGTCCCAGATCCTGTTGTACCTGTGAATAGGCTGCAGGGGGACGGTGAAGACCAGCAACAGCTTTCAGGGCTGCCACCTTCCGTGTGGGACAAGGAGCCGGACGTGTGCCTTTTCGGAATCAGGCTCTGCCGAGGACGAGAGCCATGAGATGTTCCTCATCTGGGCAAGCCCGGGTCCCAGATCCTGTTGTACCTGTGAATAGGCTTCAGGGGGACGGTGAAGACCAGCAACAGCTTTCAGGGCTGCCACCTTCCGTGTAGGACAAGGATCCGGACGTGTGCCTTTTCGGAATCAGGCTCTGCCGAGGACGAGAGCCATGAGATGTTCCTTCTCTGGGCATGCCCGGGTCCTGAATCCTGTTGTGCCTGTGAATAGGCTGCAGGGGGACGGTGAAGACCAGCAACAGCTTTCAGGGCTGCCACCTTCCGTGTGGGACAAGGAGCCGGACGTGTGCCTTTTCGGAATCAGGCTCTGCCGAGGACGAGAGCCATGAGATGTTCCTCCTCTGGGCAAGCCCGGGTCCCAGATCCTGTTGTGCTTGTGAATAGGCTGCAGGGGGACGGTGAAGACCAGCAACAGCTTTCAGGGCTGCCACCTTCCGTGTGGGACAAGGAGCCGGACGTGTGCCTTTTCGGAATCAGGCTCTGCCGAGGACGAGAGCCATGAGATGTTCCTCCTCTCAGCAAGCCCAGGTCCCAGATCCTGTTGTGCCTGTGAATAGGCTGCAGGGGGACGGTGAAGACCAGCAACAGCTTTCAGGGCTGCCACCTTCCGTGTGGGACAAGGAGCCGGACGTGTGCCTTTTCGGAATCAGGCTCTGCCGAGGATGAGAGCCATGAGATGTTCCTCCTCTCAGCAAGCACGGGTCCCATATCCTGTTGTACCTGTGAATAGGCTGCAGGGGGACGGTGAAGACCAGCAACAGCTTTCAGGGCTGCCACCTTCCGTGTGGGACAATGAGCCAGACGTGTGCCTTTTCGGAATCAGGCTCTGCCGAGGACGAGAGCCATGAGATGTTCCTCCTCTGGGCATGCCCGGGTCCCAGATCCTGTTGTGCCTGTGAATAGGCTGCAGGGGGACGGTGAAGACCAGCAACAGCTTTCAGGGCTGCCACCTTCCGTGTGGGACAATGAGCCAGACGTGTGCCTTTTCGGAATCAGGCTCTGCCGAGGACGAGAGCCATGAGATGTTCCTCCTCTGGGCATGCCCGGGCCCCAGATCCTGTTGTGCCTGTGAATAGGCTGCAGGGGGATGGTGAAGACCAGCAACAGCTTTCAGGGCTGCCACCTTCCGTGTGGGACAAGGAGCCGGACGTGTGCCTTTTCGGAATCAGGCTCTGCCGAGGACGAGAGCCATGAGATGTTCCTCATCTGGGCAAGCCCGGGTCCCAGATCCTGTTGTGCCTGTGAATAGGCTGCAGGGGGACGGTGAAGACCAGCAACAGCTTTCAGGGCTGCCACCTTCCGTGTGGGACAAGGATCCGAACGTGTGCCTTTTCGGAATCAGGCTCTGCCGAGGACGAGAGCCATGAGATGTTCCTTCTCTGGGCATGCCCGGGTCCTGAATCCTGTTGTGCCTGTGAATAGGCTGCAGGGGGACGGTGAAGACCAGCAACAGCTTTCAGGGCTGCCACCTTCCGTGTGGGACAAGGAGCCGGACGTGTGCCTTTTCGGAATCAGGCTCTGCCGAGGACGAGAGCCATGAGATGTTCCTCCTCTGGGCAAGCCCGGGTCCCAGATCCTGTTGTGCCTGTGAATAGGCTGCAGGGGGACGGTGAAGACCAGCAACAGCTTTCAGGGCTGCCACCTTCCGTGTGGGACAAGGAGCCGGACGTGTGCCTTTTCGGAATCAGGCTCTGCCGAGGACGAGAGCCATGAGAAGTTCCTCCTCTGGGCAAGCCCAGGTCCCAGATCCTGTTGTGCCTGTGAATAGGCTGCAGGGGGACGGTGAAGACCAGCAACAGCTTTCAGGGCTGCCACCTTCCGTGTGGGACAAGGAGCCGGACGTGTGCCTTTTTGGAATCAGGCTCTGCCGAAGAAGAGATCCATTAGATGTTCCTCCTCTGGGCATGCCCAGGTCCCGAATCCTGTTGTGCCTGTGAATAGGCTGCAGGGGGACGGTGAAGACCAGCAACAGCTTTCAGGGCTGCCACCTTCCGTGTGGGACAAGGAGCCGGATGTGTGCCTTTTCATAATGAGGCTCTGCCGAGGACGAGAGCCATGAGATGTTCCTCCTCTGGGCAAGCCCGGGTCCCAGATCCTGTTGTGCCTGTGAATAGGCTGCAGGGGGATGGTGAAGACCAGCAACAGCTTTCAGGGCTGCCACCTTCCGTGTGGGACAAGGAGCCGGACGTGTGCCTTTTCGGAATCAGGCTCTGCCGAGGACGAAAGCCATGAGATGTTCCTCCTCTGGGCATGCCCGGGTCCTGAATCCTGTTGTGCCTCTGAATAGGCTGCAGGGGGACGGTGAAGACCAGCAACAGCTTTCAGGGCTGCCACCTTCCGTGTGGGACAAGGAGCCGGACGTGTGCCTTTTCGGAATCAGGCTCTGCCGAGGACGAGAGCCATGAGATGTTCCTCCTCTGGGCATGCCCGGTTCCCAGATCCTGTTGTACCTGTGAATAGGCTGCAGGGGGACAGTGAAGACCAGCAACAGCTTTCAGGGCTGCCACCTTCCGTGTGGGACAAGGAGCCGTACGTGTGCCTTTTCGGAATCAGGCTCTGCCGAGGACGAGAGCCATGAGATGTTCCTCCTCTCAGCAAGCCCAGGTCCCAGATCCTGTTGTGCCTGTGAATAGGCTGCAGGGGGACGGTAAAGACCAGCAACAGCTTTCAGGGCTGCCACCTTCCGTGTGGGACAAGGAGCCGGACGTGTGCCTTTTCGGAATCAGGCTCTGCCGAGGACGAGAGCCATTAGATGTTCCTCCTCTGGGCATGCCCGGGTCCTGAATCCTGTTGTGCCTGTGAATAGGCTGCAGGGGGACGGTGAAGACCAGCAACAGCTTTCAGGGCTGCCACCTTCCGTGTGGGACAAGGAGCCAGACGTGTGCCTTTTCGGAATCAGGCTCTGCCGAGGACGAGAGCCATGAGATGTTCCTCCTCTGGGCATGCCCGGGTCCCAGATCCTGTTGTGCCTGTGAATAGGCTGCAGGGGGACGGTGAAGACCAGCAACAGCTTTCAGGGCTGCCACCTTCCGTGTGGGACAAGGAGCCGGACGTGTGCCTTTTCGGAATCAGGCTCTGCCGAGGATGACAGCCATGAGATGTTCCTCCTCTCAGCAAGCCCGGGTCCCAGATCCTGTTGTACCTGTGAATAGGCTGCAGGGGGACGGTGAAGACCAGCAACAGCTTTCAGGGCTGCCACCTTCCGTGTGGGACAAGGAGCCGGACGTGTGCCTTTTCTGAATCAGGCTCTGCCGAGGACGAGAGCCATGAGATGTTCCTCCTCTGGGCAAGCCCAGGTCCCAGATCCTGTTGTGCCTGTGAATAGGCTGCAGGGGGACGGTGAAGACCAGCAACAACTTTCAGGGCTGCCACCTTCCGTGTGGGACAAGGAGCCGGACGTGTGCCTTTTCGGAATCAGGCTCTGCCGAGGACGAGAGCCATGAGATGTTCCTCCTCTGGGCATGCCCGGTTAACAGATCCTGTTGTACCTGTGAATAGGCTGCAGGGGGATGGTGAAGACCAGCAACAGCTTTCAGGGCTGCCACCTTCCGTGTGGGACAAGGAGCCGGACGTGTGCCTTTTCGGAATCAGGCTCTGCCGAGGACGAGAGCCATGAGATGTTCCTCCTCTCAGCAAGCCCAGGTCCCAGATCCTGTTGTGCCTGTGAAGAGGCTGCAGGGGGACGGTAAAGACCAGCAACAGCTTTCAGGGCTGCCACCTTCCGTGTGGGACAAGGAGCCGGACGTGTGCCTTTTCGGAATCAGGCTCTGCCGAGGAAGAGATCCATGAGATGTTCCTCCTCTGGGCATGCCCGGGTCCTGAATCCTGTTGTGCCTCTGAATAGGCTGCAGGGGGACGGTGAAGACCAGCAACAGCTTTCAGGGCTGCCACCTTCCGTGTGGGACAAGGAGCCGGACGTGTGCCTTTTCGGAATCAGGCTCTGCCGAGGATGACAGCCATGAGATGTTCCTCCTCTCAGCAAGCCCGGGTCCCAGATCCTGTTGTACCTGTGAATAGGCTGCAGGGGGACGGTGAAGACCAGCAACAGCTTTCAGGGCTGCCACCTTCCGTGTGGGACAAGGAGCCGGACGTGTGCCTTTTCGGAATCAGGCTCTGCCGAGGACGAGAGCCATGAGATGTTCCTCCTCTGGGCATGCCCGTTTCCCAGATCCTGTTGTACCTGTGAATAGGCTGCAGGGGGACGGTGAAGACCAGCAACAGCTTTCAGGGCTGCCACCTTCCGTGTGGGACAAGGAGCCGGACGTGTGCCTTTTCGGAATCAGGCTCTGCCGAGGACGAGAGCCATGAGATGTTCCTCCTCTCAGCAAGCCCAGGTCCCAGATCCTGTTGTGCCTGTGAATAGGCTGCAGGGGGACGGTAAAGACCAGCAACAGCTTTCAGGGCTGCCACCTTCCGTGTGGGACAAGGAGCCGGACGTGTGCCTTTTCGGAATCAGGCTCTGCCGAGGATGAGAGCCATGAGATGTTCCTCCTCTCAGCAAGCACGGGTCCCATATCCTGTTGTACCTGTGAATAGGCTGCAGGGGGACGGTGAAGACCAGCAACAGCTTTCAGGGCTGCCACCTTCCGTGTGGGACAATGAGCCAGACGTGTGCCTTTTCGGAATCAGGCTCTGCCGAGGAAGAGAGCCATGAGATGTTCCTCCTCTGGGCATGCCCGGGTCCCAGATCCTGTTGTGCCTGTGAATAGGCTGCAGGGGGACGGTGAAGACCAGCAACAGCTTTCAGGGCTGCCACCTTCCGTGTGGGACAAGGAGCCGGACGTGTGCCTTTTCGGAATCAGGCTCTGCCGAGGACGAGAGCCATGAGATGTTCCTCCTCTGGGCAAGCCCGGGTCCCAGATCCTGTTGTACCTGTGAATAGGCTTCAGGGGGACGGTGAAGACCAGCAACAGCTTTCAGGGCTGCCACCTTCCGTGTGGGACAAGGATCCGGACGTGTGCCTTTTCGGAATCAGGCTCTGCCGAGGACGAGAGCCATGAGATGTTCCTTCTCTGGGCATGCCCGGGTCCTGAATCCTGTTGTGCCTGTGAATAGGCTGCAGGGGGACGGTGAAGACCAGCAACATCTTTCAGGGCTGCCACCTTCCGTGTGGGACAAGGAGCCGGACGTGTGCCTTTTCGGAATCAGGTTCTGCCGAGGACGAGAGCCATGAGATGTTCCTCCTCTGGGCATGCCCGGTTAACAGATCCTGTTGTACCTGTGAATAGGCTGCAGGGGTATGGTGAAGACCAGCAACAGCTTTCAGGGCTGCCACCTTCCGTGTGGGACAAGGAGCCGGACGTGTGCCTTTTCGGAATCAGGCTCTGCCGAGGACGAGAGCCATGAGATGTTCCTCCTCTCAGCAAGCCCAGGTCCCAGATCCTGTTGTGCCTGTGAATAGGCTGCAGGGGGACGGTAAAGACCAGCAACAGCTTTCAGGGCTGCCACCTTCCGTGTGGGACAAGGAGCCGGACGTGTGCCTTTTCGGAATCAGGCTCTGCCGAGGAAGAGATCCATGAGATGTTCCTCCTCTGGGCATGCCCGGGTCCTGAATCCTGTTGTGCCTGTGAATAGGCTGCAGGGGGACGGTGAAGACCAGCAACAGCTTTCAGGGCTGCCACCTTCCGTGTGGGACAAGGAGCCGGACGTGTGCCTTTTCGGAATCAGGCTCTGCCGAGGACGAGAGCCATGAGATGTTCCTCCTCTGGGCATGCCCGGGTCCCAGATCCTGTTGTGCCTGTGAATAGGCTGCAGGGGGACGGTGAAGACCAGCAACAGCTTTCAGGGCTGCCACCTTCCGTGTGGGACAAGGAGCCGGACGTGTGCCTTTTCGGAATCAGGCTCTGCCGAGGATGACAGCCATGAGATGTTCCTCCTCTCAGCAAGCCCGGGTCCCAGATCCTGTTGTACCTGTGAATAGGCTGCAGGGGGACGGTGAAGACCAGCAACAGCTTTCAGGGCTGCCACCTTCCGTGTGGGACAAGGAGCCGGACGTGTGCCTTTTCGGAATCAGGCTCTGCCGAGGATGACAGCCATGAGATGTTCCTCCTCTCAGCAAGCCCGGGTCCCAGATCCTGTTGTACCTGTGAATAGGCTGCAGGGGGACGGTGAAGACCAGCAACAGCTTTCAGGGCTGCCACCTTCCGTGTGGGACAAGGAGCCGGACGTGTGCCTTTTCGGAATCAGGCTCTGCCGAGGACGAGATCCATGAGATGTTCCTCCTCTGGGCATGCCCAGGTCCCAGATCCTGTTGTGCCTGTGAATAGGCTGCAGGGGGACGGTAAAGACCAGCAACAGCTTTCAGGGCTGCCACCTTCCGTGTGGGACAAGGAGCCGGACGTGTGCCTTTTCGGAATCAGGCTCTGCCGAGGATGAGAGCCATGAGATGTTCCTCCTCTCAGCAAGCACGGGTCCCATATCCTGTTGTACCTGTGAATAGGCTGCAGGGGGACGGTGAAGACCAGCAACAGCTTTCAGGGCTGCCACCTTCCGTGTGGGACAATGAGCCAGACGTGTGCCTTTTCGGAATCAGGCTCTGCCGAGGACGAGAGCCATGAGATGTTCCTCCTCTGGGCATGCCCGGGTCCCAGATCCTGTTGTGCCTGTGAATAGGCTGCAGGGGGACGGTGAAGACCAGCAACAGCTTTCAGGGCTGCCACCTTCCGTGTGGGACAAGGAGCCGGACGTGTGCCTTTTCGGAATCAGGCTCTGCCGAGGACGAGAGCCATGAGATGTTCCTCATCTGGGCAAGCCCGGGTCCCAGATCCTGTTGTACCTGTGAATAGGCTTCAGGGGGACGGTGAAGACCAGCAACAGCTTTCAGGGCTGCCACCTTCCGTGTGGGACAAGGAGCCGGACGTGTGCCTTTTCGGAATCAGGCTCTGCCGAGGACGAGAGCCATGAGATGTTCCTTCTCTGGGCATGCCCGGGTCCTGAATCCTGTTGTGCCTGTGAATAGGCTGCAGGGGGACGGTGAAGACCAGCAACAGCTTTCAGGGCTGCCACCTTCCGTGTGGGACAAGGAGCCGGACGTGTGCCTTTCCGGAATCAGGCTCTGCCGAGGACGAGAGCCATGAGATGTTGCTCCTCTGGGCAAGCCCGGGTCCCAGATCCTGTTGTGCCTGTGAATAGGCTGCAGGGGGACGGTGAAGACCAGCAACAGCTTTCAGGGCTGCCACCTTCCGTGTGGGACAAGGAGCCGGACGTGTGCCTTTTCGGAATCAGGCTCTGCCGAGGACGAGAGCCATGAGATGTTCCTCCTCTGGGCAAGCCCAGGTCCCAGATCCTGTTGTGCCTGTGAATAGGCTGCAGGGGGACGGTGAAGACCAGCAACAGCTTTCAGGGCTGCCACCTTCCGTGTGGGACAAGGAGCCGGACGTGTGCCTTTTTGGAATCAGGCTCTGCCGAAGAAGAGATCCATTAGATGTTCCTCCTCTGGGCATGCCCAGGTCCCGAATCCTGTTGTGCCTGTGAATAGGCTGCAGGGGGACGGTGAAGACCAGCAACAGCTTTCAGGGCTGCCACCTTCCGTGTGGGACAAGGAGCCGGATGTGTGCCTTTTCGGAATGAGGCTCTGCCGAGGACGAGAGCCATGAGATGTTCCTCCTCTGGGCAAGCCCGGGTCCCAGATCCTGTTGTGCCTGTGAATAGGCTGCAGGGGGATGGTGAAGACCAGCAACAGCTTTCAGGGCTGCCACCTTCCGTGTGGGACAAGGAGCCGGACGTGTGCCTTTTCGGAATCAGGCTCTGCCGAGGACGAAAGCCATGAGATGTTCCTCCTCTGGGCATGCCCGGGTCCTGAATCCTGTTGTGCCTCTGAATAGGCTGCAGGGGGACGGTGAAGACCAGCAACAGCTTTCAGGGCTGCCACCTTCCGTGTGGGACAAGGAGCCGGACGTGTGCCTTTTCGGAATCAGGCTCTGCCGAGGACGAGAGCCATGAGATGTTCCTCCTCTGGGCATGCCCGGTTCCCAGATCCTGTTGTACCTGTGAATAGGCTGCAGGGGGACGGTGAAGACCAGCAACAGCTTTCAGGGCTGCCACCTTCCGTGTGGGACAAGGAGCCGTACGTGTGCCTTTTCGGAATCAGGCTCTGCCGAGGACGAGAGCCATGAGATGTTCCTCCTCTCAGCAAGCCCAGGTCCCAGATCCTGTTGTGCCTGTGAATAGGCTGCAGGGGGACGGTAAAGACCAGCAACAGCTTTCAGGGCTGCCACCTTCCGTGTGGGACAAGGAGCCGGACGTGTGCCTTTTCGGAATCAGGCTCTGCCGAGGACGAGAGCCATGAGATGTTCCTCCTCTGGGCATGCCCGGGTCCTGAATCCTGTTGTGCCTGTGAATAGGCTGCAGGGGGACGGTGAAGACCAGCAACAGCTTTCAGGGCTGCCACCTTCCGTGTGGGACAAGGAGCCGGACGTGTGCCTTTTCGGAATCAGGCTCTGCCGAGGACGAGAGCCATGAGATGTTCCTCCTCTGGGCATGCCCGGGTCCCAGATCCTGTTGTGCCTGTGAATAGGCTGCAGGGGGACGGTGAAGACCAGCAACAGCTTTCAGGGCTGCCACCTTCCGTGTGGGACAAGGAGCCGGACGTGTGCCTTTTCGGAATCAGGCTCTGCCGAGGATGACAGCCATGAGATGTTCCTCCTCTCAGCAAGCCCGGGTCCCAGATCCTGTTGTACCTGTGAATAGGCTGCAGGGGGACGGTGAAGACCAGCAACAGCTTTCAGGGCTGCCACCTTCCGTGTGGGACAAGGAGCCGGACGTGTGCCTTTTCTGAATCAGGCTCTGCCGAGGACGAGAGCCATGAGATGTTCCTCCTCTGGGCAAGCCCAGGTCCCAGATCCTGTTGTGCCTGTGAATAGGCTGCAGGGGGACGGTGAAGACCAGCAACAACTTTCAGGGCTGCCACCTTCCGTGTGGGACAAGGAGCCGGACGTGTGCCTTTTCGGAATCAGGCTCTGCCGAGGACGAGAGCCATGAGATGTTCCTCCTCTGGGCATGCCCGGTTAACAGATCCTGTTGTACCTGTGAATAGGCTGCAGGGGGATGGTGAAGACCAGCAACAGCTTTCAGGGCTGCCACCTTCCGTGTGGGACAAGGAGCTGGACGTGTGCCTTTTCGGAATCAGGCTCTGCCGAGGACGAGAGCCATGAGATGTTCCTCCTCTCAGCAAGCCCAGGTCCCAGATCCTGTTGTGCCTGTGAATAGGCTGCAGGGGGACGGTAAAGACCAGCAACAGCTTTCAGGGCTGCCACCTTCCGTGTGGGACAAGGAGCCGGACGTGTGCCTTTTCGGAATCAGGCTCTGCCGAGGAAGAGATCCATGAGATGTTCCTCCTCTGGGCATGCCCGGGTCCTGAATCCTGTTGTGCCTCTGAATAGGCTGCAGGGGGACGGTGAAGACCAGCAACAGCTTTCAGGGCTGCCACCTTCCGTGTGGGACAAGGAGCCGGACGTGTGCCTTTTCGGAATCAGGCTCTGCCGAGGATGACAGCCATGAGATGTTCCTCCTCTCAGCAAGCCCGGGTCCCAGATCCTGTTGTACCTGTGAATAGGCTGCAGGGGGACGGTGAAGACCAGCAACAGCTTTCAGGGCTGCCACCTTCCGTGTGGGACAAGGAGCCGGACGTGTGCCTTTTCGGAATCAGGCTCTGCCGAGGACGAGAGCCATGAGATGTTCCTCCTCTGGGCATGCCCGTTTCCCAGATCCTGTTGTACCTGTGAATAGGCTGCAGGGGGACGGTGAAGACCAGCAACAGCTTTCAGGGCTGCCACCTTCCGTGTGGGACAAGGAGCCGGACGTGTGCCTTTTCGGAATCAGGCTCTGCCGAGGACGAGAGCCATGAGATGTTCCTCCTCTCAGCAAGCCCAGGTCCCAGATCCTGTTGTGCCTGTGAATAGGCTGCAGGGGGACGGTAAAGACCAGCAACAGCTTTCAGGGCTGCCACCTTCCGTGTGGGACAAGGAGCCGGACGTGTGCCTTTTCGGAATCAGGCTCTGCCGAGGACGAGAGCCATGAGATGTTCCTCATCTCAGCAAGCACGGGTCCCATATCCTGTTGTACCTGTGAATAGGCTGCAGGGGGACGGTGAAGACCAGCAACAGCTTTCAGGGCTGCCACCTTCCGTGTGGGACAATGAGCCAGACGTGTGCCTTTTCGGAATCAGGCTCTGCCGAGGACGAGAGCCATGAGATGTTCCTCCTCTGGGCATGCCCGGGTCCCAGATCCTGTTGTGCCTGTGAATAGGCTGCAGGGGGACGGTGAAGACCAGCAACAGCTTTCAGGGCTGCCACCTTCCGTGTGGGACAAGGAGCCGGACGTGTGCCTTTTCGGAATCAGGCTCTGCCGAGGACGAGAGCCATGAGATGTTCCTCCTCTGGGCAAGCCCGGGTCCCAGATCCTGTTGTACCTGTGAATAGGCTGCAGGGGGACGGTGAAGACCAGCAACAGCTTTCAGGGCTGCCACCTTCCGTGTGGGACAAGGATCCGGACGTGTGCCTTTTCGGAATCAGGCTCTGCCGAGGACGAGAGCCATGAGATGTTCCTTCTCTGGGCATGCCCGGGTCCTGAATCCTGTTGTGCCTGTGAATAGGCTGCAGGGGGACGGTGAAGACCAGCAACATCTTTCAGGGCTGCCACCTTCCGTGTGGGACAAGGAGCCGGACGTGTGCCTTTTCGGAATCAGGTTCTGCCGAGGACGAGAGCCATGAGATGTTCCTCCTCTGGGCATGCCCGGTTAACAGATCCTGTTGTACCTGTGAATAGGCTGCAGGGGGATGGTGAAGACCAGCAACAGCTTTCAGGGCTGCCACCTTCCGTGTGGGACAAGGAGCCGGACGTGTGCCTTTTCGGAATCAGGCTCTGCCGAGGACGAGAGCCATGAGATGTTCCTCCTCTCAGCAAGCCCAGGTCCCAGATCCTGTTGTGCCTGTGAATAGGCTGCAGGGGGACGGTAAAGACCAGCAACAGCTTTCAGGGCTGCCACCTTCCGTGTGGGACAAGGAGCCGGACGTGTGCCTTTTCGGAATCAGGCTCTGCCGAGGAAGAGATCCATGAGATGTTCCTCCTCTGGGCATGCCCGGGTCCTGAATCCTGTTGTGCCTGTGAATAGGCTGCAGGGGGACGGTGAAGACCAGCAACAGCTTTCAGGGCTGCCACCTTCCGTGTGGGACAAGGAGCCGGACGTGTGCCTTTTCGGAATCAGGCTCTGCCGAGGACGAGAGCCATGAGATGTTCCTCCTCTGGGCATGCCCGGGTCCCAGATCCTGTTGTGCCTGTGAATAGGCTGCAGGGGGACGGTGAAGACCAGCAACAGCTTTCAGGGCTGCCACCTTCCGTGTGGGACAAGGAGCCGGACGTGTGCCTTTTCGGAATCAGGCTCTGCCGAGGATGACAGCCATGAGATGTTCCTCCTCTCAGCAAGCCCGGGTCCCAGATCCTGTTGTACCTGTGAATAGGCTGCAGGGGGACGGTGAAGACCAGCAACAGCTTTCAGGGCTGCCACCTTCCGTGTGGGACAAGGAGCCGGACGTGTGCCTTTTCGGAATCAGGCTCTGCCGAGGATGAGAGCCATGAGATGTTCCTCCTCTCAGCAAGCACGGGTCCCATATCCTGTTGTACCTGTGAATAGGCTGCAGGGGGACGGTGAAGACCAGCAACAGCTTTCAGGGCTGCCACCTTCCGTGTGGGACAATGAGCCAGACGTGTGCCTTTTCGGAATCAGGCTCTGCCGAGGACGAGAGCCATGAGATGTTCCTCCTCTGGGCATGCCCGGGTCCCAGATCCTGTTGTGCCTGTGAATAGGCTGCAGGGGGACGGTGAAGACCAGCAACAGCTTTCAGGGCTGCCACCTTCCGTGTGGGACAAGGAGCCGGACGTGTGCCTTTTCGGAATCAGGCTCTGCCGAGGACGAGAGCCATGAGATGTTCCTCATCTGGGCAAGCCCGGGTCCCAGATCCTGTTGTACCTGTGAATAGGCTTCAGGGGGACGGTGAAGACCAGCAACAGCTTTCAGGGCTGCCACCTTCCGTGTGGGACAAGGAGCCGGACGTGTGCCTTTTCGGAATCAGGCTCTGCCGAGGACGAGAGCCATGAGATGTTCCTTCTCTGGGCATGCCCGGGTCCTGAATCCTGTTGTGCCTGTGAATAGGCTGCAGGGGGACGGTGAAGACCAGCAACAGCTTTCAGGGCTGCCACCTTCCGTGTGGGACAAGGAGCCGGACGTGTGCCTTTTCGGAATCAGGCTCTGCCGAGGACGAGAGCCATGAGATGTTGCTCCTCTGGGCAAGCCCGGGTCCCAGATCCTGTTGTGCCTGTGAATAGGCTGCAGGGGGACGGTGAAGACCAGCAACAGCTTTCAGGGCTGCCACCTTCCGTGTGGGACAAGGAGCCGGACGTGTGCCTTTTCGGAATCAGGCTCTGCCGAAGAAGAGATCCATTAGATGTTCCTCCTCTGGGCATGCCCAGGTCCCGAATCCTGTTGTGCCTGTGAATAGGCTGCAGGGGGACGGTGAAGACCAGCAACAGCTTTCAGGGCTGCCACCTTCCGTGTGGGACAAGGAGCCGGATGTGTGCCTTTTCGGAATGAGGCTCTGCCGAGGACGAGAGCCATGAGATGTTCCTCCTCTGGGCAAGCCCGGGTCCCAGATCCTGTTGTGCCTGTGAATAGGCTGCAGGGGGACGGTGAAGACCAGCAACAGCTTTCAGGGCTGCCACCTTCCGTGTGGGACAAGGAGCCGGACGTGTGCCTTTTCGGAATCAGGCTCTGCCGAGGACGAAAGCCATGAGATGTTCCTCCTCTGGGCATGCCCGGGTCCTGAATCCTGTTGTGCCTCTGAATAGGCTGCAGGGGGACGGTGAAGACCAGCAACAGCTTTCAGGGCTGCCACCTTCCGTGTGGGACAAGGAGCCGGACGTGTGCCTTTTCGGAATCAGGCTCTGCCGAGGATGACAGCCATGAGATGTTCCTCCTCTCAGCAAGCCCGGGTCCCAGATCCTGTTGTACCTGTGAATAGGCTGCAGGGGGACGGTGAAGACCAGCAACAGCTTTCAGGGCTGCCACCTTCCGTGTGGGACAAGGAGCCGGACGTGTGCCTTTTCGGAATCAGGCTCTGCCGAGGACGAGAGCCATGAGATGTTCCTCCTCTGGGCATGCCCGTTTCCCAGATCCTGTTGTACCTGTGAATAGGCTGCAGGGGGACGGTGAAGACCAGCAACAGCTTTCAGGGCTGCCACCTTCCGTGTGGGACAAGGAGCCGGACGTGTGCCTTTTCGGAATCAGGCTCTGCCGAGGACGAGAGCCATGAGATGTTCCTCCTCTCAGCAAGCCCAGGTCCCAGATCCTGTTGTGCCTGTGAATAGGCTGCAGGGGGACGGTAAAGACCAGCAACAGCTTTCAGGGCTGCCACCTTCCGTGTGGGACAAGGAGCCGGACGTGTGCCTTTTCGGAATCAGGCTCTGCCGAGGATGAGAGCCATGAGATGTTCCTCCTCTCAGCAAGCCCGGGTCCCATATCCTGTTGTACCTGTGAATAGGCTGCAGGGGGACGGTGAAGACCAGCAACAGCTTTCAGGGCTGCCACCTTCCGTGTGGGACAATGAGCCAGACGTGTGCCTTTTCGGAATCAGGCTCTGCCGAGGACGAGAGCCATGAGATGTTCCTCCTCTGGGCATGCCCGGGTCCCAGATCCTGTTGTGCCTGTGAATAGGCTGCAGGGGGACGGTGAAGACCAGCAACAGCTTTCAGGGCTGCCACCTTCCGTGTGGGACAAGGAGCCGGACGTGTGCCTTTTCGGAATCAGGCTCTGCCGAGGACGAGAGCCATGAGATGTTCCTCCTCTGGGCAAGCCCGGGTCCCAGATCCTGTTGTACCTGTGAATAGGCTGCAGGGGGACGGTGAAGACCAGCAACAGCTTTCAGGGCTGCCACCTTCCGTGTGGGACAAGGATCCGGACGTGTGCCTTTTCGGAATCAGGCTCTGCCGAGGACGAGAGCCATGAGATGTTCCTTCTCTGGGCATGCCCGGGTCCTGAATCCTGTTGTGCCTGTGAATAGGCTGCAGGGGGACGGTGAAGACCAGCAACATCTTTCAGGGCTGCCACCTTCCGTGTGGGACAAGGAGCCGGACGTGTGCCTTTTCGGAATCAGGTTCTGCCGAGGACGAGAGCCATGAGATGTTCCTCATCTGGGCATGCCCGGTTAACAGATCCTGTTGTACCTGTGAATAGGCTGCAGGGGGATGGTGAAGACCAGCAACAGCTTTCAGGGCTGCCACCTTCCGTGTGGGACAAGGAGCCGGACGTGTGCCTTTTCGGAATCAGGCTCTGCCGAGGACGAGAGCCATGAGATGTTCCTCCTCTCAGCAAGCCCAGGTCCCAGATCCTGTTGTGCCTGTGAATAGGCTGCAGGGGGACGGTAAAGACCAGCAACAGCTTTCAGGGCTGCCACCTTCCGTGTGGGACAAGGAGCCGGACGTGTGCCTTTTCGGAATCAGGCTCTGCCGAGGAAGAGATCCATGAGATGTTCCTCCTCTGGGCATGCCCGGGTCCTGAATCCTGTTGTGCCTGTGAATAGGCTGCAGGGGGACGGTGAAGACCAGCAACAGCTTTCAGGGCTGCCACCTTCCGTGTGGGACAAGGAGCCGGACGTGTGCCTTTTCGGAATCAGGCTCTGCCGAGGACGAGAGCCATGAGATGTTCCTCCTCTGGGCATGCCCGGGTCCCAGATCCTGTTGTGCCTGTGAATAGGCTGCAGGGGGACGGTGAAGACCAGCAACAGCTTTCAGGGCTGCCACCTTCCGTGTGGGACAAGGAGCCGGACGTGTGCCTTTTCGGAATCAGGCTCTGCCGAGGATGACAGCCATGAGATGTTCCTCCTCTCAGCAAGCCCGGGTCCCAGATCCTGTTGTACCTGTGAATAGGCTGCAGGGGGACGGTGAAGACCAGCAACAGCTTTCAGGGCTGCCACCTTCCGTGTGGGACAAGGAGCCGGACGTGTGCCTTTTCGGAATCAGGCTCTGCCGAGGATGACAGCCATGAGATGTTCCTCCTCTCAGCAAGCCCGGGTCCCAGATCCTGTTGTACCTGTGAATAGGCTGCAGGGGGACGGTGAAGACCAGCAACAGCTTTCAGGGCTGCCACCTTCCGTGTGGACAAGGAGCCGGACGTGTGCCTTTTCGGAATCAGGCTCTGCCGAGGACGAGATCCATGAGATGTTCCTCCTCTGGGCATGCCCAGGTCCCAGATCCTGTTGTGCCTGTGAATAGGCTGCAGGGGGACGGTAAAGACCAGCAACAGCTTTCAGGGCTGCCACCTTCCGTGTGGGACAAGGAGCCGGACGTGTGCCTTTTCGGAATCAGGCTCTGCCGAGGATGAGAGCCATGAGATGTTCCTCCTCTCAGCAAGCACGGGTCCCATATCCTGTTGTACCTGTGAATAGGCTGCAGGGGGACGGTGAAGACCAGCAACAGCTTTCAGGGCTGCCACCTTCCGTGTGGGACAATGAGCCAGACGTGTGCCTTTTCGGAATCAGGCTCTGCCGAGGACGAGAGCCATGAGATGTTCCTCCTCTGGGCATGCCCGGGTCCCAGATCCTGTTGTGCCTGTGAATAGGCTGCAGGGGGACGGTGAAGACCAGCAACAGCTTTCAGGGCTGCCACCTTCCGTGTGGGACAAGGAGCCGGACGTGTGCCTTTTCGGAATCAGGCTCTGCCGAGGACGAGAGCCATGAGATGTTCCTCATCTGGGCAAGCCCGGGTCCCAGATCCTGTTGTACCTGTGAATAGGCTTCAGGGGGACGGTGAAGACCAGCAACAGCTTTCAGGGCTGCCACCTTCCGTGTGGGACAAGGAGCCGGACGTGTGCCTTTTCGGAATCAGGCTCTGCCGAGGACGAGAGCCATGAGATGTTCCTGCTCTGGGCATGCCCGGGTCCTGAATCCTGTTGTGCCTGTGAATAGGCTGCAGGGGGACGGTGAAGACCAGCAACAGCTTTCAGGGCTGCCACCTTCCGTGTGGGACAAGGAGCCGGACGTGTGCCTTTTCGGAATCAGGCTCTGCCGAGGACGAGAGCCATGAGATGTTGCTCCTCTGGGCAAGCCCGGGTCCCAGATCCTGTTGTGCCTGTGAATAGGCTGCAGGGGGACGGTGAAGACCAGCAACAGCTTTCAGGGCTGCCACCTTTCGTGTGGGACAAGGAGCCGGACGTGTGCCTTTTCGGAATCAGGCTCTGCCGAAGAAGAGATCCATTAGATGTTCCTCCTCTGGGCATGCCCAGGTCCCGAATCCTGTTGTGCCTGTGAATAGGCTGCAGGGGGACGGTGAAGACCAGCAACAGCTTTCAGGGCTGCCACCTTCCGTGTGGGACAAGGAGCCGGATGTGTGCCTTTTCGGAATGAGGCTCTGCCGAGGACGAGAGCCATGAGATGTTCCTCCTCTGGGCAAGCCCGGGTCCCAGATCCTGTTGTGCCTGTGAATAGGCTGCAGGGGGACGGTGAAGACCAGCAACAGCTTTCAGGGCTGCCACCTTCCGTGTGGGACAAGGAGCCGGACGTGTGCCTTTTCGGAATCAGGCTCTGCCGAGGACGAAAGCCATGAGATGTTCCTCCTCTGGGCATGCCCGGGTCCTGAATCCTGTTGTGCCTCTGAATAGGCTGCAGGGGGACGGTGAAGACCAGCAACAGCTTTCAGGGCTGCCACCTTCCGTGTGGGACAAGGAGCCGGACGTGTGCCTTTTCGGAATCAGGCTCTGCCGAGGACGAGAGCCATGAGATGTTCCTCCTCTGGGCATGCCCGGTTCCCAGATCCTGTTGTACCTGTGAATAGGCTGCAGGGGGACGGTGAAGACCAGCAACAGCTTTCAGGGCTGCCACCTTCCGTGTGGGACAAGGAGCCGTACGTGTGCCTTTTCGGAATCAGGCTCTGCCGAGGACGAGAGCCATGAGATGTTCCTCCTCTCAGCAAGCCCAGGTCCCAGATCCTGTTGTGCCTGTGAATAGGCTGCAGGGGGACGGTAAAGACCAGCAACAGCTTTCAGGGCTGCCACCTTCCGTGTGGGACAAGGAGCCGGACGTGTGCCTTTTCGGAATCAGGCTCTGCCGAGGACGAGAGCCATGAGATGTTCCTCCTCTGGGCATGCCCGGGTCCCAGATCCTGTTGTGCCTGTGAATAGGCTGCAGGGGGACGGTGAAGACCAGCAACAGCTTTCAGGGCTGCCACCTTCCGTGTGGGACAAGGAGCCAGACGTGTGCCTTTTCGGAATCAGGCTCTGCCGAGGACGAGAGCCATGAGATGTTCCTCCTCTCAGCAAGCCCGGGTCCCAGATCCTGTTGTGCCTGTGAATAGGCTGCAGGGGGACGGTGAAGACCAGCAACAGCTTTCAGGGCTGCCACCTTCCGTGTGGGACAAGGAGCCGGACGTGTGCCTTTTCGGAATCAGGCTCTGCCGAGGATGACAGCCATGAGATGTTCCTCCTCTCAGCAAGCCCGGGTCCCAGATCCTGTTGTACCTGTGAATAGGCTGCAGGGGGACGGTGAAGACCAGCAACAGCTTTCAGGGCTGCCACCTTCCATGTGGGACAAGGAGCCGGACGTGTGCCTTTTCTGAATCAGGCTCTGCCGAGGACGAGAGCCATGAGATGTTCCTCCTCTGGGCAAGCCCAGGTCCCAGATCCTGTTGTGCCTGTGAATAGGCTGCAGGGGGACGGTGAAGACCAGCAACAACTTTCAGGGCTGCCACCTTCCGTGTGGGACAAGGAGCCGGACGTGTGCCTTTTCGGAATCAGGCTCTGCCGAGGACGAGAGCTATGAGATGTTCCTCCTCTGGGCATGCCCGGTTAACAGATCCTGTTGTACCTGTGAATAGGCTGCAGGGGGATGGTGAAGACCAGCAACAGCTTTCAGGGCTGCCACCTTCCGTGTGGGACAAGGAGCCGGACGTGTGCCTTTTCGGAATCAGGCTCTGCCGAGGACGAGAGCCATGAGATGTTCCTCCTCTCAGCAAGCCCAGGTCCCAGATCCTGTTGTGCCTGTGAATAGGCTGCAGGGGGACGGTAAAGACCAGCAACAGCTTTCAGGGCTGCCACCTTCCGTGTGGGACAAGGAGCCGGACGTGTGCCTTTTCGGAATCAGGCTCTGCCGAGGAAGAGATCCATGAGATGTTCCTCCTCTGGGCATGCCCGGGTCCTGAATCCTGTTGTGCCTCTGAATAGGCTGCAGGGGGACGGTGAAGACCAGCAACAGCTTTCAGGGCTGCCACCTTCCGTGTGGGACAAGGAGCCGGACGTGTGCCTTTTCGGAATCAGGCTCTGCCGAGGATGACAGCCATGAGATGTTCCTCCTCTCAGCAAGCCCGGGTCCCAGATCCTGTTGTACCTGTGAATAGGCTGCAGGGGGACGGTGAAGACCAGCAACAGCTTTCAGGGCTGCCACCTTCCGTGTGGGACAAGGAGCCGGACGTGTGCCTTTTCGGAATCAGGCTCTGCCGAGGACGAGAGCCATGAGATGTTCCTCCTCTGGGCATGCCCGTTTCCCAGATCCTGTTGTACCTGTGAATAGGCTGCAGGGGGACGGTGAAGACCAGCAACAGCTTTCAGGGCTGCCACCTTCCGTGTGGGACAAGGAGCCGGACGTGTGCCTTTTCGGAATCAGGCTCTGCCGAGGACGAGAGCCATGAGATGTTCCTCCTCTCAGCAAGCCCAGGTCCCAGATCCTGTTGTGCCTGTGAATAGGCTGCAGGGGGACGGTAAAGACCAGCAACAGCTTTCAGGGCTGCCACCTTCCGTGTGGGACAAGGAGACGGACGTGTGCCTTTTCGGAATCAGGCTCTGCCGAGGATGAGAGCCATGAGATGTTCCTCCTCTCAGCAAGCACGGGTCCCATATCCTGTTGTACCTGTGAATAGGCTGCAGGGGGACGGTGAAGACCAGCAACAGCTTTCAGGGCTGCCACCTTCCGTGTGGGACAAGGAGCCAGACGTGTGCCTTTTCGGAATCAGGCTCTGCCGAGGACGAGAGCCATGAGATGTTCCTCCTCTGGGCATGCCCGGGTCCCAGATCCTGTTGTGCCTGTGAATAGGCTGCAGGGGGACGGTAAAGACCAGCAACAGCTTTCAGGGCTGCCACCTTCCGTGTGGGTCAAGGAGCCGGACGTGTGCCTTTTCGGAATCAGGCTCTGCCGAGGATGACAGCCATGAGATGTTCCTCCTCTCAGCAAGCCCGGGTCCCAGATCCTGTTGTGCCTGTGAATAGGCTGCAGGGGGACGGTGAAGACCAGCAACATCTTTCAGGGCTGCCACCTTCCGTGTGGGACAAGCAGCCGGACGTGTGCCTTTTCGGAATCAGGCTCTGCCGAGGAAGAGATCCATGAGATGTTCCTTCTCTTGGCATGCCCGGGTCCTGAATCCTGTTGTGCCTGTGAATAGGCTGCAGGGGGACGGTGAAGACCAGCAACAGCTTTCAGGGCTGCCACCTTCCGTGTGGGACAAGGAGCCGGACGTGTGCCTTTTCGGAATCAGGCTCTGCCGAGGACGAGAGCCATGAGATGTTGCTCCTCTGGGCAAGCCCGGGTCCCAGATCCTGTTGTGCCTGTGAATAGGCTGCAGGGGGACGGTGAAGACCAGCAACAGCTTTCAGGGCTGCCACCTTCCGTGTGGGACAAGGAGCCGGACGTGTGCCTTTTCGGAATCAGGCTCTGCCGAAGAAGAGATCCATTAGATGTTCCTCCTCTGGGCATGCCCAGGTCCCGAATCCTGTTGTGCCTGTGAATAGGCTGCAGGGGGACGGTGAAGACCAGCAACAGCTTTCAGGGCTGCCACCTTCCGTGTGGGACAAGGAGCCGGATGTGTGCCTTTTCGGAATGAGGCTCTGCCGAGGACGAGAGCCATGAGATGTTCCTCCTCTGGGCAAGCCCGGGTCCCAGATCCTGTTGTGCCTGTGAATAGGCTGCAGGGGGACGGTGAAGACCAGCAACAGCTTTCAGGGCTGCCACCTTCCGTGTGGGACAAGGAGCCGGACGTGTGCCTTTTCGGAATCAGGCTCTGCCGAGGACGAAAGCCATGAGATGTTCCTCCTCTGGGCATGCCCGGGTCCTGAATCCTGTTGTGCCTCTGAATAGGCTGCAGGGGGACGGTGAAGACCAGCAACAGCTTTCAGGGCTGCCACCTTCCGTGTGGGACAAGGAGCCGGACGTGTGCCTTTTCGGAATCAGGCTCTGCCGAGGACGAGAGCCATGAGATGTTCCTCCTCTGGGCATGCCCGGTTCCCAGATCCTGTTGTACCTGTGAATAGGCTGCAGGGGGACGGTGAAGACCAGCAACAGCTTTCAGGGCTGCCACCTTCCGTGTGGGACAAGGAGCCGGACGTGTGCCTTTTCGGAATCAGGCTCTGCCGAGGACGAGAGCCATGAGATGTTCCTCCTCTCAGCAAGCCCAGGTCCCAGATCCTGTTGTGCCTGTGAATAGGCTGCAGGGGGACGGTAAAGACCAGCAACAGCTTTCAGGGCTGCCACCTTCCGTGTGGGACAAGGAGCCGGACGTGTGCCTTTTCGGAATCAGGCTCTGCCGAGGACGAGAGCCATGAGATGTTCCTCCTCTGGGCATGCCCGGGTCCCAGATCCTGTTGTGCCTGTGAATAGGCTGCAGGGGGACGGTGAAGACCAGCAACAGCTTTCAGGGCTGCCACCTTCCGTGTGGGACAAGGAGCCAGACGTGTGCCTTTTCGGAATCAGGCTCTGCCGAGGACGAGAGCCATGAGATGTTCCTCCTCTGGGCATGCCCGGGTCCCAGATCCTGTTGTGCCTGTGAATAGGCTGCAGGGGGACGGTGAAGACCAGCAACAGCTTTCAGGGCTGCCACCTTCCGTGTGGGACAAGGAGCCGGACGTGTGCCTTTTCGGAATCAGGCTCTGCCGAGGATGACAGCCATGAGATGTTCCTCCTCTCAGCAAGCCCGGGTCCCAGATCCTGTTGTACCTGTGAATAGGCTGCAGGGGGACGGTGAAGACCAGCAACAGCTTTCAGGGCTGCCACCTTCCGTGTGGACAAGGAGCCGGACGTGTGCCTTTTCGGAATCAGGCTCTGCCGAGGACGAGATCCATGAGATGTTCCTCCTCTGGGCATGCCCAGGTCCCAGATCCTGTTGTGCCTGTGAATAGGCTGCAGGGGGACGGTAAAGACCAGCAACAGCTTTCAGGGCTGCCACCTTCCGTGTGGGACAAGGAGCCGGACGTGTGCCTTTTCGGAATCAGGCTCTGCCGAGGATGAGAGCCATGAGATGTTCCTCCTCTCAGCAAGCACGGGTCCCATATCCTGTTGTACCTGTGAATAGGCTGCAGGGGGACGGTGAAGACCAGCAACAGCTTTCAGGGCTGCCACCTTCCGTGTGGGACAATGAGCCAGACGTGTGCCTTTTCGGAATCAGGCTCTGCCGAGGACGAGAGCCATGAGATGTTCCTCCTCTGGGCATGCCCGGGTCCCAGATCCTGTTGTGCCTGTGAATAGGCTGCAGGGGGACGGTGAAGACCAGCAACAGCTTTCAGGGCTGCCACCTTCCGTGTGGGACAAGGAGCCGGACGTGTGCCTTTTCGGAATCAGGCTCTGCCGAGGACGAGAGCCATGAGATGTTCCTCATCTGGGCAAGCCCGGGTCCCAGATCCTGTTGTACCTGTGAATAGGCTTCAGGGGGACGGTGAAGACCAGCAACAGCTTTCAGGGCTGCCACCTTCCGTGTGGGACAAGGAGCCGGACGTGTGCCTTTTCGGAATCAGGCTCTGCCGAGGACGAGAGCCATGAGATGTTCCTTCTCTGGGCATGCCCGGGTCCTGAATCCTGTTGTGCCTGTGAATAGGCTGCAGGGGGACGGTGAAGACCAGCAACAGCTTTCAGGGCTGCCACCTTCCGTGTGGGACAAGGAGCCGGACGTGTGCCTTTTCGGAATCAGGCTCTGCCGAGGACGAGAGCCATGAGATGTTGCTCCTCTGGGCAAGCCCGGGTCCCAGATCCTGTTGTGCCTGTGAATAGGCTGCAGGGGGACGGTGAAGACCAGCAACAGCTTTCAGGGCTGCCACCTTTCGTGTGGGACAAGGAGCCGGACGTGTGCCTTTTCGGAATCAGGCTCTGCCGAAGAAGAGATCCATTAGATGTTCCTCCTCTGGGCATGCCCAGGTCCCGAATCCTGTTGTGCCTGTGAATAGGCTGCAGGGGGACGGTGAAGACCAGCAACAGCTTTCAGGGCTGCCACCTTCCGTGTGGGACAAGGAGCCGGATGTGTGCCTTTTCGGAATGAGGCTCTGCCGAGGACGAGAGCCATGAGATGTTCCTCCTCTGGGCAAGCCCGGGTCCCAGATCCTGTTGTGCCTGTGAATAGGCTGCAGGGGGACGGTGAAGACCAGCAACAGCTTTCAGGGCTGCCACCTTCCGTGTGGGACAAGGAGCCGGACGTGTGCCTTTTCGGAATCAGGCTCTGCCGAGGACGAAAGCCATGAGATGTTCCTCCTCTGGGCATGCCCGGGTCCTGAATCCTGTTGTGCCTCTGAATAGGCTGCAGGGGGACGGTGAAGACCAGCAACAGCTTTCAGGGCTGCCACCTTCCGTGTGGGACAAGGAGCCGGACGTGTGCCTTTTCGGAATCAGGCTCTGCCGAGGACGAGAGCCATGAGATGTTCCTCCTCTGGGCATGCCCGGTTCCCAGATCCTGTTGTACCTGTGAATAGGCTGCAGGGGGACGGTGAAGACCAGCAACAGCTTTCAGGGCTGCCACCTTCCGTGTGGGACAAGGAGCCGTACGTGTGCCTTTTCGGAATCAGGCTCTGCCGAGGACGAGAGCCATGAGATGTTCCTCCTCTCAGCAAGCCCAGGTCCCAGATCCTGTTGTGCCTGTGAATAGGCTGCAGGGGGACGGTAAAGACCAGCAACAGCTTTCAGGGCTGCCACCTTCCGTGTGGGACAAGGAGCCGGACGTGTGCCTTTTCGGAATCAGGCTCTGCCGAGGACGAGAGCCATGAGATGTTCCTCCTCTGGGCATGCCCGGGTCCCAGATCCTGTTGTGCCTGTGAATAGGCTGCAGGGGGACGGTGAAGACCAGCAACAGCTTTCAGGGCTGCCACCTTCCGTGTGGGACAAGGAGCCAGACGTGTGCCTTTTCGGAATCAGGCTCTGCCGAGGACGAGAGCCATGAGATGTTCCTCCTCTCAGCAAGCCCGGGTCCCAGATCCTGTTGTGCCTGTGAATAGGCTGCAGGGGGACGGTGAAGACCAGCAACAGCTTTCAGGGCTGCCACCTTCCGTGTGGGACAAGGAGCCGGACGTGTGCCTTTTCGGAATCAGGCTCTGCCGAGGATGACAGCCATGAGATGTTCCTCCTCTCAGCAAGCCCGGGTCCCAGATCCTGTTGTACCTGTGAATAGGCTGCAGGGGGACGGTGAAGACCAGCAACAGCTTTCAGGGCTGCCACCTTCCATGTGGGACAAGGAGCCGGACGTGTGCCTTTTCTGAATCAGGCTCTGCCGAGGACGAGAGCCATGAGATGTTCCTCCTCTGGGCAAGCCCAGGTCCCAGATCCTGTTGTGCCTGTGAATAGGCTGCAGGGGGACGGTGAAGACCAGCAACAACTTTCAGGGCTGCCACCTTCCGTGTGGGACAAGGAGCCGGACGTGTGCCTTTTCGGAATCAGGCTCTGCCGAGGACGAGAGCTATGAGATGTTCCTCCTCTGGGCATGCCCGGTTAACAGATCCTGTTGTACCTGTGAATAGGCTGCAGGGGGATGGTGAAGACCAACAACAGCTTTCAGGGCTGCCACCTTCCGTGTGGGACAAGGAGCCGGACGTGTGCCTTTTCGGAATCAGGCTCTGCCGAGGACGAGAGCCATGAGATGTTCCTCCTCTCAGCAAGCCCAGGTCCCAGATCCTGTTGTGCCTGTGAATAGGCTGCAGGGGGACGGTAAAGACCAGCAACAGCTTTCAGGGCTGCCACCTTCCGTGTGGGACAAGGAGCCGGACGTGTGCCTTTTCGGAATCAGGCTCTGCCGAGGAAGAGATCCATGAGATGTTCCTCCTCTGGGCATGCCCGGGTCCTGAATCCTGTTGTGCCTCTGAATAGGCTGCAGGGGGACGGTGAAGACCAGCAACAGCTTTCAGGGCTGCCACCTTCCGTGTGGGACAAGGAGCCGGACGTGTGCCTTTTCGGAATCAGGCTCTGCCGAGGATGACAGCCATGAGATGTTCCTCCTCTCAGCAAGCCCGGGTCCCAGATCCTGTTGTACCTGTGAATAGGCTGCAGGGGGACGGTGAAGACCAGCAACAGCTTTCAGGGCTGCCACCTTCCGTGTGGGACAAGGAGCCGGACGTGTGCCTTTTCGGAATCAGGCTCTGCCGAGGACGAGAGCCATGAGATGTTCCTCCTCTGGGCATGCCCGTTTCCCAGATCCTGTTGTACCTGTGAATAGGCTGCAGGGGGACGGTGAAGACCAGCAACAGCTTTCAGGGCTGCCACCTTCCGTGTGGGACAAGGAGCCGGACGTGTGCCTTTTCGGAATCAGGCTCTGCCGAGGACGAGAGCCATGAGATGTTCCTCCTCTCAGCAAGCCCAGGTCCCAGATCCTGTTGTGCCTGTGAATAGGCTGCAGGGGGACGGTAAAGACCAGCAACAGCTTTCAGGGCTGCCACCTTCCGTGTGGGACAAGGAGACGGACGTGTGCCTTTTCGGAATCAGGCTCTGCCGAGGATGAGAGCCATGAGATGTTCCTCCTCTCAGCAAGCACGGGTCCCATATCCTGTTGTACCTGTGAATAGGCTGCAGGGGGACGGTGAAGACCAGCAACAGCTTTCAGGGCTGCCACCTTCCGTGTGGGACAAGGAGCCAGACGTGTGCCTTTTCGGAATCAGGCTCTGCCGAGGACGAGAGCCATGAGATGTTCCTCCTCTGGGCATGCCCGGGTCCCAGATCCTGTTGTGCCTGTGAATAGGCTGCAGGGGGACGGTAAAGACCAGCAACAGCTTTCAGGGCTGCCACCTTCCGTGTGGGTCAAGGAGCCGGACGTGTGCCTTTTCGGAATCAGGCTCTGCCGAGGATGACAGCCATGAGATGTTCCTCCTCTCAGCAAGCCCGGGTCCCAGATCCTGTTGTGCCTGTGAATAGGCTGCAGGGGGACGGTTAAGACCAGCAACATCTTTCAGGGCTGCCACCTTCCGTGTGGGACAAGGAGCCGGACGTGTGCCTTTTCGGAATCAGGCTCTGCCGAGGAAGAGATCCATGAGATGTTCCTTCTCTTGGCATGCCCGGGTCCTGAATCCTGTTGTGCCTGTGAATAGGCTGCAGGGGGACGGTGAAGACCAGCAACAGCTTTCAGGGCTGCCACCTTCCGTGTGGGACAAGGAGCCGGACGTGTGCCTTTTCGGAATCAGGCTCTGCCGAGGACGAGAGCCATGAGATGTTGCTCCTCTGGGCAAGCCCGGGTCCCAGATCCTGTTGTGCCTGTGAATAGGCTGCAGGGGGACGGTGAAGACCAGCAACAGCTTTCAGGGCTGCCACCTTCCGTGTGGGACAAGGAGCCGGACGTGTGCCTTTTCGGAATCAGGCTCTGCCGAAGAAGAGATCCATTAGATGTTCCTCCTCTGGGCATGCCCAGGTCCCGAATCCTGTTGTGCCTGTGAATAGGCTGCAGGGGGACGGTGAAGACCAGCAACAGCTTTCAGGGCTGCCACCTTCCGTGTGGGACAAGGAGCCGGATGTGTGCCTTTTCGGAATGAGGCTCTGCCGAGGACGAGAGCCATGAGATGTTCCTCCTCTGGGCAAGCCCGGGTCCCAGATCCTGTTGTGCCTGTGAATAGGCTGCAGGGGGACGGTGAAGACCAGCAACAGCTTTCAGGGCTGCCACCTTCCGTGTGGGACAAGGAGCCGGACGTGTGCCTTTTCGGAATCAGGCTCTGCCGAGGACGAAAGCCATGAGATGTTCCTCCTCTGGGCATGCCCGGGTCCTGAATCCTGTTGTGCCTCTGAATAGGCTGCAGGGGGACGGTGAAGACCAGCAACAGCTTTCAGGGCTGCCACCTTCCGTGTGGGACAAGGAGCCGGACGTGTGCCTTTTCGGAATCAGGCTCTGCCGAGGACGAGAGCCATGAGATGTTCCTCCTCTGGGCATGCCCGGTTCCCAGATCCTGTTGTACCTGTGAATAGGCTGCAGGGGGACGGTGAAGACCAGCAACAGCTTTCAGGGCTGCCACCTTCCGTGTGGGACAAGGAGCCGGACGTGTGCCTTTTCGGAATCAGGCTCTGCCGAGGACGAGAGCCATGAGATGTTCCTCCTCTCAGCAAGCCCAGGTCCCAGATCCTGTTGTGCCTGTGAATAGGCTGCAGGGGGACGGTAAAGACCAGCAACAGCTTTCAGGGCTGCCACCTTCCGTGTGGGACAAGGAGCCGGACGTGTGCCTTTTCGGAATCAGGCTCTGCCGAGGACGAGAGCCATGAGATGTTCCTCCTCTGGGCATGCCCGGGTCCCAGATCCTGTTGTGCCTGTGAATAGGCTGCAGGGGGACGGTGAAGACCAGCAACAGCTTTCAGGGCTGCCACCTTCCGTGTGGGACAAGGAGCCAGACGTGTGCCTTTTCGGAATCAGGCTCTGCCGAGGACGAGAGCCATGAGATGTTCCTCCTCTGGGCATGCCCGGGTCCCAGATCCTGTTGTGCCTGTGAATAGGCTGCAGGGGGACGGTGAAGACCAGCAACAGCTTTCAGGGCTGCCACCTTCCATGTGGGACAAGGAGCCGGACGTGTGCCTTTTCTGAATCAGGCTCTGCCGAGGACGAGAGCCATGAGATGTTCCTCCTCTGGGCAAGCCCAGGTCCCAGATCCTGTTGTGCCTGTGAATAGGCTGCAGGGGGACGGTGAAGACCAGCAACAACTTTCAGGGCTGCCACCTTCCGTGTGGGACAAGGAGCCGGACGTGTGCCTTTTCGGAATCAGGCTCTGCCGAGGACGAGAGCTATGAGATGTTCCTCCTCTGGGCATGCCCGGTTAACAGATCCTGTTGTACCTGTGAATAGGCTGCAGGGGGATGGTGAAGACCAGCAACAGCTTTCAGGGCTGCCACCTTCCGTGTGGGACAAGGAGCCGGACGTGTGCCTTTTCGGAATCAGGCTCTGCCGAGGACGAGAGCCATGAGATGTTCCTCCTCTCTGCAAGCCCAGGTCCCAGATCCTGTTGTGCCTGTGAATAGGCTGCAGGGGGACGGTAAAGACCAGCAACAGCTTTCAGGGCTGCCACCTTCCGTGTGGGACAAGGAGCCGGACGTGTGCCTTTTCGGAATCAGGCTCTGCCGAGGAAGAGATCCATGAGATGTTCCTCCTCTGGGCATGCCCGGGTCCTGAATCCTGTTGTGCCTCTGAATAGGCTGCAGGGGGACGGTGAAGACCAGCAACAGCTTTCAGGGCTGCCACCTTCCGTGTGGGACAAGGAGCCGGACGTGTGCCTTTTCGGAATCAGGCTCTGCCGAGGATGACAGCCATGAGATGTTCCTCCTCTCAGCAAGCCCGGGTCCCAGATCCTGTTGTACCTGTGAATAGGCTGCAGGGGGACGGTGAAGACCAGCAACAGCTTTCAGGGCTGCCACCTTCCGTGTGGGACAAGGAGCCGGACGTGTGCCTTTTCGGAATCAGGCTCTGCCGAGGACGAGAGCCATGAGATGTTCCTCCTCTGGGCATGCCCGTTTCCCAGATCCTGTTGTACCTGTGAATAGGCTGCAGGGGGACGGTGAAGACCAGCAACAGCTTTCAGGGCTGCCACCTTCCGTGTGGGACAAGGAGCCGGACGTGTGCCTTTTCGGAATCAGGCTCTGCCGAGGACGAGAGCCATGAGATGTTCCTCCTCTCAGCAAGCCCAGGTCCCAGATCCTGTTGTGCCTGTGAATAGGCTGCAGGGGGACGGTAAAGACCAGCAACAGCTTTCAGGGCTGCCACCTTCCGTGTGGGACAAGGAGACGGACGTGTGCCTTTTCGGAATCAGGCTCTGCCGAGGATGAGAGCCATGAGATGTTCCTCCTCTCAGCAAGCACGGGTCCCATATCCTGTTGTACCTGTGAATAGGCTGCAGGGGGACGGTGAAGACCAGCAACAGCTTTCAGGGCTGCCACCTTCCGTGTGGGACAAGGAGCCAGACGTGTGCCTTTTCGGAATCAGGCTCTGCCGAGGACGAGAGCCATGAGATGTTCCTCCTCTGGGCATGCCCGGGTCCCAGATCCTGTTGTGCCTGTGAATAGGCTGCAGGGGGACGGTAAAGACCAGCAACAGCTTTCAGGGCTGCCACCTTCCGTGTGGGTCAAGGAGCCGGACGTGTGCCTTTTCGGAATCAGGCTCTGCCGAGGATGACAGCCATGAGATGTTCCTCCTCTCAGCAAGCCCGGGTCCCAGATCCTGTTGTGCCTGTGAATAGGCTGCAGGGGGACGGTGAAGACCAGCAACAGCTTTCAGGGCTGCCACCTTCCGTGTGGGACAAGGAGCCGGACGTGTGCCTTTTCGGAATCAGGCTCTGCCGAGGAAGAGATCCATGAGATGTTCCTTCTCTTGGCATGCCCGGGTCCTGAATCCTGTTGTGCCTGTGAATAGGCTGCAGGGGGACGGTGAAGACCAGCAACAGCTTTCAGGGCTGCCACCTTCCGTGTGGGACAAGGAGCCGGACGTGTGCCTTTTCGGAATCAGGCTCTGCCGAGGACGAGAGCCATGAGATGTTCCTCCTCTGGGCAAGCCCGGGTCCCAGATCCTGTTGTGCCTGTGAATAGGCTGCAGGGGGACGGTGAAGACCAGCAACAGCTTTCAGGGCTGCCACCTTCCGTGTGGGACAAGGAGCCGGATGTGTGCCTTTTCGGAATCAGGCTCTGCCGAGGACGAGAGCCATGAGATGTTCCTCCTCTGGGCAAGCCCAGGTCCCAGATCCTGTTGTGCCTGTGAATAGGCTGCAGGGGGACGGTGAAGACCAGCAACAGCTTTCAGGGCTGCCACCTTCCGTGTGGGACAAGGAGCCGGACGTGTGCCTTTTTGGAATCAGGCTCTGCCGAAGAAGAGATCCATTAGATGTTCCTCCTCTGGGCATGCCCGGGTCCCGAATCCTGTTGTGCCTGTGAATAGGCTGCAGGGGGACGGTGAAGACCAGCAACAGCTTTCAGGGCTGCCACCTTCCGTGTGGGACAAGGAGCCGGAGGTGTGCCTTTTCGGAATGAGGCTCTGCCGAGGATGACAGCCATGAGATGTTCCTCCTCTGGGCAAGCCCGGGTCCCAGATCCTGTTGTGCCTGTGAATAGGCTGCAGGGGGATGGTGAAGACCAGCAACAGCTTTCAGGGCTGCCACCTTCTGTGTGGGACAAGGAGCCGGACGTGTGCCTTTTCGGAATCAGGCTCTGCCGAGGACGAGAGCCATGAGATGTTCCTCCTCTGGGCATGCCCGGGTCCTGAATCCTGTTGTGCCTCTGAATAGGCTGCAGGGGGACGGTGAAGACCAGCAACAGCTTTCAGGGCTGCCACCTTCCGTGTGGGACAAGGAGCCGGACGTGTGCCTTTTCGGAATCAGGCTCTGCCGAGGACGAGAGCCATGAGATGTTCCTCCTCTGGGCAAGCCCGGGTCCCAGATCCTGTTGTGCCTGTGAATAGGCTGCAGGGGGACGGTGAAGACCAGCAACAGCTTTCAGGGCTGCCACCTTCCGTGTGGGACAAGGATCCGGACGTGTGCCTTTTCGGAATCAGGCTCTGCCGAGGATGACAGCCATGAGATGTTCCTCCTCTCAGCAAGCCCGGGTCCCAGATCCTGTTGTGCCTGTGAATAGGCTGCAGGGGGACGGTGAAGACCAGCAACATCTTTCAGGGCTGCCACCTTCCGTGTGGGACAAGGAGCCGGACGTGTGCCTTTTCGGAATCAGGCTCTGCCGAGGAAGAGATCCATGAGATGTTCCTTCTCTTGGCATGCCCGGGTCCTGAATCCTGTTGTGCCTGTGAATAGGCTGCAGGGGGACGGTGAAGACCAGCAACAGCTTTCAGGGCTGCCACCTTCCGTGTGGGACAAGGAGCCGGACGTGTGCCTTTTCGGAATCAGGCTCTGCCGAGGACGAGAGCCATGAGATGTTCCTCCTCTGGGCAAGCCCGGGTCCCAGATCCTGTTGTGCCTGTGAATAGGCTGCAGGGGGACGGTGAAGACCAGCAACAGCTTTCAGGGCTGCCACCTTCCGTGTGGGACAAGGAGCCGGATGTGTGCCTTTTCGGAATCAGGCTCTGCCGAGGACGAGAGCCATGAGATGTTCCTCCTCTGGGCATGCCCGGGTCCCAGATCCTGTTGTGCCTGTGAATAGGCTGCAGGGGGACGGTGAAGACCAGCAACAGCTTTCAGGGCTGCCACCTTCCGTGTGGGACAAGGAGCCGGACGTGTGCCTTTTCGGAATCAGGCTCTGCCGAGGATGACAGCCATGAGATGTTCCTCCTCTGGGCAAGCCCGGGTCCCAGATCCTGTTGTACCTGTGAATAGGCTGCAGGGGGACGGTGAAGACCAGCAACAGCTTTCAGGGCTGCCACCTTCCGTGTGGGACAAGGAGCCGGACGTGTGCCTTTTCGGAATCAGGCTCTGCCGAGGACGAGAGCCATGAGATGTTCCTCCTCTGGGCAAGCCCGGGTCCCAGATCCTGTTGTACCTGTGAATAGGCTTCAGGGGGACGGTGAAGACCAGCAACAGCTTTCAGGGCTGCCACCTTCCGTGTGGGACAAGGAGCCGGACGTGTGCCTTTTTGGAATCAGGCTCTGCCGAAGAAGAGATCCATTAGATGTTCCTCCTCTGGGCATGCCCGGGTCCCGAATCCTGTTGTGCCTGTGAATAGGCTGCAGGGGGACGGTGAAGACCAGCAACAGCTTTCAGGGCTGCCACCTTCCGTGTGGGACAAGGAGCCGGAGGTGTGCCTTTTCGGAATGAGGCTCTGCCGAGGACGAGAGCCATGAGATGTTCCTCCTCTGGGCAAGCCCGGGTCCCAGATCCTGTTGTGCCTGTGAATAGGCTGCAGGGGGATGGTGAAGACCAGCAACAGCTTTCAGGGCTGCCACCTTCTGTGTGGGACAAGGAACCGGACGAGTGCCTTTTCGGAATCAGGCTCTGCCGAGGACGAGAGCCATGAGATGTTCCTCCTCTGGGCATGCCCGGGTCCTGAATCCTGTTGTGCCTCTGAATAGGCTGCAGGGGGACGGTGAAGACCAGCAACAGCTTTCAGGGCTGCCACCTTCCGTGTGGGACAAGGAGCCGGACGTGTGCCTTTTCGGAATCAGGCTCTGCCGAGGACGAGAGCCATGAGATGTTCCTCCTCTGGGCAAGCCCGGGTCCCAGATCCTGTTGTGCCTGTGAATAGGCTGCAGGGGGACGGTGCAGACCAGCAACAGCTTTCAGGGCTGCCACCTTCCGTGTGGGACAAGGATCCGGACGTGTGCCTTTTCGGAATCAGGCTCTGCCGAGGATGACAGCCATGAGATGTTCCTCCTCTCAGCAAGCCCGGGTCCCAGATCCTGTTGTACCTGTGAATAGGCTGCAGGGGGACGGTGAAGACCAGCAACAGCTTTCAGGGCTGCCACCTTCCGTGTGGGACAAGGAGCCGGACGTGTGCCTTTTCGGAATCAGGCTCTGCCGAGGACGAGATCCATGAGATGTTCCTCCTCTGGGCATGCCCGGGTCCCAGATCCTGTTGTGCCTGTGAATAGGCTGCAGGGGGACGGTGAAGACCAGCAACATCTTTCAGGGCTGCCACCTTCCGTGTGGGACAAGGAGCCGGACGTGTGCCTTTTCTGAATCAGGCTCTGCCGAGGACGAGAGCCATGAGATGTTCCTCCTCTCAGCAAGCCCAGGTCCCAGATCCTGTTGTGCCTGTGAATAGGCTGCAGGGGGACGGTAAAGACCAGCAACAGCTTTCAGGGCTGCCACCTTCCGTGTGGGACAAGGAGCCGGACGTGTGCCTTTTCGGAATCAGGCTCTGCCGAGGACGAGAGCCATGAGATGTTCCTCCTCTTAGCAAGCCCGGGTCCCAGATCCTGTTGTGCCTGTGAATAGGCTGCAGGGGGACGGTAAAGACCAGCAACAGCTTTCAGGGCTGCCACCTTCCGTGTGGGACAAGGAGCCGGACGTGTGCCTTTTCGGAATCAGGCTCTGCCGAGGACGAGAGCCATGAGATGTTCCTCCTCTGGGCAAGCCCGGGTCCCAGATCCTGTTGTGCCTGTGAATAGGCTGCAGGGGGACGGTGAAGACCAGCAACAGCTTTCAGGGCTGCCACCTTCCGTGTGGGACAAGGAGCCGGATGTGTGCCTTTTCGGAATCAGGCTCTGCCGAGGACGAGAGCCATGAGATGTTCCTCCTCTGGGCAAGCCCAGGTCCCAGATCCTGTTGTGCCTGTGAATAGGCTGCAGGGGGACGGTGAAGACCAGCAACAGCTTTCAGGGCTGCCACCTTCCGTGTGGGACAAGGAGCCGGACGTGTGCCTTTTTGGAATCAGGCTCTGCCGAAGAAGAGATCCATTAGATGTTCCTCCTCTGGGCATGCCCGGGTCCCGAATCCTGTTGTGCCTGTGAATAGGCTGCAGGGGGACGGTGAAGACCAGCAACAGCTTTCAGGGCTGCCACCTTCCGTGTGGGACAAGGAGCCGGAGGTGTGCCTTTTCGGAATCAGGCTCTGCCGAGGACGAGAGCCATGAGATGTTCCTCCTCTAGGCAAGCACGGGTCCCAGATCCTGTTGTGCCTGTGAATAGGCTGCAGGGGGATGGTGAAGACCAGCAACAGCTTTCAGGGCTGCCACCTTCTGTGTGGGACAAGGAGCCGGACGTGTGCCTTTTCGGAATCAGGCTCTGCCGAGGACGAGAGCCATGAGATGTTCCTCCTCTGGGCATGCCCGGGTCCTGAATCCTGTTGTGCCTGTGAATAGGCTGCAGGGGGACGGTGAAGACCAGCAACAGCTTTCAGGGCTGCCACCTTCCGTGTGGGACAAGGAGCCGGACGTGTGCCTTTTCGGAATCAGGCTCTGCCGAGGACGAGAGCCATGAGATGTTCCTCCTCTGGGCAAGCCCGGGTCCCAGATCCTGTTGTGCCTGTGAATAGGCTGCAGGGGGACGGTGAAGACCAGCAACAGCTTTCAGGGCTGCCACCTTCCGTGTGGGACAAGGAGCCGGACGTGTGCCTTTTCGGAATCAGGCTCTGCCGAGGATGACAGCCATGAGATGTTCCTCCTCTCAGCAAGCCCGGGTCCCAGATCCTGTTGTACCTGTGAATAGGCTGCAGGGGGACGGTGAAGACCAGCAACAGCTTTCAGGGCTGCCACCTTCCGTGTGGGACAAGGAGCCGGACGTGTGCCTTTTCGGAATCAGGCTCTGCCGAGGACGAGAGCCATGAGATGTTCCTCCTCTGGGCAAGCCCGGGTCCCAGATCCTGTTGTACCTGTGAATAGGCTTCAGGGGGACGGTGAAGACCAGCAACATCTTTCAGGGCTGCCACCTTCCGTGTGGGACAAGGATCCGGACGTGTGCCTTTTCGGAATCAGGCTCTGCCGAGGACGAGAGCCATGAGATGTTCCTCCTCTCAGCAAGCCCAGGTCCCAGATCCTGTTGTGCCTGTGAATAGGCTGCAGGGGGACGGTGAAGACCAGCAATATCTTTCAGGGCTGCCACCTTCCGTGTGGGACAAGGAGCCGGACGTGTGCCTTTTCTGAATCAGGCTCTGCCGAGGACGAGAGCCATGAGATGTTCCTCCTCTGGGCAAGCCCGGGTCCCAGATCCTGTTGTGCCTGTGAATAGGCTGCAGGGGGACGGTAAAGACCAGCAACAGCTTTCAGGGCTGCCACCTTCCGTGTGGGACAAGGAGCCGGAGGTGTGCCTTTTCGGAATGAGGCTCTGCCGAGGACGAGAGCCATGAGATGTTCCTCCTCTTAGCAAGCCCGGGTCCCAGATCCTGTTGTGCCTGTGAATAGGCTGCAGGGGGACGGTAAAGACCAGCAACAGCTTTCAGGGCTGCCACCTTCCGTGTGGGACAAGGAGCCGGACGTGTGCCTTTTCGGAATCAGGCTCTGCCGAGGAAGAGATCCATGAGATGTTCCTCCTCTGGGCATGCCCGGGTCCTGAATCCTGTTGTGCCTCTGAATAGGCTGCAGGGGGACGGTGAAGACCAGCAACAGCTTTCAGGGCTGCCACCTTCCGTGTGGGACAAGGAGCCGGACGTGTGCCTTTTCGGAATCAGGCTCTGCCGAGGACGAGAGCCATGAGATGTTCCTCCTCTGGGCATGCCCGGGTCCCAGATCCTGTTGTGCCTGTGAATAGGCTGCAGGGGGACGGTGAAGACCAGCAACAGCTTTCAGGGCTGCCACCTTCCGTGTGGGACAAGGAGCCGGACGTGTGCCTTTTCGGAATCAGGCTCTGCCGAGGATGACAGCCATGAGATGTTCCTCCTCTCAGCAAGCCCGGGTCCCAGATCCTGTTGTACCTGTGAATAGGCTGCAGGGGGACGGTGAAGACCAGCAACAGCTTTCAGGGCTGCCACCTTCCGTGTGGGACAAGGAGCCGGACGTGTGCCTTTTCGGAATCAGGCTCTGCCGAGGACGAGAGCCATGAGATGTTCCTCCTCTGGGCATGCCCGTTTCCCAGATCCTGTTGTACCTGTGAATAGGCTGCAGGGGGACGGTGAAGACCAGCAACAGCTTTCAGGGCTGCCACCTTCCGTGTGGGACAAGGAGCCGGACGTGTGCCTTTTCGGAATCAGGCTCTGCCGAGGACGAGAGCCATGAGATGTTCCTCCTCTGGGCAAGCCCGGGTCCCAGATCCTGTTGTGCCTGTGAATAGGCTGCAGGGGGACGGTGAAGACCAGCAACAGCTTTCAGGGCTGCCACCTTCCGTGTGGGACAAGGAGCCGGACGTGTGCCTTTTCGGAATCAGGCTCTGCCGAGGACGAGATCCATGAGATGTTCCTCCTCTGGGCATGCCCGGGTCCCAGATCGTGTTGTGCCTGTGAATAGGCTGCAGGGGGACGGTGAAGACCAGCAACATCTTTCAGGGCTGCCACCTTCCGTGTGGGACAAGGAGCCGGACGTGTGCCTTTTCTGAATCAGGCTCTGCCGAGGACGAGAGCCATGAGATGTTCCTCCTCTCAGCAAGCCCGGGTCCCAGATCCTGTTGTGCCTGTGAATAGGCTGCAGGGGGACGGTAAAGACCAGCAACAGCTTTCAGGGCTGCCACCTTCCGTGTGGGACAAGGAGCCGGACGTGTGCCTTTTCGGAATCAGGCTCTGCCGAGGACGAGAGCCATGAGATGTTCCTCCTCTGGGCAAGCCCGGGTCCCAGATCCTGTTGTGCCTGTGAATAGGCTGCAGGGGGACGGTGAAGACCAGCAACAGCTTTCAGGGCTGCCACCTTCCGTGTGGGACAAGGAGCCGGATGTGTGCCTTTTCGGAATCAGGCTCTGCCGAGGACGAGAGCCATGAGATGTTCCTCCTCTGGGCAAGCCCAGGTCCCAGATCCTGTTGTGCCTGTGAATAGGCTGCAGGGGGACGGTGAAGACCAGCAACAGCTTTCAGGGCTGCCACCTTCCGTGTGGGACAAGGAGCCGGACGTGTGCCTTTTCGGAATCAGGCTCTGCCGAAGAAGAGATCCATTAGATGTTCCTCCTCTGGGCATGCCCGGGTCCCGAATCCTGTTGTGCCTGTGAATAGGCTGCAGGGGGACGGTGAAGACCAGCAACAGCTTTCAGGGCTGCCACCTTCCGTGTGGGACAAGGAGCCGGAGGTGTGCCTTTTCGGAATGAGGCTCTGCCGAGGACGAGAGCCATGAGATGTTCCTCCTCTGGGCAAGCCCGGGTCCCAGATCCTGTTGTGCCTGTGAATAGGCTGCAGGGGGATGGTGAAGACCAGCAACAGCTTTCAGGGCTGCCACCTTCTGTGTGGGACAAGGAGCCGGACGTGTGCCTTTTCGGAATCAGGCTCTGCCGAGGACGAGAGCCATGAGATGTTCCTCCTCTGGGCATGCCCGGGTCCTGAATCCTGTTGTGCCTCTGAATAGGCTGCAGGGGGACGGTGAAGACCAGCAACAGCTTTCAGGGCTGCCACCTTCCGTGTGGGACAAGGAGCCGGACGTGTGCCTTTTCGGAATCAGGCTCTGCCGAGGACGAGAGCCATGAGATGTTCCTCCTCTGGGCAAGCCCGGGTCCCAGATCCTGTTGTGCCTGTGAATAGGCTGCAGGGGGACGGTGAAGACCAGCAACAGCTTTCAGGGCTGCCACCTTCCGTGTGGGACAAGGATCCGGACGTGTGCCTTTTCGGAATCAGGCTCTGCCGAGGATGACAGCCATGAGATGTTCCTCCTCTCAGCAAGCCCGGGTCCCAGATCCTGTTGTACCTGTGAATAGGCTGCAGGGGGACGGTGAAGACCAGCAACAGCTTTCAGGGCTGCCACCTTCCGTGTGGGACAAGGAGCCGGACGTGTGCCTTTTCGGAATCAGGCTCTGCCGAGGACGAGAGCCATGAGATGTTCCTCCTGTGGGCAAGCCCGGGTCCCAGATCCTGTTGTGCCTGTGAATAGGCTGCAGGGGGACGGTGAAGACCAGCAACAGCTTTCAGGGCTGCCACCTTCCGTGTGGGACAAGGAGCCGGACGTGTGCCTTTTCGGAATCAGGCTCTGCCGAGGACGAGATCCATGAGATGTTCCTCCTCTGGGCATGCCCGGGTCCCAGATCGTGTTGTGCCTGTGAATAGGCTGCAGGGGGACGGTGAAGACCAGCAACATCTTTCAGGGCTGCCACCTTCCGTGTGGGACAAGGAGCCGGACGTGTGCCTTTTCTGAATCAGGCTCTGCCGAGGACGAGAGCCATGAGATGTTCCTCCTCTCAGCAAGCCCGGGTCCCAGATCCTGTTGTGCCTGTGAATAGGCTGCAGGGGGACGGTAAAGACCAGCAACAGCTTTCAGGGCTGCCACCTTCCGTGTGGGACAAGGAGCCGGACGTGTGCCTTTTCGGAATCAGGCTCTGCCGAGGACGAGATCCATGAGATGTTCCTCCTCTGGGCATGCCCGGGTCCCAGATCGTGTTGTGCCTGTGAATAGGCTGCAGGGGGACGGTGAAGACCAGCAACATCTTTCAGGGCTGCCACCTTCCGTGTGGGACAAGGAGCCGGACGTGTGCCTTTTCTGAATCAGGCTCTGCCGAGGACGAGAGCCATGAGATGTTCCTCCTCTCAGCAAGCCCGGGTCCCAGATCCTGTTGTGCCTGTGAATAGGCTGCAGGGGGACGGTAAAGACCAGCAACAGCTTTCAGGGCTGCCACCTTCCGTGTGGGACAAGGAGCCGGACGTGTGCCTTTTCGGAATCAGGCTCTGCCGAGGACGAGAGCCATGAGATGTTCCTCCTCTGGGCAAGCCCGGGTCCCAGATCCTGTTGTGCCTGTGAATAGGCTGCAGGGGGACGGTGAAGACCAGCAACAGCTTTCAGGGCTGCCACCTTCCGTGTGGGACAAGGAGCCGGATGTGTGCCTTTTCGGAATCAGGCTCTGCCGAGGACGAGAGCCATGAGATGTTCCTCCTCTGGGCAAGCCCAGGTCCCAGATCCTGTTGTGCCTGTGAATAGGCTGCAGGGGGACGGTGAAGACCAGCAACAGCTTTCAGGGCTGCCACCTTCCGTGTGGGACAAGGAGCCGGACGTGTGCCTTTTTGGAATCAGGCTCTGCCGAAGAAGAGATCCATTAGATGTTCCTCCTCTGGGCATGCCCGGGTCCCGAATCCTGTTGTGCCTGTGAATAGGCTGCAGGGGGACGGTGAAGACCAGCAACAGCTTTCAGGGCTGCCACCTTCCGTGTGGGACAAGGAGCCGGAGGTGTGCCTTTTCGGAATCAGGCTCTGCCGAGGACGAGAGCCATGAGATGTTCCTCCTCTGGGCAAGCCCGGGTCCCAGATCCTGTTGTGCCTGTGAATAGGCTGCAGGGGGATGGTGAAGACCAGCAACAGCTTTCAGGGCTGCCACCTTCTGTGTGGGACAAGGAGCCGGACGTGTGCCTTTTCGGAATCAGGCTCTGCCGAGGACGAGAGCCATGAGATGTTCCTCCTCTGGGCATGCCCGGGTCCTGAATCCTGTTGTGCCTCTGAATAGGCTGCAGGGGGACGGTGAAGACCAGCAACAGCTTTCAGGGCTGCCACCTTCCGTGTGGGACAAGGAGCCGGACGTGTGCCTTTTCGGAATCAGGCTCTGCCGAGGACGAGAGCCATGAGATGTTCCTCCTCTGGGCAAGCCCGGGTCCCAGATCCTGTTGTGCCTGTGAATAGGCTGCAGGGGGACGGTGAAGACCAGCAACAGCTTTCAGGGCTGCCACCTTCCGTGTGGGACAAGGATCCGGACGTGTGCCTTTTCGGAATCAGGCTCTGCCGAGGATGACAGCCATGAGATGTTCCTCCTCTCAGCAAGCCCGGGTCCCAGATCCTGTTGTACCTGTGAATAGGCTGCAGGGGGACGGTGAAGACCAGCAACAGCTTTCAGGGCTGCCACCTTCCGTGTGGGACAAGGAGCCGGACGTGTGCCTTTTCGGAATCAGGCTCTGCCGAGGACGAGAGCCATGAGATGTTCCTCCTCTGGGCAAGCCCGGGTCCCAGATCCTGTTGTACCTGTGAATAGGCTTCAGGGGGACGGTGAAGACCAGCAACAGCTTTCAGGGCTGCCACCTTCCGTGTGGGACAAGGAGCCGGACGTGTGCCTTTTCGGAATCAGGCTCTGCCGAGGACGAGAGCCATGAGATGTTCCTCCTCTCAGCAAGCCCAGGTCCCAGATCCTTTTGTGCCTGTGAATAGGCTGCAGGGGGACGGTGAAGACCAGCAACAGCTTTCAGGGCTGCCACCTTCCGTGTGGGACAAGGAGCCGGACGTGTGCCTTTTCGGAATCAGGCTCTGCCGAGGACGAGAGCCATGAGATGTTCCTCCTCTGGGCAAGCCCGGGTCCCAGATCCTGTTGTGCCTGTGAATAGGCTGCAGGGGGACGGTGAAGACCAGCAACAGCTTTCAGGGCTGCCACCTTCCGTGTGGGACAAGGAGCCGGACGTGTGCCTTTTCGGAATCAGGCTCTGCCGAGGACGAGATCCATGAGATGTTCCTCCTCTGGGCATGCCCGGGTCCCAGATCGTGTTGTGCCTGTGAATAGGCTGCAGGGGGACGGTGAAGACCAGCAACATCTTTCAGGGCTGCCACCTTCCGTGTGGGACAAGGAGCCGGACGTGTGCCTTTTCTGAATCAGGCTCTGCCGAGGACGAGAGCCATGAGATGTTCCTCCTCTGGGCAAGCCCGGGTCCCAGATCCTGTTGTGCCTGTGAATAGGCTGCAGGGGGACGGTAAAGACCAGCAACAGCTTTCAGGGCTGCCACCTTCCGTGTGGGACAAGGAGCCGGACGTGTGCCTTTTCGGAATCAGGCTCTGCCGAGGACGAGAGCCATGAGATGTTCCTCCTCTTAGCAAGCCCGGGTCCCAGATCCTGTTGTGCCTGTGAATAGGCTGCAGGGGGACGGTAAAGACCAGCAACAGCTTTCAGGGCTGCCACCTTCCGTGTGGGACAAGGAGCCGGACGTGTGCCTTTTCGGAATCAGGCTCTGCCGAGGAAGAGATCCATGAGATGTTCCTCCTCTGGGCATGCCCGGGTCCTGAATCCTGTTGTGCCTCTGAATAGGCTGCAGGGGGACGGTGAAGACCAGCAACAGCTTTCAGGGCTGCCACCTTCCGTGTGGGACAAGGAGCCGGACGTGTGCCTTTTCGGAATCAGGCTCTGCCGAGGACGAGAGCCATGAGATGTTCCTCCTCTGGGCATGCCCGGGTCCCAGATCCTGTTGTGCCTGTGAATAGGCTGCAGGGGGACGGTGAAGACCAGCAACAGCTTTCAGGGCTGCCACCTTCCGTGTGGGACAAGGAGCCGGACGTGTGCCTTTTCGGAATCAGGCTCTGCCGAGGATGACAGCCATGAGATGTTCCTCCTCTCAGCAAGCCCGGGTCCCAGATCCTGTTGTACCTGTGAATAGGCTGCAGGGGGACGGTGAAGACCAGCAACAGCTTTCAGGGCTGCCACCTTCCGTGTGGGACAAGGAGCCGGACGTGTGCCTTTTCGGAATCAGGCTCTGCCGAGGACGAGAGCCATGAGATGTTCCTCCTCTGGGCATGCCCGTTTCCCAGATCCTGTTGTACCTGTGAATAGGCTGCAGGGGGACGGTGAAGACCAGCAACAGCTTTCAGGGCTGCCACCTTCCGTGTGGGACAAGGAGCCGGACGTGTGCCTTTTCGGAATCAGGCTCTGCCGAGGACGAGAGCCATGAGATGTTCCTCCTCTCAGCAAGCCCAGGTCCCAGATCCTGTTGTGCCTGTGAATAGGCTGCAGGGGGACGGTAAAGACCAGCAACAGCTTTCAGGGCTGCCACCTTCCGTGTGGGACAAGGAGCCGGACGTGTGCCTTTTCGGAATCAGGCTCTGCCGAGGATGAGAGCCATGAGATGTTCCTCCTCTCAGCAAGCCCGGGTCCCAGATCCTGTTGTGCCTGTGAATAGGCTGCAGGGGGACGGTGAAGACCAGCAACAGCTTTCAGGGCTGCCACCTTCCGTGTGGGACAAGGAGCCGGACGTGTGCCTTTTCGGAATCAGGCTCTGCCGAGGACGAGATCCATGAGATGTTCCTCCTCTGGGCATGCCCGGGTCCCAGATCGTGTTGTGCCTGTGAATAGGCTGCAGGGGGACGGTGAAGACCAGCAACATCTTTCAGGGCTGCCACCTTCCGTGTGGGACAAGGAGCCGGACGTGTGCCTTTTCTGAATCAGGCTCTGCCGAGGACGAGAGCCATGAGATGTTCCTCCTCTGGGCAAGCCCGGGTCCCAGATCCTGTTGTGCCTGTGAATAGGCTGCAGGGGGACGGTGAAGACCAGCAACAGCATTCAGGGCTGCCACCTTCCGTGTGGGACAAGGAGCCGGACGTGTGCCTTTTCGGAATCAGGCTCTGCCGAGGACGAGAGCCATGAGATGTTCCTCCTCTTAGCAAGCCCGGGTCCCAGATCCTGTTGTGCCTGTGAATAGGCTGCAGGGGGACGGTAAAGACCAGCAACAGCTTTCAGGGCTGCCACCTTCCGTGTGGGACAAGGAGCCGGACGTGTGCCTTTTCGGAATCAGGCTCTGCCGAGGAAGAGATCCATGAGATGTTCCTCCTCTGGGCATGCCCGGGTCCTGAATCCTGTTGTGCCTCTGAATAGGCTGCAGGGGGACGTTGAAGACCAGCAACAGCTTTCAGGGCTGCCACCTTCCGTGTGGGACAAGGAGCCGGACGTGTGCCTTTTCGGAATCAGGCTCTGCCGAGGACGAGAGCCATGAGATGTTCCTCCTCTGGGCATGCCCGGGTCCCAGATCCTGTTGTGCCTGTGAATAGGCTGCAGGGGGACGGTGAAGACCAGCAACAGCTTTCAGGGCTGCCACCTTCCGTGTGGGACAAGGAGCCGGACGTGTGCCTTTTCGGAATCAGGGTCTGCCGAGGATGACAGCCATGAGATGTTCCTCCTCTCAGCAAGCCCGGGTCCCAGATCCTGTTGTACCTGTGAATAGGCTGCAGGGGGACGGTGAAGACCAGCAACAGCTTTCAGGGCTGCCACCTTCCGTGTGGGACAAGGAGCCGGACGTGTGCCTTTTCGGAATCAGGCTCTGCCGAGGACGAGAGCCATGAGATGTTCCTCCTCTGGGCATGCCCGTTTCCCAGATCCTGTTGTACCTGTGAATAGGCTGCAGGGGGACGGTGAAGACCAGCAACAGCTTTCAGGGCTGCCACCTTCCGTGTGGGACAAGGAGCCGGACGTGTGCCTTTTCGGAATCAGGCTCTGCCGAGGACGAGAGCCATGAGATGTTCCTCCTCTCAGCAAGCCCAGGTCCCAGATCCTGTTGTGCCTGTGAATAGGCTGCAGGGGGACGGTAAAGACCAGCAACAGCTTTCAGGGCTGCCACCTTCCGTGTGGGACAAGGAGCCGGATGTGTGCCTTTTCGGAATCAGGCTCTGCCGAGGATGAGAGCCATGAGATGTTCCTCCTCTCAGCAAGCACGGGTCCCATATCCTGTTGTACCTGTGAATAGGCTGCAGGGGGACGGTGAAGACCAGCAACAGCTTTCAGGGCTGCCACCTTCCGTGTGGGACAAGGAGCCAGACGTGTGCCTTTTCTGAATCAGGCTCTGCCGAGGACGAGAGCCATGAGATGTTCCTCCTCTGGGCATGCCCGGGTCCCAGATCCTGTTGTGCCTGTGAATAGGCTGCAGGGGGACGGTAAAGACCAGCAACAGCTTTCAGGGCTGCCACATTCCGTGTGGGTCAAGGAGCCGGACGTGTGCCTTTTCGGAATCAGGCTCTGCCGAGGATAACAGCCATGAGATGTTCCTCCTCTCAGCAAGCCCGGGTCCCAGATCCTGTTGTACCTGTGAATAGGCTGCAGGGGGACGGTGAAGACCAGCAACAGCTTTCAGGGCTGCCACCTTCCGTGTGGGACAAGGAGCCGGACGTGTGCCTTTTCGGAATCAGGCTCTGCCGAGGAAGAGATCCATGAGATGTTCCTCCTCTGGGCATGCCCGGGTCCTGAATCCTGTTGTGCCTGTGAATAGGCTGCAGGGGGACGGTGAAGACCAGCAACAGCTTTCAGGGCTGCCACCTTCCGTGTGGGACAAGGAGCCGGACGTGTGCCTTTTCGGAATCAGGCTCTGCCGAGGACGAGAGCCATGAGATGTTCCTCCTCTGGGCATGCCCGGGTCCCAGATCCTGTTGTGCCTGTGAATAGGCTGCAGGGGGACGGTGAAGACCAGCAACAGCTTTCAGGGCTGCCACCTTCCGTGTGGGACAAGGAGCCGGACGTGTGCCTTTTCGGAATCAGGCTCTGCCGAGGACGAGAGCCATGAGATGTTCCTCCTCTGGGCATGCCCGGGTCCCAGATTCTGTTGTACCTGTGAATAGGCTGCAGGGGGACGGTGAAGACCAGCAACAGCTTTCAGGGCTGTCACCTTCTGTGTGGGACAAGGAGCCCGACGTGTGCCTTTTCGGAATCAGGCTCTGCCGAGGATGACAGCCATGAGATGTTCCTCCTCTCAGCAAGCCCGGGTCCCAGATCCTGTTGTGCCTGTGAATAGGCTGCAGGGGGACGGTGAAGACCAGCAACAGCTTTCAGGGCTGCCACCTTCCGTGTGGGACAAGGAGCCGGACGTGTGCCTTTTCGGAATCAGGCTCTGCCGAGGACGAGAGCCATGAGATGTTCCTCCTCTTAGCAAGCCCGGGACCCAGATCCTGTTGTGCCTGTGAATAGGCTGCAGGGGGACGGTGAAGACCAGCAACAGCTTTCAGGGCTGCCACCTTCCGTGTGGGACAAGGAGCCAGACGTGTGCCTTTTCGGAATCAGGCTCTGCCGAGGACGAGAGCCATGAGATGTTCCTCCTCTGGGCATGCCCGGGTCCCAGATCCTGTTGTGCCTGTGAATAGGCTGCAGGGGGACGGTAAAGACCAGCAACAGCTTTCAGGGCTGCCACCTTCCGTGTGGGTCAAGGAGCCGGACGTGTGCCTTTTCGGAATCAGGCTCTGCCGAGGATGACAGCCATGAGATGTTCCTCCTCTCAGCAAGCCCGGGTCCCAGATCCTGTTGTACCTGTGAATAGGCTGCAGGGGGACGGTGAAGACCAGCAACAGCTTTCAGGGCTGCCACCTTCCGTGTGGGACAAGGAGCCGGACGTGTGCCTTTTCGGAATCAGGCTCTGCCGAGGAAGAGATCCATGAGATGTTCCTCCTCTGGGCATGCCCGGGTCCTGAATCCTGTTGTGCCTGTGAATAGGCTGCAGGGGGACGGTGAAGACCAGCAACAGCTTTCAGGGCTGCCACCTTCCGTGTGGGACAAGGAGCCGGACGTGTGCCTTTTCGGAATCAGGCTCTGCCGAGGACGAGAGCCATGAGATGTTCCTCCTCTGGGCATGCCCGGGTCCCAGATCCTGTTGTGCCTGTGAATAGGCTGCAGGGGGACGGTGAAGACCAGCAACAGCTTTCAGGGCTGCCACCTTCCGTGTGGGACAAGGAGCCGGACGTGTGCCTTTTCGGAATCAGGCTCTGCCGAGGACGAGAGCCATGAGATGTTCCTCCTCTGGGCATGCCCGGGTCCCAGATTCTGTTGTACCTGTGAATAGGCTGCAGGGGGACGGTGAAGACCAGCAACAGCTTTCAGGGCTGTCACCTTCTGTGTGGGACAAGGAGCCCGACGTGTGCCTTTTCGGAATCAGGCTCTGCCGAGGATGACAGCCATGAGATGTTCCTCCTCTCAGCAAGCCCGGGTCCCAGATCCTGTTGTACCTGTGAATAGGCTGCAGGGGGACGGTGAAGACCAGCAACAGCTTTCAGGGCTGCCACCTTCCGTGTGGGACAAGGAGCCGGACGTGTGCCTTTTCGGAATCAGGCTCTGCCGAGGACGAGAGCCATGAGATGTTCCTCCTCTTAGCAAGCCCGGGACCCAGATCCTGTTGTGCCTGTGAATAGGCTGCAGGGGGACGGTGAAGACCAGCAACAGCTTTCAGGGCTGCCACCTTCCGTGTGGGACAAGGAGCCGGACGTGTGCCTTTTCGGAATCAGGCTCTGCCGAGGACGAGATCCATGAGATGTTCCTCCTCTGGGCATGCCCGGGTCCTGAATCCTGTTGTGCATCTGAATAGGCTGCAGGGGGACGGTGAAGACCAGCAACAGCTTTCAGGGCTGCCACCTTCCGTGTGGGACAAGGAGCCGGACGTGTGCCTTTTCGGAATCAGGCTCTGCCGAGGACGAGAGCCATGAGATGTTCCTCCTCTGGGCATGCCCGGGTCCCAGATCCTGTTGTACCTGTGAATAGGCTGCAGGGGGACGGTGAAGACCAGCAACAGCTTTCAGGGCTGCCACCTTCCGTGTGGGACAAGGAGCCGGACGTGTGCCTTTTCGGAATCAGGCTCTGCCGAGGAAGAGATCCATGAGATGTTCCTCCTCTGGGCATGCCCGGGTCCTGAATCCTGTTGTGCCTGTGAATAGGCTGCAGGGGGACGGTGAAGACCAGCAACAGCTTTCAGGGCTGCCACCTTCCGTGTGGGACAAGGAGCCGGACGTGTGCCTTTTCTGAATCAGGCTCTGCCGAGGACGAGAGCCATGAGATGTTCCTCCTCTGGGCAAGCCCGGGTCCCAGATCCTGTTGTGCCTGTGAATAGGCTGCAGGGGGACGGTAAAGACCAGCAACAGCTTTCAGGGCTGCCACCTTCCGTGTGGGACAAGGAGCCGGACGTGTGCCTTTTCGGAATCAGGCTCTGCCGAGGACGAGAGCCATGAGATGTTCCTCCTCTTAGCAAGCCCGGGTCCCAGATCCTGTTGTGCCTGTGAATAGGCTGCAGGGGGACGGTAAAGACCAGCAACAGCTTTCAGGGCTGCCACCTTCCGTGTGGGACAAGGAGCCGGACGTGTGCCTTTTCGGAATCAGGCTCTGCCGAGGAAGAGATCCATGAGATGTTCCTCCTCTGGGCATGCCCGGGTCCTGAATCCTGTTGTGCCTCTGAATAGGCTGCAGGGGGACGGTGAAGACCAGCAACAGCTTTCAGGGCTGCCACCTTCCGTGTGGGACAAGGAGCCGGACGTGTGCCTTTTCGGAATCAGGCTCTGCCGAGGACGAGAGCCATGAGATGTTCCTCCTCTGGGCATGCCCGGGTCCCAGATCCTGTTGTGCCTGTGAATAGGCTGCAGGGGGACGGTGAAGACCAGCAACAGCTTTCAGGGCTGCCACCTTCCGTGTGGGACAAGGAGCCGGACGTGTGCCTTTTCGGAATCAGGCTCTGCCGAGGATGACAGCCATGAGATGTTCCTCCTCTCAGCAAGCCCGGGTCCCAGATCCTGTTGTACCTGTGAATAGGCTGCAGGGGGACGGTGAAGACCAGCAACAGCTTTCAGGGCTGCCACCTTCCGTGTGGGACAAGGAGCCGGACGTGTGCCTTTTCGGAATCAGGCTCTGCCGAGGACGAGAGCCATGAGATGTTCCTCCTCTGGGCATGCCCGTTTCCCAGATCCTGTTGTACCTGTGAATAGGCTGCAGGGGGACGGTGAAGACCAGCAACAGCTTTCAGGGCTGCCACCTTCCGTGTGGGACAAGGAGCCGGACGTGTGCCTTTTCGGAATCAGGCTCTGCCGAGGACGAGAGCCATGAGATGTTCCTCCTCTCAGCAAGCCCAGGTCCCAGATCCTGTTGTGCCTGTGAATAGGCTGCAGGGGGACGGTAAAGACCAGCAACAGCTTTCAGGGCTGCCACCTTCCGTGTGGGACAAGGAGCCGGATGTGTGCCTTTTCGGAATCAGGCTCTGCCGAGGATGAGAGCCATGAGATGTTCCTCCTGTCAGCAAGCACGGGTCCCATATCCTGTTGTACCTGTGAATAGGCTGCAGGGGGACGGTGAAGACCAGCAACAGCTTTCAGGGCTGCCACCTTCCGTGTGGGACAAGGAGCCAGACGTGTGCCTTTTCGGAATCAGGCTCTGCCGAGGACGAGAGCCATGAGATGTTCCTCCTCTGGGCATGCCCGGGTCCCAGATCCTGTTGTGCCTGTGAATAGGCTGCAGGGGGACGGTAAAGACCAGTAACAGCTTTCAGGGCTGCCACCTTCCGTGTGGGTCAAGGAGCCGGACGTGTGCCTTTTCGGAATCAGGCTCTGCCGAGGATGACAGCCATGAGATGTTCCTCCTCTCAGCAAGCCCGGGTCCCAGATCCTGTTGTACCTGTGAATAGGCTGCAGGGGGACGGTGAAGACCAGCAACAGCTTTCAGGGCTGCCACCTTCCGTGTGGGACAAGGAGCCGGACGTGTGCCTTTTCGGAATCAGGCTCTGCCGAGGAAGAGATCCATGAGATGTTCCTCCTCTGGGCATGCCCGGGTCCTGAATCCTGTTGTGCCTGTGAATAGGCTGCAGGGGGACGGTGAAGACCAGCAACAGCTTTCAGGGCTGCCACCTTCCGTGTGGGACAAGGAGCCGGACGTGTGCCTTTTCGGAATCAGGCTCTGCCGAGGACGAGAGCCATGAGATGTTCCTCCTCTGGGCATGCCCGGGTCCCAGATCCTGTTGTGCCTGTGAATAGGCTGCAGGGGGACGGTGAAGACCAGCAACAGCTTTCAGGGCTGCCACCTTCCGTGTGGGACAAGGAGCCGGACGTGTGCCTTTTCGGAATCAGGCTCTGCCGAGGACGAGAGCCATGAGATGTTCCTCCTCTGGGCATGCCCGGGTCCCAGATTCTGTTGTACCTGTGAATAGGCTGCAGGGGGACGGTGAAGACCAGCAACAGCTTTCAGGGCTGTCACCTTCTGTGTGGGACAAGGAGCCCGACGTGTGCCTTTTCGGAATCAGGCTCTGCCGAGGATGACAGCCATGAGATGTTCCTCCTCTCAGCAAGCCCGGGTCCCAGATCCTGTTGTACCTGTGAATAGGCTGCAGGGGGACGGTGAAGACCAGCAACAGCTTTCAGGGCTGCCACCTTCCGTGTGGGACAAGGAGCCGGACGTGTGCCTTTTCGGAATCAGGCTCTGCCGAGGACGAGAGCCATGAGATGTTCCTCCTCTTAGCAAGCCCGGGACCCAGATCCTGTTGTGCCTGTGAATAGGCTGCAGGGGGACGGTGAAGACCAGCAACAGCTTTCAGGGCTGCCACCTTCCGTGTGGGACAAGGAGCCGGACGTGTGCCTTTTCGGAATCAGGCTCTGCCGAGGAAGAGATCCATGAGATGTTCCTCCTCTGGGCATGCCCGGGTCCTGAATCCTGTTGTGGATCTGAATAGGCTGCAGGGGGACGGTGAAGACCAGCAACAGCTTTCAGGGCTGCCACCTTCCGTGTGGGACAAGGAGCCGGACGTGTGCCTTTTCGGAATCAGGCTCTGCCGAGGACGAGAGCCATGAGATGTTCCTCCTCTGGGCATGCCCGGGTCCCAGATCCTGTTGTACCTGTGAATAGGCTGCAGGGGGACGGTAAAGACCAGCAACAGCTTTCAGGGCTGCCACCTTCCGTGTGGGACAAGGAGCCGGACGTGTGCCTTTTCGGAATCAGGCTCTGCCGAGGAAGAGATCCATGAGATGTTCCTCCTCTGGGCATGCCCGGGTCCTGAATCCTGTTGTGCCTGTGAATAGGCTGCAGGGGGACGGTGAAGACCAGCAACATCTTTCAGGGCTGCCACCTTCCGTGTGGGACAAGGAGCCGGACGTGTGCCTTTTCTGAATCAGGCTCTGCCGAGGACGAGAGCCATGAGATGTTCCTCCTCTGGGCAAGCCCGGGTCCCAGATCCTGTTGTGCCTGTGAATAGGCTGCAGGGGGACGGTAAAGACCAGCAACAGCTTTCAGGGCTGCCACCTTCCGTGTGGGACAAGGAGCCGGACGTGTGCCTTTTCGGAATCAGGCTCTGCCGAGGACGAGAGCCATGAGATGTTCCTCCTCTCAGCAAGCCCAGGTCCCAGATCCTGTTGTGCCTGTGAATAGGCTGCAGGGGGACGGTAAAGACCAGCAACAGCTTTCAGGGCTGCCACCTTCCGTGTGGGACAAGGAGCCGGATGTGTGCCTTTTCGGAATCAGGCTCTGCCGAGGATGAGAGCCATGAGATGTTCCTCCTCTCAGCAAGCACGGGTCCCATATCCTGTTGTACCTGTGAATAGGCTGCAGGGGGACGGTGAAGACCAGCAACAGCTTTCAGGGCTGCCACCTTCCGTGTGGGACAAGGAGCCAGACGTGTGCCTTTTCGGAATCAGGCTCTGCCGAGGACGAGAGCCATGAGATGTTCCTCCTCTGGGCATGCCCGGGTCCCAGATCCTGTTGTGCCTGTGAATAGGCTGCAGGGGGACGGTAAAGACCAGCAACAGCTTTCAGGGCTGCCACCTTCCGTGTGGGTCAAGGAGCCGGACGTGTGCCTTTTCGGAATCAGGCTCTGCCGAGGATGACAGCCATGAGATGTTCCTCCTCTCAGCAAGCCCGGGTCCCAGATCCTGTTGTACCTGTGAATAGGCTGCAGGGGGACGGTGAAGACCAGCAACAGCTTTCAGGGCTGCCACCTTCCGTGTGGGACAAGGAGCCGGACGTGTGCCTTTTCGGAATCAGGCTCTGCCGAGGAAGAGATCCATGAGATGTTCCTCCTCTGGGCATGCCCGGGTCCTGAATCCTGTTGTGCCTGTGAATAGGCTGCAGGGGGACGGTGAAGACCAGCAACAGCTTTCAGGGCTGCCACCTTCCGTGTGGGACAAGGAGCCGGACGTGTGCCTTTTCGGAATCAGGCTCTGCCGAGGACGAGAGCCATGAGATGTTCCTCCTCTGGGCATGCCCGGGTCCCAGATCCTGTTGTGCCTGTGAATAGGCTGCAGGGGGACGGTGAAGACCAGCAACAGCTTTCAGGGCTGCCACCTTCCGTGTGGGACAAGGAGCCGGACGTGTGCCTTTTCGGAATCAGGCTCTGCCGAGGACGAGAGCCATGAGATGTTCCTCCTCTGGGCATGCTCGGGTCCCAGATTCTGTTGTACCTGTGAATAGGCTGCAGGGGGACGGTGAAGACCAGCAACAGCTTTCAGGGCTGTCACCTTCTGTGTGGGACAAGGAGCCCGACGTGTGCCTTTTCGGAATCAGGCTCTGCCGAGGATGACAGCCATGAGATGTTCCTCCTCTCAGCAAGCCCGGGTCCCAGATCCTGTTGTACCTGTGAATAGGCTGCAGGGGGACGGTGAAGACCAGCAACAGCTTTCAGGGCTGCCACCTTCCGTGTGGGACAAGGAGCCGGACGTGTGCCTTTTCGGAATCAGGCTCTGCCGAGGACGAGAGCCATGAGATGTTCCTCCTCTTAGCAAGCCCGGGACCCAGATCCTGTTGTGCCTGTGAATAGGCTGCAGGGGGACGGTGAAGACCAGCAACAGCTTTCAGGGCTGCCACCTTCCGTGTGGGACAAGGAGCCGGACGTGTGCCTTTTCGGAATCAGGCTCTGCCGAGGAAGAGATCCATGAGATGTTCCTCCTCTGGGCATGCCCGGGTCCTGAATCCTGTTGTGCATCTGAATAGGCTGCAGGGGGACGGTGAAGACCAGCAACAGCTTTCAGGGCTGCCACCTTCCGTGTGGGACAAGGAGCCGGACGTGTGCCTTTTCGGAATCAGGCTCTGCCGAGGACGAGAGCCATGAGATGTTCCTCCTCTGGGCATGCCCGGGTCCCAGATCCTGTTGTACCTGTGAATAGGCTGCAGGGGGACGGTGAAGACCAGCAACAGCTTTCAGGGCTGCCACCTTCCGTGTGGGACAAGGAGCCGGACGTGTGCCTTTTCGGAATCAGGCTCTGCCGAGGAAGAGATCCATGAGATGTTCCTCCTCTGGGCATGCCCGGGTCCTGAATCCTGTTGTGCCTGTGAATAGGCTGCAGGGGGACGGTAAAGACCAGCAACAGCTTTCAGGGCTGCCACCTTCCGTGTGGGACAAGGAGCCGGACGTGTGCCTTTTCGGAATCAGGCTCTGCCGAGGACGAGAGCCATGAGATGTTCCTCCTCTGGGCAAGCCCGGGTCCCAGATCCTGTTGTGCCTGTGAATAGGCTGCAGGGGGACGGTGAAGACCAGCAACAGCTTTCAGGGCTGCCACCTTCCGTGTGGGACAAGGAGCCGGACGTGTGCCTTTTCGGAATCAGGCTCTGCCGAGGAAGAGATCCATGAGATGTTCCTCCTCTGGGCATGCCCGGGTCCTGAATCCTGTTGTGCATCTGAATAGGCTGCAGGGGGACGGTGAAGACCAGCAACAGCTTTCAGGGCTGCCACCTTCCGTGTGGGACAAGGAGCCGGACGTGTGCCTTTTCGGAATCAGGCTCTGCCGAGGACGAGAGCCATGAGATGTTCCTCCTCTGGGCATGCCCGGGTCCCAGATTCTGTTGTACCTGTGAATAGGCTGCAGGGGGACGGTGAAGACCAGCAACAGCTTTCAGGGCTGTCACCTTCTGTGTGGGACAAGGAGCCCGACGTGTGCCTTTTCGGAATCAGGCTCTGCCGAGGATGACAGCCATGAGATGTTCCTCCTCTCAGCAAGCCCGGGTCCCAGATCCTGTTGTACCTGTGAATAGGCTGCAGGGGGACGGTGAAGACCAGCAACAGCTTTCAGGGCTGCCACCTTCCGTGTGGGACAAGGAGCCGGACGTGTGCCTTTTCGGAATCAGGCTCTGCCGAGGACGAGAGCCATGAGATGTTCCTCCTCTTAGCAAGCCCGGGACCCAGATCCTGTTGTGCCTGTGAATAGGCTGCAGGGGGACGGTGAAGACCAGCAACAGCTTTCAGGGCTGCCACCTTCCGTGTGGGACAAGGAGCCGGACGTGTGCCTTTTCGGAATCAGGCTCTGCCGAGGAAGAGATCCATGAGATGTTCCTCCTCTGGGCATGCCCGGGTCCTGAATCCTGTTGTGGATCTGAATAGGCTGCAGGGGGACGGTGAAGACCAGCAACAGCTTTCAGGGCTGCCACCTTCCGTGTGGGACAAGGAGCCGGACGTGTGCCTTTTCGGAATCAGGCTCTGCCGAGGACGAGAGCCATGAGATGTTCCTCCTCTGGGCATGCCCGGGTCCCAGATCCTGTTGTACCTGTGAATAGGCTGCAGGGGGACGGTGAAGACCAGCAACAGCTTTCAGGGCTGCCACCTTCCGTGTGGGACAAGGAGCCGGACGTGTGCCTTTTCGGAATCAGGCTCTGCCGAGGAAGAGATCTATGAGATGTTCCTCCTCTGGGCATGCCCGGGTCCTGAATCCTGTTGTGCCTGTGAATAGGCTGCAGGGGGACGGTGAAGACCAGCAACAGCTTTCAGGGCTGCCACCTTCCGTGTGGGACAAGGAGCCGGACGTGTGCCTTTTCGGAATCAGGCTCTGCCGAGGACGAGAGCCATGAGATGTTCCTCCTCTGGGCATGCCCGGGTTCCAGATTCTGTTGTACCTGTGAATAGGCTGCAGGGGGACGGTGAAGACCAGCAACAGCTTTCAGGGCTGTCACCTTCCGTGTGGGACAAGGAGCCCGACGTGTGCCTTTTCGGAATCAGGCTCTGCCGAGGATGACAGCCATGAGATGTTCCTCCTCTCAGCAAGCCCGGGTCCCAGATCCTGTTGTACCTGTGAATAGGCTGCAGGGGGACGGTGAAGACCAGCAACAGCTTTCAGGGCTGCCACCTTCCGTGTGGGACAAGGAGCCGGACGTGTGCCTTTTCGGAATCAGGCTCTGCCGAGGACGAGAGCCATGAGATGTTCCTCCTCTTAGCAAGCCCGGGACCCAGATCCTGTTGTGCCTGTGAATAGGCTGCAGGGGGACGGTGAAGACCAGCAACAGCTTTCAGGGCTGCCACCTTCCGTGTGGGACAAGGAGCCGGACGTGTGCCTTTTCGGAATCAGGCTCTGCCGAGGACGAGATCCATGAGATGTTCCTCCTCTGGGCATGCCCGGGTCCTGAATCCTGTTGTGCCTCTGAATAGGCTGCAGGGGGACGGTGAAGACCAGCAACAGCTTTCAGGGCTGCCACCTTCCGTGTGGGACAAGGAGCCGGACGTGTGCCTTTTCGGAATCAGGCTCTGCCGAGGACGAGAGCCATGAGATGTTCCTCCTCTGGGCATGCCCGGGTCCCAGATCCTGTTGTGCCTGTGAATAGGCTGCAGGGGGACGGTGAAGACCAGCAACAGCTTTCAGGGCTGCCACCTTCCGTGTGGGACAAGGAGCCGGACGTGTGCCTTTTCGGAATCAGGCTCTGCCGAGGACGAGAGCCATGAGATGTTCCTCCTCTGGGCATGCCCGGGTCCCAGATCCTGTTGTGCGTGTGAATAGGCTGCAGGGGGACGGTAAAGACCAGCAACAGCTTTCAGGGCTGCCACCTTCCGTGTGGGACAAGGAGCCGGACGTGTGCCTTTTCGGAATCAGGCTCTGCCGAGGATGAGAGCCATGAGATGTTCCTCCTCTCAGCAAGCACGGGTCCCATATCCTGTTGTACCTGTGAATAGGCTGCAGGGGGACGGTGAAGACCAGCAACAGCTTTCAGGGCTGCCACCTTCCGTGTGGGACAAGGAGCCAGACGTGTGCCTTTTCGGAATCAGGCTCTGCCGAGGACGAGAGCCATGAGATGTTCCTCCTCTGGGCATGCCCGGGTCCCAGATCCTGTTGTGCCTGTGAATAGGCTGCAGGGGGACGGTAAAGACCAGCAACAGCTTTCAGGGCTGCCACCTTCCGTGTGGGTCAAGGAGCCGGACGTGTGCCTTTTCGGAATCAGGCTCTGCCGAGGATGACAGCCATGAGATGTTCCTCCTCTCAGCAAGCCCGGGTCCCAGATCCTGTTGTACCTGTGAATAGGCTGCAGGGGGACGATGAAGACCAGCAACAGCTTTCAGGGCTGCCACCTTCCGTGTGGGACAAGGAGCCGGACGTGTGCCTTTTCGGAATCAGGCTCTGCCGAGGAAGAGATCCATGAGATGTTCCTCCTCTGGGCATGCCCGGGTCCTGAATCCTGTTGTGCCTGTGAATAGGCTGCAGGGGGACGGTGAAGACCAGCAACAGCTTTCAGGGCTGCCACCTTCCGTGTGGGACAAGGAGCCGGACGTGTGCCTTTTCGGAATGAGGCTCTGCCGAGGACGAGAGCCATGAGATGTTCCTCCTCTGGGCAAGCCCGGGTCCCAGATCCTGTTGTGCCTGTGAATAGGCTGCAGGGGGACGGTGAAGACCAGCAACAGCTTTCAGGGCTGCCACCTTCCGTGTGGGACAAGGAGCCGGACGTGTGCCTTTTCGGAATCAGGCTCTGCCGAGGACGAGAGCCATGAGATGTTCCTCCTCTGGGCATGCCCGGTTAACAGACCCTGTTGTACCTGTGAATAGGCTGCAGGGGGATGGTGAAGACCAGCAACAGCTTTCAGGGCTGCCACCTTCCGTGTGGGACAAGGAGCCGGACGTGTGCCTTTTCGGAATCAGGCTCTGCCGAGGATGAGATCCATGAGATGTTCCTCCTCTCAGCAAGCCCAGGTCCCAGATCCTGTTGTGCCTGTGAATAGGCTGCAGGGGGACGGTAAAGACCAGCAACAGCTTTCAGGGCTGCCACCTTCCGTGTGGGACAAGGAGCCGGACGTGTGCCTTTTCGGAATCAGGCTCTGCCGAGGACGAGAGCCATGAGATGTTCCTTCTCTGGGCATGCCCGGGTCCTGAATCCTGTGTGCCTGTGAATAGGCTGCAGGGGGACGGTGAAGACCAGCAACAGCTTTCAGGGCTGCCACCTTCCGTGTGGGACAAGGAGCCGGACGTGTGCCTTTTCGAAAGAGGCTCTGCCGAGGACGAGAGCCATGAGATGTTCCTCCTCTGGGCATGCCCGGGTCCCAGATCCTGTTGTGCCTGTGAATAGGCTGCAGGGGGACGGTGAGGACGAGCAACAGCTTTCAGGGCTGCCACCTTCCGTGTGGGACAAGGAGCCGGACGTGTGCCTTTTTGGAATCAGGCTCTGCCGAGGACGAGATCCATGAGATGTTCCTCCTCTGGGCATGCCCGGGTCCCAGATCCTGTTGTGCCTGTGAATAGGCTGCAGGGGGACGGTGAAGACCACCAACATCTTTCAGGGCTGCCACCTTCCGTGTGGGACAAGGAGCCGGACGTGTGCCTTTTCGGAATCAGGCTCTACCGAGGACGAGAGCCATGAGATGTTCCTCCTCTGGGCAAGCCCAGGTCCCAGATCCTGTTGTGCCTGTGAATAGGCTGCAGGGGGACGGTGAAGACCAGCAACAACTTTCAGGGCTGCCACCTTCCGTGTGGGACAAGGAGCCGGACGTGTGCCTTTTCGGAATCAGGCTCTACCGAGGACGAGAGCCATGAGATGTTCCTCCTCTGGGCAAGCCCAGGTCCCAGATCCTGTTGTACCTGTGAATAGTCTGCAGGGGGACGGTGAAGACCAGCAACAGCTTTCAGGGCTGCCACCTTCCGTGTGGGACAAGGAGCCGGACGTGTGCCTTTTCGGAATCAGGCTCTGCCGAGGACGAGAGCCATGAGATGTTCCTCCTCTGGGCATGCCCGGGTCCTGAATCCTGTTGTGCCTCTGAATAGGCTGCAGGGGGACGGTGAAGACCAGCAACATCTTTCAGGGCTGCCACCTTCCGTGTGGGACAAGGAGCCGGACGTGTGCCTTTTCTGAATCAGGCTCTGCCGAGGACGAGAGCCATGAGATGTTCCTCCTCTGGGCAAGCCCAGGTCCCAGATCCTGTTGTGCCTGTGAATAGGCTGCAGGGGGACGGTGAAGACCAGCAACAGCTTTCAGGGCTGCCACCTTCCGTGTGGGACAAGGAGCCGGACGTGTGCCTTTTCGGAATCAGGCTCTACCGAGGACGAGAGCCATGAGATGTTCCTCCTCTCAGCAAGCCCGGGTCCCAGATCCTGTTGTACCTGTGAATAGGCTTCAGGGGGACGGTGAAGACCAGCAACATCTTTCAGGGCTGCCACCTTCCGTGTGGGACAAGGAGCCGGACGTGTGCCTTTTCGGAATCAGGCTCTGCCGAGGACGAGAGCCATGAGATGTTCCTTCTCTGGGCATGCCCGGGTCCTGAATCCTGTGTGCCTGTGAATAGGCTGCAGGGGGACGGTGAAGACCAGCAACAGCTTTCAGGGCTGCCACCTTCCGTGTGGGACAAGGAGCCGGACGTGTGCCTTTTCGAAAGAGGCTCTTCCGAGGACGAGAGCCATGAGATGTTCCTCCTCTGGGCATGCCCGGGTCCCAGATCCTGTTGTGCCTGTGAATAGGCTGCAGGGGGACGGTGAGGACCAGCAACAGCTTTCAGGGCTGCCACCTTCCGTGTGGGACAAGGAGCCGGACGTGTGCCTTTTCGGAATCAGGCTCTGCCGAGGACGAGATCCATGAGATGTTCCTCCTCTGGGCAAGCCCAGGTCCCAGATCCTGTTGTGCCTGTGAATAGGCTGCAGGGGGACGGTGAAGACCAGCAACAACTTTCAGGGCTGCCACCTTCCGTGTGGGACAAGGAGCCGGACGTGTGCCTTTTCGGAATCAGGCTCTACCGAGGACGAGAGCCATGAGATGTTCCTCCTCTCAGCAAGCCGGGGTCCCAGATCCTGTTGTACCTGTGAATAGTCTGCAGGGGGACGGTGAAGACCAGCAACAGCTTTCAGGGCTGCCACCTTCCGTGTGGGACAAGGAGCCGGACGTGTGCCTTTTCGGAATCAGGCTCTGCCGAGGACGAGAGCCATGAGATGTTCCTTCTCTGGGCATGCCCGGGTCCTGAATCCTGTGTGCCTGTGAATAGGCTGCAGGGGGACGGTGAAGACCAGCAACAGCTTTCAGGGCTGCCACCTTCCGTGTCGGACAAGGAGCCGGACGTGTGCCTTTTCGAAAGAGGCTCTGCCGAGGACGAGAGCCATGAGATGTTCCTCCTCTGGGCATGCCCGGGTCCCAGATCCTGTTGTGCCTGTGAATAGGCTGCAGGGGGACGGTGAGGACCAGCAACAGCTTTCAGGGCTGCCACCTTCCGTGTGGGACAAGGAGCCGGACGTGTGCCTTTTCGGAATCAGGCTCTGCCGAGGACGAGATCCATGAGATGTTCCTCCTCTGGGCAAGCCCAGGTCCCAGATCCTGTTGTGCCTGTGAATAGGCTGCAGGGGGACGGTGAAGACCAGCAACAACTTTCAGGGCTGCCACCTTCCGTGTGGGACAAGGAGCCGGACGTGTGCCTTTTCGGAATCAGGCTCTGCCGAGGACGAGAGCCATGAGATGTTCCTCCTCTGGGCAAGCCCGGGTCCCAGATCCTGTTGTACCTGTGAATAGTCTGCAGGGGGACGGTGAAGACCAGCAACAGCTTTCAGGGCTGCCACCTTCCGTGTGGGACAAGGAGCCGGACGTGTGCCTTTTCTGAATCAGGCTCTGCCGAGGACGAGAGCCATGAGATGTTCCTCCTCTGGGCATGCCCGGGTCCTGAATCCTGTTGTGCCTCTGAATAGGCTGCAGGGGGACGGTGAAGACCAGCAACATCTTTCAGGGCTGCCACCTTCCGTGTGGGACAAGGAGCCGGACGTGTGCCTTTTCGGAATCAGGCTCTGCCGAGGACGAGAGCCATGAGATGTTCCTCCTCTGGGCATGCCCGGTTAACAGATCCTGTTGTACCTGTGAATAGGCTGCAGGGGGATGGTGAAGACCAGCAACAGCTTTCAGGGCTGCCACCTTCCGTGTGGGACAAGGAGCCGTACGTGTGCCTTTTCGGAATCAGGCTCTGCCGAGGACGAGAGCCATGAGATGTTCCTCCTCTGGGCATGCCCGGGTCCCAGATCCTGTTGTGCCTCTGAATAGGCTGCAGGGGGACGGTGAAGACCAGCAACAGCTTTCAGGGCTGCCACCTTCCGTGTGGGACAAGGAGCCGGACGTGTGCCTTTTCGGAATCAGGCTCTGCCGAGGATGACAGCCATGAGATGTTCCTCCTCTCAGCAAGCCCGGGTCCCAGATCCTGTTGTACCTGTGAATAGGCTGCAGGGGGACGGTGAAGACCAGCAACAGCTTTCAGGGCTGCCACCTTCCGTGTGGGACAAGGAGCCGGACGTGTGCCTTTTCGGAATCAGGCTCTGCCGAGGACGAGAGCCATGAGATGTTCCTCCTCTGGGCAAGCCCAGGTCCCAGATCCTGTTGTACCTGTGAATAGGCTGCAGGGGGACGGTGAAGACCAGCAACAGCTTTCAGGGCTGCCACCTTCCGTGTGGGACAAGGAGCCGGACGTGTGCCTTTTCGGAATCAGGCTCTGCCGAGGACGAGAGCCATGAGATGTTCCTCCTCTGGGCATGCCCGGGCCCTGAATCCTGTTGTGCCTGTGAATAGGCTGCAGGGGGACGGTGAAGACCAGCAACATCTTTCAGGGCTGCCACCTACCGTGTGGGACAAGGAGCAGGACGTGTGCCTTTTCGGAATCAGGCTCTGCCGAGGACGAGAGCCATGAGATGTTCCTCCTCTGGGCATGCCCGGTTAACAGATCCTGTTGTACCTGTGAATAGGCTGCAGGGGGATGGTGAAGACCAGCAACAGCTTTCAGGGCTGCCACCTTCCGTGTGGGACAAGGAGCCGGACGTGTGCCTTTTCGGAATCAGGCTCTGCCGAGGACGAGAGCCATGAGATGTTCCTCCTCTCAGCAAGCCCAGGTCCCAGATCCTGTTGTGCCTGTGAATAGGCTGCAGGGGGACGGTAAAGACCAGCAACAGCTTTCAGGGCTGCCACCTTCCGTGTGGGACAAGGAGCCGGACGTGTGCCTTTTCGGAATCAGGCTCTGCCGAGGAAGAGATCCATGAGATGTTCCTCCTCTGGGCATGCCCGGGTCCTGAATCCTGTTGTGCCTGTGAATAGGCTGCAGGGGGACGGTGAAGACCAGCAACAGCTTTCAGGGCTGCCACCTTCCGTGTGGGACAAGGAGCCGGACGTGTGCCTTTTCGGAATCAGGCTCTGCCGAGGACGAGAGCCATGAGATGTTCCTCCTCTGGGCATGCCCGGGTCCCAGATCCTGTTGTGCCTGTGAATAGGCTGCAGGGGGACGGTGAAGACCAGCAACAGCTTTCAGGGCTGCCACCTTCCGTGTGGACAAGGAGCCGGACGTGTGCCTTTTCGGAATCAGGCTCTGCCGAGGACGAGAGCCATGAGATGTTCCTCCTCTGGGCAAGCCCAGGTCCCAGATCCTGTTGTGCCTGTGAATAGGCTGCAGGGGGACGGTGAAGACCAGCAACAGCTTTCAGGGCTGCCACCTTCCGTGTGGGACAAGGAGCCGGACGTGTGCCTTTTCGGAATCAGGCTCTGCCGAGGATGAGAGCCATGAGATGTTCCTCCTCTCAGCAAGCACGGGTCCCATATCCTGTTGTACCTGTGAATAGGCTGCAGGGGGACGGTGAAGACCAGCAACAGCTTTCAGGGCTGCCACCTTCCGTGTGGGACAATGAGCCAGACGTGTGCCTTTTCGGAATCAGGCTCTGCCGAGGACGAGAGCCATGAGATGTTCCTCCTCTGGGCATGCCCGGGTCCCAGATCCTGTTGTGCCTGTGAATAGGCTGCAGGGGGACGGTGAAGACCAGCAACAGCTTTCAGGGCTGCCACCTTCCGTGTGGGACAAGGAGCCGGACGTGTGCCTTTTCGGAATCAGGCTCTGCCGAGGATGACAGCCATGAGATGTTCCTGCTCTCGGCAAGCCCGGGTCCCAGATCCTGTTGTACCTGTGAATAGGCTGCAGGGGGACGGTGAAGACCAGCAACAGCTTTCAGGGCTGCCACCTTCCGTGTGGGACAAGGAGCCGGACGTGTGCCTTTTCGGAATCAGGCTCTGCCGAGGACGAGAGCCATGAGATGTTCCTCCTCTGGGCAAGCCCGGGTCCCAGATCCTGTTGTACCTGTGAATAGGCTTCAGGGGGACGGTGAAGACCAGCAACAGCTTTCAGGGCTGCCACCTTCCGTGTGGGACAAGGAGCCGGACGTGTGCCTTTTCGGAATCAGGCTCTGCCGAGGACGAGAGCCATGAGATGTTCCTTCTCTGGGCATGCCCGGGTCCTGAATCCTGTTGTGCCTGTGAATAGGCTGCAGGGGGACGGTGAAGACCAGCAACAGCTTTCAGGGCTGCCACCTTCCGTGTGGGACAAGGAGCCGGACGTGTGCCTTTTCGGAATCAGGCTCTGCCGAGGACGAGAGCCATGAGATGTTCCTCCTCTGGGCAAGCCCGGGTCCCAGATCCTGTTGTGCCTGTGAATAGGCTGCAGGGGGACAGTGAAGACCAGCAACAGCTTTCAGGGCTGCCACCTTCCGTGTGGGACAAGGAGCCGGACGTGTGCCTTTTCGGAATCAGGCTCTGCCGAGGACGAGAGCCATGAGATGTTCCTCCTCTGGGCAAGCCCAGGTCCCAGATCCTGTTGTGCCTGTGAATAGGCTGCAGGGGGACGGTGAAGACCAGCAACAGCTTTCAGGGCTGCCACCTTCCGTGTGGGACAAGGAGCCGGACGTGTGCCTTTTTGGAATCAGGCTCTGCCGAAGAAGAGATCCATTAGATGTTCCTCCTCTGGGCATGCCCAGGTCCCGAATCCTGTTGTGCCTGTGAATAGGCTGCAGGGGGACGGTGAAGACCAGCAACAGCTTTCAGGGCTGCCACCTTCCGTGTGGGACAAGGAGCCGGACGTGTGCCTTTTCGGAATGAGGCTCTGCCGAGGACGAGAGCCATGAGATGTTCCTCCTCTGGGCAAGCCCGGGTCCCAGATCCTGTTGTGCCTGTGAATAGGCTGCAGGGGGATGGTGAAGACCAGCAACAGCTTTCAGGGCTGCCACCTTCCGTGTGGGACAAGGAGCCGGACGTGTGCCTTTTCGGAATCAGGCTCTGCCGAGGACGAGAGCCATGAGATGTTCCTCCTCTGGGCATGCCCGGGTCCTGAATCCTGTTGTGCCTCTGAATAGGCTGCAGGGGGACGGTAAAGACCAGCAACAGCTTTCAGGGCTGCCACCTTCCGTGTGGGACAAGGAGCCGGACGTGTGCCTTTTCGGAATCAGGCTCTGCCGAGGACGAGAGCCATGAGATGTTCCTCCTCTGGGCATGCCCGGTTCCCAGATCCTGTTGTACCTGTGAATAGGCTGCAGGGGGACGGTGAAGACCAGCAACAGCTTTCAGGGCTGCCACCTTCCGTGTGGGACAAGGAGCCGGACGTGTGCCTTTTCGGAATGAGGCTCTGCCGAGGACGAGAGCCATGAGATGTTCCTCCTCTCAGCAAGCCCAGGTCCCAGATCCTGTTGTGCCTGTGAATAGGCTGCAGGGGGACGGTAAAGACCAGCAACAGCTTTCAGGGCTGCCACCTTCCGTGTGGGACAAGGAGCCGGACGTGTGCCTTTTCGGAATCAGGCTCTGCCGAGGACGAGAGCCATGAGATGTTCCTCCTCTGGCCATGCTCGGGTCCTGAATCCTGTTGTGCCTGTGAATAGGCTGCAGGGGGACGGTGAAGACCAGCAACAGCTTTCAGGGCTGCCACCTTCCGTGTGGGACAAGGAGCCAGACGTGTGCCTTTTCGGAATCAGGCTCTGCCGAGGACGAGAGCCATGAGATGTTCCTCCTCTGGGCATGCCCGGGTCCCAGATCCTGTTGTGCCTGTGAATAGGCTGCAGGGGGACGGTGAAGACCAGCAACAGCTTTCAGGGCTGCCACCTTCCGTGTGGGACAAGGATCCGGACGTGTGCCTTTTCGGAATCAGGCTCTGCCGAGGATGACAGCCATGAGATGTTCCTCCTCTCAGCAAGCCCGGGTCCCAGATCCTGTTGTACCTGTGAATAGGCTGCAGGGGGACGGTGAAGACCAGCAACAGCTTTCAGGGCTGCCACCTTCCGTGTGGGACAAGGAGCCGGACGTGTGCCTTTTCGGAATCAGGCTCTGCCGAGGACGAGAGCCATGAGATGTTCCTCCTCTGGGCAAGCCCGGGTCCCAGATCCTGTTGTACCTGTGAATAGGCTTCAGGGGGACGGTGAAGACCAGCAACATCTTTCAGGGCTGCCACCTTCCGTGTGGGACAAGGATCCGGACGTGTGCCTTTTCGGAATCAGGCTCTGCCGAGGACGAGAGCCATGAGATGTTCCTTCTCTGGGCATGCCCGGGTCCTGAATCCTGTGTGCCTGTGAATAGGCTGCAGGGGGACGGTGAAGACCAGCAACAGCTTTCAGGGCTGCCACCTTCCGTGTGGGACAAGGAGCCGGACGTGTGCCTTTTCGGAATCAGGCTCTGCCGAGGACGAGATCCATGAGATGTTCCTCCTCTGGGCATGCCCAGGTCCCAGATCCTGTTGTGCCTGTGAATAGGCTGCAGGGGGACGGTGAAGACCAGCAACATCTTTCAGGGCTGCCACCTTCCGTGTGGGACAAGGAGCCGGACGTGTGCCTTTTCGGAATCAGGCTCTGCCGAGGACGAGAGCCATGAGATGTTCCTCCTCTGGGCATGCCCGGTTAACAGATCCTGTTGTACCTGTGAATAGGCTGCAGGGGGATGGTGAAGACCAGCAACAGCTTTCAGGGCTGCCACCTTCCGTGTGGGACAAGGAGCCGGACGTGTGCCTTTTCGGAATCAGGCTCTGCCGAGGACGAGAGCCATGAGATGTTCCTCCTCTCAGCAAGCCCAGGTCCCAGATCCTGTTGTGCCTGTGAATAGGCTGCAGGGGGACGGTAAAGACCAGCAACAGCTTTCAGGGCTGCCACCTTCCGTGTGGGACAAGGAGCCGGACGTGTGCCTTTTCGGAATCAGGCTCTGCCGAGGAAGAGATCCATGAGATGTTCCTCCTCTGGGCATGCCCGGTTAACAGATCCTGTTGTACCTGTGAATAGGCTGCAGGGGGATGGTGAAGACCAGCAACAGCTTTCAGGGCTGCCACCTTCCGTGTGGGACAAGGAGCCGGACGTGTGCCTTTTCGGAATCAGGCTCTGCCGAGGACGAGAGCCATGAGATGTTCCTCCTCTGGGCATGCCCGGGTCCCAGATCCTGTTGTGCCTCTGAATAGGCTGCAGGGGGACGGTGAAGACCAGCAACAGCTTTCAGGGCTGCCACCTTCCGTGTGGGACAAGGAGCCGGACGTGTGCCTTTTCGGAATCAGGCTCTGCCGAGGATGACAGCCATGAGATGTTCCTCCTCTCAGCAAGCCCGGGTCCCAGATCCTGTTGTACCTGTGAATAGGCTGCAGGGGGACGGTGAAGACCAGCAACAGCTTTCAGGGCTGCCACCTTCCGTGTGGGACAAGGAGCCGGACGTGTGCCTTTTCGGAATCAGGCTCTGCCGAGGACGAGAGCCATGAGATGTTCCTCCTCTGGGCAAGCCCAGGTCCCAGATCCTGTTGTACCTGTGAATAGGCTGCAGGGGGACGGTGAAGACCAGCAACAGCTTTCAGGGCTGCCACCTTCCGTGTGGGACAAGGAGCCGGACGTGTGCCTTTTCGGAATCAGGCTCTGCCGAGGACGAGAGCCATGAGATGTTCCTCCTCTGGGCATGCCCGGGCCCTGAATCCTGTTGTGCCTGTGAATAGGCTGCAGGGGGACGGTGAAGACCAGCAACATCTTTCAGGGTTGCCACCTTCCGTGTGGGACAAGGAGCAGGACGTGTGCCTTTTCGGAATCAGGCTCTGCCGAGGACGAGAGCCATGAGATGTTCCTCCTCTGGGCATGCCCGGTTAACAGATCCTGTTGTACCTGTGAATAGGCTGCAGGGGGATGGTGAAGACCAGCAACAGCTTTCAGGGCTGCCACCTTCCGTGTGGGACAAGGAGCCGGACGTGTGCCTTTTCGGAATCAGGCTCTGCCGAGGACGAGAGCCATGAGATGTTCCTCCTCTCAGCAAGCCCAGGTCCCAGATCCTGTTGTGCCTGTGAATAGGCTGCAGGGGGACGGTAAAGACCAGCAACAGCTTTCAGGGCTGCCACCTTCCGTGTGGGACAAGGAGCCGGACGTGTGCCTTTTCGGAATCAGGCTCTGCCGAGGAAGAGATCCATGAGATGTTCCTCCTCTGGGCATGCCCGGGTCCTGAATCCTGTTGTGCCTGTGAATAGGCTGCAGGGGGACGGTGAAGACCAGCAACAGCTTTCAGGGCTGCCACCTTCCGTGTGGGACAAGGAGCCGGACGTGTGCCTTTTCTGAATCAGGCTCTGCCGAGGACGAGAGCCATGAGATGTTCCTCCTCTGGGCATGCCCGGGTCCCAGATCCTGTTGTGCCTGTGAATAGGCTGCAGGGGGACGGTGAAGACCAGCAACAGCTTTCAGGGCTGCCACCTTCCGTGTGGGACAAGGAGCCGGACGTGTGCCTTTTCGGAATCAGGCTCTGCCGAGGATGACAGCCATGAGATGTTCCTCCTCTCAGCAAGCCCGGGTCCCAGATCCTGTTGTACCTGTGAATAGGCTGCAGGGGGACGGTGAAGACCAGCAACAGCTTTCAGGGCTGCCACCTTCCGTGTGGGACAAGGAGCCGGACGTGTGCCTTTTCGGAATCAGGCTCTGCCGAGGACGAGAGCCATGAGATGTTCCTCCTCTGGGCATGCCCGGTTCCCAGATCCTGTTGTACCTGTGAATAGGCTGCAGGGGGACGGTGAAGACCAGCAACAGCTTTCAGGGCTGCCACCTTCCGTGTGGACAAGGAGCCGGACGTGTGCCTTTTCGGAATCAGGCTCTGCCGAGGACGAGAGCCATGAGATGTTCCTCCTCTGGGCAAGCCCAGGTCCCAGATCCTGTTGTGCCTGTGAATAGGCTGCAGGGGGACGGTGAAGACCAGCAACAGCTTTCAGGGCTGACACCTTCCGTGTGGGACAAGGAGCCGGACGTGTGCCTTTTCGGAATCAGGCTCTGCCGAGGATGAGAGCCATGAGATGTTCCTCCTCTCAGCAAGCACGGGTCCCATATCCTGTTGTACCTGTGAATAGGCTGCAGGGGGACGGTGAAGACCAGCAACAGCTTTCAGGGCTGCCACCTTCCGTGTGGGACAATGAGCCAGACGTGTGCCTTTTCGGAATCAGGCTCTGCCGAGGACGAGAGCCATGAGATGTTCCTCCTCTGGGCATGCCCGGGTCCCAGATCCTGTTGTGCCTGTGAATAGGCTGCAGGGGGACGGTGAAGATCAGCAACAGCTTTCAGGGCTGCCACCTTCCGTGTGGGACAAGGAGCCGGACGTGTGCCTTTTCGGAATCAGGCTCTGCCGAGGATGACAGCCATGAGATGTTCCTCCTCTCGGCATGCCCGGGTCCCAGATCCTGTTGTACCTGTGAATAGGCTGCAGGGGGACGGTGAAGACCAGCAACAGCTTTCAGGGCTGCCACCTTCCGTGTGGGACAAGGAGCCGGACGTGTGCCTTTTCGGAATCAGGCTCTGCCGAGGACGAGAGCCATGAGATGTTCCTCCTCTGGGCAAGCCCGGGTCCCAGATCCTGTTGTACCTGTGAATAGGCTTGAGGGGGACGGTGAAGACCAGCAACAGCTTTCAGGGCTGCCACCTTCCGTGTGGGACAAGGATCCGGACGTGTGCCTTTTCGGAATCAGGCTCTGCCGAGGACGAGAGCCATGAGATGTTCCTTCTCTGGGCATGCCCGGGTCCTGAATCCTGTTGTGCCTGTGAATAGGCTGCAGGGGGACGGTGAAGACCAGCAACAGCTTTCAGGGCTGCCACCTTCCGTGTGGGACAAGGAGCCGGACGTGTGCCTTTTCGGAATCAGGCTCTGCCGAGGACGAGAGCCATGAGATGTTCCTCCTCTGGGCAAGCCCGGGTCCCAGATCCTGTTGTGCCTGTGAATAGGCTGCAGGGGGACAGTGAAGACCAGCAACAGCTTTCAGGGCTGCCACCTTCCGTGTGGGACAAGGAGCCGGACGTGTGCCTTTTCGGAATCAGGCTCTGCCGAGGACGAGAGCCATGAGATGTTCCTCCTCTGGGCAAGCCCAGGTCCCAGATCCTGTTGTGCCTGTGAATAGGCTGCAGGGGGACGGTGAAGACCAGCAACAGCTTTCAGGGCTGCCACCTTCCGTGTGGGACAAGGAGCCGGACGTGTGCCTTTTTGGAATCAGGCTCTGCCGAAGAAGAGATCCATTAGATGTTCCTCCTCTGGGCATGCCCAGGTCCCGAATCCTGTTGTGCCTGTGAATAGGCTGCAGGGGGACGGTGAAGACCAGCAACAGCTTTCAGGGCTGCCACCTTCCGTGTGGGACAAGGAGCCGGACGTGTGCCTTTTCGGAATGAGGCTCTGCCGAGGACGAGAGCCATGAGATGTTCCTCCTCTGGGCAAGCCCGGGTCCCAGATCCTGTTGTGCCTGTGAATAGGCTGCAGGGGGATGGTGAAGACCAGCAACAGCTTTCAGGGCTGCCACCTTCCGTGTGGGACAAGGAGCCGGACGTGTGCCTTTTCGGAATCAGGCTCTGCCGAGGACGAGAGCCATGAGATGTTCCTCCTCTGGGCATGCCCGGGTCCTGAATCCTGTTGTGCCTCTGAATAGGCTGCAGGGGGACGGTGAAGACCAGCAACAGCTTTCAGGGCTGCCACCTTCCGTGTGGGACAAGGAGCCGGACGTGTGCCTTTTCGGAATCAGGCTCTGCCGAGGACGAGAGCCATGAGATGTTCCTCCTCTGGGCATGCTCGGGTCCTGAATCCTGTTGTGCCTGTGAATAGGCTGCAGGGGGACGGTGAAGACCAGCAACAGCTTTCAGGGCTGCCACCTTCCGTGTGGGACAAGGAGCCAGACGTGTGCCTTTTCGGAATCAGGCTCTGCCGAGGACGAGAGCCATGAGATGTTCCTCCTCTGGGCATGCCCGGGTCCCAGATCCTGTTGTGCCTGTGAATAGGCTGCAGGGGGACGGTGAAGACCAGCAACAGCTTTCAGGGCTGCCACCTTCCGTGTGGGACAAGGATCCGGACGTGTGCCTTTTCGGAATCAGGCTCTGCCGAGGATGACAGCCATGAGATGTTCCTCCTCTCAGCAAGCCCGGGTCCCAGATCCTGTTGTACCTGTGAATAGGCTGCAGGGGGACGGTGAAGACCAGCAACAGCTTTCAGGGCTGCCACCTTCCGTGTGGGACAAGGAGCCGGACGTGTGCCTTTTCGGAATCAGGCTCTGCCGAGGACGAGAGCCATGAGATGTTCCTCCTCTGGGCAAGCCCGGGTCCCAGATCCTGTTGTACCTGTGAATAGGCTTCAGGGGGACGGTGAAGACCAGCAACAGCTTTCAGGGCTGCCACCTTCCGTGTGGGACAAGGAGCCGGACGTGTGCCTTTTCGGAATCAGGCTCTGCCGAGGACGAGAGCCATGAGATGTTCCTTCTCTGGGCATGCCCGGGTCCTGAATCCTGTGTGCCTGTGAATAGGCTGCAGGGGGACGGTGAAGACCAGCAACAGCTTTCAGGGCTGCCACCTTCCGTGTGGGACAAGGAGCCGGACGTGTGCCTTTTCGGAATCAGGCTCTGCCGAGGACGAGATCCATGAGATGTTCCTCCTCTGGGCATGCCCGGGTCCCAGATCCTGTTGTGCCTGTGAATAGGCTGCAGGGGGACGGTGAAGACCAGCAACATCTTTCAGGGCTGCCACCTTCCGTGTGGGACAAGGAGCCGGACGTGTGCCTTTTCGGAATCAGGCTCTGCCGAGGACGAGAGCCATGAGATGTTCCTCCTCTGGGCATGCCCGGTTAACAGATCCTGTTGTACCTGTGAATAGGCTGCAGGGGGATGGTGAAGACCAGCAACAGCTTTCAGGGCTGCCACCTTCCGTGTGGGACAAGGAGCCGGACGTGTGCCTTTTCGGAATCAGGCTCTGCCGAGGACGAGAGCCATGAGATGTTCCTCCTCTCAGCAAGCCCAGGTCCCAGATCCTGTTGTGCCTGTGAATAGGCTGCAGGGGGACGGTAAAGACCAGCAACAGCTTTCAGGGCTGCCACCTTCCGTGTGGGACAAGGAGCCGGACGTGTGCCTTTTCGGAATCAGGCTCTGCCGAGGAAGAGATCCATGAGATGTTCCTCCTCTGGGCATGCCCGGGTCCTGAATCCTGTTGTGCCTGTGAATAGGCTGCAGGGGGACGGTGAAGACCAGCAACAGCTTTCAGGGCTGCCACCTTCCGTGTGGGACAAGGAGCCGGACGTGTGCCTTTTCGGAATCAGGCTCTGCCGAGGATGACAGCCATGAGATGTTCCTCCTCTCAGCAAGCCCGGGTCCCAGATCCTGTTGTACCTGTGAATAGGCTGCAGGGGGACGGTGAAGACCAGCAACAGCTTTCAGGGCTGCCACCTTCCGTGTGGGACAAGGAGCCGGACGTGTGCCTTTTCGGAATCAGGCTCTGCCGAGGACGAGAGCCATGAGATGTTCCTCCTCTGGGCAAGCCCGGGTCCCAGATCCTGTTGTACCTGTGAATAGGCTTCAGGGGGACGGTGAAGACCAGCAACAGCTTTCAGGGCTGCCACCTTCCGTGTGGGACAAGGAGCCGGACGTGTGCCTTTTCGGAATCAGGCTCTGCCGAGGACGAGAGCCATGAGATGTTCCTCCTCTGGGCATGCCCGGTTCCCAGATCCTGTTGTACCTGTGAATAGGCTGCAGGGGGACGGTGAAGACCAGCAACAGCTTTCAGGGCTGCCACCTTCCGTGTGGACAAGGAGCCGGACGTGTGCCTTTTCGGAATCAGGCTCTGCCGAGGACGAGAGCCATGAGATGTTCCTCCTCTGGGCAAGCCCAGGTCCCAGATCCTGTTGTGCCTGTGAATAGGCTGCAGGGGGACGGTAAAGACCAGCAACAGCTTTCAGGGCTGCCACCTTCCGTGTGGGACAAGGAGCCGGACGTGTGCCTTTTCGGAATCAGGCTCTGCCGAGGATGAGAGCCATGAGATGTTCCTCCTCTCAGCAAGCACGGGTCCCATATCCTGTTGTACCTGTGAATAGGCTGCAGGGGGACGGTGAAGACCAGCAACAGCTTTCAGGGCTGCCACCTTCCGTGTGGGACAAGGAGCCAGACGTGTGCCTTTTCGGAATCAGGCTCTGCCGAGGACGAGAGCCATGAGATGTTCCTCCTCTCAGCAAGCCCAGGTCCCAGATCCTGTTGTGCCTGTGAATAGGCTGCAGGGGGACGGTAAAGACCAGCAACAGCTTTCAGGGCTGCCACCTTCCGTGTGGGACAAGGAGCCGGACGTGTGCCTTTTCGGAATCAGGCTCTGCCGAGGAAGAGATCCATGAGATGTTCCTCCTCTGGGCATGCCCGGGTCCTGAATCCTGTTGTGCCTGTGAATAGGCTGCAGGGGGACGGTTAAGACCAGCAACAGCTTTCAGGGCTGCCACCTTCCGTGTGGGACAAGGAGCCGGACGTGTGCCTTTTCGGAATCAGGCTCTGCCGAGGATGACAGCCATGAGATGTTCCTCCTCTCAGCAAGCCCGGGTCCCAGATCCTGTTGTACCTGTGAATAGGCTGCAGGGGGACGGTGAAGACCAGCAACAGCTTTCAGGGCTGCCACCTTCCGTGTGGGACAAGGAGCCGGACGTGTGCCTTTTCGGAATCAGGCTCTGCCGAGGACGAGAGCCATGAGATGTTCCTCCTCTGGGCATGCCCGGTTCCCAGATCCTGTTGTACCTGTGAATAGGCTGCAGGGGGACGGTGAAGACCAGCAACAGCTTTCAGGGCTGCCACCTTCCGTGTGGACAAGGAGCCGGACGTGTGCCTTTTCGGAATCAGGCTCTGCCGAGGACGAGAGCCATGAGATGTTCCTCCTCTGGGCAAGCCCAGGTCCCAGATCCTGTTGTGCCTGTGAATAGGCTGCAGGGGGACGGTAAAGACCAGCAACAGCTTTCAGGGCTGCCACCTTCCGTGTGGGACAAGGAGCCGGACGTGTGCCTTTTCGGAATCAGGCTCTGCCGAGGATGAGAGCCATGAGATGTTCCTCCTCTCAGCAAGCACGGGTCCCATATCCTGTTGTACCTGTGAATAGGCTGCAGGGGGACGGTGAAGACCAGCAACAGCTTTCAGGGCTGCCACCTTCCGTGTGGGACAAGGAGCCAGACGTGTGCCTTTTCGGAATCAGGCTCTGCCGAGGACGAGAGCCATGAGATGTTCCTTCTCTGGGCATGCCCGGGTCCTGAATCCTGTTGTGCCTGTGAATAGGCTGCAGGGGGACGGTGAAGACCAGCAACAGCTTTCAGGGCTGCCACCTTCCGTGTGGGACAAGGAGCCGGACGTGTGCCTTTTTGGAATCAGGCTCTGCCGAAGAAGAGATCCATTAGATGTTCCTCCTCTGGGCATGCCCAGGTCCCGAATCCTGTTGTGCCTGTGAATAGGCTGCAGGGGGACGGTGAAGACCAGCAACAGCTTTCAGGGCTGCCACCTTCCGTGTGGGACAAGGAGCCGGACGTGTGCCTTTTCGGAATGAGGCTCTGCCGAGGACGAGAGCCATGAGATGTTCCTCCTCTGGGCAAGCCCGGGTCCCAGATCCTGTTGTGCCTGTGAATAGGCTGCAAGGGGATGGTGAAGACCAGCAACAGCTTTCAGGGCTGCCACCTTCCGTGTGGGACAAGGAGCCGGACGTGTGCCTTTTCGGAATCAGGCTCTGCCGAGGACGAAAGCCATGAGATGTTCCTCCTCTGGGCATGCCCGGGTCCTGAATCCTGTTGTGCCTCTGAATAGGCTGCAGGGGGACGGTGAAGACCAGCAACAGCTTTCAGGGCTGCCACCTTCCGTGTGGGACAAGGAGCCGGACGTGTGCCTTTTCGGAATCAGGCTCTGCCGAGGACGAGAGCCATGAGATGTTCCTCCTCTGGGCATGCCCGGTTCCCAGATCCTGTTGTACCTGTGAATAGGCTGCAGGGGGACGGTGAAGACCAGCAACAGCTTTCAGGGCTGCCACCTTCCGTGTGGGACAAGGAGCCGTACGTGTGCCTTTTCGGAATCAGGCTCTGCCGAGGACGAGAGCCATGAGATGTTCCTCCTCTGGGCATGCCCGGGTCCCAGATCCTGTTGTGCCTGTGAATAGGCTGCAGGGGGACGGTGAAGACCAGCAACAGCTTTCAGGGCTGCCACCTTCCGTGTGGGACAAGGAGCCGGACGTGTGCCTTTTCGGAATCAGGCTCTGCCGAGGACGAGAGCCATGAGATGTTCCTCCTCTGGGCATGCCCGGGTCCTGAATCCTGTTGTGCCTGTGAATAGGCTGCAGGGGGACGGTGAAGACCAGCAACAGCTTTCAGGGCTGCCACCTTCCGTGTGGGACAAGGAGCCAGACGTGTGCCTTTTCGGAATCAGGCTCTGCCGAGGACGAGAGCCATGAGATGTTCCTCCTCTGGGCATGCCCGGGTCCCAGATCCTGTTGTGCCTGTGAATAGGCTGCAGGGGGACGGTGAAGACCAGCAACAGCTTTCAGGGCTGCCACCTTCCGTGTGGGACAAGGAGCCGGACGTGTGCCTTTTCGGAATCAGGATCTGCCGAGGATGACAGCCATGAGATGTTCCTCCTCTCAGCAAGCCCGGGTCCCAGATCCTGTTGTACCTGTGAATAGGCTGCAGGGGGACGGTGAAGACCAGCAACAGCTTTCAGGGCTGCCACCTTCCGTGTGGGACAAGGAGCCGGACGTGTGCCTTTTCTGAATCAGGCTCTGCCGAGGACGAGAGCCATGAGATGTTCCTCCTCTGGGCAAGCCCAGGTCCCAGATCCTGTTGTGCCTGTGAATAGGCTGCAGGGGGACGGTGAAGACCAGAAACAACTTTCAGGGCTGCCACCTTCCGTGTGGGACAAGGAGCCGGACGTGTGCCTTTTCGGAATCAGGCTCTGCCGAGGACGAGAGCCATGAGATGTTCCTCCTCTGGGCATGCCCGTTTCCCAGATCCTGTTGTACCTGTGAATAGGCTGCAGGGGGGTGGTGAAGACCAGCAACAGCTTTCAGGGCTGCCACCTTCCGTGTGGGACAAGGAGCCGGACGTGTGCCTTTTCGGAATCAGGCTCTGCCGAGGACGAGAGCCATGAGATGTTCCTCCTCTCAGCAAGCCCAGGTCCCAGATCCTGTTGTGCCTGTGAATAGGCTGCAGGGGGACGGTGAAGACCAGCAACAGCTTTCAGGGCTGCCACCTTCCGTGTGGGACAAGGAGCCGGACTTGTGCCTTTTCGGAATCAGGCTCTGCCGAGGAAGAGATCCATGAGATGTTCCTCCTCTGGGCATGCCCGGGTCCTGAATCCTGTTGTGCCTGTGAATAGGCTGCAGGGGGACGGTGAAGACCAGCAACAGCTTTCAGGGCTGCCACCTTCCGTGTGGGACAAGGAGCCGGACGTGTGCCTTTTCGGAATCAGGCTCTGCCGAGGATGACAGCCATGAGATGTTCCTCCTCTCAGCAAGCCCGGGTCCCAGATCCTGTTGTACCTGTGAATAGGCTGCAGGGGGACGGTGAAGACCAGCAACAGCTTTCAGGGCTGCCACCTTCCGTGTGGGACAAGGAGCCGGACGTGTGCCTTTTCGGAATCAGGCTCTGCCGAGGACGAGAGCCATGAGATGTTCCTCCTCTGGGCATGCCCGTTTCCCAGATCCTGTTGTACCTGTGAATAGGCTGCAGGGGGACGGTGAAGACCAGCAACAGCTTTCAGGGCTGCCACCTTCCGTGTGGGACAAGGAGCCGGACGTGTGCCTTTTCGGAATCAGGCTCTGCCGAGGACGAGAGCCATGAGATGTTCCTCCTCTCAGCAAGCCCAGGTCCCAGATCCTGTTGTGCCTGTGAATAGGCTGCAGGGGGACGGTAAAGACCAGCAACAGCTTTCAGGGCTGCCACCTTCCGTGTGGGACAAGGAGCCGGACGTGTGCCTTTTCGGAATCAGGCTCTGCCGAGGATGAGAGCCATGAGATGTTCCTCCTCTCAGCAAGCACGGGTCCCATATCCTGTTGTACCTGTGAATAGGCTGCAGGGGGACAGTGAAGACCAGCAACAGCTTTCAGGGCTGCCACCTTCCGTGTGGGACAAGGAGCCAGACGTGTGCCTTTTCGGAATCAGGCTCTGCCGAGGACGAGAGCCATGAGATGTTCCTCCTCTGGGCATGCCCGGGTCCCAGATCCTGTTGTGCCTGTGAATAGGCTGCAGGGGGACGGTAAAGACCAGCAACAGCTTTCAGGGCTGCCACCTTCCGTGTGGGTCAAGGAGCCGGACGTGTGCCTTTTCGGAATCAGGCTCAGCCGAGGATGACAGCCATGAGATGTTCCTCCTCTCAGCAAGCCCGGGTCCCAGATCCTGTTGTACCTGTGAATAGGCTGCAGGGGGACGGTGAAGACCAGCAACAGCTTTCAGGGCTGCCACCTTCCGTGTGGGACAAGGAGCCGGACGTGTGCCTTTTCGGAATCAGGCTCTGCCGAGGAAGAGATCCATGAGATGTTCCTTCTCTTCGCATGCCCGGGTCCTGAATCCTGTTGTGCCTGTGAATAGGCTGCAGGGGGACGGTGAAGACCAGCAACAGCTTTCAGGGCTGCCACCTTCCGTGTGGGACAAGGAGCCGGACGTGTGCCTTTTCGGAATCAGGCTCTGCCGAGGACGAGAGCCATGAGATGTTCCTCCTCTGGGCAAGCCCGGGTCCCAGATCCTGTTGTGCCTGTGAATAGGCTGCAGGGGGACGGTGAAGACCAGCAACAGCTTTCAGGGCTGCCACCTTCCGTGTGGGACAAGGAGCCGGACGTGTGCCTTTTCGGAATCAGGCTCTGCCGAGGACGAGAGCCATGAGATGTTCCTCCTCTGGGCATGCCCGGGTCCTGAATCCTGTTGTGCCTCTGAATAGGCTGCAGGGGGACGGTGAAGACCAGCAACAGCTTTCAGGGCTGCCACCTTCCGTGTGGGACAAGGAGCCGGACGTGTGCCTTTTCGGAATCAGGCTCTGCCGAGGACGAGAGCCATGAGATGTTCCTACTCTGGGCATGCCCGGTTCCCAGATCCTGTTGTACCTGTGAATAGGCTGCAGGGGGACGGTGAAGACCAGCAACAGCTTTCAGGGCTGCCACCTTCCGTGTGGGACAAGTAGCCGTACGTGTGCCTTTTCGGAATCAGGCTCTGCCGAGGACGAGAGCCATGAGATGTTCCTCCTCTCAGCAAGCCCAGGTCCCAGATCCTGTTGTGCCTGTGAATAGGCTGCAGGGGGACGGTAAAGACCAGCAACAGCTTTCAGGGCTGCCACCTTCCGTGTGGGACAAGGAGCCGGACGTGTGCCTTTTCGGAATCAGGCTCTGCCGAGGACGAGAGCCATGAGATGTTCCTCCTCTGGGCATGCCCGGGTCCTGAATCCTGTTGTGGCTCTGAATAGGCTGCAGGGGGACGGTGAAGACCAGCAACAGCTTTCAGGGCTGCCACCTTCCGTGTGGGACAAGGAGCCAGACGTGTGCCTTTTCGGAATCAGGCTCTGCCGAGGACGAGAGCCATGAGATGTTCCTCCTCTGGGCATGCCCGGGTCCCAGATCCTGTTGTGCCTGTGAATAGGCTGCAGGGGGACGGTGAAGACCAGCAACAGCTTTCAGGGCTGCCACCTTCCGTGTGGGACAAGGATCCGGACGTGTGCCTTTTCGGAATCAGGCTCTGCCGAGGATGACAGCCATGAGATGTTCCTCCTCTCAGCAAGCCCGGGTCCCAGATCCTGTTGTACCTGTGAATAGGCTGCAGGGGGACGGTGAAGACCAGCAACAGCTTTCAGGGCTGCCACCTTCCGTGTGGGACAAGGAGCCAGACGTGTGCCTTTTCGGAATCAGGCTCTGCCGAGGACGAGAGCCATGAGATGTTCCTTCTCTGGGCATGCCCGGGTCCTGAATCCTGTTGTGCCTGTGAATAGGCTGCAGGGGGACGGTGAAGACCAGCAACAGCTTTCAGGGCTGCCACCTTCCGTGTGGGACAAGGAGCCGGACGTGTGCCTTTTTGGAATCAGGCTCTGCCGAAGAAGAGATCCATTAGATGTTCCTCCTCTGGGCATGCCCAGGTCCCGAATCCTGTTGTGCCTGTGAATAGGCTGCAGGGGGACGGTGAAGACCAGCAACAGCTTTCAGGGCTGCCACCTTCCGTGTGGGACAAGGAGCCGGACGTGTGCCTTTTCGGAATGAGGCTCTGCCGAGGACGAGAGCCATGAGATGTTCCTCCTCTGGGCAAGCCCGGGTCCCAGATCCTGTTGTGCCTGTGAATAGGCTGCAGGGGGATGGTGAAGACCAGCAACAGCTTTCAGGGCTGCCACCTTCCGTGTGGGACAAGGAGCCGGACGTGTGCCTTTTCGGAATCAGGCTCTGCCGAGGACGAAAGCCATGAGATGTTCCTCCTCTGGGCATGCCCGGGTCCTGAATCCTGTTGTGCCTCTGAATAGGCTGCAGGGGGACGGTGAAGACCAGCAACAGCTTTCAGGGCTGCCACCTTCCGTGTGGGACAAGGAGCCGGACGTGTGCCTTTTCGGAATCAGGCTCTGCCGAGGACGAGAGCCATGAGATGTTCCTCCTCTGGGCATGCCCGGTTCCCAGATCCTGTTGTACCTGTGAATAGGCTGCAGGGGGACGGTGAAGACCAGCAACAGCTTTCAGGGCTGCCACCTTCCGTGTGGGACAAGGAGCCGTACGTGTGCCTTTTCGGAATCAGGCTCTGCCGAGGACGAGAGCCATGAGATGTTCCTCCTCTGGGCATGCCCGGGTCCCAGATCCTGTTTTGCCTGTGAATAGGCTGCAGGGGGACGGTAAAGACCAGCAACAGCTTTCTGGGCTGCCACCTTCCGTGTGGGACAAGGAGCCGGACGTGTGCCTTTTCGGAATCAGGCTCTGCCGAGGACGAGAGCCATGAGATGTTCCTCCTCTGGGCATGCCCGGGTCCTGAATCCTGTTGTGCCTGTGAATAGGCTGCAGGGGGACGGTGAAGACCAGCAACAGCTTTCAGGGCTGCCACCTTCCGTGTGGGACAAGGAGCCAGACGTGTGCCTTTTCGGAATCAGGCTCTGCCGAGGACGAGAGCCATGAGATGTTCCTCCTCTGGGCATGCCCGGGTCCCAGATCCTGTTGTGCCTGTGAATAGGCTGCAGGGGGACGGTGAAGACCAGCAACAGCTTTCAGGGCTGCCACCTTCCGTGTGGGACAAGGAGCCGGACGTGTGCCTTTTCGGAATCAGGATCTGCCGAGGATGACAGCCATGAGATGTTCCTCCTCTCAGCAAGCCCGGGTCCCAGATCCTGTTGTACCTGTGAATAGGCTGCAGGGGGACGGTGAAGACCAGCAACAGCTTTCAGGGCTGCCACCTTCCGTGTGGGACAAGGAGCCGGACGTGTGCCTTTTCTGAATCAGGCTCTGCCGAGGACGAGAGCCATGAGATGTTCCTCCTCTGGGCAAGCCCAGGTCCCAGATCCTGTTGTGCCTGTGAATAGGCTGCAGGGGGACGGTGAAGACCAGCAACAACTTTCAGGGCTGCCACCTTCCGTGTGGGACAAGGAGCCGGACGTGTGCCTTTTCGGAATCAGGCTCTGCCGAGGACGAGAGCCATGAGATGTTCCTCCTCTGGGCATGCCCGTTTCCCAGATCCTGTTGTACCTGTGAATAGGCTGCAGGGGGGTGGTGAAGACCAGCAACAGCTTTCAGGGCTGCCACCTTCCGTGTGGGACAAGGAGCCGGACGTGTGCCTTTTCGGAATCAGGCTCTGCCGAGGACGAGAGCCATGAGATGTTCCTCCTCTCAGCAAGCCCAGGTCCCAGATCCTGTTGTGCCTGTGAATAGGCTGCAGGGGGACGGTGAAGACCAGCAACAGCTTTCAGGGCTGCCACCTTCCGTGTGGGTCAAGGAGCCGGACTTGTGCCTTTTCGGAATCAGGCTCTGCCGAGGAAGAGATCCATGAGATGTTCCTCCTCTGGGCATGCCCGGGTCCTGAATCCTGTTGTGCCTGTGAATAGGCTGCAGGGGGACGGTGAAGACCAGCAACAGCTTTCAGGGCTGCCACCTTCCGTGTGGGACAAGGAGCCGGACGTGTGCCTTTTCGGAATCAGGCTCTGCCGAGGATGACAGCCATGAGATGTTCCTCCTCTCAGCAAGCCCGGGTCCCAGATCCTGTTGTACCTGTGAATAGGCTGCAGGGGGACGGTGAAGACCAGCAACAGCTTTCAGGGCTGCCACCTTCCGTGTGGGACAAGGAGCCGGACGTGTGCCTTTTCGGAATCAGGCTCTGCCGAGGACGAGAGCCATGAGATGTTCCTCCTCTGGGCATGCCCGTTTCCCAGATCCTGTTGTACCTGTGAATAGGCTGCAGGGGGACGGTGAAGACCAGCAACAGCTTTCAGGGCTGCCACCTTCCGTGTGGGACAAGGAGCCGGACGTGTGCCTTTTCGGAATCAGGCTCTGCCGAGGACGAGAGCCATGAGATGTTCCTCCTCTCAGCAAGCCCAGGTCCCAGATCCTGTTGTGCCTGTGAATAGGCTGCAGGGGGACGGTAAAGACCAGCAACAGCTTTCAGGGCTGCCACCTTCCGTGTGGGACAAGGAGCCGGACGTGTGCCTTTTCGGAATCAGGCTCTGCCGAGGATGAGAGCCATGAGATGTTCCTCCTCTCAGCAAGCACGGGTCCCATATCCTGTTGTACCTGTGAATAGGCTGCAGGGGGACAGTGAAGACCAGCAACAGCTTTCAGGGCTGCCACCTTCCGTGTGGGACAAGGAGCCAGACGTGTGCCTTTTCGGAATCAGGCTCTGCCGAGGACGAGAGCCATGAGATGTTCCTCCTCTGGGCATGCCCGGGTCCCAGATCCTGTTGTGCCTGTGAATAGGCTGCAGGGGGACGGTAAAGACCAGCAACAGCTTTCAGGGCTGCCACCTTCCGTGTGGGACAAGGAGCCAGACGTGTGCCTTTTCGGAATCAGGCTCTGCCGAGGACGAGAGCCATGAGATGTTCCTCCTCTGGGCATGCCCGGGTCCCAGATCCTGTTGTGCCTGTGAATAGGCTGCAGGGGGACGGTAAAGACCAGCAACAGCTTTCAGGGCTGCCACCTTCCGTGTGGGTCAAGGAGCCGGACGTGTGCCTTTTCGGAATCAGGCTCTGCCGAGGATGACAGCCATGAGATGTTCCTCCTCTCAGCAAGCCCGGGTCCCAGATCCTGTTGTACCTGTGAATAGGCTGCAGGGGGACGGTGAAGACCAGCAACAGCTTTCAGGGCTGCCACCTTCCGTGTGGGACAAGGAGCCGGACGTGTGCCTTTTCGGAATCAGGCTCTGCCGAGGAAGAGATCCATGAGATGTTCCTTCTCTTGGCATGCCCGGGTCCTGAATCCTGTTGTGCCTGTGAATAGGCTGCAGGGGGACGGTGAAGACCAGCAACAGCTTTCAGGGCTGCCACCTTCCGTGTGGGACAAGGAGCCGGACGTGTGCCTTTTCGGAATCAGGCTCTGCCGAGGACGAGAGCCATGAGATGTTCCTCCTCTGGGCAAGCCCGGGTCCCAGATCCTGTTGTGCCTGTGAATAGGCTGCAGGGGGACGGTGAAGACCAGCAACAGCTTTCAGGGCTGCCACCTTCCGTGTGGGACAAGGAGCCGGACGTGTGCCTTTTCGGAATCAGGCTCTGCCGAGGACGAGAGCCATGAGATGTTCCTCCTCTGGGCATGCTCGGGTCCTGAATCCTGTTGTGCCTCTGAATAGGCTGCAGGGGGACGGTGAAGACCAGCAACAGCTTTCAGGGCTGCCACCTTCCGTGTGGGACAAGGAGCCGGACGTGTGCCTTTTCGGAATCAGGCTCTGCCGAGGACGAGAGCCATGAGATGTTCCTCCTCTGGGCATGCCCGGTTCCCAGATCCTGTTGTACCTGTGAATAGGCTGCAGGGGGACGGTGAAGACCAGCAACAGCTTTCAGGGCTGCCACCTTCCGTGTGGGACAAGTAGCCGTACGTGTGCCTTTTCGGAATCAGGCTCTGCCGAGGACGAGAGCCATGAGATGTTCCTCCTCTCAGCAAGCCCAGGTCCCAGATCCTGTTGTGCCTGTGAATAGGCTGCAGGGGGACGGTAAAGACCAGCAACAGCTTTCAGGGCTGCCACCTTCCGTGTGGGACAAGGAGCCGGACGTGTGCCTTTTCGGAATCAGGCTCTGCCGAGGACGAGAGCCATGAGATGTTCCTCCTCTGGGCATGCCCGGGTCCTGAATCCTGTTGTGGCTCTGAATAGGCTGCAGGGGGACGGTGAAGACCAGCAACAGCTTTCAGGGCTGCCACCTTCCGTGTGGGACAAGGAGCCAGACGTGTGCCTTTTCGGAATCAGGCTCTGCCGAGGACGAGAGCCATGAGATGTTCCTCCTCTGGGCATGCCCGGGTCCCAGATCCTGTTGTGCCTGTGAATAGGCTGCAGGGGGACGGTGAAGACCAGCAACAGCTTTCAGGGCTGCCACCTTCCGTGTGGGACAAGGATCCGGACGTGTGCCTTTTCGGAATCAGGCTCTGCCGAGGATGACAGCCATGAGATGTTCCTCCTCTCAGCAAGCCCGGGTCCCAGATCCTGTTGTACCTGTGAATAGGCTGCAGGGGGACGGTGAAGACCAGCAACAGCTTTCAGGGCTGCCACCTTCCGTGTGGGACAAGGAGCCGGACGTGTGCCTTTTCGGAATCAGGCTCTGCCGAGGACGAGAGCCATGAGATGTTCCTCCTCTGGGCAAGCCCGGGTCCCAGATCCTGTTGTACCTGTGAATAGGCTGCAGGGGGACGGTGAAGACCAGCAACAGCTTTCAGGGCTGCCACCTTCCGTGTGGGAAAAGGATCCGGACGTGTGCCTTTTCGGAATCAGGCTCTGCCGAGGACGAGAGCCATGAGATGTTCCTCCTCTGGGCATGCCCGTTTCCCAGATCCTGTTGTACCTGTGAATAGGCTGCAGGGGGACGGTGAAGACCAGCAACAGCTTTCAGGGCTGCCACCTTCCGTGTGGGACAAGGAGCCGGACGTGTGCCTTTTCGGAATCAGGCTCTGCCGAGGACGAGAGCCATGAGATGTTCCTCCTCTCAGCAAGCCCAGGTCCCAGATCCTGTTGTGCCTGTGAATAGGCTGCAGGGGGACGGTAAAGACCAGCAACAGCTTTCAGGGCTGACACCTTCCGTGTGGGACAAGGAGCCGGACGTGTGCCTTTTCGGAATCAGGCTCTGCCGAGGATGAGAGCCATGAGATGTTCCTCCTCTCAGCAAGCACGGGTCCCATATCCTGTTGTACCTGTGAATAGGCTGCAGGGGGACGGTGAAGACCAGCAACAGCTTTCAGGGCTGCCACCTTCCGTGTGGGACAAGGAGCCAGACGTGTGCTTTTTCGGAATCAGGCTCTGCCGAGGACGAGAGCCATGAGATGTTCCTCCTCTGGGCATGCCCGGGTCCCAGATCCTGTTGTGCCTGTGAATAGGCTGCAGGGGGACGGTAAAGACCAGCAACAGCTTTCAGGGCTGCCACCTTCCGTGTGGGTCAAGGAGCCGGACGTGTGCCTTTTCGGAATCAGGCTCTGCCGAGGATGACAGCCATGAGATGTTCCTCCTCTCAGCAAGCCCGGGTCCCAGATCCTGTTGTACCTGTGAATAGGCTGCAGGGGGACGGTGAAGACCAGCAACAGCTTTCAGGGCTGCCACCTTCCGTGTGGGACAAGGAGCCGGACGTGTGCCTTTTCGGAATCAGGCTCTGCCGAGGAAGAGATCCATGAGATGTTCCTTCTCTTGGCATGCCCGGGTCCTGAATCCTGTTGTGCCTGTGAATAGGCTGCAGGGGGACGGTGAAGACCAGCAACAGCTTTCAGGGCTGCCACCTTCCGTGTGGGACAAGGAGCCGGACGTGTGCCTTTTCGGAATCAGGCTCTGCCGAGGACGAGAGCCATGAGATGTTCCTCCTCTGGGCAAGCCCAGGTCCCAGATCCTGTTGTGCCTGTGAATAGGCTGCAGGGGGACGGTGAAGACCAGCAACAGCTTTCAGGGCTGCCACCTTCCGTGTGGGACAAGGAGCCGGACGTGTGCCTTTTCGGAATCAGGCTCTGCCGAGGACGAGAGCCATGAGATGTTCCTCCTCTGGGCATGCCCGGGTCCTGAATCCTGTTGTGCCTCTGAATAGGCTGCAGGGGGACGGTGAAGACCAGCAACAGCTTTCAGGGCTGCCACCTTCCGTGTGGGACAAGGAGCCGGACGTGTGCCTTTTCGGAATCAGGCTCTGCCGAGGACGAGAGCCATGAGATGTTCCTCCTCTGGGCATGCCCGTTTCCCAGATCCTGTTGTACCTGTGAATAGGCTGCAGGGGGACGGTGAAGACCAGCAACAGCTTTCAGGGCTGCCACCTTCCGTGTGGGACAAGGAGCCGGACGTGTGCCTTTTCGGAATCAGGCTCTGCCGAGGACGAGAGCCATGAGATGTTCCTCCTCTCAGCAAGCCCAGGTCCCAGATCCTGTTGTGCCTGTGAATAGGCTGCAGGGGGACGGTAAAGACCAGCAACAGCTTTCAGGGCTGCCACCTTCCGTGTGGGACAAGGAGCCGGACGTGTGCCTTTTCGGAATCAGGCTCTGCCGAGGACGAGAGCCATGAGATGTTCCTCCTCTGGGCATGCCCGGGTCCTGAATCCTGTTGTGGCTCTGAATAGGCTGCAGGGGGACGGTGAAGACCAGCAACAGCTTTCAGGGCTGCCACCTTCCGTGTGGGACAAGGAGCCAGACGTGTGCCTTTTCGGAATCAGGCTCTGCCGAGGACGAGAGCCATGAGATGTTCCTCCTCTGGGCATGCCCGGGTCCCAGATCCTGTTGTGCCTGTGAATAGGCTGCAGGGGGACGGTGAAGACCAGCAACAGCTTTCAGGGCTGCCACCTTCCGTGTGGGACAAGGATCCGGACGTGTGCCTTTTCGGAATCAGGCTCTGCCGAGGATGACAGCCATGAGATGTTCCTCCTCTCAGCAAGCCCGGGTCCCAGATCCTGTTGTACCTGTGAATAGGCTGCAGGGGGACGGTGAAGACCAGCAACAGCTTTCAGGGCTGCCACCTTCCGTGTGGGACAAGGAGCCGGACGTGTGCCTTTTCGGAATCAGGCTCTGCCGAGGACGAGAGCCATGAGATGTTCCTCCTCTGGGCAAGCCCGGGTCCCAGATCCTGTTGTACCTGTGAATAGGCTGCAGGGGGACGGTGAAGACCAGCAACAGCTTTCAGGGCTGCCACCTTCCGTGTGGGAAAAGGATCCGGACGTGTGCCTTTTCGGAATCAGGCTCTGCCGAGGACGAGAGCCATGAGATGTTCCTTCTCTGGGCATGCCCGGGTCCTGAATCCTGTGTGCCTGTGAATAGGCTGCAGGGGGACGGTGAAGACCAGCAACAGCTTTCAGGGCTGCCACCTTCCGTGTGGGACAAGGAGCCGGACGTGTGCCTTTTCGGAATCAGGCTCTGCCGAGGAAGAGATACATGAGATGTTCCTCCTCTGGGCATGCCCGGGTCCTGAATCCTGTTGTGCCTGTGAATAGGCTGCAGGGGGACGGTGAAGACCAGCAACAGCTTTCAGGGCTGCCACCTTCCGTGTGGGACAAGGAGCCAGACGTGTGCCTTTTCGGAATCAGGCTCTGCCGAGGACGAGAGCCATGAGATGTTCCTCCTCTGGGCATGCCCGGGTCCCAGATCCTGTTGTGCCTGTGAATAGGCTGCAGGGGGACGGTAAAGACCAGCAACAGCTTTCAGGGCTGCCACCTTCCGTGTGGGTCAAGGAGCCGGACGTGTGCCTTTTCGGAATCAGGCTCTGCCGAGGATGACAGCCATGAGATGTTCCTCCTCTCAGCAAGCCCGGGTCCCAGATCCTGTTGTACCTGTGAATAGGCTGCAGGGGGACGGTGAAGACCAGCAACAGCTTTCAGGGCTGCCACCTTCCGTGTGGGACAAGGAGCCGGACGTGTGCCTTTTCGGAATCAGGCTCTGCCGAGGAAGAGATCCATGAGATGTTCCTCCTCTGGGCATGCCCGGGTCCTGAATCCTGTTGTGCCTGTGAATAGGCTGCAGGGGGACGGTGAAGACCAGCAACAGCTTTCAGGGCTGCCACCTTCCGTGTGGGACAAGGAGCCGGACGTGTGCCTTTTCGGAATCAGGCTCTGCCGAGGAAGAGAGCCATGAGATGTTCCTCCTCTGGGCAAGCCCGGGTCCCAGATCCTGTTGTGCCTGTGAATAGGCTGCAGGGGGACGGTGAAGACCAGCAACAGCTTTCAGGGCTGCCACCTTCCGTGTGGGACAAGGAGCCGGACGTGTGCCTTTTCGGAATCAGGCTCTGCCGAGGACGAGAGCCATGAGATGTTCCTCCTCTGGGCATGCCCGGGTCCTGAATCCTGTTGTGCCTCTGAATAGGCTGCAGGGGGACGGTGAAGACCAGCAACAGCTTTCAGGGCTGCCACCTTCCGTGTGGGACAAGGAGCCGGACGTGTGCCTTTTCGGAATCAGGCTCTGCCGAGGACGAGAGCCATGAGATGTTCCTCCTCTGGGCATGCCCGGTTCCCAGATCCTGTTGTACCTGTGAATAGGCTGCAGGGGGACGGTGAAGACCAGCAACAGCTTTCAGGGCTGCCACCTTCCGTGTGGGACAAGTAGCCGTACGTGTGCCTTTTCGGAATCAGGCTCTGCCGAGGACGAGAGCCATGAGATGTTCCTCCTCTCAGCAAGCCCAGGTCCCAGATCCTGTTGTGCCTGTGAATAGGCTGCAGGGGGACGGTAAAGACCAGCAACAGCTTTCAGGGCTGCCACCTTCCGTGTGGGACAAGGAGCCGGACGTGTGCCTTTTCGGAATCAGGCTCTGCCGAGGACGAGAGCCATGAGATGTTCCTCCTCTGGGCATGCCCGGGTCCTGAATCCTGTTGTGCCTGTGAATAGGCTGCAGGGGGACGGTGAAGACCAGCAACAGCTTTCAGGGCTGCCACCTTCCGTGTGGGACAAGGAGCCAGACGTGTGCCTTTTCGGAATCAGGCTCTGCCGAGGACGAGAGCCATGAGATGTTCCTCCTCTGGGCATGCCCGGGTCCCAGATCCTGTTGTGCCTGTGAATAGGCTGCAGGGGGACGGTGAAGACCAGCAACAGCTTTCAGGGCTGCCACCTTCCGTGTGGGACAAGGATCCGGACGTGTGCCTTTTCGGAATCAGGCTCTGCCGAGGATGACAGCCATGAGATGTTCCTCCTCTCAGCAAGCCCGGGTCCCAGATCCTGTTGTACCTGTGAATAGGCTGCAGGGGGACGGTGAAGACCAGCAACAGCTTTCAGGGCTGCCACCTTCCGTGTGGGACAAGGAGCCGGACGTGTGCCTTTTCGGAATCAGGCTCTGCCGAGGACGAGAGCCATGAGATGTTCCTCCTCTGGGCAAGCCCGGGTCCCAGATCCTATTGTACCTGTGAATAGGCTGCAGGGGGACGGTGAAGACCAGCAACAGCTTTCAGGGCTGCCACCTTCCGTGTGGGAAAAGGATCCGGACGTGTGCCTTTTCGGAATCAGGCTCTGCCGAGGACGAGAGCCATGAGATGTTCCTTCTCTGGGCATGCCCGGGTCCTGATTCCTGTGTGCCTGTGAATAGGCTGCAGGGGGACGGTGAAGACCAGCAACAGCTTTCAGGGCTGCCACCTTCCGTGTGGGACAAGGAGCCGGACGTGTGCCTTTTCGGAATCAGGCTCTGCCGAGGACGAGAGCCATGAGATGTTTCTCCTCTGGGCAAGCCCGGGTCCCAGATCCTGTTGTGCCTGTGAATAGGCTGCAGGGGGACGGTGAAGACCAGCAACAGCTTTCAGGGCTGCCACCTTCCGTGTGGGACAAGGAGCCGGACGTGTGCCTTTTCGGAATCAGGCTCTGCCGAGGACGAGATCCATGAGATGTTCCTCCTCTGGGCATGCCCGGGTCCCAGATCCTGTTGTGCCTGTGAATAGGCTGCAGGGGGACGGTGAAGACCAGCAACATCTTTCAGGGCTGCCACCTTCCGTGTGGGACAAGGAGCCGGACGTGTGCCTTTTCTGAATCAGGCTCTGCCGAGGACGAGAGCCATGAGATGTTCCTCCTCTCAGCAAGCCCAGGTCCCAGATCCTGTTGTGCCTGTGAATAGGCTGCAGGGGGACGGTAAAGACCAGCAACAGCTTTCAGGGCTGCCACCTTCCGTGTGGGACAAGGAGCCGGACGTGTGCCTTTTCGGAATCAGGCTCTGCCGAGGACGAGAGCCATGAGATGTTCCTCCTCTTAGCAAGCCCGGGTCCCAGATCCTGTTGTGCCTGTGAATAGGCTGCAGGGGGACGGTAAAGACCAGCAACAGCTTTCAGGGCTGCCACCTTCCGTGTGGGACAAGGAGCCGGACGTGTGCCTTTTCGGAATCAGGCTCTGCCGAGGACGAGAGCCATGAGATGTTCCTCCTCTGGGCATGCCCGGGTCCTGAATCCTGTTGTGCCTCTGAATAGGCTGCAGGGGGACGGTGAAGACCAGCAACAGCTTTCAGGGCTGCCACCTTCCGTGTGGGACAAGGAGCCGGACGTGTGCCTTTTCGGAATCAGGCTCTGCCGAGGACGAGATCCATGAGATGTTCCTCCTCTGGGCATGCCCGGGTCCCAGATCCTGTTGTGCCTGTGAATAGGCTGCAGGGGGACGGTGAAGACCAGCAACAGCTTTCAGGGCTGCCACCTTCCGTGTGGGACAAGGAGCCGGACGTGTGCCTTTTCGGAATCAGGCTCTGCCGAGGACGAGAGCCATGAGATGTTCCTCCTCTGGGCATGCCCATTTCCCAGATCCTGTTGTACCTGTGAATAGGCTGCAGGGGGACGGTGAAGACCAGCAACAGCTTTCAGGGCTGCCACCTTCCGTGTGGGATAAGGAGCCGGACGTGTGCCTTTTCGGAATCAGGCTCTGCCGAGGACGAGAGCCATGAGATGTTCCTCCTCTCAGCAAGCCCAGGTCCCAGATCCTGTTGTGCCTGTGAATAGGCTGCAGGGGGACGGTAAAGACCAGCAACAGCTTTCAGGGCTGCCACCTTCCGTGTGGGACAAGGAGCCGGACGTGTGCCTTTTCGGAATCAGGCTCTGCCGAGGATGAGAGCCATGAGATGTTCCTCCTCTCAGCAAGCCCGGGTCCCATATCCTGTTGTACCTGTGAATAGGCTGCAGGGGGACGGTGAAGACCAGCAACAGCTTTCAGGGCTGCCACCTTCCGTGTGGGACAAGGAGCCAGACGTGTGCCTTTTCGGAATCAGGCTCTGCCGAGGACGAGAGCCATGAGATGTTCCTCCTCTGGGCATGCCCGGGTCCCAGATCCTGTTGTGCCTGTGAATAGGCTGCAGGGGGACGGTAAAGACCAGCAACAGCTTTCAGGGCTGCCACCTTCCGTGTGGGTCAAGGAGCCGGACGTGTGCCTTTTCGGAATCAGGCTCTGCCGAGGATGACAGCCATGAGATGTTCCTCCTCTCAGCAAGCCCGGGTCCCAGATCCTGTTGTACCTGTGAATAGGCTGCAGGGGGACGGTGAAGACCAGCAACAGCTTTCAGGGCTGCCACCTTCCGTGTGGGACAAGGAGCCGGACGTGTGCCTTTTCGGAATCAGGCTCTGCCGAGGAAGAGATCCATGAGATGTTCCTCCTCTGGGCATGCCCGGGTCCTGAATCCTGTTGTGCCTGTGAATAGGCTTCAGGGGGACGGTGAAGACCAGCAACAGCTTTCAGGGCTGCCACCTTCCGTGTGGGACAAGGAGCCGGACGTGTGCCTTTTCGGAATCAGGCTCTGCCGAGGACGAGAGCCATGAGATGTTCCTCCTCTGGGCATGCCCGGGTCCCAGATCCTGTTGTGCCTGTGAATAGGCTGCAGGGGGACGGTGAAGACCAGCAACAGCTTTCAGGGCTGCCACCTTCCGTGTGGGACAAGGAGCCGGACGTGTGCCTTTTCGGAATCAGGCTCTGCCGAGGACGAGAGCCATGAGATGTTCCTCCTCTGGGCATGCCCGGGTCCCAGATTCTGTTGTACCTGTGAATAGGCTGCAGGGGGACGGTGAAGACCAGCAACAGCTTTCAGGGCTGCCACCTTCCGTGTGGGACAAGGAGCCGGACGTGTGCCTTTTCGGAATCAGGCTCTGCCGAGGATGACAGCCATGAGATGTTCCTCCTCTCAGCAAGCCCGGGTCCCAGATCCTGTTGTACCTGTTAATAGGCTGCAGGGGGACGGTGAAGACCAGCAACAGCTTTCAGGGCTGCCACCTTCCGTGTGGGACAAGGAGCCGGACGTGTGCCTTTTCGGAATCAGGCTCTGCCGAGGACGAGAGCCATGAGATGTTCCTCCTCTTAGCAAGCCCGGGACCCAGATCCTGTTGTGCCTGTGAATAGGCTGCAGGGGGACGGTGAAGACCAGCAACAGCTTTCAGGGCTGCCACCTTCCGTGTGGGACAAGGAGCCGGACGTGTGCCTTTTCGGAATCAGGCTCTGCCGAGGAAGAGATCCATGAGATGTTCCTCCTCTGGGCATGCCCGGGTCCTGAATCCTGTTGTGCCTCTGAATAGGCTGCAGGGGGACGGTGAAGACCAGCAACAGCTTTCAGGGCTGCCACCTTCCGTGTGGGACAAGGAGCCGGACGTGTGCCTTTTCGGAATCAGGCTCTGCCGAGGACGAGAGCCATGAGATGTTCCTCCTCTGGGCATGCCCGGGTCCCAGATCCTGTTGTGCCTGTGAATAGGCTGCAGGGGGACGGTGAAGACCAGCAACAGCTTTCAGGGCTGCCACCTTCCGTGTGGGACAAGGAGCCGGACGTGTGCCTTTTCGGAATCAGGCTCTGCCGAGGATGACAGCCATGAGATGTTCCTCCTCTCAGCAAGCCCGGGTCCCAGATCCTGTTGTACCTGTGAATAGGCTGCAGGGGGACGGTGAAGACCAGCAACAGCTTTCAGGGCTGCCACCTTCCGTGTGGGACAAGGAGCCAGACGTGTGCCTTTTCGGAATCAGGCTCTGCCGAGGACGAGAGCCATGAGATGTTTCTCCTCTGGGCAAGCCCAGGTCCCAGATCCTGTTGTGCCTGTGAATAGGCTGCAGGGGGACGGTGAAGACCAGCAACAGCTTTCAGGGCTGCCACCTTCCGTGTGGGACAAGGAGCCGGACGTGTGCCTTTTCGGAATCAGGCTCTGCTGAGGACGAGATCCATGAGATGTTCCTCCTCTGGGCATGCCCGGGTCCCAGATCCTGTTGTGCCTGTGAATAGGCTGCAGGGGGACGGTGAAGACCAGCAACATCTTTCAGGGCTGCCACCTTCCGTGTGGGACAAGGAGCCGGACGTGTGCCTTTTCTGAATCAGGCTCTGCCGAGGACGAGAGCCATGAGATGTTCCTCCTCTCAGCAAGCCCAGGTCCCAGATCCTGTTGTGCCTGTGAATAGGCTGCAGGGGGACGGTAAAGACCAGCAACATCTTTCAGGGCTGCCACCTTCCGTGTGGGACAAGGAGCCGGACGTGTGCCTTTTCGGAATCAGGCTCTGCCGAGGACGAGAGCCATGAGATGTTCCTCCTCTTAGCAAGCCCGGGTCCCAGATCCTGTTGTACCTGTGAATAGGCTGCAGGGGGAAGGTAAAGACCAGCAACAGCTTTCAGGGCTGCCACCTTCCGTGTGGGACAAGGAGCCGGACGTGTGCCTTTTCGGAATCAGGCTCTGCCGAGGACGAGAGCCATGAGATGTTCCTCCTCTGGGCATGCCCGGGTCCTGAATCCTGTTGTGCCTCTGAATAGGCTGCAGGGGGACGGTGAAGACCAGCAACAGCTTTCAGGGCTGCCACCTTCCGTGTGGGACAAGGAGCCGGACGTGTGCCTTTTCGGAATCAGGCTCTGCCGAGGACGAGAGCCATGAGATGTTCCTCCTCTGGGCATGCCCGGGTCCCAGATCCTGTTGTGCCTGTGAATAGGCTGCAGGGGGACGGTGAAGACCAGCAACAGCTTTCAGGGCTGCCACCTTCCGTGTGGGACAAGGAGCCGGACGTGTGCCTTTTCGGAATCAGGCTCTGCCGAGGACGAGAGCCATGAGATGTTCCTCCTCTCAGCAAGCCCAGGTCCCAGATCCTGTTATGCCTGTGAATAGGCTGCAGGGGGACGGTAAAGACCAGCAACAGCTTTCAGGGCTGCCACCTTCCGTGTGGGACAAGGAGCCGGACGTGTGCCTTTTCGGAATCAGGCTCTGCCGAGGACGAGAGCCATGAGATGTTCCTCCTCTCAGCAAGCACGGGTCCCATATCCTGTTGTACCTGTGAATAGGCTGCAGGGGGACGGTGAAGACCAGCAACAGCTTTCAGGGCTGCCACCTTCCGTGTGGGACAAGGAGCCAGACGTGTGCCTTTTCGGAATCAGGCTCTGCCGAGGACGAGAGCCATGAGATGTTCCTCCTCTGGGCATGCCCGGGTCCCAGATCCTGTTGTGCCTGTGAATAGGCTGCAGGGGGACGGTGAAGACCAGCAACAGCTTTCAGGGCTGCCACCTTCCGTGTGGGACAAGGATCCGGACGTGTGCCTTTTCGGAATCAGGCTCTGCCGAGGATGACAGCCATGAGATGTTCCTCCTCTCAGCAAGCCCGGGTCCCAGATCCTGTTGTACCTGTGAATAGGCTGCAGGGGGACGGTGAAGACCAGCAACAGCTTTCAGGGCTGCCACCTTCCGTGTGGGACAAGGAGCCGGACGTGTGCCTTTTCGGAATCAGGCTCTGCCGAGGAAGAGATCCATGAGATGTTCCTCCTCTGGGCATGCCCAGGTCCTGAATCCTGTTGTGCCTGTGAATAGGCTGCAGGGGGACGGTGAAGACCAGCAACAGCTTTCAGGGCTGCCACCTTCCGTGTGGGACAAGGAGCCGGACGTGTGCCTTTTCGGAATCAGGCTCTGCCGAGGACGAGAGCCATGAGATGTTCCTCCTCTGGGCATGCCCGGGTCCCAGATCCTGTTGTGCCTGTGAATAGGCTGCAGGGGGACGGTGAAGACCAGCAACAGCTTTCAGGGCTGCCACCTTCCGTGTGGGACAAGGAGCCGGACGTGTGCCTTTTCGGAATCAGGCTCTGCCGAGGACGAGAGCCATGAGATGTTCCTCCTCTGGGCATGCCCGGGTCCCAGATTCTGTTGTACCTGTGAATAGGCTGCAGGGGGACGGTGAAGACCAGCAACAGCTTTCAGGGCTGTCACCTTCCGTGTGGGACAAGGAGCCGGACGTGTGCCTTTTCGGAATCAGGCTCTGCCGAGGATGACAGCCATGAGATGTTCCTCCTCTCAGCAAGCCCGGGTCCCAGATCCTGTTGTACCTGTGAATAGGCTGCAGGGGGACGGTGAAGACCAGCAACAGCTTTCAGGGCTGCCACCTTCCGTGTGGGACAAGGAGCCGGACGTGTGCCTTTTCGGAATCAGGCTCTGCCGAGGACGAGAGCCATGAGATGTTCCTCCTCTTAGCAAGCCCGGGACCCAGATCCTGTTGTGCCTGTGAATAGGCTGCAGGGGGACGGTGAAGACCAGCAACAGCTTTCAGGGCTGCCACCTTCCGTGTGGGACAAGGAGCCGGACGTGTGCCTTTTCGGAATCAGGCTCTGCCGAGGAAGAGATCCATGAGATGTTCCTCCTCTGGGCATGCCCGGGTCCTGAATCCTGTTGTGCCTCTGAATAGGCTGCAGGGGGACGGTGAAGACCAGCAACAGCTTTCAGGGCTGCCACCTTCCGTGTGGGACAAGGAGCCGGACGTGTGCCTTTTCGGAATCAGGCTCTGCCGAGGACGAGAGCCATGAGATGTTCCTCCTCTGGGCATGCCCGGGTCCCAGATCCTGTTGTGCCTGTGAATAGGCTGCAGGGGGACGGTGAAGACCAGCAACAGCTTTCAGGGCTGCCACCTTCCGTGTGGGACAAGGAGCCGGACGTGTGCCTTTTCGGAATCAGGCTCTGCCGAGGATGACAGCCATGAGATGTTCCTCCTCTCAGCAAGCCCGGGTCCCAGATCCTGTTGTACCTGTGAATAGGCTGCAGGGGGACGGTGAAGACCAGCAACAGCTTTCAGGGCTGCCACCTTCCGTGTGGGACAAGGAGCCAGACGTGTGCCTTTTCGGAATAAGGCTCTGCCGAGGACGAGAGCCATGAGATGTTTCTCCTCTGGGCAAGCCCGGGTCCCAGATCCTGTTGTGCCTGTGAATAGGCTGCAGGGGGACGGTGAAGACCAGCAACAGCTTTCAGGGCTGCCACCTTCCGTGTGGGACAAGGAGCCGGACGTGTGCCTTTTCGGAATCAGGCTCTGCCGAGGACGAGATCCATGAGATGTTCCTCCTCTGGGCATGCCCGGGTCCCAGATCCTGTTGTGCCTGTGAATAGGCTGCAGGGGGACGGTGAAGACCAGCAACATCTTTCAGGGCTGCCACCTTCCGTGTGGGACAAGGAGCCGGACGTGTGCCTTTTCTGAATCAGGCTCTGCCGAGGACGAGAGCCATGAGATGTTCCTCCTCTCAGCAAGCCCAGGTCCCAGATCCTGTTGTGCCTGTGAATAGGCTGCAGGGGGACGGTAAAGACCAGCAACAGCTTTCAGGGCTGCCACCTTCCGTGTGGGACAAGGAGCCGGACGTGTGCCTTTTCGGAATCAGGCTCTGCCGAGGACGAGAGCCATGAGATGTTCCTCCTCTTAGCAAGCCCGGGTCCCAGATCCTGTTGTACCTGTGAATAGGCTGCAGGGGGACGGTAAAGACCAGCAACAGCTTTCAGGGCTGCCACCTTCCGTGTGGGACAAGGAGCCGGACGTGTGCCTTTTCGGAATCAGGCTCTGCCGAGGACGAGAGCCATGAGATGTTCCTCCTCTGGGCATGCCCGGGTCCTGAATCCTGTTGTGCCTCTGAATAGGCTGCAGGGGGACGGTGAAGACCAGCAACAGCTTTCAGGGCTGCCACCTTCCGTGTGGGACAAGGAGCCGGACGTGTGCCTTTTCGGAATCAGGCTCTGCCGAGGACGAGAGCCATGAGATGTTCCTCCTCTGGGCATGCCCGGGTCCCAGATCCTGTTGTGCCTGTGAATAGGCTGCAGGGGGACGGTGAAGACCAGCAACAGCTTTCAGGGCTGCCACCTTCCGTGTGGGACAAGGAGCCGGACGTGTGCCTTTTCGGAATCAGGCTCTGCCGAGGACGAGAGCCATGAGATGTTCCTCCTCTGGGCATGCCCGTTTCCCAGATCCTGTTGTACCTGTGAATAGGCTGCAGGGGGACGGTGAAGACCAGCAACAGCTTTCAGGGCTGCCACCTTCCGTGTGGGACAAGGAGCCGGACGTGTGCCTTTTCGGAATCAGGCTCTGCCGAGGACGAGAGCCATGAGATGTTCCTCCTCTCAGCAAGCCCAGGTCCCAGATCCTGTTGTGCCTGTGAATAGGCTGCAGGGGGACGGTAAAGACCAGCAACAGCTTTCAGGGCTGCCACCTTCCGTGTGGGACAAGGAGCCGGACGTGTGCCTTTTCGGAATCAGGCTCTGCCGAGGATGAGAGCCATGAGATGTTCCTCCTCTCAGCAAGCACGGGTCCCAGATCCTGTTGTACCTGTGAATAGGCTGCAGGGGGACGGTGAAGACCAGCAACAGCTTTCAGGGCTGCCACCTTCCGTGTGGGACAAGGAGCCGGACGTGTGCCTTTTCGGAATCAGGCTCTGCCGAGGAAGAGATCCATGAGATGTTCCTCCTCTGGGCATGCCCGGGTCCTGAATCCTGTTGTGCCTGTGAATAGGCTGCAGGGGGACGGTGAAGACCAGCAACAGCTTTCAGGGCTGCCACCTTCCGTGTGGGACAAGGAGCCGGACGTGTGCCTTTTCGGAATCAGGCTCTGCCGAGGACGAGAGCCATGAGATGTCCCTCCTCTGGGCATGCCCGGGTCCCAGATCCTGTTGTGCCTGTGAATAGGCTGCAGGGGGACGGTGAAGACCAGCAACAGCTTTCAGGGCTGCCACCTTCCGTGTGGGACAAGGAGCCGGACGTGTGCCTTTTCGGAATCAGGCTCTGCCGAGGACGAGAGCCATGAGATGTTCCTCCTCTGGGCATGCCCGGGTCCCAGATTCTGTTGTACCTGTGAATAGGCTGCAGGGGGACGGTGAAGACCAGCAACAGCTTTCAGGGCTGTCACCTTCCGTGTGGGACAAGGAGCCGGACGTGTGCCTTTTCGGAATCAGGCTCTGCCGAGGATGACAGCCATGAGATGTTCCTCCTCTCAGCAAGCCCGGGTCCCAGATCCTGTTGTACCTGTGAATAGGCTGCAGGGGGACGGTGAAGACCAGCAACAGCTTTCAGGGCTGCCACCTTCCGTGTGGGACAAGGAGCCGGACGTGTGCCTTTTCGGAATCAGGCTCTGCCGAGGACGAGAGCCATGAGATGTTCCTCCTCTTAGCAAGCCCGGGACCCAGATCCTGTTGTGCCTGTGAATAGGCTGCAGGGGGACGGTGAAGACCAGCAACAGCTTTCAGGGCTGCCACCTTCCGTGTGGGACAAGGAGCCGGACGTGTGCCTTTTCGGAATCAGGCTCTGCCGAGGAAGAGATCCATGAGATGTTCCTCCTCTGGGCATGCCCGGGTCCTGAATCCTGTTGTGCCTCTGAATAGGCTGCAGGGGGACGGTGAAGACCAGCAACAGCTTTCAGGGCTGCCACCTTCCGTGTGGGACAAGGAGCCGGACGTGTGCCTTTTCGGAATCAGGCTCTGCCGAGGACGAGAGCCATGAGATGTTCCTCCTCTGGGCATGCCCGGGTCCCAGATCCTGTTGTGCCTGTGAATAGGCTGCAGGGGGACGGTGAAGACCAGCAACAGCTTTCAGGGCTGCCACCTTCCGTGTGGGACAAGGAGCCGGACGTGTGCCTTTTCGGAATCAGGCTCTGCCGAGGATGACAGCCATGAGATGTTCCTCCTCTCAGCAAGCCCGGGTCCCAGATCCTGTTGTACCTGTGAATAGGCTGCAGGGGGACGGTGAAGACCAGCAACAGCTTTCAGGGCTGCCACCTTCCGTGTGGGACAAGGAGCCGGACGTGTGCCTTTTCGGAATCAGGCTCTGCCGAGGATGAGAGCCATGAGATGTTCCTCCTCTGGGCATGCCCGTTTCCCAGATCCTGTTGTACCTGTGAATAGGCTGCAGGGGGACGGTGAAGACCAGCAACAGCTTTCAGGGCTGCCACCTTCCGTGTGGGACAAGGAGCCAGACGTGTGCCTTTTCGGAATCAGGCTCTGCCGAGGACGAGAGCCATGAGATGTTCCTCCTCTCAGCAAGCCCAGGTCCCAGATCCTGTTGTGCCTGTGAATAGGCTGCAGGGGGACGGTAAAGACCAGCAACAGCTTTCAGGGCTGCCACCTTCCGTGTGGGACAAGGAGCCGGACGTGTGCCTTTTCGGAATCAGGCTCTGCCGAGGATGACAGCCATGAGATGTTCCTCCTCTCAGCAAGCCCGGGTCCCAGATCCTGTTGTACCTGTGAATAGGCTGCAGGGGGACGGTGAAGACCAGCAACAGCTTTCAGGGCTGCCACCTTCCGTGTGGGACAAGGAGCCGGACGTGTGCCTTTTCGGAATCAGGCTCTGCCGAGGAAGAGATCCATGAGATGTTCCTCCTCTGGGCATGCCCGGGTCCTGAATCCTGTTGTGCCTGTGAATAGGCTGCAGGGGGACGGTGAAGACCAGCAACAGCTTTCAGGGCTGCCACCTTCCGTGTGGGACAAGGAGCCGGACGTGTGCCTTTTCGGAATCAGGCTCTGCCGAGGACGAGAGCCATGAGATGTTCCTCCTCTGGGCATGCCCGGGTCCCAGATCCTGTTGTGCCTGTGAATAGGCTGCAGGGGGACGGTGAAGACCAGCAACAGCTTTCAGGGCTGCCACCTTCCGTGTGGGACAAGGAGCCGGACGTGTGCCTTTTCGGAATCAGGCTCTGCCGAGGAAGAGATCCATGAGATGTTCCTCCTCTGGGCATGCCCGGGTCCTGAATCCTGTTGTGCCTCTGAATAGGCTGCAGGGGGACGGTGAAGACCAGCAACAGCTTTCAGGGCTGCCACCTTCCGTGTGGGACAAGGAGCCGGACGTGTGCCTTTTCGGAATCAGGCTCTGCCGAGGACGAGAGCCATGAGATGTTCCTCCTCTGGGCATGCCCGTTTCCCAGATCCTGTTGTACCTGTGAATAGGCTGCAGGGGGACGGTGAAGACCAGCAACAGCTTTCAGGGCTGCCACCTTCCGTGTGGGACAAGGAGCCGGACGTGTGCCTTTTCGGAATCAGGCTCTGCCGAGGACGAGAGCCATGAGATGTTCCTCCTCTCAGCAAGCCCAGGTCCCAGATCCTGTTGTGCCTGTGAATAGGCTGCAGGGGGACGGTAAAGACCAGCAACAGCTTTCAGGGCTGCCACCTTCCGTGTGGGACAAGGAGCCGGACGTGTGCCTTTTCGGAATCAGGCTCTGCCGAGGATGAGAGCCATGAGATGTTCCTCCTCTCAGCAAGCACGGGTCCCATATCCTGTTGTACCTGTGAATAGGCTGCAGGGGGACGGTGAAGACCAGCAACAGCTTTCAGGGCTGCCACCTTCCGTGTGGGACAAGGAGCCGGACGTGTGCCTTTTCGGAATCAGGCTCTGCCGAGGAAGAGATCCATGAGATGTTCCTCCTCTGGGCATGCCCGGGTCCTGAATCCTGTTGTGCCTCTGAATAGGCTGCAGGGGGACGGTGAAGACCAGCAACAGCTTTCAGGGCTGCCACCTTCCGTGTGGGACAAGGAGCCGGACGTGTGCCTTTTCGGAATCAGGCTCTGCCGAGGACGAGAGCCATGAGATGTTCCTCCTCTGGGCATGCCCGGGTCCCAGATCCTGTTGTGCCTGTGAATAGGCTGCAGGGGGACGGTGAAGACCAGCAACAGCTTTCAGGGCTGCCACCTTCCGTGTGGGACAAGGAGCCGGACGTGTGCCTTTTCGGAATCAGGCTCTGCCGAGGATGACAGCCATGAGATGTTCCTCCTCTCAGCAAGCCCGGGTCCCAGATCCTGTTGTACCTGTGAATAGGCTGCAGGGGGACGGTGAAGACCAGCAACAGCTTTCAGGGCTGCCACCTTCCGTGTGGGACAAGGAGCCAGACGTGTGCCTTTTCGGAATCAGGCTCTGCCGAGGACGAGAGCCATGAGATGTTTCTCCTCTGGGCAAGCCCGGGTCCCAGATCCTGTTGTGCCTGTGAATAGGCTGCAGGGGGACGGTGAAGACCAGCAACAGCTTTCAGGGCTGCCACCTTCCGTGTGGGACAAGGAGCCGGACGTGTGCCTTTTCGGAATCAGGCTCTGCCGAGGACGAGATCCATGAGATGTTCCTCCTCTGGGCATGCCCGGGTCCCAGATCCTGTTGTGCCTGTGAATAGGCTGCAGGGGGACGGTGAAGACCAGCAACATCTTTCAGGGCTGCCACCTTCCGTGTGGGACAAGGAGCCGGACGTGTGCCTTTTCTGAATCAGGCTCTGCCGAGGACGAGAGCCATGAGATGTTCCTCCTCTCAGCAAGCCCAGGTCCCAGATCCTGTTGTGCCTGTGAATAGGCTGCAGGGGGACGGTAAAGACCAGCAACAGCTTTCAGGGCTGCCACCTTCCGTGTGGGACAAGGAGCCGGACGTGTGCCTTTTCGGAATCAGGCTCTGCCGAGGACGAGAGCCATGAGATGTTCCTCCTCTTAGCAAGCCCGGGTCCCAGATCCTGTTGTACCTGTGAATAGGCTGCAGGGGGACGGTAAAGACCAGCAACAGCTTTCAGGGCTGCCACCTTCCGTGTGGGACAAGGAGCCGGACGTGTGCCTTTTCGGAATCAGGCTCTGCCGAGGACGAGAGCCATGAGATGTTCCTCCTCTGGGCATGCCCGGGTCCTGAATCCTGTTGTGCCTCTGAATAGGCTGCAGGGGGACGGTGAAGACCAGCAACAGCTTTCAGGGCTGCCACCTTCCGTGTGGGACAAGGAGCCGGACGTGTGCCTTTTCGGAATCAGGCTCTGCCGAGGACGAGAGCCATGAGATGTTCCTCCTCTGGGCATGCCCGGGTCCCAGATCCTGTTGTGCCTGTGAATAGGCTGCAGGGGGACGGTGAAGACCAGCAACAGCTTTCAGGGCTGCCACCTTCCGTGTGGGACAAGGAGCCGGACGTGTGCCTTTTCGGAATCAGGCTCTGCCGAGGACGAGAGCCATGAGATGTTCCTCCTCTGGGCATGCCCGTTTCCCAGATCCTGTTGTACCTGTGAATAGGCTGCAGGGGGACGGTGAAGACCAGCAACAGCTTTCAGGGCTGCCACCTTCCGTGTGGGACAAGGAGCCGGACGTGTGCCTTTTCGGAATCAGGCTCTGCCGAGGAAGAGATCCATGAGATGTTCCTCCTCTGGGCATGCCCGGGTCCTGAATCCTGTTGTGCCTCTGAATAGGCTGCAGGGGGACGGTGAAGACCAGCAACAGCTTTGAGGGCTGCCACCTTCCGTGTGGGACAAGGAGCCGGACGTGTGCCTTTTCGGAATCAGGCTCTGCCGAGGACGAGAGCCATGAGATGTTCCTCCTCTGGGCATGCCCGGGTCCCAGATCCTGTTGTGCCTGTGAATAGGCTGCAGGGGGACGGTGAAGACCAGCAACAGCTTTCAGGGCTGCCACCTTCCGTGTGGGACAAGGAGCCGGACGTGTGCCTTTTCGGAATCAGGCTCTGCCGAGGATGACAGCCATGAGATGTTCCTCCTCTCAGCAAGCCCGGGTCCCAGATCCTGTTGTACCTGTGAATAGGCTGCAGGGGGACGGTGAAGACCAGCAACAGCTTTCAGGGCTGCCACCTTCCGTGTGGGACAAGGAGCCAGACGTGTGCCTTTTCGGAATCAGGCTCTGCCGAGGACGAGAGCCATGAGATGTTTCTCCTCTGGGCAAGCCCGGGTCCCAGATCCTGTTGTGCCTGTGAATAGGCTGCAGGGGGACGGTGAAGACCAGCAACAGCTTTCAGGGCTGCCACCTTCCGTGTGGGACAAGGAGCCGGACGTGTGCCTTTTCGGAATCAGGCTCTGCCGAGGACGAGATCCATGAGATGTTCCTCCTCTGGGCATGCCCGGGTCCCAGATCCTGTTGTGCCTGTGAATAGGCTGCAGGGGGACGGTGAAGACCAGCAACATCTTTCAGGGCTGCCACCTTCCGTGTGGGACAAGGAGCCGGACGTGTGCCTTTTCTGAATCAGGCTCTGCCGAGGACGAGAGCCATGAGATGTTCCTCCTCTCAGCAAGCCCAGGTCCCAGATCCTGTTGTGCCTGTGAATAGGCTGCAGGGGGACGGTAAAGACCAGCAACAGCTTTCAGGGCTGCCACCTTCCGTGTGGGACAAGGAGCCGGACGTGTGCCTTTTCGGAATCAGGCTCTGCCGAGGACGAGAGCCATGAGATGTTCCTCCTCTTAGCAAGCCCGGGTCCCAGATCCTGTTGTACCTGTGAATAGGCTGCAGGGGGACGGTAAAGACCAGCAACAGCTTTCAGGGCTGCCACCTTCCGTGTGGGACAAGGAGCCGGACGTGTGCCTTTTCGGAATCAGGCTCTGCCGAGGACGAGAGCCATGAGATGTTCCTCCTCTGGGCATGCCCGGGTCCTGAATCCTGTTGTGCCTCTGAATAGGCTGCAGGGGGACGGTGAAGACCAGCAACAGCTTTCAGGGCTGCCACCTTCCGTGTGGGACAAGGAGCCGGACGTGTGCCTTTTCGGAATCAGGCTCTGCCGAGGACGAGAGCCATGAGATGTTCCTCCTCTGGGCATGCCCGGGTCCCATATCCTGTTGTGCCTGTGAATAGGCTGCAGGGGGACGGTGAAGACCAGCAACAGCTTTCAGGGCTGCCACCTTCCGTGTGGGACAAGGAGCCGGACGTGTGCCTTTTCGGAATCAGGCTCTGCCGAGGACGAGAGCCATGAGATGTTCCTCCTCTGGGCATGCCCGTTTCCCAGATCCTGTTGTACCTGTGAATAGGCTGCAGGGGGACGGTGAAGACCAGCAACAGCTTTCAGGGCTGCCACCTTCCGTGTGGGACAAGGAGCCGGACGTGTGCCTTTTCGGAATCAGGCTCTGCCGAGGAAGAGATCCATGAGATGTTCCTCCTCTGGGCATGCCCGGGTCCTGAATCCTGTTGTGCCTCTGAATAGGCTGCAGGGGGACGGTGAAGACCAGCAACAGCTTTCAGGGCTGCCACCTTCCGTGTGGGACAAGGAGCCGGACGTGTGCCTTTTCGGAATCAGGCTCTGCCGAGGACGAGAGCCATGAGATGTTCCTCCTCTGGGCATGCCCGGGTCCCAGATCCTGTTGTGCCTGTGAATAGGCTGCAGGGGGACGGTGAAGACCAGCAACAGCTTTCAGGGCTGCCACCTTCCGTGTGGGACAAGGAGCCGGACGTGTGCCTTTTCGGAATCAGGCTCTGCCGAGGATGACAGCCATGAGATGTTCCTCCTCTCAGCAAGCCCGGGTCCCAGATCCTGTTGTACCTGTGAATAGGCTGCAGGGGGACGGTGAAGACCAGCAACAGCTTTCAGGGCTGCCACCTTCCGTGTGGGACAAGGAGCCAGACGTGTGCCTTTTCGGAATCAGGCTCTGCCGAGGACGAGAGCCATGAGATGTTTCTCCTCTGGGCAAGCCCGGGTCCCAGATCCTGTTGTGCCTGTGAATAGGCTGCAGGGGGACGGTGAAGACCAGCAACAGCTTTCAGGGCTGCCACCTTCCGTGTGGGACAAGGAGCCGGACGTGTGCCTTTTCGGAATCAGGCTCTGCCGAGGACGAGATCCATGAGATGTTCCTCCTCTGGGCATGCCCGGGTCCCAGATCCTGTTGTGCCTGTGAATAGGCTGCAGGGGGACGGTGAAGACCAGCAACATCTTTCAGGGCTGCCACCTTCCGTGTGGGACAAGGAGCCGGACGTGTGCCTTTTCTGAATCAGGCTCTGCCGAGGACGAGAGCCATGAGATGTTCCTCCTCTCAGCAAGCCCAGGTCCCAGATCCTGTTGTGCCTGTGAATAGGCTGCAGGGGGACGGTAAAGACCAGCAACAGCTTTCAGGGCTGCCACCTTCCGTGTGGGACAAGGAGCCGGACGTGTGCCTTTTCGGAATCAGGCTCTGCCGAGGACGAGAGCCATGAGATGTTCCTCCTCTTAGCAAGCCCGGGTCCCAGATCCTGTTGTGCCTGTGAATAGGCTGCAGGGGGACGGTGAAGACCAGCAACAGCTTTCAGGGCTGCCACCTTCCGTGTGGGACAAGGAGCCGGACGTGTGCCTTTTCGGAATCAGGCTCTGCCGAGGACGAGAGCCATGAGATGTTCCTCCTCTGGGCATGCCCGGGTCCTGAATCCTGTTGTGCCTCTGAATAGGCTGCAGGGGGACGGTGAAGACCAGCAACAGCTTTCAGGGCTGCCACCTTCCGTGTGGGACAAGGAGCCGGACGTGTGCCTTTTCGGAATCAGGCTCTGCCGAGGACGAGAGCCATGAGATGTTCCTCCTCTGGGCATGCCCGGGTCCCAGATCCTGTTGTGCCTGTGAATAGGCTGCAGGGGGACGGTGAAGACCAGCAACAGCTTTCAGGGCTGCCACCTTCCGTGTGGGACAAGGAGCCGGACGTGTGCCTTTTCGGAATCAGGCTCTGCCGAGGACGAGAGCCATGAGATGTTCCTCCTCTGGGCATGCCCGTTTCCCAGATCCTGTTGTACCTGTGAATAGGCTGCAGGGGGACGGTGAAGACCAGCAACAGCTTTCAGGGCTGCCACCTTCCGTGTGGGACAAGGAGCCGGACGTGTGCCTTTTCGGAATCAGGCTCTGCCGAGGACGAGAGCCATGAGATGTTCCTCCTCTCAGCAAGCCCAGGTCCCAGATCCTGTTGTGCCTGTGAATAGGCTGCAGGGGGACGGTAAAGACCAGCAACAGCTTTCAGGGCTGCCACCTTCCGTGTGGGACAAGGAGCCGGACGTGTGCCTTTTCGGAATCAGGCTCTGCCGAGGATGAGAGCCATGAGATGTTCCTCCTCTCAGCAAGCACGGTTCCCAGATCCTGTTGTACCTGTGAATAGGCTGCAGGGGGACGGTGAAGACCAGCAACAGCTTTCAGGGCTGCCACCTTCCGTGTGGGACAAGGAGCCGGACGTGTGCCTTTTCGGAATCAGGCTCTGCCGAGGAAGAGATCCATGAGATGTTCCTCCTCTGGGCATGCCCGGGTCCTGAATCCTGTTGTGCCTGTGAATAGGCTGCAGGGGGACGGTGAAGACCAGCAACAGCTTTCAGGGCTGCCACCTTCCGTGTGGGACAAGGAGCCGGACGTCTGCCTTTTCGGAATCAGGCTCTGCCGAGGACGAGAGCCATGAGATGTTCCTCCTCTGGGCATGCCCGGGTCCCAGATCCTGTTGTGCCTGTGAATAGGCTGCAGGGGGACGGTGAAGACCAGCAACAGCTTTCAGGGCTGCCACCTTCCGTGTGGGACAAGGAGCCGGACGTGTGCCTTTTCGGAATCAGGCTCTGCCGAGGACGAGAGCCATGAGATGTTCCTCCTCTGGGCATGCCCGGGTCCCAGATTCTGTTGTACCTGTGAATAGGCTGCAGGGGGACGGTGAAGACCAGCAACAGCTTTCAGGGCTGTCACCTTCCGTGTGGGACAAGGAGCCGGACGTGTGCCTTTTCGGAATCAGGCTCTGCCGAGGATGACAGCCATGAGATGTTCCTCCTCTCAGCAAGCCCGGGTCCCAGATCCTGTTGTACCTGTGAATAGGCTGCAGGGGGACGGTGAAGACCAGCAACAGCTTTCAGGGCTGCCACCTTCCGTGTGGGACAAGGAGCCGGACGTGTGCCTTTTCGGAATGAGGCTCTGCCGAGGACGAGAGCCATGAGATGTTCCTCCTCTTAGCAAGCCCGGGACCCAGATCCTGTTGTGCCTGTGAATAGGCTGCAGGGGGACGGTGAAGACCAGCAACAGCTTTCAGGGCTGCCACCTTCCGTGTGGGACAAGGAGCCGGACGTGTGCCTTTTCGGAATCAGGCTCTGCCGAGGAAGAGATCCATGAGATGTTCCTCCTCTGGGCATGCCCGGGTCCTGAATCCTGTTGTGCCTCTGAATAGGCTGCAGGGGGACGGTGAAGACCAGCAACAGCTTTCAGGGCTGCCACCTTCCGTGTGGGACAAGGAGCCGGACGTGTGCCTTTTCGGAATCAGGCTCTGCCGAGGACGAGAGCCATGAGATGTTCCTCCTCTGGGCATGCCCGGGTCCCAGATCCTGTTGTGCCTGTGAATAGGCTGCAGGGGGACGGTGAAGACCAGCAACAGCTTTCAGGGCTGCCACCTTCCGTGTGGGACAAGGAGCCGGACGTGTGCCTTTTCGGAATCAGGCTCTGCCGAGGATGACAGCCATGAGATGTTCCTCCTCTCAGCAAGCCCGGGTCCCAGATCCTGTTGTACCTGTGAATAGGCTGCAGGGGGACGGTGAAGACCAGCAACAGCTTTCAGGGCTGCCACCTTCCGTGTGGGACAAGGAGCCGGACGTGTGCCTTTTCGGAATCAGGCTCTGCCGAGGATGAGAGCCATGAGATGTTCCTCCTCTGGGCATGCCCGTTTCCCAGATCCTGTTGTACCTGTGAATAGGCTGCAGGGGGGACGGTGAAGACCAGCAACAGCTTTCAGGGCTGCCACCTTCCGTGTGGGACAAGGAGCCAGACGTGTGCCTTTTCGGAATCAGGCTCTGCCGAGGACGAGAGCCATGAGATGTTCCTCCTCTCAGCAAGCCCAGGTCCCAGATCCTGTTGTGCCTGTGAATAGGCTGCAGGGGGACGGTAAAGACCAGCAACAGCTTTCAGGGCTGCCACCTTCCGTGTGGGTCAAGGATCCGGACGTGTGCCTTTTCGGAATCAGGCTCTGCCGAGGATGACAGCCATGAGATGTTCCTCCTCTCAGCAAGCCCGGGTCCCAGATCCTGTTGTACCTGTGAATAGGCTGCAGGGGGACGGTGAAGACCAGCAACAGCTTTCAGGGCTGCCACCTTCCGTGTGGGACAAGGAGCCGGACGTGTGCCTTTTCGGAATCAGGCTCTGCCGAGGAAGAGATCCATGAGATGTTCCTCCTCTGGGCATGCCCGGGTCCTGAATCCTGTTGTGCCTGTGAATAGGCTGCAGGGGGACGGTGAAGACCAGCAACAGCTTTCAGGGCTGCCACCTTCCGTGTGGGACAAGGAGCCGGACGTGTGCCTTTTCGGAATCAGGCTCTGCCGAGGACGAGAGCCATGAGATGTTCCTCCTCTGGGCATGCCCGGGTCCTGAATCCTGTTGTGCCTGTGAATAGGCTGCAGGGGGACGGTGAAGACCAGCAACAGCTTTCAGGGCTGCCACCTTCCGTGTGGGACAAGGAGCCGGACGTGTGCCTTTTCGGAATCAGGCTCTGCCGAGGACGAGAGCCATGAGATGTTCCTCCTCTGGGCATGCCCGGGTCCTGAATCCTGTTGTGCCTCTGAATAGGCTGCAGGGGGACGGTGAAGACCAGCAACAGCTTTCAGGGCTGCCACCTTCCGTGTGGGACAAGGAGCCGGACGTGTGCCTTTTCGGAATCAGGCTCTGCCGAGGACGAGAGCCATGAGATGTTCCTCCTCTGGGCATGCCCGTTTCCCAGATCCTGTTGTACCTGTGAATAGGCTGCAGGGGGACGGTGAAGACCAGCAACAGCTTTCAGGGCTGCCACCTTCCGTGTGGGACAAGGAGCCGGACGTGTGCCTTTTCGGAATCAGGCTCTGCCGAGGACGAGAGCCATGAGATGTTCCTCCTCTCAGCAAGCCCAGGTCCCAGATCCTGTTGTGCCTGTGAATAGGCTGCAGGGGGACGGTAAAGACCAGCAACAGCTTTCAGGGCTGCCACCTTCCGTGTGGGACAAGGAGCCGGACGTGTGCCTTTTCGGAATCAGGCTCTGCCGAGGATGAGAGCCATGAGATGTTCCTCCTCTCAGCAAGCACGGGTCCCATATCCTGTTGTACCTGTGAATAGGCTGCAGGGGGACGGTGAAGACCAGCAACAGCTTTCAGGGCTGCCACCTTCCGTGTGGGACAAGGAGCCAGACGTGTGCCTTTTCGGAATCAGGCTCTGCCGAGGACGAGAGCCATGAGATGTTCCTCCTCTGGGCATGCCCGGGTCCCAGATCCTGTTGTGCCTGTGAATAGGCTGCAGGGGGACGGTAAAGACCAGCAACAGCTTTCAGGGCTGCCACCTTCCGTGTGGGTCAAGGAGCCGGACGTGTGCCTTTTCGGAATCAGGCTCTGCCGAGGATGACAGCCATGAGATGTTCCTCCTCTCAGCAAGCCCGGGTCCCAGATCCTGTTGTACCTGTGAATAGGCTGCAGGGGGACGGTGAAGACCAGCAACAGCTTTCAGGGCTGCCACCTTCCGTGTGGGACAAGGAGCCGGACGTGTGCCTTTTCGGAATCAGGCTCTGCCGAGGAAGAGATCCATGAGATGTTCCTCCTCTGGGCATGCCCGGGTCCTGAATCCTGTTGTGCCTGTGAATAGGCTGCAGGGGGACGGTGAAGACCAGCAACAGCTTTCAGGGCTGCCACCTTCCGTGTGGGACAAGGAGCCGGACGTGTGCCTTTTCGGAATCAGGCTCTGCCGAGGACGAGAGCCATGAGATGTTCCTCCTCTGGGCATGCCCGGGTCCCAGATCCTGTTGTGCCTGTGAATAGGCTGCAGGGGGACGGTGAAGACCAGCAACAGCTTTCAGGGCTGCCACCTTCCGTGTGGGACAAGGAGCCGGACGTGTGCCTTTTCGGAATCAGGCTCTGCCGAGGACGAGAGCCATGAGATGTTCCTCCTCTGGGCATGCCCGGGTCCCAGATCCTGTTGTACCTGTGAATAGGCTGCAGGGGGACGGTGAAGACCAGCAACAGCTTTCAGGGCTGTCACCTTCCGTGTGGGACAAGGAGCCGGACGTGTGCCTTTTCGGAATCAGGCTCTGCCGAGGATGACAGCCATGAGATGTTCCTCCTCTCAGCAAGCCCGGGTCCCAGATCCTGTTGTACCTGTGAATAGGCTGCAGGGGGACGGTGAAGACCAGCAACAGCTTTCAAGGCTGCCACCTTCCGTGTGGGACAAGGAGCCGGACGTGTGCCTTTTCGGAATCAGGCTCTGCCGAGGACGAGAGCCATGAGATGTTCCTCCTCTGGGCATGCCCGGGTCCCAGATCCTGTTGTGCCTGTGAATAGGCTGCAGGGGGACGGTGAAGACCAGCAACAGCTTTCAGGGCTGCCACCTTCCGTGTGGGACAAGGAGCCGGACGTGTGCCTTTTCGGAATCAGGCTCTGCCGAGGAAGAGATCCATGAGATGTTCCTCCTCTGGGCATGCCCGGGTCCTGAATCCTGTTGTGCCTCTGAATAGGCTGCAGGGGGACGGTGAAGACCAGCAACAGCTTTCAGGGCTGCCACCTTCCGTGTGGGACAAGGAGCCGGACGTGTGCCTTTTCGGAATCAGGCTCTGCCGAGGACGAGAGCCATGAGATGTTCCTCCTCTGGGCATGCCCGGGTCCCAGATCCTGTTGTGCCTGTGAATAGGCTGCAGGGGGACGGTGAAGACCAGCAACAGCTTTCAGGGCTGCCACCTTCCGTGTGGGACAAGGAGCCGGACGTGTGCCTTTTCGGAATCAGGCTCTGCCGAGGATGACAGCCATGAGATGTTCCTCCTCTCAGCAAGCCCGGGTCCCAGATCCTGTTGTACCTGTGAATAGGCTGCAGGGGGACGGTGAAGACCAGCAACAGCTTTCAGGGCTGCCACCTTCCGTGTGGGACAAGGAGCCAGACGTGTGCCTTTTCGGAATCAGGCTCTGCCGAGGACGAGAGCCATGAGATGTTTCTCCTCTGGGCAAGCCCGGGTCCCAGATCCTGTTGTGCCTGTGAATAGGCTGCAGGGGGACGGTGAAGACCAGCAACAGCTTTCAGGGCTGCCACCTTCCGTGTGGGACAAGGAGCCGGACGTGTGCCTTTTCGGAATCAGGCTCTGCCGAGGACGAGATCCATGAGATGTTCCTCCTCTGGGCATGCCCGGGTCCCAGATCCTGTTGTGCCTGTGAATAGGCTGCAGGGGGACGGTGAAGACCAGCAACATCTTTCAGGGCTGCCACCTTCCGTGTGGGACAAGGAGCCGGACGTGTGCCTTTTCTGAATCAGGCTCTGCCGAGGACGAGAGCCATGAGATGTTCCTCCTCTCAGCAAGCCCAGGTCCCAGATCCTGTTGTGCCTGTGAATAGGCTGCAGGGGGACGGTAAAGACCAGCAACAGCTTTCAGGGCTGCCACCTTCCGTGTGGGACAAGGAGCCGGACGTGTGCCTTTTCGGAATCAGGCTCTGCCGAGGACGAGAGCCATGAGATGTTCCTCCTCTTAGCAAGCCCGGGTCCCAGATCCTGTTGTACCTGTGAATAGGCTGCAGGGGGACGGTAAAGACCAGCAACAGCTTTCAGGGCTGCCACCTTCCGTGTGGGACAAGGAGCCGGACGTGTGCCTTTTCGGAATCAGGCTCTGCCGAGGACGAGAGCCATGAGATGTTCCTCCTCTGGGCATGCCCGGGTCCTGAATCCTGTTGTGCCTCTGAATAGGCTGCAGGGGGACGGTGAAGACCAGCAACAGCTTTCAGGGCTGCCACCTTCCGTGTGGGACAAGGAGCCGGACGTGTGCCTTTTCGGAATCAGGCTCTGCCGAGGACGAGAGCCATGAGATGTTCCTCCTCTGGGCATGCCCGGGTCCCAGATCCTGTTGTGCCTGTGAATAGGCTGCAGGGGGACGGTGAAGACCAGCAACAGCTTTCAGGGCTGCCACCTTCAGTGTGGGACAAGGAGCCGGACGTGTGCCTTTTCGGAATCAGGCTCTGCCGAGGACGAGAGCCATGAGATGTTCCTCCTCTGGGCATGCCCGTTTCCCAGATCCTGTTGTACCTGTGAATAGGCTGCAGGGGGACGGTGAAGACCAGCAACAGCTTTCAGGGCTGCCACCTTCCGTGTGGGACAAGGAGCCGGACGTGTGCCTTTTCGGAATCAGGCTCTGCCGAGGACGAGAGCCATGAGATGTTCCTCCTCTCAGCAAGCCCAGGTCCCAGATCCTGTTGTGCCTGTGAATAGGCTGCAGGGGGACGGTAAAGACCAGCAACAGCTTTCAGGGCTGCCACCTTCCGTGTGGGACAAGGAGCCGGACGTGTGCCTTTTCGGAATCAGGCTCTGCCGAGGATGAGAGCCATGAGATGTTCCTCCTCTCAGCAAGCACGGGTCCCATATCCTGTTGTACCTGTGAATAGGCTGCAGGGGGACGGTGAAGACCAGCAACAGCTTTCAGGGCTGCCACCTTCCGTGTGGGACAAGGAGCCAGACGTGTGCCTTTTCGGAATCAGGCTCTGCCGAGGACGAGAGCCATGAGATGTTCCTCCTCTGGGCATGCCCGGGTCCCAGATCCTGTTGTGCCTGTGAATAGGCTGCAGGGGGACGGTAAAGACCAGCAACAGCTTTCAGGGCTGCCACCTTCCGTGTGGGTCAAGGAGCCGGACGTGTGCCTTTTCGGAATCAGGCTCTGCCGAGGACGAGAGCCATGAGATGTTCCTCCTCTCAGCAAGCCCGGGTCCCAGATCCTGTTGTACCTGTGAATAGGCTGCAGGGGGACGGTGAAGACCAGCAACAGCTTTCAGGGCTGCCACCTTCCGTGTGGGACAAGGAGCCGGACGTGTGCCTTTTCGGAATCAGGCTCTGCCGAGGAAGAGATCCATGAGATGTTCCTCCTCTGGGCATGCCCGGGTCCTGAATCCTGTTGTGCCTGTGAATAGGCTGCAGGGGGACGGTGAAGACCAGCAACAGCTTTCAGGGCTGCCACCTTCCGTGTGGGACAAGGAGCCGGACGTGTGCCTTTTCGGAATCAGGCTCTGCCGAGGACGAGAGCCATGAGATGTTCCTCCTCTGGGCATGCCCGGGTCCCAGATCCTGTTGTGCCTGTGAATAGGCTGCAGGGGGACGGTGAAGACCAGCAACAGCTTTCAGGGCTGCCACCTTCCGTGTGGGACAAGGAGCCGGACGTGTGCCTTTTCGGAATCAGGCTCTGCCGAGGACGAGAGCCATGAGATGTTCCTCCTCTGGGCATGCCCGGGTCCCAGATTCTGTTGTACCTGTGAATAGGCTGCAGGGGGACGGTGAAGACCAGCAACAGCTTTCAGGGCTGTCACCTTCCGTGTGGGACAAGGAGCCGGACGTGTGCCTTTTCGGAATCAGGCTCTGCCGAGGATGACAGCCATGAGATGTTCCTCCTCTCAGCAAGCCCGGGTCCCAGATCCTGTTGTACCTGTGAATAGGCTGCAGGGGGACGGTGAAGACCAGCAACAGCTTTCAGGGCTGCCACCTTCCGTGTGGGACAAGGAGCCGGACGTGTGCCTTTTCGGAATCAGGCTCTGCCGAGGACGAGAGCCATGAGATGTTCCTCCTCTGGGCATGCCCGGGTCCTGAATCCTGTTGTGCCTCTGAATAGGCTGCAGGGGGACGGTGAAGACCAGCAACAGCTTTCAGGGCTGCCACCTTCCGTGTGGGACAAGGAGCCGGACGTGTGCCTTTTCGGAATCAGGCTCTGCCGAGGACGAGAGCCATGAGATGTTCCTCCTCTGGGCATGCCCGGGTCCCAGATCCTGTTGTGCCTGTGAATAGGCTGCAGGGGGACGGTGAAGACCAGCAACAGCTTTCAGGGCTGCCACCTTCCGTGTGGGACAAGGAGCCGGACGTGTGCCTTTTCGGAATCAGGCTCTGCCGAGGATGACAGCCATGAGATGTTCCTCCTCTCAGCAAGCCCGGGTCCCAGATCCTGTTGTACCTGTGAATAGGCTGCAGGGGGACGGTGAAGACCAGCAACAGCTTTCAGGGCTGCCACCTTCCGTGTGGGACAAGGAGCCGGACGTGTGCCTTTTCGGAATCAGGCTCTGCCGAGGACGAGAGCCATGAGATGTTCCTCCTCTGGGCATGCCCGTTTCCCAGATCCTGTTGTACCTGTGAATAGGCTGCAGGGGGACGGTGAAGACCAGCAACAGCTTTCAGGGCTGCCACCTTCCGTGTGGGACAAGGAGCCGGACGTGTGCCTTTTCGGAATCAGGCTCTGCCGAGGACGAGAGCCATGAGATGTTCCTCCTCTCAGCAAGCCCAGGTCCCAGATCCTGTTGTGCCTGTGAATAGGCTGCAGGGGGACGGTAAAGACCAGCAACAGCTTTCAGGGCTGCCACCTTCCGTGTGGGACAAGGAGCCGGACGTGTGCCTTTTCGGAATCAGGCTCTGCCGAGGAAGAGATCCATGAGATGTTCCTCCTCTGGGCATGCCCGGGTCCTGAATCCTGTTGTGCCTCTGAATAGGCTGCAGGGGGACGGTGAAGACCAGCAACAGCTTTCAGGGCTGCCACCTTCCGTGTGGGACAAGGAGCCGGACGTGTGCCTTTTCGGAATCAGGCTCTGCCGAGGACAAGAGCCATGAGATGTTCCTCCTCTGGGCATGCCCGGGTCCCAGATCCTGTTGTGCCTGTGAATAGGCTGCAGGGGGACGGTGAAGACCAGCAACAGCTTTCAGGGCTGCCACCTTCCGTGTGGGACAAGGAGCCGGACGTGTGCCTTTTCGGAATCAGGCTCTGCCGAGGACGAGATCCATGAGATGTTCCTCCTCTGGGCATGCCCGGGTCCCAGATCCTGTTGTGCCTGTGAATAGGCTGCAGGGGGACGGTGAAGACCAGCAACATCTTTCAGGGCTGCCACCTTCCGTGTGGGACAAGGAGCCGGACGTGTGCCTTTTCTGAATCAGGCTCTGCCGAGGACGAGAGCCATGAGATGTTCCTCCTCTCAGCAAGCCCAGGTCCCAGATCCTGTTGTGCCTGTGAATAGGCTGCAGGGGGACGGTAAAGACCAGCAACAGCTTTCAGGGCTGCCACCTTCCGTGTGGGACAAGGAGCCGGACGTGTGCCTTTTCGGAATCAGGCTCTGCCGAGGACGAGAGCCATGAGATGTTTCTCCTCTGGGCAAGCCCGGGTCCCAGATCCTGTTGTGCCTGTGAATAGGCTGCAGGGGGACGGTGAAGACCAGCAACAGCTTTCAGGGCTGCCACCTTCCGTGTGGGACAAGGAGCCGGACGTGTGCCTTTTCGGAATCAGGCTCTGCCGAGGACGAGATCCATGAGATGTTCCTCCTCTGGGCATGCCCGGGTCCCAGATCCTGTTGTGCCTGTGAATAGGCTGCAGGGGGACGGTGAAGACCAGCAACATCTTTCAGGGCTGCCACCTTCCGTGTGGGACAAGGAGCCGGACGTGTGCCTTTTCTGAATCAGGCTCTGCCGAGGACGAGAGCCATGAGATGTTCCTCCTCTGGGCAAGCCCAGGTCCCAGATCCTGTTGTGCCTGTGAATAGGCTGCAGGGGGACGGTAAAGACCAGCAACAGCTTTCAGGGCTGCCACCTTCCGTGTGGGACAAGGAGCCGGACGTGTGCCTTTTCGGAATCAGGCTCTGCCGAGGACGAGAGCCATGAGATGTTCCTCCTCTTAGCAAGCCCGGGTCCCAGATCCTGTTGTACCTGTGAATAGGCTGCAGGGGGACGGTAAAGACCAGCAACAGCTTTCAGGGCTGCCACCTTCCGTGTGGGACAAGGAGCCGGACGTGTGCCTTTTCTGAATCAGGCTCTGCCGAGGACGAGAGCCATGAGATGTTCCTCCTCTGGGCATGCCCGGGTCCTGAATCCTGTTGTGCCTCTGAATAGGCTGCAGGGGGACGGTGAAGACCAGCAACAGCTTTCAGGGCTGCCACCTTCCGTGTGGGACAAGGAGCCGGACGTGTGCCTTTTCGGAATCAGGCTCTGCCGAGGACGAGAGCCATGAGATGTTCCTCCTCTGGGCATGCCCGGGTCCCAGATCCTGTTGTGCCTGTGAATAGGCTGCAGGGGGACGGTGAAGACCAGCAACAGCTTTCAGGGCTGCCACCTTCAGTGTGGGACAAGGAGCCGGACGTGTGCCTTTTCGGAATCAGGCTCTGCCGAGGACGAGAGCCATGAGATGTTCCTCCTCTGGGCATGCCCGTTTCCCAGATCCTGTTGTACCTGTGAATAGGCTGCAGGGGGACGGTGAAGACCAGCAACAGCTTTCAGGGCTGCCACCTTCCGTGTGGGACAAGGAGCCGGACGTGTGCCTTTTCGGAATCAGGCTCTGCCGAGGACGAGAGCCATGAGATGTTCCTCCTCTCAGCAAGCCCAGGTCCCAGATCCTGTTGTGCCTGTGAATAGGCTGCAGGGGGACGGTAAAGACCAGCAACAGCTTTCAGGGCTGCCACCTTCCGTGTGGGACAAGGAGCCGGACGTGTGCCTTTTCGGAATCAGGCTCTGCCGAGGATGAGAGCCATGAGATGTTCCTCCTCTCAGCAAGCACGGGTCCCATATCCTGTTGTACCTGTGAATAGGCTGCAGGGGGACGGTGAAGACCAGCAACAGCTTTCAGGGCTGCCACCTTCCGTGTGGGACAAGGAGCCAGACGTGTGCCTTTTCGGAATCAGGCTCTGCCGAGGACGAGAGCCATGAGATGTTCCTCCTCTGGGCATGCCCGGGTCCCAGATCCTGTTGTGCCTGTGAATAGGCTGCAGGGGGACGGTAAAGACCAGCAACAGCTTTCAGGGCTGCCACCTTCCGTGTGGGTCAAGGAGCCGGACGTGTGCCTTTTCGGAATCAGGCTCTGCCGAGGACGAGAGCCATGAGATGTTCCTCCTCTCAGCAAGCCCGGGTCCCAGATCCTGTTGTACCTGTGAATAGGCTGCAGGGGGACGGTGAAGACCAGCAACAGCTTTCAGGGCTGCCACCTTCCGTGTGGGACAAGGAGCCGGACGTGTGCCTTTTCGGAATCAGGCTCTGCCGAGGAAGAGATCCATGAGATGTTCCTCCTCTGGGCATGCCCGGGTCCTGAATCCTGTTGTGCCTGTGAATAGGCTGCAGGGGGACGGTGAAGACCAGCAACAGCTTTCAGGGCTGCCACCTTCCGTGTGGGACAAGGAGCCGGACGTGTGCCTTTTCGGAATCAGGCTCTGCCGAGGACGAGAGCCATGAGATGTTCCTCCTCTGTGCATGCCCGGGTCCCAGATCCTGTTGTGCCTGTGAATAGGCTGCAGGGGGACGGTGAAGACCAGCAACAGCTTTCAGGGCTGCCACCTTCCGTGTGGGACAAGGAGCCGGACGTGTGCCTTTTCGGAATCAGGCTCTGCCGAGGACGAGAGCCATGAGATGTTCCTCCTCTGGGCATGCCCGGGTCCCAGATTCTGTTGTACCTGTGAATAGGCTGCAGGGGGACGGTGAAGACCAGCAACAGCTTTCAGGGCTGTCACCTTCCGTGTGGGACAAGGAGCCGGACGTGTGCCTTTTCGGAATCAGGCTCTGCCGAGGATGACAGCCATGAGATGTTCCTCCTCTCAGCAAGCCCGGGTCCCAGATCCTGTTGTACCTGTGAATAGGCTGCAGGGGGACGGTGAAGACCAGCAACAGCTTTCAGGGCTGCCACCTTCCGTGTGGGACAAGGAGCCGGACGTGTGCCTTTTCGGAATCAGGCTCTGCCGAGGACGAGAGCCATGAGATGTTCCTCCTCTGGGCATGCCCGGGTCCCAGATCCTGTTGTGCCTGTGAATAGGCTGCAGGGGGACGGTGAAGACCAGCAACAGCTTTCAGGGCTGCCACCTTCCGTGTGGGACAAGGAGCCGGACGTGTGCCTTTTCGGAATCAGGCTCTGCCGAGGATGACAGCCATGAGATGTTCCTCCTCTCAGCAAGCCCGGGTCCCAGATCCTGTTGTACCTGTGAATAGGCTGCAGGGGGACGGTGAAGACCAGCAACAGCTTTCAGGGCTGCCACCTTCCGTGTGGGACAAGGAGCCGGACGTGTGCCTTTTCGGAATCAGGCTCTGCCGAGGACGAGAGCCATGAGATGTTCCTCCTCTGGGCATGCCCGTTTCCCAGATCCTGTTGTACCTGTGAATAGGCTGCAGGGGGACGGTGAAGACCAGCAACAGCTTTCAGGGCTGCCACCTTCCGTGTGGGACAAGGAGCCGGACGTGTGCCTTTTCGGAATCAGGCTCTGCCGAGGACGAGAGCCATGAGATGTTCCTCCTCTCAGCAAGCCCAGGTCCCAGATCCTGTTGTGCCTGTGAATAGGCTGCAGGGGGACGGTAAAGACCAGCAACAGCTTTCAGGGCTGCCACCTTCCGTGTGGGACAAGGAGCCGGACGTGTGCCTTTTCGGAATCAGGCTCTGCCGAGGACGAGAGCCATGAGATGTTCCTCCTCTTAGCAAGCCCGGGTCCCAGATCCTGTTGTGCCTGTGAATAGGCTGCAGGGGGACGGTAAAGACCAGCAACAGCTTTCAGGGCTGCCACCTTCCGTGTGGGACAAGGAGCCGGACGTGTGCCTTTTCGGAATCAGGCTCTGCCGAGGAAGAGATCCATGAGATGTTCCTCCTCTGGGCATGCCCGGGTCCTGAATCCTGTTGTGCCTCTGAATAGGCTGCAGGGGGACGGTGAAGACCAGCAACAGCTTTCAGGGCTGCCACCTTCCGTGTGGGACAAGGAGCCGGACGTGTGCCTTTTCGGAATCAGGCTCTGCCGAGGACAAGAGCCATGAGATGTTCCTCCTCTGGGCATGCCCGGGTCCCAGATCCTGTTGTGCCTGTGAATAGGCTGCAGGGGGACGGTGAAGACCAGCAACAGCTTTCAGGGCTGCCACCTTCCGTGTGGGACAAGGAGCCGGACGTGTGCCTTTTCGGAATCAGGCTCTGCCGAGGACGAGATCCATGAGATGTTCCTCCTCTGGGCATGCCCGGGTCCCAGATCCTGTTGTGCCTGTGAATAGGCTGCAGGGGGACGGTGAAGACCAGCAACATCTTTCAGGGCTGCCACCTTCCGTGTGGGACAAGGAGCCGGACGTGTGCCTTTTCTGAATCAGGCTCTGCCGAGGACGAGAGCCATGAGATGTTCCTCCTCTCAGCAAGCCCAGGTCCCAGATCCTGTTGTGCCTGTGAATAGGCTGCAGGGGGACGGTAAAGACCAGCAACAGCTTTCAGGGCTGCCACCTTCCGTGTGGGACAAGGAGCCGGACGTGTGCCTTTTCGGAATCAGGCTCTGCCGAGGACGAGAGCCATGAGATGTTCCTCCTCTTAGCAAGCCCGGGTCCCAGATCCTGTTGTGCCTGTGAATAGGCTGCAGGGGGACGGTGAAGACCAGCAACAGCTTTCAGGGCTGCCACCTTCCGTGTGGGACAAGGAGCCGGACGTGTGCCTTTTCGGAATCAGGCTCTGCCGAGGACGAGAGCCATGAGATGTTCCTCCTCTGGGCATGCCCGGGTCCTGAATCCTGTTGTGCCTCTGAATAGGCTGCAGGGGGACGGTGAAGACCAGCAACAGCTTTCAGGGCTGCCACCTTCCGTGTGGGACAAGGAGCCGGACGTGTGCCTTTTCGGAATCAGGCTCTGCCGAGGACGAGAGCCATGAGATGTTCCTCCTCTGGGCATGCCCGGGTCCCAGATCCTGTTGTGCCTGTGAATAGGCTGCAGGGGGACGGTGAAGACCAGCAACAGCTTTCAGGGCTGCCACCTTCCGTGTGGGACAAGGAGCCGGACGTGTGCCTTTTCGGAATCAGGCTCTGCCGAGGACGAGAGCCATGAGATGTTCCTCCTCTGGGCATGCCCGTTTCCCAGATCCTGTTGTACCTGTGAATAGGCTGCAGGGGGACGGTGAAGACCAGCAACAGCTTTCAGGGCTGCCACCTTCCGTGTGGGACAAGGAGCCGGACGTGTGCCTTTTCGGAATCAGGCTCTGCCGAGGATGAGAGCCATGAGATGTTCCTCCTCTCAGCAAGCACGGTTCCCAGATACTGTTGTACCTGTGAATAGGCTGCAGGGGGACGGTGAAGACCAGCAACAGCTTTCAGGGCTGCCACCTTCCGTGTGGGACAAGGAGCCGGACGTGTGCCTTTTCGGAATCAGGCTCTGCCGAGGAAGAGATCCATGAGATGTTCCTCCTCTGGGCATGCCCGGGTCCTGAATCCTGTTGTGCCTGTGAATAGGCTGCAGGGGGACGGTGAAGACCAGCAACAGCTTTCAGGGCTGCCACCTTCCGTGTGGGACAAGGAGCCGGACGTGTGCCTTTTCGGAATCAGGCTCTGCCGAGGACGAGAGCCATGAGATGTTCCTCCTCTGGGCATGCCCGGGTCCCAGATCCTGTTGTGCCTGTGAATAGGCTGCAGGGGGACGGTGAAGACCAGCAACAGCTTTCAGGGCTGCCACCTTCCGTGTGGGACAAGGAGCCGGACGTGTGCCTTTTCGGAATCAGGCTCTGCCGAGGACGAGAGCCATGAGATGTTCCTCCTCTGGGCATGCCCGGGTCCCAGATTCTGTTGTACCTGTGAATAGGCTGCAGGGGGACGGTGAAGACCAGCAACAGCTTTCAGGGCTGTCACCTTCCGTGTGGGACAAGGAGCCGGACGTGTGCCTTTTCGGAATCAGGCTCTGCCGAGGATGACAGCCATGAGATGTTCCTCCTCTCAGCAAGCCCGGGTCCCAGATCCTGTTGTACCTGTGAATAGGCTGCAGGGGGACGGTGAAGACCAGCAACAGCTTTCAGGGCTGCCACCTTCCGTGTGGGACAAGGAGCCGGACGTGTGCCTTTTCGGAATCAGGCTCTGCCGAGGACGAGAGCCATGAGATGTTCCTCCTCTTAGCAAGCCCGGGACCCAGATCCTGTTGTGCCTGTGAATAGGCTGCAGGGGGACGGTGAAGACCAGCAACAGCTTTCAGGGCTGCCACCTTCCGTGTGGGACAAGGAGCCGGACGTGTGCCTTTTCGGAATCAGGCTCTGCCGAGGAAGAGATCCATGAGATGTTCCTCCTCTGGGCATGCCCGGGTCCTGAATCCTGTTGTGCCTCTGAATAGGCTGCAGGGGGACGGTGAAGACCAGCAACAGCTTTCAGGGCTGCCACCTTCCGTGTGGGACAAGGAGCCGGACGTGTGCCTTTTCGGAATCAGGCTCTGCCGAGGACGAGAGCCATGAGATGTTCCTCCTCTGGGCATGCCCGGGTCCCAGATCCTGTTGTGCCTGTGAATAGGCTGCAGGGGGACGGTGAAGACCAGCAACAGCTTTCAGGGCTGCCACCTTCCGTGTGGGACAAGGAGCCGGACGTGTGCCTTTTCGGAATCAGGCTCTGCCGAGGATGAGAGCCATGAGATGTTCCTCCTCTCAGCAAGCCCGGGTCCCAGATCCTGTTGTACCTGTGAATAGGCTGCAGGGGGACGGTGAAGACCAGCAACAGCTTTCAGGGCTGCCACCTTCCGTGTGGGACAAGGAGCCGGACGTGTGCCTTTTCGGAATCAGGCTCTGCCGAGGATGAGAGCCATGAGATGTTCCTCCTCTGGGCATGCCCGTTTCCCAGATCCTGTTGTACCTGTGAATAGGCTGCAGGGGGACGGTGAAGACCAGCAACAGCTTTCAGGGCTGCCACCTTCCGTGTGGGACAAGGAGCCAGACGTGTGCCTTTTCGGAATCAGGCTCTGCCGAGGACGAGAGCCATGAGATGTTCCTCCTCTCAGCAAGCCCAGGTCCCAGATCCTGTTGTGCCTGTGAATAGGCTGCAGGGGGACGGTGAAGACCAGCAACAGCTTTCAGGGCTGCCACCTTCCGTGTGGGACAAGGAGCCGGACGTGTGCCTTTTCGGAATCAGGCTCTGCCGAGGAAGAGATCCATGAGATGTTCCTCCTCTGGGCATGCCCGGGTCCTGAATCCTGTTGTGCCTGTGAATAGGCTGCAGGGGGACGGTGAAGACCAGCAACAGCTTTCAGGGCTGCCACCTTCCGTGTGGGACAAGGAGCCGGACGTGTGCCTTTTCGGAATCAGGCTCTGCCGAGGACGAGATCCATGAGATGTTCCTCCTCTGGGCATGCCCGGGTCCCAGATCCTGTTGTGCCTGTGAATAGGCTGCAGGGGGACGGTGAAGACCAGCAACAGCTTTCAGGGCTGCCACCTTCCGTGTGGGACAAGGAGCCGGACGTGTGCCTTTTCGGAATCAGGCTCTGCCGAGGACGAGATCCATGAGATGTTCCTCCTCTGGGCATGCCCGGGTCCTGAATCCTGTTGTGCCTCTGAATAGGCTGCAGGGGGACGGTGAAGACCAGCAACAGCTTTCAGGGCTGCCACCTTCCGTGTGGGACAAGGAGCCGGACGTGTGCCTTTTCGGAATCAGGCTCTGCCGAGGACGAGAGCCATGAGATGTTCCTCCTCTGGGCATGCCCGTTTCCCAGATCCTGTTGTACCTGTGAATAGGCTGCAGGGGGACGGTGAAGACCAGCAACAGCTTTCAGGGCTGCCACCTTCCGTGTGGGACAAGGAGCCGGACGTGTGCCTTTTCGGAATCAGGCTCTGCCGAGGACGAGAGCCATGAGATGTTCCTCCTCTCAGCAAGCCCAGGTCCCAGATCCTGTTGTGCCTGTGAATAGGCTGCAGGGGGACGGTAAAGACCAGCAACAGCTTTCAGGGCTGCCACCTTCCGTGTGGGACAAGGAGCCGGACGTGTGCCTTTTCGGAATCAGGCTCTGCCGAGGATGAGAGCCATGAGATGTTCCTCCTCTCAGCAAGCACGGGTCCCATATCCTGTTGTACCTGTGAATAGGCTGCAGGGGGACGGTGAAGACCAGCAACAGCTTTCAGGGCTGCCACCTTCCGTGTGGGACAAGGAGCCAGACGTGTGCCTTTTCGGAATCAGGCTCTGCCGAGGACGAGAGCCATGAGATGTTCCTCCTCTGGGCATGCCCGGGTCCCAGATCCTGTTGTGCCTGTGAATAGGCTGCAGGGGGACGGTAAAGACCAGCAACAGCTTTCAGGGCTGCCACCTTCCGTGTGGGTCAAGGAGCCGGACGTGTGCCTTTTCGGAATCAGGCTCTGCCGAGGATGACAGCCATGAGATGTTCCTCCTCTCAGCAAGCCCGGGTCCCAGATCCTGTTGTACCTGTGAATAGGCTGCAGGGGGACGGTGAAGACCAGCAACAGCTTTCAGGGCTGCCACCTTCCGTGTGGGACAAGGAGCCGGACGTGTGCCTTTTCGGAATCAGGCTCTGCCGAGGAAGAGATCCATGAGATGTTCCTCCTCTGGGCATGCCCGGGTCCTGAATCCTGTTGTGCCTGTGAATAGGCTGCAGGGGGACGGTGAAGACCAGCAACAGCTTTCAGGGCTGCCACCTTCCGTGTGGGACAAGGAGCCGGACGTGTGCCTTTTCGGAATCAGGCTCTGCCGAGGACGAGAGCCATGAGATGTTCCTCCTCTGGGCATGCCCGGGTCCCAGATCCTGTTGTGCCTGTGAATAGGCTGCAGGGGGACGGTGAAGACCAGCAACAGCTTTCAGGGCTGCCACCTTCCGTGTGGGACAAGGAGCCGGACGTGTGCCTTTTCGGAATCAGGCTCTGCCGAGGACGAGAGCCATGAGATGTTCCTCCTCTGGGCATGCCCGGGTCCCAGATTCTGTTGTACCTGTGAATAGGCTGCAGGGGGACGGTGAAGACCAGCAACAGCTTTCAGGGCTGTCACCTTCCGTGTGGGACAAGGAGCCGGACGTGTGCCTTTTCGGAATCAGGCTCTGCCGAGGATGACAGCCATGAGATGTTCCTCCTCTCAGCAAGCCCGGGTCCCAGATCCTGTTGTACCTGTGAATAGGCTGCAGGGGGACGGTGAAGACCAGCAACAGCTTTCAAGGCTGCCACCTTCCGTGTGGGACAAGGAGCCGGACGTGTGCCTTTTCGGAATCAGGCTCTGCCGAGGACGAGAGCCATGAGATGTTCCTCCTCTTAGCAAGCCCGGGACCCAGATCCTGTTGTGCCTGTGAATAGGCTGCAGGGGGACGGTGAAGACCAGCAACAGCTTTCAGGGCTGCCACCTTCCGTGTGGGACAAGGAGCCGGACGTGTGCCTTTTCGGAATCAGGCTCTGCCGAGGAAGAGATCCATGAGATGTTCCTCCTCTGGGCATGCCCGGGTCCTGAATCCTGTTGTGCCTCTGAATAGGCTGCAGGGGGACGGTGAAGACCAGCAACAGCTTTCAGGGCTGCCACCTTCCGTGTGGGACAAGGAGCCGGACGTGTGCCTTTTCGGAATCAGGCTCTGCCGAGGACGAGAGCCATGAGATGTTCCTCCTCTGGGCATGCCCGGGTCCCAGATCCTGTTGTGCCTGTGAATAGGCTGCAGGGGGACGGTGAAGACCAGCAACAGCTTTCAGGGCTGCCACCTTCCGTGTGGGACAAGGAGCCGGACGTGTGCCTTTTCGGAATCAGGCTCTGCCGAGGATGACAGCCATGAGATGTTCCTCCTCTCAGCAAGCCCGGGTCCCAGATCCTGTTGTACCTGTGAATAGGCTGCAGGGGGACGGTGAAGACCAGCAACAGCTTTCAGGGCTGCCACCTTCCGTGTGGGACAAGGAGCCAGACGTGTGCCTTTTCGGAATCAGGCTCTGCCGAGGACGAGAGCCATGAGATGTTTCTCCTCTGGGCAAGCCCGGGTCCCAGATCCTGTTGTGCCTGTGAATAGGCTGCAGGGGGACGGTGAAGACCAGCAACAGCTTTCAGGGCTGCCACCTTCCGTGTGGGACAAGGAGCCGGACGTGTGCCTTTTCGGAATCAGGCTCTGCCGAGGACGAGATCCATGAGATGTTCCTCCTCTGGGCATGCCCGGGTCCCAGATCCTGTTGTGCCTGTGAATAGGCTGCAGGGGGACGGTGAAGACCAGCAACATCTTTCAGGGCTGCCACCTTCCGTGTGGGACAAGGAGCCGGACGTGTGCCTTTTCTGAATCAGGCTCTGCCGAGGACGAGAGCCATGAGATGTTCCTCCTCTCAGCAAGCCCAGGTCCCAGATCCTGTTGTGCCTGTGAATAGGCTGCAGGGGGACGGTAAAGACCAGCAACAGCTTTCAGGGCTGCCACCTTCCGTGTGGGACAAGGAGCCGGACGTGTGCCTTTTCGGAATCAGGCTCTGCCGAGGACGAGAGCCATGAGATGTTCCTCCTCTTAGCAAGCCCGGGTCCCAGATCCTGTTGTACCTGTGAATAGGCTGCAGGGGGACGGTAAAGACCAGCAACAGCTTTCAGGGCTGCCACCTTCCGTGTGGGACAAGGAGCCGGACGTGTGCCTTTTCGGAATCAGGCTCTGCCGAGGACGAGAGCCATGAGATGTTCCTCCTCTGGGCATGCCCGGGTCCTGAATCCTGTTGTGCCTCTGAATAGGCTGCAGGGGGACGGTGAAGACCAGCAACAGCTTTCAGGGCTGCCACCTTCCGTGTGGGACAAGGAGCCGGACGTGTGCCTTTTCGGAATCAGGCTCTGCCGAGGACGAGAGCCATGAGATGTTCCTCCTCTGGGCATGCCCGGGTCCCAGATCCTGTTGTGCCTGTGAATAGGCTGCAGGGGGACGGTGAAGACCAGCAACAGCTTTCAGGGCTGCCACCTTCAGTGTGGGACAAGGAGCCGGACGTGTGCCTTTTCGGAATCAGGCTCTGCCGAGGACGAGAGCCATGAGATGTTCCTCCTCTGGGCATGCCCGTTTCCCAGATCCTGTTGTACCTGTGAATAGGCTGCAGGGGGACGGTGAAGACCAGCAACAGCTTTCAGGGCTGCCACCTTCCGTGTGGGACAAGGAGCCGGACGTGTGCCTTTTCGGAATCAGGCTCTGCCGAGGACGAGAGCCATGAGATGTTCCTCCTCTCAGCAAGCCCAGGTCCCAGATCCTGTTGTGCCTGTGAATAGGCTGCAGGGGGACGGTAAAGACCAGCAACAGCTTTCAGGGCTGCCACCTTCCGTGTGGGACAAGGAGCCGGACGTGTGCCTTTTCGGAATCAGGCTCTGCCGAGGATGAGAGCCATGAGATGTTCCTCCTCTCAGCAAGCACGGGTCCCATATCCTGTTGTACCTGTGAATAGGCTGCAGGGGGACGGTGAAGACCAGCAACAGCTTTCAGGGCTGCCACCTTCCGTGTGGGACAAGGAGCCAGACGTGTGCCTTTTCGGAATCAGGCTCTGCCGAGGACGAGAGCCATGAGATGTTCCTCCTCTGGGCATGCCCGGGTCCCAGATCCTGTTGTGCCTGTGAATAGGCTGCAGGGGGACGGTAAAGACCAGCAACAGCTTTCAGGGCTGCCACCTTCCGTGTGGGTCAAGGAGCCGGACGTGTGCCTTTTCGGAATCAGGCTCTGCCGAGGACGAGAGCCATGAGATGTTCCTCCTCTCAGCAAGCCCGGGTCCCAGATCCTGTTGTACCTGTGAATAGGCTGCAGGGGGACGGTGAAGACCAGCAACAGCTTTCAGGGCTGCCACCTTCCGTGTGGGACAAGGAGCCGGACGTGTGCCTTTTCGGAATCAGGCTCTGCCGAGGAAGAGATCCATGAGATGTTCCTCCTCTGGGCATGCCCGGGTCCTGAATCCTGTTGTACCTGTGAATAGGCTGCAGGGGGACGGTGAAGACCAGCAACAGCTTTCAGGGCTGCCACCTTCCGTGTGGGACAAGGAGCCGGACGTGTGCCTTTTCGGAATCAGGCTCTGCCGAGGACGAGAGCCATGAGATGTTCCTCCTCTGGGCATGCCCGGGTCCCAGATCCTGTTGTGCCTGTGAATAGGCTGCAGGGGGACGGTGAAGACCAGCAACAGCTTTCAGGGCTGCCACCTTCCGTGTGGGACAAGGAGCCGGACGTGTGCCTTTTCGGAATCAGGCTCTGCCGAGGATGACAGCCATGAGATGTTCCTCCTCTCAGCAAGCCCGGGTCCCAGATCCTGTTGTACCTGTGAATAGGCTGCAGGGGGACGGTGAAGACCAGCAACAGCTTTCAGGGCTGCCACCTTCCGTGTGGGACAAGGAGCCGGACGTGTGCCTTTTCGGAATCAGGCTCTGCCGAGGACGAGAGCCATGAGATGTTCCTCCTCTGGGCATGCCCGTTTCCCAGATCCTGTTGTACCTGTGAATAGGCTGCAGGGGGACGGTGAAGACCAGCAACAGCTTTCAGGGCTGCCACCTTCCGTGTGGGACAAGGAGCCGGACGTGTGCCTTTTCGGAATCAGGCTCTGCCGAGGACGAGAGCCATGAGATGTTCCTCCTCTCAGCAAGCCCAGGTCCCAGATCCTGTTGTGCCTGTGAATAGGCTGCAGGGGGACGGTAAAGACCAGCAACAGCTTTCAGGGCTGCCACCTTCCGTGTGGGACAAGGAGCCGGACGTGTGCCTTTTCGGAATCAGGCTCTGCCGAGGACGAGAGCCATGAGATGTTCCTCCTCTTAGCAAGCCCGGGTCCCAGATCCTGTTGTGCCTGTGAATAGGCTGCAGGGGGACGGTAAAGACCAGCAACAGCTTTCAGGGCTGCCACCTTCCGTGTGGGACTGGGAGCCGGACGTGTGCCTTTTCGGAATCAGGCTCTGCCGAGGAAGAGATCCATGAGATGTTCCTCCTCTGGGCATGCCCGGGTCCTGAATCCTGTTGTGCCTCTGAATAGGCTGCAGGGGGACGGTGAAGACCAGCAACAGCTTTCAGGGCTGCCACCTTCCGTGTGGGACAAGGAGCCGGACGTGTGCCTTTTCGGAATCAGGCTCTGCCGAGGACAAGAGCCATGAGATGTTCCTCCTCTGGGCATGCCCGGGTCCCAGATCCTGTTGTGCCTGTGAATAGGCTGCAGGGGGACGGTGAAGACCAGCAACAGCTTTCAGGGCTGCCACCTTCCGTGTGGGACAAGGAGCCGGACGTGTGCCTTTTCGGAATCAGGCTCTGCCGAGGACGAGAGCCATGAGATGTTCCTCCTCTGGGCATGCCCGTTTCCCAGATCCTGTTGTACCTGTGAATAGGCTGCAGGGGGACGGTGAAGACCAGCAACAGCTTTCAGGGCTGCCACCTTCCGTGTGGGACAAGGAGCCGGACGTGTGCCTTTTCGGAATCAGGCTCTGCCGAGGACGAGAGCCATGAGATGTTCCTCCTCTGGGCATGCCCGTTTCCCAGATCCTGTTGTACCTGTGAATAGGCTGCAGGGGGACGGTGAAGACCAGCAACAGCTTTCAGGGCTGCCACCTTCCGTGTGGGACAAGGAGCCGGACGTGTGCCTTTTCGGAATCAGGCTCTGCCGAGGACGAGAGCCATGAGATGTTCCTCCTCTGGGCATGCCCGGGTCCCAGATCCTGTTGTGCCTGTGAATAGGCTGCAGGGGGACGGTGAAGACCAGCAACAGCTTTCAGGGCTGCCACCTTCCGTGTGGGACAAGGAGCCGGACGTGTGCCTTTTCGGAATCAGGCTCTGCCGAGGACGAGAGCCATGAGATGTTCCTCCTCTGGGCATGCCCGGGTCCCAGATTCTGTTGTACCTGTGAATAGGCTGCAGGGGGACGGTGAAGACCAGCAACAGCTTTCAGGGCTGTCACCTTCCGTGTGGGACAAGGAGCCGGACGTGTGCCTTTTCGGAATCAGGCTCTGCCGAGGATGACAGCCATGAGATGTTCCTCCTCTCAGCAAGCCCGGGTCCCAGATCCTGTTGTACCTGTGAATAGGCTGCAGGGGGACGGTGAAGACCAGCAACAGCTTTCAGGGCTGCCACCTTCCGTGTGGGACAAGGAGCCGGACGTGTGCCTTTTCGGAATCAGGCTCTGCCGAGGACGAGAGCCATGAGATGTTCCTCCTCTGGGCATGCCCGGGTCCTGAATCCTGTTGTGCCTCTGAATAGGCTGCAGGGGGACGGTGAAGACCAGCAACAGCTTTCAGGGCTGCCACCTTCCGTGTGGGACAAGGAGCCGGACGTGTGCCTTTTCGGAATCAGGCTCTGCCGAGGACGAGAGCCATGAGATGTTCCTCCTCTGGGCATGCCCGGGTCCCAGATCCTGTTGTGCCTGTGAATAGGCTGCAGGGGGACGGTGAAGACCAGCAACAGCTTTCAGGGCTGCCACCTTCCGTGTGGGACAAGGAGCCGGACGTGTGCCTTTTCGGAATCAGGCTCTGCCGAGGATGACAGCCATGAGATGTTCCTCCTCTCAGCAAGCCCGGGTCCCAGATCCTGTTGTACCTGTGAATAGGCTGCAGGGGGACGGTGAAGACCAGCAACAGCTTTCAGGGCTGCCACCTTCCGTGTGGGACAAGGAGCCGGACGTGTGCCTTTTCGGAATCAGGCTCTGCCGAGGACGAGAGCCATGAGATGTTCCTCCTCTGGGCATGCCCGTTTCCCAGATCCTGTTGTACCTGTGAATAGGCTGCAGGGGGACGGTGAAGACCAGCAACAGCTTTCAGGGCTGCCACCTTCCGTGTGGGACAAGGAGCCGGACGTGTGCCTTTTCGGAATCAGGCTCTGCCGAGGACGAGAGCCATGAGATGTTCCTCCTCTCAGCAAGCCCAGGTCCCAGATCCTGTTGTGCCTGTGAATAGGCTGCAGGGGGACGGTAAAGACCAGCAACAGCTTTCAGGGCTGCCACCTTCCGTGTGGGACAAGGAGCCGGACGTGTGCCTTTTCGGAATCAGGCTCTGCCGAGGACGAGAGCCATGAGATGTTCCTCCTCTTAGCAAGCCCAGGTCCCAGATCCTGTTGTGCCTGTGAATAGGCTGCAGGGGGACGGTAAAGACCAGCAACAGCTTTCAGGGCTGCCACCTTCCGTGTGGGACAAGGAGCCGGACGTGTGCCTTTTCGGAATCAGGCTCTGCCGAGGAAGAGATCCATGAGATGTTCCTCCTCTGGGCATGCCCGGGTCCTGAATCCTGTTGTGCCTCTGAATAGGCTGCAGGGGGACGGTGAAGACCAGCAACAGCTTTCAGGGCTGCCACCTTCCGTGTGGGACAAGGAGCCGGACGTGTGCCTTTTCGGAATCAGGCTCTGCCGAGGACAAGAGCCATGAGATGTTCCTCCTCTGTGCATGCCCGGGTCCCAGATCCTGTTGTGCCTGTGAATAGGCTGCAGGGGGACGGTGAAGACCAGCAACAGCTTTCAGGGCTGCCACCTTCCGTGTGGGACAAGGAGCCGGACGTGTGCCTTTTCGGAATCAGGCTCTGCCGAGGACGAGAGCCATGAGATGTTCCTCCTCTGGGCATGCCCGTTTCCCAGATCCTGTTGTACCTGTGAATAGGCTGCAGGGGGACGGTGAAGACCAGCAACAGCTTTCAGGGCTGCCACCTTCCGTGTGGGACAAGGAGCCGGACGTGTGCCTTTTCGGAATCAGGCTCTGCCGAGGACGAGAGCCATGAGATGTTCCTCCTCTGGGCATGCCCGTTTCCCAGATCCTGTTGTACCTGTGAATAGGCTGCAGGGGGACGGTGAAGACCAGCAACAGCTTTCAGGGCTGCCACCTTCCGTGTGGGACAAGGAGCCGGACGTGTGCCTTTTCGGAATCAGGCTCTGCCGAGGACGAGAGCCATGAGATGTTCCTCCTCTCAGCAAGCCCAGGTCCCAGATCCTGTTGTGCCTGTGAATAGGCTGCAGGGGGACGGTGAAGACCAGCAACAGCTTTCAGGGCTGCCACCTTCCGTGTGGGACAAGGAGCCGGACGTGTGCCTTTTCGGAATCAGGCTCTGCCGAGGATGAGAGCCATGAGATGTTCCTCCTCTCAGCAAGCACGGGTCCCATATCCTGTTGTACCTGTGAATAGGCTGCAGGGGGACGGTGAAGACCAGCAACAGCTTTCAGGGCTGCCACCTTCCGTGTGGGACAAGGAGCCAGACGTGTGCCTTTTCGGAATCAGGCTCTGCCGAGGACGAGAGCCATGAGATGTTCCTCCTCTGGGCATGCCCGGGTCCCAGATCCTGTTGTGCCTGTGAATAGGCTGCAGGGGGACGGTAAAGACCAGCAACAGCTTTCAGGGCTGCCACCTTCCGTGTGGGTCAAGGAGCCGGACGTGTGCCTTTTCGGAATCAGGCTCTGCCGAGGATGACAGCCATGAGATGTTCCTCCTCTGGGCATGCCCGGGTCCCAGATCCTGTTGTACCTGTGAATAGGCTGCAGGGGGACGGTGAAGACCAGCAACAGCTTTCAGGGCTGCCACCTTCCGTGTGGGACAAGGAGCCGGACGTGTGCCTTTTCGGAATCAGGCTCTGCCGAGGAAGAGATCCATGAGATGTTCCTCCTCTGGGCATGCCCGGGTCCTGAATCCTGTTGTGCCTGTGAATAGGCTGCAGGGGGACGGTGAAGACCAGCAACATCTTTCAGGGCTGCCACCTTCCGTGTGGGACAAGGAGCCGGACGTGTGCCTTTTCTGAATCAGGCTCTGCCGAGGACGACAGCCATGAGATGTTCCTCCTCTCAGCAAGCCCAGGTCCCAGATCCTGTTGTGCCTGTGAATAGGCTGCAGGGGGACGGTAAAGACCAGCAACAGCTTTCAGGGCTGCCACCTTCCGTGTGGGACAAGGAGCCGGACGTGTGCCTTTTCGGAATCAGGCTCTGCCGAGGACGAGAGCCATGAGATGTTCCTCCTCTTAGCAAGCCCGGGTCCCAGATCCTGTTGTGCCTGTGAATAGGCTGCAGGGGGACGGTAAAGACCAGCAACAGCTTTCAGGGCTGCCACCTTCCGTGTGGGACAAGGAGCCGGACGTGTGCCTTTTCGGAATCAGGCTCTGCCGAGGACGAGAGCCATGAGATGTTCCTCCTCTGGGCATGCCCGGGTCCTGAATCCTGTTGTGCCTCTGAATAGGCTGCAGGGGGACGGTGAAGACCAGCAACAGCTTTCAGGGCTGCCACCTTCCGTGTGGGACAAGGAGCCGGACGTGTGCCTTTTCGGAATCAGGCTCTGCCGAGGACGAGAGCCATGAGATGTTCCTCCTCTGGGCATGCCCGGGTCCCAGATCCTGTTGTGCCTGTGAATAGGCTGCAGGGGGACGGTGAAGACCAGCAACAGCTTTCAGGGCTGCCACCTTCCGTGTGGGACAAGGAGCCGGACGTGTGCCTTTTCGGAATCAGGCTCTGCCGAGGACGAGAGCCATGAGATGTTCCTCCTCTGGGCATGCCCGTTTCCCAGATCCTGTTGTACCTGTGAATAGGCTGCAGGGGGACGGTGAAGACCAGCAACAGCTTTCAGGGCTGCCACCTTCCGTGTGGGACAAGGAGCCGGACGTGTGCCTTTTCGGAATCAGGCTCTGCCGAGGACGAGAGCCATGAGATGTTCCTCCTCTCAGCAAGCCCAGGTCCCAGATCCTGTTGTGCCTGTGAATAGGCTGCAGGGGGACGGTGAAGACCAGCAACAGCTTTCAGGGCTGCCACCTTCCGTGTGGGACAAGGAGCCGGACGTGTGCCTTTTCGGAATCAGGCTCTGCCGAGGATGAGAGCCATGAGATGTTCCTCCTCTCAGCAAGCACGGGTCCCATATCCTGTTGTACCTGTGAATAGGCTGCAGGGGGACGGTGAAGACCAGCAACAGCTTTCAGGGCTGCCACCTTCCGTGTGGGACAAGGAGCCAGACGTGTGCCTTTTCGGAATCAGGCTCTGCCGAGGACGAGAGCCATGAGATGTTCCTCCTCTGGGCATGCCCGGGTCCCAGATCCTGTTGTGCCTGTGAATAGGCTGCAGGGGGACGGTGAAGACCAGCAACAGCTTTCAGGGCTGCCACCTTCCGTGTGGGTCAAGGAGCCGGACGTGTGCCTTTTCGGAATCAGGCTCTGCCGAGGATGACAGCCATGAGATGTTCCTCCTCTCAGCAAGCCCGGGTCCCAGATCCTGTTGTACCTGTGAATAGGCTGCAGGGGGACGGTGAAGACCAGCAACAGCTTTCAGGGCTGCCACCTTCCGTGTGGGACAAGGAGCCGGACGTGTGCCTTTTCGGAATCAGGCTCTGCCGAGGAAGAGATCCATGAGATGTTCCTCCTCTGGGCATGCCCGGGTCCTGAATCCTGTTGTGCCTGTGAATAGGCTGCAGGGGGACGGTGAAGACCAGCAACAGCTTTCAGGGCTGCCACCTTCCGTGTGGGACAAGGATCCGGACGTGTGCCTTTTCGGAATCAGGCTCTGCCGAGGACGAGAGCCATGAGATGTTCCTCCTCTTAGCAAGCCCGGGACCCAGATCCTGTTGTGCCTGTGAATAGGCTGCAGGGGGACGGTGAAGACCAGCAACAGCTTTCAGGGCTGCCACCTTCCGTGTGGGACAAGGAGCCGGACGTGTGCCTTTTCGGAATCAGGCTCTGCCGAGGACGAGAGCCATGAGATGTTCCTCCTCTGGGCATGCCCGGGTCCCAGATCCTGTTGTGCCTGTGAATAGGCTGCAGGGGGACGGTGAAGACCAGCAACAGCTTTCAGGGCTGCCACCTTCCGTGTGGGACAAGGAGCCGGACGTGTGCCTTTTCGGAAACAGGCTCTGCCGAGGATGACAGCCATGAGATGTTCCTCCTCTCAGCAAGCCCGGGTCCCAGATCCTGTTGTACCTGTGAATAGGCTGCAGGGGGACGGTGAAGACCAGCAACAGCTTTCAGGGCTGCCACCTTCCGTGTGGGACAAGGAGCCGGACGTGTGCCTTTTCGGAATCAGGCTCTGCCGAGGACGAGAGCCATGAGATGTTCCTCCTCTGGGCATGCCCGTTTCCCAGATCCTGTTGTACCTGTGAATAGGCTGCAGGGGGACGGTGAAGACCAGCAACAGCTTTCAGGGCTGCCACCTTCCGTGTGGGACAAGGAGCCGGACGTGTGCCTTTTCGGAATCAGGCTCTGCCGAGGACGAGAGCCATGAGATGTTCCTCCTCTCAGCAAGCCCAGGTCCCAGATCCTGTTGTGCCTGTGAATAGGCTGCAGGGGGACGGTAAAGACCAGCAACAGCTTTCAGGGCTGCCACCTTCCGTGTGGGACAAGGAGCCGGACGTGTGCCTTTTCGGAATCAGGCTCTGCCGAGGACGACAGCCATGAGATGTTCCTCCTCTTAGCAAGCCCGGGTCCCAGATCCTGTTGTGCCTGTGAATAGGCTGCAGGGGGACGGTAAAGACCAGCAACAGCTTTCAGGGCTGCCACCTTCCGTGTGGGACAAGGAGCCGGACGTGTGCCTTTTCGGAATCAGGCTCTGCCGAGGAAGAGATCCATGAGATGTTCCTCCTCTGGGCATGCCCGGGTCCTGAATCCTGTTGTGCCTGTGAATAGGCTGCAGGGGGACGGTGAAGACCAGCAACAGCTTTCAGGGCTGCCACCTTCCGTGTGGGACAAGGAGCCGGACGTGTGCCTTTTCGGAATCAGGCTCTGCCGAGGAAGAGATCCATGAGATGTTCCTCCTCTGGGCATGCCCGGGTCCTGAATCCTGTTGTGCCTGTGAATAGGCTGCAGGGGGACGGTGAAGACCAGCAACAGCTTTCAGGGCTGCCACCTTCCGTGTGGGACAAGGAGCCGGACGTGTGCCTTTTCGGAATCAGGCTCTGCCGAGGACGAGAGCCATGAGATGTTCCTCCTCTTAGCAAGCCCGGGACCCAGATCCTGTTGTGCCTGTGAATAGGCTGCAGGGGGACGGTGAAGACCAGCAACAGCTTTCAGGGCTGCCACCTTCCGTGTGGGACAAGGAGCCGGACGTGTGCCTTTTCGGAATCAGGCTCTGCCGAGGACGAGAGCCATGAGATGTTCCTCCTCTGGGCATGCCCGGGTCCCAGATCCTGTTGTGCCTGTGAATAGGCTGCAGGGGGACGGTGAAGACCAGCAACAGCTTTCAGGGCTGCCACCTTCCGTGTGGGACAAGGAGCCGGACGTGTGCCTTTTCGGAAACAGGCTCTGCCGAGGATGACAGCCATGAGATGTTCCTCCTCTCAGCAAGCCCGGGTCCCAGATCCTGTTGTACCTGTGAATAGGCTGCAGGGGGACGGTGAAGACCAGCAACAGCTTTCAGGGCTGCCACCTTCCGTGTGGGACAAGGAGCCGGACGTGTGCCTTTTCGGAATCAGGCTCTGCCGAGGACGAGAGCCATGAGATGTTCCTCCTCTGGGCATGCCCGTTTCCCAGATCCTGTTGTACCTGTGAATAGGCTGCAGGGGGACGGTGAAGACCAGCAACAGCTTTCAGGGCTGCCACCTTCCGTGTGGGACAAGGAGCCGGACGTGTGCCTTTTCGGAATCAGGTTCTGCCGAGGACGAGAGCCATGAGATGTTCCTCCTCTCAGCAAGCCCAGGTCCCAGATCCTGTTGTGCCTGTGAATAGGCTGCAGGGGGACGGTAAAGACCAGCAACAGCTTTCAGGGCTGCCACCTTCCGTGTGGGACAAGGAGCCGGACGTGTGCCTTTTCGGAATCAGGCTCTGCCGAGGACGACAGCCATGAGATGTTCCTCCTCTTAGCAAGCCCGGGTCCCAGATCCTGTTGTGCCTGTGAATAGGCTGCAGGGGGACGGTAAAGACCAGCAACAGCTTTCAGGGCTGCCACCTTCCGTGTGGGACAAGGAGCCGGACGTGTGCCTTTTCGGAATCAGGCTCTGCCGAGGAAGAGATCCATGAGATGTTCCTCCTCTGGGCATGCCCGGGTCCTGAATCCTGTTGTGCCTGTGAATAGGCTGCAGGGGGACGGTGAAGACCAGCAACATCTTTCAGGGCTGCCACCTTCCGTGTGGGACAAGGAGCCGGACGTGTGCCTTTTCTGAATCAGGCTCTGCCGAGGACGACAGCCATGAGATGTTCCTCCTCTCAGCAAGCCCAGGTCCCAGATCCTGTTGTGCCTGTGAATAGGCTGCAGGGGGACGGTAAAGACCAGCAACAGCTTTCAGGGCTGCCACCTTCCGTGTGGGACAAGGAGCCGGACGTGTGCCTTTTCGGAATCAGGCTCTGCCGAGGACGAGAGCCATGAGATGTTCCTCCTCTTAGCAAGCCCGGGTCCCAGATCCTGTTGTGCCTGTGAATAGGCTGCAGGGGGACGGTAAAGACCAGCAACAGCTTTCAGGGCTGCCACCTTCCGTGTGGGACAAGGAGCCGGACGTGTGCCTTTTCGGAATCAGGCTCTGCCGAGGACGAGAGCCATGAGATGTTCCTCCTCTGGGCATGCCCGGGTCCTGAATCCTGTTGTGCCTCTGAATAGGCTGCAGGGGGACGGTGAAGACCAGCAACAGCTTTCAGGGCTGCCACCTTCCGTGTGGGACAAGGAGCCGGACGTGTGCCTTTTCGGAATCAGGCTCTGCCGAGGACGAGAGCCATGAGATGTTCCTCCTCTGGGCATGCCCGGGTCCCAGATCCTGTTGTGCCTGTGAATAGGCTGCAGGGGGACGGTGAAGACCAGCAACAGCTTTCAGGGCTGCCACCTTCCGTGTGGGACAAGGAGCCGGACGTGTGCCTTTTCGGAATCAGGCTCTGCCGAGGACGAGAGCCATGAGATGTTCCTCCTCTGGGCATGCCCGTTTCCCAGATCCTGTTGTACCTGTGAATAGGCTGCAGGGGGACGGTGAAGACCAGCAACAGCTTTCAGGGCTGCCACCTTCCGTGTGGGACAAGGAGCCGGACGTGTGCCTTTTCGGAATCAGGCTCTGCCGAGGACGAGAGCCATGAGATGTTCCTCCTCTCAGCAAGCCCAGGTCCCAGATCCTGTTGTGCCTGTGAATAGGCTGCAGGGGGACGGTGAAGACCAGCAACAGCTTTCAGGGCTGCCACCTTCCGTGTGGGACAAGGAGCCGGACGTGTGCCTTTTCGGAATCAGGCTCTGCCGAGGATGAGAGCCATGAGATGTTCCTCCTCTCAGCAAGCACGGGTCCCATATCCTGTTGTACCTGTGAATAGGCTGCAGGGGGACGGTGAAGACCAGCAACAGCTTTCAGGGCTGCCACCTTCCGTGTGGGACAAGGAGCCAGACGTGTGCCTTTTCGGAATCAGGCTCTGCCGAGGACGAGAGCCATGAGATGTTCCTCCTCTGGGCATGCCCGGGTCCCAGATCCTGTTGTGCCTGTGAATAGGCTGCAGGGGGACGGTGAAGACCAGCAACAGCTTTCAGGGCTGCCACCTTCCGTGTGGGTCAAGGAGCCGGACGTGTGCCTTTTCGGAATCAGGCTCTGCCGAGGATGACAGCCATGAGATGTTCCTCCTCTCAGCAAGCCCGGGTCCCAGATCCTGTTGTACCTGTGAATAGGCTGCAGGGGGACGGTGAAGACCAGCACCAGCTTTCAGGGCTGCCACCTTCCGTGTGGGACAAGGAGCCGGACGTGTGCCTTTTCGGAATCAGGCTCTGCCGAGGAAGAGATCCATGAGATGTTCCTCCTCTGGGCATGCCCGGGTCCTGAATCCTGTTGTGCCTGTGAATAGGCTGCAGGGGGACGGTGAAGACCAGCAACAGCTTTCAGGGCTGCCACCTTCCGTGTGGGACAAGGAGCCGGACGTGTGCCTTTTCGGAATCAGGCTCTGCCGAGGACGAGAGCCATGAGATGTTCCTCCTCTTAGCAAGCCCGGGACCCAGATCCTGTTGTGCCTGTGAATAGGCTGCAGGGGGACGGTGAAGACCAGCAACAGCTTTCAGGGCTGCCACCTTCCGTGTGGGACAAGGAGCCGGACGTGTGCCTTTTCGGAATCAGGCTCTGCCGAGGACGAGAGCCATGAGATGTTCCTCCTCTGGGCATGCCCGGGTCCCAGATCCTGTTGTGCCTGTGAATAGGCTGCAGGGGGACGGTGAAGACCAGCAACAGCTTTCAGGGCTGCCACCTTCCGTGTGGGACAAGGAGCCGGACGTGTGCCTTTTCGGAAACAGGCTCTGCCGAGGATGACAGCCATGAGATGTTCCTCCTCTCAGCAAGCCCGGGTCCCAGATCCTGTTGTACCTGTGAATAGGCTGCAGGGGGACGGTGAAGACCAGCAACAGCTTTCAGGGCTGCCACCTTCCGTGTGGGACAAGGAGCCGGACGTGTGCCTTTTCGGAATCAGGCTCTGCCGAGGACGAGAGCCATGAGATGTTCCTCCTCTGGGCATGCCCGTTTCCCAGATCCTGTTGTACCTGTGAATAGGCTGCAGGGGGACGGTGAAGACCAGCAACAGCTTTCAGGGCTGCCACCTTCCGTGTGGGACAAGGAGCCGGACGTGTGCCTTTTCGGAATCAGGTTCTGCCGAGGACGAGAGCCATGAGATGTTCCTCCTCTCAGCAAGCCCAGGTCCCAGATCCTGTTGTGCCTGTGAATAGGCTGCAGGGGGACGGTAAAGACCAGCAACAGCTTTCAGGGCTGCCACCTTCCGTGTGGGACAAGGAGCCGGACGTGTGCCTTTTCGGAATCAGGCTCTGCCGAGGACGACAGCCATGAGATGTTCCTCCTCTTAGCAAGCCCGGGTCCCAGATCCTGTTGTGCCTGTGAATAGGCTGCAGGGGGACGGTAAAGACCAGCAACAGCTTTCAGGGCTGCCACCTTCCGTGTGGGACAAGGAGCCGGACGTGTGCCTTTTCGGAATCAGGCTCTGCCGAGGAAGAGATCCATGAGATGTTCCTCCTCTGGGCATGCCCGGGTCCTGAATCCTGTTGTGCCTCTGAATAGGCTGCAGGGGGACGGTGAAGACCAGCAACAGCTTTCAGGGCTGCCACCTTCCGTGTGGGACAAGGAGCCGGACGTGTGCCTTTTCGGAATCAGGCTCTGCCGAGGACGAGAGCCATGAGATGTTCCTCCTCTGGGCATGCCCGGGTCCCAGATCCTGTTGTGCCTGTGAATAGGCTGCAGGGGGACGGTGAAGACCAGCAACAGCTTTCAGGGCTGCCACCTTCCGTGTGGGACAAGGAGCCGGACGTGTGCCTTTTCGGAATCAGGCTCTGCCGAGGATGACAGCCATGAGATGTTCCTCCTCTCAGCAAGCCCGGGTCCCAGATCCTGTTGTACCTGTGAATAGGCTGCAGGGGGACGGTGAAGACCAGCAACAGCTTTCAGGGCTGCCACCTTCCGTGTGGGACAAGGAGCCGGACGTGTGCCTTTTCGGAATCAGGCTCTGCCGAGGACGAGAGCCATGAGATGTTCCTCCTCTGGGCATGCCCGTTTCCCAGATCCTGTTGTACCTGTGAATAGGCTGCAGGGGGACGGTGAAGACCAGCAACAGCTTTCAGGGCTGCCACCTTCCGTGTGGGACAAGGAGCCGGACGTGTGCCTTTTCGGAATCAGGCTCTGCCGAGGACGAGAGCCATGAGATGTTCCTCCTCTGGGCAAGCCCGGGTCCCAGATCCTGTTGTGCCTGTGAATAGGCTGCAGGGGGACGGTAAAGACCAGCAACAGCTTTCAGGGCTGCCACCTTCCGTGTGGGACAAGGAGCCGGACGTGTGCCTTTTCGGAATCAGGCTCTGCCGAGGACGAGAGCCATGAGATGTTCCTCCTCTTAGCAAGCCCGGGTCCCAGATCCTGTTGTGCCTGTGAATAGGCTGCAGGGGGACGGTAAAGACCAGCAACAGCTTTCAGGGCTGCCACCTTCCGTGTGGGACAAGGAGCCGGACGTGTGCCTTTTCGGAATCAGGCTCTGCCGAGGAAGAGATCCATGAGATGTTCCTCCTCTGGGCATGCCCCGGTCCTGAATCCTGTTGTGCCTCTGAATAGGCTGCAGGGGGACGGTGAAGACCAGCAACAGCTTTCAGGGCTGCCACCTTCCGTGTGGGACAAGGAGCCGGACGTGTGCCTTTTCGGAATCAGGCTCTGCCGAGGACAAGAGCCATGAGATGTTCCTCCTCTGGGCATGCCCGGGTCCCAGATCCTGTTGTGCCTGTGAATAGGCTGCAGGGGGACGGTGAAGACCAGCAACAGCTTTCAGGGCTGCCACCTTCCGTGTGGGACAAGGAGCCGGACGTGTGCCTTTTCGGAATCAGGCTCTGCCGAGGATGACAGCCATGAGATGTTCCTCCTCTCAGAAAGCCCGGGTCCCAGATCCTGTTGTACCTGTGAATAGGCTGCAGGGGGACGGTGAAGACCAGCAACAGCTTTCAGGGCTGCCACCTTCCGTGTGGGACAAGGAGCCGGACGTGTGCCTTTTCGGAATCAGGCTCTGCCGAGGACGAGAGCCATGAGATGTTCCTCCTCTGGGCATGCCCGTTTCCCAGATCCTGTTGTACCTGTGAATAGGCTGCAGGGGGACGGTGAAGACCAGCAACAGCTTTCAGGGCTGCCACCTTCCGTGTGGGACAAGGAGCCGGACGTGTGCCTTTTCGGAATCAGGCTCTGCCGAGGACGAGAGCCATGAGATGTTCCTCCTCTCAGCAAGCCCGGGACCCAGATCCTGTTGTGCCTGTGAATAGGCTGCAGGGGGACGGTGAAGACCAGCAACAGCTTTCAGGGCTGCCACCTTCCGTGTGGGACAAGGAGCCGGACGTGTGCCTTTTCGGAATCAGGCTCTGCCGAGGACGAGAGCCATGAGATGTTCCTCCTCTGGGCATGCCCGGGTCCCAGATCCTGTTGTGCCTGTGAATAGGCTGCAGGGGGACGGTGAAGACCAGCAACAGCTTTCAGGGCTGCCACCTTCCGTGTGGGACAAGGAGCCGGACGTGTGCCTTTTCGGAAACAGGCTCTGCCGAGGATGACAGCCATGAGATGTTCCTCCTCTCAGCAAGCCCGGGTCCCAGATCCTGTTGTACCTGTGAATAGGCTGCAGGGGGACGGTGAAGACCAGCAACAGCTTTCAGGGCTGCCACCTTCCGTGTGGGACAAGGAGCCGGACGTGTGCCTTTTCGGAATCAGGCTCTGCCGAGGACGAGAGCCATGAGATGTTCCTCCTCTGGGCAAGCCCGGGTCCCAGATCCTGTTGTGCCTGTGAATAGGCTGCAGGGGGACGGTAAAGACCAGCAACAGCTTTCAGGGCTGCCACCTTCCGTGTGGGACAAGGAGCCGGACGTGTGCCTTTTCGGAATCAGGCTCTGCCGAGGACGAGAGCCATGAGATGTTCCTCCTCTTAGCAAGCCCGGGTCCCAGATCCTGTTGTGCCTGTGAATAGGCTGCAGGGGGACGGTAAAGACCAGCAACAGCTTTCAGGGCTGCCACCTTCCGTGTGGGACAAGGAGCCGGACGTGTGCCTTTTCGGAATCAGGCTCTGCCGAGGAAGAGATCCATGAGATGTTCCTCCTCTGGGCATGCCCCGGTCCTGAATCCTGTTGTGCCTCTGAATAGGCTGCAGGGGGACGGTGAAGACCAGCAACAGCTTTCAGGGCTGCCACCTTCCGTGTGGGACAAGGAGCCGGACGTGTGCCTTTTCGGAATCAGGCTCTGCCGAGGACAAGAGCCATGAGATGTTCCTCCTCTGGGCATGCCCGGGTCCCAGATCCTGTTGTGCCTGTGAATAGGCTGCAGGGGGACGGTGAAGACCAGCAACAGCTTTCAGGGCTGCCACCTTCCGTGTGGGACAAGGAGCCGGACGTGTGCCTTTTCGGAATCAGGCTCTGCCGAGGATGACAGCCATGAGATGTTCCTCCTCTCAGAAAGCCCGGGACCCAGATCCTGTTGTACCTGTGAATAGGCTGCAGGGGGACGGTGAAGACCAGCAACAGCTTTCAGGGCTGCCACCTTCCGTGTGGGACAAGGAGCCGGACGTGTGCCTTTTCGGAATCAGGCTCTGCCGAGGACGAGAGCCATGAGATGTTCCTCCTCTGGGCATGCCCGTTTCCCAGATCCTGTTGTACCTGTGAATAGGCTGCAGGGGGACGGTGAAGACCAGCAACAGCTTTCAGGGCTGCCACCTTCCGTGTGGGACAAGGAGCCGGACGTGTGCCTTTTCGGAATCAGGCTCTGCCGAGGACGAGAGCCATGAGATGTTCCTCCTCTTAGCAAGCCCGGGACCCAGATCCTGTTGTGCCTGTGAATAGGCTGCAGGGGGACGGTGAAGACCAGCAACAGCTTTCAGGGCTGCCACCTTCCGTGTGGGACAAGGAGCCGGACGTGTGCCTTTTCGGAATCAGGCTCTGCCGAGGACGAGAGCCATGAGATGTTCCTCCTCTGGGCATGCCCGGGTCCCAGATCCTGTTGTGCCTGTGAATAGGCTGCAGGGGGACGGTGAAGACCAGCAACAGCTTTCAGGGCTGCCACCTTCCGTGTGGGACAAGGAGCCGGACGTGTGCCTTTTCGGAAACAGGCTCTGCCGAGGATGACAGCCATGAGATGTTCCTCCTCTCAGCAAGCCCGGGTCCCAGATCCTGTTGTACCTGTGAATAGGCTGCAGGGGGACGGTGAAGACCAGCAACAGCTTTCAGGGCTGCCACCTTCCGTGTGGGACAAGGAGCCGGACGTGTGCCTTTTCGGAATCAGGCTCTGCCGAGGACGAGAGCCATGAGATGTTCCTCCTCTGTGCAAGCCCGGGTCCCAGATCCTGTTGTGCCTGTGAATAGGCTGCAGGGGGACGGTAAAGACCAGCAACAGCTTTCAGGGCTGCCACCTTCCGTGTGGGACAAGGAGCCGGACGTGTGCCTTTTCGGAATCAGGCTCTGCCGAGGACGAGAGCCATGAGATGTTCCTCCTCTTAGCAAGCCCGGGTCCCAGATCCTGTTGTGCCTGTGAATAGGCTGCAGGGGGACGGTAAAGACCAGCAACAGCTTTCAGGGCTGCCACCTTCCGTGTGGGACAAGGAGCCGGACGTGTGCCTTTTCGGAATCAGGCTCTGCCGAGGAAGAGATCCATGAGATGTTCCTCCTCTGGGCATGCCCCGGTCCTGAATCCTGTTGTGCCTCTGAATAGGCTGCAGGGGGACGGTGAAGACCAGCAACAGCTTTCAGGGCTGCCACCTTCCGTGTGGGACAAGGAGCCGGACGTGTGCCTTTTCGGAATCAGGCTCTGCCGAGGACAAGAGCCATGAGATGTTCCTCCTCTGGGCATGCCCGGGTCCCAGATCCTGTTGTGCCTGTGAATAGGCTGCAGGGGGACGGTGAAGACCAGCAACAGCTTTCAGGGCTGCCACCTTCCGTGTGGGACAAGGAGCCGGACGTGTGCCTTTTCGGAATCAGGCTCTGCCGAGGATGACAGCCATGAGATGTTCCTCCTCTCAGAAAGCCCGGGTCCCAGATCCTGTTGTACCTGTGAATAGGCTGCAGGGGGACGGTGAAGACCAGCAACAGCTTTCAGGGCTGCCACCTTCCGTGTGGGACAAGGAGCCGGACGTGTGCCTTTTCGGAATCAGGCTCTGCCGAGGACGAGAGCCATGAGATGTTCCTCCTCTGGGCATGCCCGTTTCCCAGATCCTGTTGTACCTGTGAATAGGCTGCAGGGGGACGGTGAAGACCAGCAACAGCTTTCAGGGCTGCCACCTTCCGTGTGGGACAAGGAGCCGGACGTGTGCCTTTTCGGAATCAGGCTCTGCCGAGGACGAGAGCCATGAGATGTTCCTCCTCTTAGCAAGCCCGGGACCCAGATCCTGTTGTGCCTGTGAATAGGCTGCAGGGGGACGGTGAAGACCAGCAACAGCTTTCAGGGCTGCCACCTTCCGTGTGGGACAAGGAGCCGGACGTGTGCCTTTTCGGAATCAGGCTCTGCCGAGGACGAGAGCCATGAGATGTTCCTCCTCTGGGCATGCCCGGGTCCCAGATCCTGTTGTGCCTGTGAATAGGCTGCAGGGGGACGGTGAAGACCAGCAACAGCTTTCAGGGCTGCCACCTTCCGTGTGGGACAAGGAGCCGGACGTGTGCCTTTTCGGAAACAGGCTCTGCCGAGGATGACAGCCATGAGATGTTCCTCCTCTCAGCAAGCCCGGGTCCCAGATCCTGTTGTACCTGTGAATAGGCTGCAGGGGGACGGTGAAGACCAGCAACAGCTTTCAGGGCTGCCACCTTCCGTGTGGGACATGGAGCCGGACGTGTGCCTTTTCGGAATCAGGCTCTGCCGAGGACGAGAGCCATGAGATGTTCCTCCTCTGGGCAAGCCCGGGTCCCAGATCCTGTTGTGCCTGTGAATAGGCTGCAGGGGGACGGTAAAGACCAGCAACAGCTTTCAGGGCTGCCACCTTCCGTGTGGGACAAGGAGCCGGACGTGTGCCTTTTCGGAATCAGGCTCTGCCGAGGACGAGAGCCATGAGATGTTCCTCCTCTTAGCAAGCCCGGGTCCCAGATCCTGTTGTGCCTGTGAATAGGCTGCAGGGGGACGGTAAAGACCAGCAACAGCTTTCAGGGCTGCCACCTTCCGTGTGGGACAAGGAGCCGGACGTGTGCCTTTTCGGAATCAGGCTCTGCCGAGGAAGAGATCCATGAGATGTTCCTCCTCTGGGCATGCCCCGGTCCTGAATCCTGTTGTGCCTCTGAATAGGCTGCAGGGGGACGGTGAAGACCAGCAACAGCTTTCAGGGCTGCCACCTTCCGTGTGGGACAAGGAGCCGGACGTGTGCCTTTTCGGAATCAGGCTCTGCCGAGGACAAGAGCCATGAGATGTTCCTCCTCTGGGCATGCCCGGGTCCCAGATCCTGTTGTGCCTGTGAATAGGCTGCAGGGGGACGGTGAAGACCAGCAACAGCTTTCAGGGCTGCCACCTTCCGTGTGGGACAAGGAGCCGGACGTGTGCCTTTTCGGAATCAGGCTCTGCCGAGGATGACAGCCATGAGATGTTCCTCCTCTCAGAAAGCCCGGGTCCCAGATCCTGTTGTACCTGTGAATAGGCTGCAGGGGGACGGTGAAGACCAGCAACAGCTTTCAGGGCTGCCACCTTCCGTGTGGGACAAGGAGCCGGACGTGTGCCTTTTCGGAATCAGGCTCTGCCGAGGACGAGAGCCATGAGATGTTCCTCCTCTGGGCATGCCCGTTTCCCAGATCCTGTTGTACCTGTGAATAGGCTGCAGGGGGACGGTGAAGACCAGCAACAGCTTTCAGGGCTGCCACCTTCCGTGTGGGACAAGGAGCCGGACGTGTGCCTTTTCGGAATCAGGCTCTGCCGAGGACGAGAGCCATGAGATGTTCCTCCTCTTAGCAAGCCCGGGACCCAGATCCTGTTGTGCCTGTGAATAGGCTGCAGGGGGACGGTGAAGACCAGCAACAGCTTTCAGGGCTGCCACCTTCCGTGTGGGACAAGGAGCCGGACGTGTGCCTTTTCGGAATCAGGCTCTGCCGAGGACGAGAGCCATGAGATGTTCCTCCTCTGGGCATGCCCGGGTCCCAGATCCTGTTGTGCCTGTGAATAGGCTGCAGGGGGACGGTGAAGACCAGCAACAGCTTTCAGGGCTGCCACCTTCCGTGTGGGACAAGGAGCCGGACGTGTGCCTTTTCGGAAACAGGCTCTGCCGAGGATGACAGCCATGAGATGTTCCTCCTCTCAGCAAGCCCGGGTCCCAGATCCTGTTGTACCTGTGAATAGGCTGCAGGGGGACGGTGAAGACCAGCAACAGCTTTCAGGGCTGCCACCTTCCGTGTGGGACAAGGAGCCGGACGTGTGCCTTTTCGGAATCAGGCTCTGCCGAGGACGAGAGCCATGAGATGTTCCTCCTCTGGGCAAGCCCGGGTCCCAGATCCTGTTGTGCCTGTGAATAGGCTGCAGGGGGACGGTAAAGACCAGCAACAGCTTTCAGGGCTGCCACCTTCCGTGTGGGACAAGGAGCCGGACGTGTGCCTTTTCGGAATCAGGCTCTGCCGAGGACGAGAGCCATGAGATGTTCCTCCTCTTAGCAAGCCCGGGTCCCAGATCCTGTTGTGCCTGTGAATAGGCTGCAGGGGGACGGTAAAGACCAGCAACAGCTTTCAGGGCTGCCACCTTCCGTGTGGGACAAGGAGCCGGACGTGTGCCTTTTCGGAATCAGGCTCTGCCGAGGAAGAGATCCATGAGATGTTCCTCCTCTGGGCATGCCCCGGTCCTGAATCCTGTTGTGCCTCTGAATAGGCTGCAGGGGGACGGTGAAGACCAGCAACAGCTTTCAGGGCTGCCACCTTCCGTGTGGGACAAGGAGCCGGACGTGTGCCTTTTCGGAATCAGGCTCTGCCGAGGACAAGAGCCATGAGATGTTCCTCCTCTGGGCATGCCCGGGTCCCAGATCCTGTTGTGCCTGTGAATAGGCTGCAGGGGGACGGTGAAGACCAGCAACAGCTTTCAGGGCTGCCACCTTCCGTGTGGGACAAGGAGCCGGACGTGTGCCTTTTCGGAATCAGGCTCTGCCGAGGATGACAGCCATGAGATGTTCCTCCTCTCAGAAAGCCCGGGTCCCAGATCCTGTTGTACCTGTGAATAGGCTGCAGGGGGACGGTGAAGACCAGCAACAGCTTTCAGGGCTGCCACCTTCCGTGTGGGACAAGGAGCCGGACGTGTGCCTTTTCGGAATCAGGCTCTGCCGAGGACGAGAGCCATGAGATGTTCCTCCTCTGGGCATGCCCGTTTCCCAGATCCTGTTGTACCTGTGAATAGGCTGCAGGGGGACGGTGAAGACCAGCAACAGCTTTCAGGGCTGCCACCTTCCGTGTGGGACAAGGAGCCGGACGTGTGCCTTTTCGGAATCAGGCTCTGCCGAGGACGAGAGCCATGAGATGTTCCTCCTCTCAGCAAGCCCAGGTCCCAGATCCTGTTGTGCCTGTGAATAGGCTGCAGGGGGACGGTGAAGACCAGCAACAGCTTTCAGGGCTGCCACCTTCCGTGTGGGACAAGGAGCCGGACGTGTGCCTTTTCGGAATCAGGCTCTGCCGAGGATGAGAGCCATGAGATGTTCCTCCTCTCAGCAAGCACGGGTCCCATATCCTGTTGTACCTGTGAATAGGCTGCAGGGGGACGGTGAAGACCAGCAACAGCTTTCAGGGCTGCCACCTTCCGTGTGGGACAAGGAGCCAGACGTGTGCCTTTTCGGAATCAGGCTCTGCCGAGGACGAGAGCCATGAGATGTTCCTCCTCTGGGCATGCCCGGGTCCCAGATCCTGTTGTGCCTGTGAATAGGCTGCAGGGGGACGGTAAAGACCAGCAACAGCTTTCAGGGCTGCCACCTTCCGTGTGGGTCAAGGAGCCGGACGTGTGCCTTTTCGGAATCAGGCTCTGCCGAGGATGACAGCCATGAGATGTTCCTCCTCTCAGCAAGCCCGGGTCCCAGATCCTGTTGTACCTGTGAATAGGCTGCAGGGGGACGGTGAAGACCAGCAACAGCTTTCAGGGCTGCCACCTTCCGTGTGGGACAAGGAGCCGGACGTGTGCCTTTTCGGAATCAGGCTCTGCCGAGGAAGAGATCCATGAGATGTTCCTCCTCTGGGCATGCCCGGGTCCTGAATCCTGTTGTGCCTGTGAATAGGCTGCAGGGGGACGGTGAAGACCAGCAACAGCTTTCAGGGCTGCCACCTTCCGTGTGGGACAAGGAGCCGGACGTGTGCCTTTTCGGAATCAGGCTCTGCCGAGGACGAGAGCCATGAGATGTTCCTCCTCTGGGCATGCCCGGGTCCCAGATCCTGTTGTGCCTGTGAATAGGCTGCAGGGGGACGGTGAAGACCAGCAACAGCTTTCAGGGCTGCCACCTTCCGTGTGGGACAAGGAGCCGGACGTGTGCCTTTTCGGAATCAGGCTCTGCCGAGGAAGAGATCCATGAGATGTTCCTCCTCTGGGCATGCCCGGGTCCTGAATCCTGTTGTGCCTCTGAATAGGCTGCAGGGGGACGGTGAAGACCAGCAACAGCTTTCAGGGCTGCCACCTTCCGTGTGGGACAAGGAGCCGGACGTGTGCCTTTTCGGAATCAGGCTCTGCCGAGGACGAGAGCCATGAGATGTTCCTCCTCTGGGCATGCCCGGGTCCCAGATCCTGTTGTGCCTGTGAATAGGCTGCAGGGGGACGGTGAAGACCAGCAACAGCTTTCAGGGCTGCCACCTTCCGTGTGGGACAAGGAGCCGGACGTGTGCCTTTTCGGAAACAGGCTCTGCCGAGGATGACAGCCATGAGATGTTCCTCCTCTCAGCAAGCCCGGGTCCCAGATCCTGTTGTACCTGTGAATAGGCTGCAGGGGGACGGTGAAGACCAGCAACAGCTTTCAGGGCTGCCACCTTCCGTGTGGGACAAGGAGCCGGACGTGTGCCTTTTCGGAATCAGGCTCTGCCGAGGACGAGAGCCATGAGATGTTCCTCCTCTGGGCATGCCCGTTTCCCAGATCCTGTTGTACCTGTGAATAGGCTGCAGGGGGACGGTGAAGACCAGCAACAGCTTTCAGGGCTGCCACCTTCCGTGTGGGACAAGGAGCCGGACGTGTGCCTTTTCGGAATCAGGCTCTGCCGAGGACGAGAGCCATGAGATGTTCCTCCTCTGGGCATGCCCGGGTCCCAGATCCTGTTGTGCCTGTGAATAGGCTGCAGGGGGACGGTGAAGACCAGCAACAGCTTTCAGGGCTGCCACCTTCCGTGTGGGACAAGGAGCCGGACGTGTGCCTTTTCGGAATCAGGCTCTGCCGAGGACGAGAGCCATGAGATGTTCCTCCTCTTAGCAAGCCCGGGTCCCAGATCCTGTTGTGCCTGTGAATAGGCTGCAGGGGGACGGTAAAGACCAGCAACAGCTTTCAGGGCTGCCACCTTCCGTGTGGGACAAGGAGCCGGACGTGTGCCTTTTCGGAATCAGGCTCTGCCGAGGACGAGAGCCATGAGATGTTCCTCCTCTGGGCATGCCCGGGTCCTGAATCCTGTTGTGCCTCTGAATAGGCTGCAGGGGGACGGTGAAGACCAGCAACAGCTTTCAGGGCTGCCACCTTCCGTGTGGGACAAGGAGCCGGACGTGTGCCTTTTCGGAATCAGGCTCTGCCGAGGACGAGAGCCATGAGATGTTCCTCCTCTGGGTATGCCCGGTTCCCAGATCCTGTTGTGCCTGTGAATAGGCTGCAGGGGGACGGTGAAGACCAGCAACAGCTTTCAGGGCTGCCACCTTCCGTGTGGGACAAGGAGCCGGACGTGTGCCTTTTCGGAATCAGGCTCTGCCGAGGATGACAGCCATGAGATGTTCCTCCTCTCAGCAAGCCCGGGTCCCAGATCCTGTTGTACCTGTGAATAGGCTGCAGGGGGACGGTGAAGACCAGCAACAGCTTTCAGGGCTGCCACCTTCCGTGTGGGACAAGGAGCCGGACGTGTGCCTTTTCGGAATCAGGCTCTGCCGAGGACGAGAGCCATGAGATGTTCCTCCTCTGGGCATGCCCGTTTCCCAGATCCTGTTGTACCTGTGAATAGGCTGCAGGGGGACGGTGAAGACCAGCAACAGCTTTCAGGGCTGCCACCTTCCGTGTGGGACAAGGAGCCGGACGTGTGCCTTTTCGGAATCAGGCTCTGCCGAGGACGAGAGCCATGAGATGTTCCTCCTCTCAGCAAGCCCAGGTCCCAGATCCTGTTGTGCCTGTGAATAGGCTGCAGGGGGACGGTAAAGACCAGCAACAGCTTTCAGGGCTGCCACCTTCCGTGTGGGACAAGGAGCCGGACGTGTGCCTTTTCGGAATCAGGCTCTGCCGAGGATGAGAGCCATGAGATGTTCCTCCTCTCAGCAAGCACGGGTCCCATATCCTGTTGTACCTGTGAATAGGCTGCAGGGGGACGGTGAAGACCAGCAACAGCTTTCAGGGCTGCCACCTTCCGTGTGGGACAAGGAGCCAGACGTGTGCCTTTTCGGAATCAGGCTCTGCCGAGGACGAGAGCCATGAGATGTTCCTCCTCTGGGCATGCCCGGGTCCCAGATCCTGTTGTGCCTGTGAATAGGCTGCAGGGGGACGGTAAAGACCAGCAACAGCTTTCAGGGCTGCCACCTTCCGTGTGGGTCAAGGAGCCGGACGTGTGCCTTTTCGGAATCAGGCTCTGCCGAGGATGACAGCCATGAGATGTTCCTCCTCTGGGCAAGCCCGGGTCCCAGATCCTGTTTTACCTGTGAATAGGCTGCAGGGGGACGGTGAAGACCAGCAACAGCTTTCAGGGCTGCCACCTTCCGTGTGGGACAAGGAGCCGGACGTGTGCCTTTTCGGAATCAGGCTCTGCCGAGGATGACAGCCATGAGATGTTCCTCCTCTCAGCAAGCCCGGGTCCCAGATCCTGTTGTACCTGTGAATAGGCTGCAGGGGGACGGTGAAGACCAGCAACAGCTTTCAGGGCTGCCACCTTCCGTGTGGGACAAGGAGCCGGACGTGTGCCTTTTCGGAATCAGGCTCTGCCGAGGACGAGAGCCATGAGATGTTCCTCCTCTTAGCAAGCCCGGGACCCAGATCCTGTTGTGCCTGTGAATAGGCTGCAGGGGGACGGTGAAGACCAGCAACAGCTTTCAGGGCTGCCACCTTCCGTGTGGGACAAGGAGCCGGACGTGTGCCTTTTCGGAATCAGGCTCTGCCGAGGAAGAGATCCATGAGATGTTCCTCCTCTGGGCATGCCCGGGTCCTGAATCCTGTTGTGCCTCTGAATAGGCTGCAGGGGGACGGTGAAGACCAGCAACAGCTTTCAGGGCTGCCACCTTCCGTGTGGGACAAGGAGCCGGACGTGTGCCTTTTCGGAATCAGGCTCTGCCGAGGACGAGAGCCATGAGATGTTCCTCCTCTGGGCATGCCCGGGTCCCAGATCCTGTTGTGCCTGTGAATAGGCTGCAGGGGGACGGTGAAGACCAGCAACAGCTTTCAGGGCTGCCACCTTCCGTGTGGGACAAGGAGCCGGACGTGTGCCTTTTCGGAATCAGGCTCTGCCGAGGATGACAGCCATGAGATGTTCCTCCTCTCAGCAAGCCCGGGTCCCAGATCCTGTTGTACCTGTGAATAGGCTGCAGGGGGACGGTGAAGACCAGCAACAGCTTTCAGGGCTGCCACCTTCCGTGTGGGACAAGGAGCCGGACGTGTGCCTTTTCGGAATCAGGCTCTGCCGAGGACGAGAGCCATGAGATGTTCCTCCTCTGGGCATGCCCGTTTCCCAGATCCTGTTGTACCTGTGAATAGGCTGCAGGGGGACGGTGAAGACCAGCAACAGCTTTCAGGGCTGCCACCTTCCGTGTGGGACAAGGAGCCGGACGTGTGCCTTTTCGGAATCAGGCTCTGCCGAGGACGAGAGCCATGAGATGTTCCTCCTCTCAGCAAGCCCAGGTCCCAGATCCTGTTGTGCCTGTGAATAGGCTGCAGGGGGACGGTAAAGACCAGCAACAGCTTTCAGGGCTGCCACCTTCCGTGTGGGACAAGGAGCCGGACGTGTGCCTTTTCGGAATCAGGCTCTGCCGAGGACGAGAGCCATGAGATGTTCCTCCTCTTAGCAAGCCCGGGTCCCAGATCCTGTTGTGCCTGTGAATAGGCTGCAGGGGGACGGTAAAGACCAGCAACAGCTTTCAGGGCTGCCACCTTCCGTGTGGGACAAGGAGCCGGACGTGTGCCTTTTCGGAATCAGGCTCTGCCGAGGAAGAGATCCATGAGATGTTCCTCCTCTGGGCATGCCCGGGTCCTGAATCCTGTTGTGCCTCTGAATAGGCTGCAGGGGGACGGTGAAGACCAGCAACAGCTTTCAGGGCTGCCACCTTCCGTGTGGGACAAGGAGCCGGACGTGTGCCTTTTCGGAATCAGGCTCTGCCGAGGACGAGAGCCATGAGATGTTCCTCCTCTGGGTATGCCCGGGTCCCAGATCCTGTTATGCCTGTGAATAGGCTGCAGGGGGACGGTGAAGACCAGCAACAGCTTTCAGGGCTGCCACCTTCCGTGTGGGACAAGGAGCCGGACGTGTGCCTTTTCGGAATCAGGCACTGCCGAGGATGACAGCCATGAGATGTTCCTCCTCTCAGCAAGCCCGGGTCCCAGATCCTGTTGTACCTGTAAATAGGCTGCAGGGGGACGGTGAAGACCAGCAACAGCTTTCAGGGCTGCCACCTTCCGTGTGGGACAAGGAGCCGGACGTGTGCCTTTTCGGAATCAGGCTCTGCCGAGGACGAGAGCCATGAGATGTTCCTCCTCTGGGCATGCCCGTTTCCCAGATCCTGTTGTACCTGTGAATAGGCTGCAGGGGGACGGTGAAGACCAGCAACAGCTTTCAGGGCTGCCACCTTCCGTGTGGGACAAGGAGCCGGACGTGTGCCTTTTCGGAATCAGGCTCTGCCGAGGACGAGAGCCATGAGATGTTCCTCCTCTCAGCAAGCCCAGGTCCCAGATCCTGTTGTGCCTGTGAATAGGCTGCAGGGGGACGGTAAAGACCAGCAACAGCTTTCAGGGCTGCCACCTTCCGTGTGGGACAAGGAGCCGGACGTGTGCCTTTTCGGAATCAGGCTCTGCCGAGGATGAGAGCCATGAGATGTTCCTCCTCTCAGCAAGCACGGGTCCCATATCCTGTTGTACCTGTGAATAGGCTGCAGGGGGACGGTGAAGACCAGCAACAGCTTTCAGGGCTGCCACCTTCCGTGTGGGACAAGGAGCCGGACGTGTGCCTTTTCGGAATCAGGCTCTGCCGAGGACGAGAGCCATGAGATGTTCCTCCTCTGGGCATGCCCGGGTCCCAGATCCTGTTGTGCCTGTGAATAGGCTGCAGGGGGACGGTAAAGACCAGCAACAGCTTTCAGGGCTGCCACCTTCCGTGTGGGTCAAGGAGCCGGACGTGTGCCTTTTCGGAATCAGGCTCTGCCGAGGATGACAGCCATGAGATGTTCCTCCTCTGGGCAAGCCCGGGTCCCAGATCCTGTTTTACCTGTGAATAGGCTGCAGGGGGACGGTGAAGACCAGCAACAGCTTTCAGGGCTGCCACCTTCCGTGTGGGACAAGGAGCCGGACGTGTGCCTTTTCGGAATCAGGCTCTGCCGAGGAAGAGATCCATGAGATGTTCCTCCTCTGGGCATGCCCGGGTCCTGAATCCTGTTGTGCCTGTGAATAGGCTGCAGGGGGACGGTGAAGACCAGCAACAGCTTTCAGGGCTGCCACCTTCCGTGTGGGACAAGGAGCCGGACGTGTGCCTTTTCGGAATCAGGCTCTGCCGAGGACGAGAGCCATGAGATGTTCCTCCTCTGGGCATGCCCGGGTCCCAGATCCTGTTGTGCCTGTGAATAGGCTGCAGGGGGACGGTGAAGACCAGCAACAGCTTTCAGGGCTGCCACCTTCCGTGTGGGACAAGGAGCCGGACGTGTGCCTTTTCGGAATCAGGCTCTGCCGAGGACGAGAGCCATGAGATGTTCCTCCTCTTAGCAAGCCCGGGACCCAGATCCTGTTGTGCCTGTGAATAGGCTGCAGGGGGACGGTGAAGACCAGCAACAGCTTTCAGGGCTGCCACCTTCCGTGTGGGACAAGGAGCCGGACGTGTGCCTTTTCGGAATCAGGCTCTGCCGAGGAAGAGATCCATGAGATGTTCCTCCTCTGGGCATGCCCGGGTCCTGAATCCTGTTGTGCCTCTGAATAGGCTGCAGGGGGACGGTGAAGACCAGCAACAGCTTTCAGGGCTGCCACCTTCCGTGTGGGACAAGGAGCCGGACGTGTGCCTTTTCTGAATCAGGCTCTGCCGAGGACGAGAGCCATGAGATGTTCCTCCTCTGGGCATGCCCGGGTCCCAGATCCTGTTGTGCCTGTGAATAGGCTGCAGGGGGACGGTGAAGACCAGCAACAGCTTTCAGGGCTGCCACCTTCCGTGTGGGACAAGGAGCCGGACGTGTGCCTTTTCGGAATCAGGCTCTGCCGAGGATGACAGCCATGAGATGTTCCTCCTCTCAGCAAGCCCGGGTCCCAGATCCTGTTGTACCTGTGAATAGGCTGCAGGGGGACGGTGAAGACCAGCAACAGCTTTCAGGGCTGCCACCTTCCGTGTGGGACAAGGAGCCGGACGTGTGCCTTTTCGGAATCAGGCTCTGCCGAGGACGAGAGCCATGAGATGTTCCTCCTCTGGGCATGCCCGGGTCCCAGATCCTGTTGTGCCTGTGAATAGGCTGCAGGGGGACGGTGAAGACCAGCAACAGCTTTCAGGGCTGCCACCTTCCGTGTGGGACAAGGAGCCGGACGTGTGCCTTTTCGGAATCAGGCTCTGCCGAGGATGACAGCCATGAGATGTTCCTCCTCTCAGCAAGCCCGGGTCCCAGATCCTGTTGTACCTGTGAATAGGCTGCAGGGGGACGGTGAAGACCAGCAACAGCTTTCAGGGCTGCCACCTTCCGTGTGGGACAAGGAGCCGGACGTGTGCCTTTTCGGAATCAGGCTCTGCCGAGGACGAGAGCCATGAGATGTTCCTCCTCTGGGCATGCCCGTTTCCCAGATCCTGTTGTACCTGTGAATAGGCTGCAGGGGGACGGTGAAGACCAGCAACAGCTTTCAGGGCTGCCACCTTCCGTGTGGGACAAGGAGCCGGACGTGTGCCTTTTCGGAATCAGGCTCTGCCGAGGACGAGAGCCATGAGATGTTCCTCCTCTCAGCAAGCCCAGGTCCCAGATCCTGTTGTGCCTGTGAATAGGCTGCAGGGGGACGGTAAAGACCAGCAACAGCTTTCAGGGCTGCCACCTTCCGTGTGGGACAAGGAGCCGGACGTGTGCCTTTTCGGAATCAGGCTCTGCCGAGGACGAGAGCCATGAGATGTTCCTCCTCTTAGCAAGCCCGGGTCCCAGATCCTGTTGTGCCTGTGAATAGGCTGCAGGGGGACGGTAAAGACCAGCAACAGCTTTCAGGGCTGCCACCTTCCGTGTGGGACAAGGAGCCGGACGTGTGCCTTTTCGGAATCAGGCTCTGCCGAGGAAGAGATCCATGAGATGTTCCTCCTCTGGGCATGCCCGGGTCCTGAATCCTGTTGTGCCTCTGAATAGGCTGCAGGGGGACGGTGAAGACCAGCAACTGCTTTCAGGGCTGCCACCTTCCGTGTGGGACAAGGAGCCGGACGTGTGCCTTTTCGGAATCAGGCTCTGCCGAGGACGAGAGCCATGAGATGTTCCTCCTCTGGGTATGCCCGGGTCCCAGATCCTGTTGTGCCTGTGAATAGGCTGCAGGGGGACGGTGAAGACCAGCAACAGCTTTCAGGGCTGCCACCTTCCGTGTGGGTCAAGGAGCCGGACGTGTGCCTTTTCGGAATCAGGCTCTGCCGAGGATGACAGCCATGAGATGTTCCTCCTCTGGGCAAGCCCGGGTCCCAGATCCTGTTTTACCTGTGAATAGGCTGCAGGGGGACGGTGAAGACCAGCAACAGCTTTCAGGGCTGCCACCTTCCGTGTGGGACAAGGAGCCGGACGTGTGCCTTTTCGGAATCAGGCTCTGCCGAGGAAGAGATCCATGAGATGTTCCTCCTCTGGGCATGCCCGGGTCCTGAATCCTGTTGTGCCTGTGAATAGGCTGCAGGGGGACGGTGAAGACCAGCAACAGCTTTCAGGGCTGCCACCTTCCGTGTGGGACAAGGAGCCGGACGTGTGCCTTTTCGGAATCAGGCTCTGCCGAGGACGAGAGCCATGAGATGTTCCTCCTCTGGGCATGCCCGGGTCCCAGATCCTGTTGTGCCTGTGAATAGGCTGCAGGGGGACGGTGAAGACCAGCAACAGCTTTCAGGGCTGCCACCTTCCGTGTGGGACAAGGAGCCGGACGTGTGCCTTTTCGGAATCAGGCTCTGCCGAGGACGAGAGCCATGAGATGTTCCTCCTCTGGGCATGCCCGGGTCCCAGATCCTGTTGTACCTGTGAATAGGCTGCAGGGGGACGGTGAAGACCAGCAACAGCTTTCAGGGCTGCCACCTTCCGTGTGGGACAAGGAGCCGGACGTGTGCCTTTTCGGAATCAGGCTCTGCCGAGGATGACAGCCATGAGATGTTCCTCCTCTCAGCAAGCCCGGGTCCAAGATCCTGTTGTGCCTGTGAATAGGCTGCAGGGGGACGGTGAAGACCAGCAACAGCTTTCAGGGCTGCCACCTTCCGTGTGGGACAAGGAGCCGGACGTGTGCCTTTTCGGAATCAGGCTCTGCCGAGGACGAGAGCCATGAGATGTTCCTCCTCTTAGCAAGCCCGGGACCCAGATCCTGTTGTGCCTGTGAATAGGCTGCAGGGGGACGGTGAAGACCAGCAACAGCTTTCAGGGCTGCCACCTTCCGTGTGGGACAAGGAGCCGGACGTGTGCCTTTTCGGAATCAGGCTCTGCCGAGGAAGAGATCCATGAGATGTTCCTCCTCTGGGCATGCCCGGGTCCTGAATCCTGTTGTGCCTCTGAATAGGCTGCAGGGGGACGGTGAAGACCAGCAACAGCTTTCAGGGCTGCCACCTTCCGTGTGGGACAAGGAGCCGGACGTGTGCCTTTTCGGAATCAGGCTCTGCCGAGGACGAGAGCCATGAGATGTTCCTCCTCTGGGCATGCCCGGGTCCCAGATCCTGTTGTGCCTGTGAATAGGCTGCAGGGGGACGGTGAAGACCAGCAACAGCTTTCAGGGCTGCCACCTTCCGTGTGGGACAAGGAGCCGGACGTGTGCCTTTTCGGAATCAGGCTCTGCCGAGGATGACAGCCATGAGATGTTCCTCCTCTGGGCATGCCCGGGTCCTGAATCCTGTTGTGCCTCTGAATAGGCTGCAGGGGGACGGTGAAGACCAGCAACATCTTTCAGGGCTGCCACCTTCCGTGTGGGACAAGGAGCCGGACGTGTGCCTTTTCGGAATCAGGCTCTGCCGAGGACGAGAGCCATGAGATGTTCCTCCTCTGGGCATGCCCGTTTCCCAGATCCTGTTCTACCTGTGAATAGGCTGCAGGGGGACGGTGAAGACCAGCAACAGCTTTCAGGGCTGCCACCTTCCGTGTGGGACAAGGAGCCGGACGTGTGCCTTTTCGGAATCAGGCTCTGCCGAGGACGAGAGCCATGAGATGTTCCTCCTCTCAGCAAGCCCAGGTCCCAGATCCTGTTGTGCCTGTGAATAGGCTGCAGGGGGACGGTAAAGACCAGCAACAGCTTTCAGGGCTGCCACCTTCCGTGTGGGACAAGGAGCCGGACGTGTGCCTTTTCGGAATCAGGCTCTGCCGAGGACGAGAGCCATGAGATGTTCCTCCTCTTAGCAAGCCCGGGTCCCAGATCCTGTTGTGCCTGTGAATAGGCTGCAGGGGGACGGTAAAGACCAGCAACAGCTTTCAGGGCTGCCACCTTCCGTGTGGGACAAGGAGCCGGACGTGTGCCTTTTCGGAATCAGGCTCTGCCGAGGACGAGAGCCATGAGATGTTCCTCCTCTGGGCATGCCCGGGTCCTGAATCCTGTTGTGCCTCTGAATAGGCTGCAGGGGGACGGTGAAGACCAGCAACAGCTTTCAGGGCTGCCACCTTCCGTGTGGGACAAGGAGCCGGACGTGTGCCTTTTCGGAATCAGGCTCTGCCGAGGACGAGAGCCATGAGATGTTCCTCCTCTGGGCATGCCCGGGTCCCAGATCCTGTTGTGCCTGTGAATAGGCTGCAGGGGGACGGTGAAGACCAGCAACAGCTTTCAGGGCTGCCACCTTCCGTGTGGAACAAGGAGCCGGACGTGTGCCTTTTCGGAATCAGGCTCTGCCGAGGATGACAGCCATGAGATGTTCCTCCTCTCAGCAAGCCCGGGTCCCAGATCCTGTTGTACCTGTGAATAGGCTGCAGGGGGACGGTGAAGACCAGCAACAGCTTTCAGGGCTGCCACCTTCCGTGTGGGACAAGGAGCCGGACGTGTGCCTTTTCGGAATCAGGCTCTGCCGAGGACGAGAGCCATGAGATGTTCCTCCTCTGGGCATGCCCGTTTCCCAGATCCTGTTCTACCTGTGAATAGGCTGCAGGGGGACGGTGAAGACCAGCAACAGCTTTCAGGGCTGCCACCTTCCGTGTGGGACAAGGAGCCGGACGTGTGCCTTTTCGGAATCAGGCTCTGCCGAGGATGACAGCCATGAGATGTTCCTCCTCTGGGCATGCCCGGTTCCCAGATCCTGTTGTACCTGTGAATAGGCTGCAGGGGGACGGTGAAGACCAGCAACGTCTTTCAGGGCTGCCACCTTCCGTGTGGGACAAGGAGCCGGACGTGTGCCTTTTCGGAATCAGGCTCTGCCGAGGACGAGAGCCATGAGATGTTCCTCCTCTGGGCATGCCCTGGTCCTGAATCCTGTTGTGCCTCTGAATAGGCTGCAGGGGGACGGTGAAGACCAGCAACAGCGTTCAGGGCTGCCACCTTCCGTGTGGGACAAGGAGCCGGACGTGTGCCTTTTCGGAATCAGGCTCTGCCGAGGACGAGAGCCATGAGATGTTCCTCCTCTGGGCATGCCCAGGTCCCAGATCCTGTTGTACCTGTGAATAGGCTGCAGGGGGACGGTGAAGACCAGCAACAGCTTTCAGGGCTGCCACCTTCCGTGTGGGACAAGGAGCCGGACGTGTGCCTTTTCGGAATCAGGCTCTGCCGAGGACGAGAGCCATGAGATGTTCCTCCTCTGGGCAAGCCCGGGTCCCAGATCCTGTTGTGCCTGTGAATAGGCTGCAGGGGGACGGTGAAGACCAGCAACAGCTTTCAGGGCTGCCACCTTCCGTGTGGGACAAGGAGCCGGACGTGTGCCTTTTCGGAATCAGGCTCTGCCGAGGACGAGAGCCATGAGATGTTCCTCCTCTGGGCATGCCCGGGTCCTGAATCCTGTTGTGCCTCTGAATAGGCTGCAGGGGGACGGTGAAGACCAGCAACATCTTTCAGGGCTGCCACCTTCCGTGTGGGACAAGGAGCCGGACGTGTGCCTTTTCAGAATCAGGCTCTGCCGAGGACGAGAGCCATGAGATGTTCCTCCTCTGGGCAAGCCCAGGTCCCAGATCCTGTTGTGCCTGTGAATAGGCTGCAGGGGGACGGTGAAGACCAGCAACAACTTTCAGGGCTGCCACCTTCCGTGTGGGACAAGGAGCCGGACGTGTGCCTTTTCGGAATCAGGCTCTACCGAGGACGAGAGCCATGAGATGTTCCTCCTCTCAGCAAGCCCGGGTCCCAGATCCTGTTGTACCTGTGAATAGGCTGCAGGGGGACGGTGAAGACCAGCAACAGCTTTCAGGGCTGCCACCTTCCGTGTGGGACAAGGAGCCGGACGTGTGCCTTTTCGGAATCAGGCTCTGCCGAGGACGAGAGCCATGAGATGTTCCTCCTCTGGGCATGCCCGGGTCCTGAATCCTGTTGTGCCTCTGAATAGGCTGCAGGGGGATGGTGAAGACCAGCAACAGCTTTCAGGGCTGCCACCTTCCGTGTGGGACAAGGAGCCGGACGTGTGCCTTTTCGGAATCAGGCTCTGCCGAGGACGAGAGCCATGAGATGTTCCTCCTCTGGGCATGCCCGGTTAACAGATCCTGTTGTACCTGTGAATAGGCTGCAGGGGGATGGTGAAGACCAGCAACAGCTTTCAGGGCTGCCACCTTCCGTGTGGGACAAGGAGCCGGACGTGTGCCTTTTCGGAATCAGGCTCTGCCGAGGACGAGAGCCATGAGATGTTCCTCCTCTCAGCAAGCCCAGGTCCCAGATCCTGTTGTGCCTGTGAATAGGCTGCAGGGGGACGGTGAAGACCAGCAACAGCTTTCAGGGCTGCCACCTTCCGTGTGGGACAAGGAGCCGGACGTGTGCCTTTTCGGAATCAGGCTCTGCCGAGGAAGAGATCCATGAGATGTTCCTCCTCTGGGCATGCCCGGGTCCTGAATCCTGTTGTGCCTCTGAATAGGCTGCAGGGGGACGGTGAAGACCAGCAACAGCTTTCAGGGCTGCCACCTTCCGTGTGGGACAAGGAGCCGGACGTGTGCCTTTTCGGAATCAGGCTCTGCCTAGGACGAGAGCCATGAGATGTTCCTCCTCTGGGCATGCCCGGGTCCCAGATCCTGTTGTGCCTGTGAATAGGCTGCAGGGGGACGGTGAAGACCAGCAACAGCTTTCAGGGCTGCCACCTTCCGTGTGGGACAAGGAGCCGGACGTGTGCCTTTTCGGAATCAGGCTCTGCCGAGGATGACAGCCATGAGATGTTCCTCCTCTCAGCAAGCCCAGGTCCCAGATCCTGTTGTACCTGTGAATAGGCTGCAGGGGGACGGTGAAGACCAGCAACAGCTTTCAGGGCTGCCACCTTCCGTGTGGGACAAGGAGCCGGACGTGTGCCTTTTCGGAATGAGGCTCTGCCGAGGACGAGAGCCATGAGATGTTCCTCCTCTGGGCAAGCCCGGGTCCCAGATCCTGTTGTGCCTGTGAATAGGCTGCAGGGGGACGGTGAAGACCAGCAACAGCTTTCAGGGCTGCCACCTTCCGTGTGGGACAAGGAGCCGGACGTGTGCCTTTTCGGAATCAGGCTCTGCCGAGGACGAGAGCCATGAGATGTTCCTCCTCTGGGCATGCCCGGTTAACAGATCCTGTTGTGCCTGTGAATAGGCTGCAGGGGGACGGTGAAGACCAGCAACAGCTTTCAGGGCTGCCACCTTCCGTGTGGGACAAGGAGCCGGACGTGTGCCTTTTCGGAATCAGGCTCTGCCGAGGACGAGAGCCATGAGATGTTCCTCCTCTGGGCATGCCCGGGTCCTGAATCCTGTTGTGCCTGTGAATAGGCTGCAGGGGGACGGTGAAGACCAGCAACAGCTTTCAGGGCTGCCACCTTCCGTGTGGGACAAGGAGCCGGACGTGTGCCTTTTCGGAATGAGGCTCTGCCGAGGACGAGAGCCATGAGATGTTCCTCCTCTGGGCATGCCCGGGTCCCAGATCCTGTTGTGCCTGTGAATAGGCTGCAGGGGGACGGTAAAGACCAGCAACAGCTTTCAGGGCTGCCACCTTCCGTGTGGGACAAGGAGCCGGACGTGTGCCTTTTTGGAATCAGGCTCTGCCGAGGAAGAGATCCATTAGATGTTCCTCCTCTGGGCATGCCCAGGTCCCGAATCCTGTTGTGCCTGTGAATAGGCTGCAGGGGGACGGTGAAGACCAGCAACAGCTTTCAGGGTTGCCACCTTCCGTGTGGGACAAGGAGCCGGACGTGTGCCTTTTCGGAATCAGGCTCTGCCGAGGACGAGAGCCATGAGATGTTCCTCCTCTGGGCATGCCCGGTTCCCAGATCCTGTTGTACCTGTGAATAGGCTGCAGGGGGATGGTGAAGACCAGCAACAGCTTTCAGGGCTGCCACCTTCCGTGTGGGACAAGGAGCCGGACGTGTGCCTTTTCGGAATCAGGCTCTGCCGAGGACGAGAGCCATGAGATGTTCCTCCTCTGGGCAAGCCCGGGTCCCAGATCCTGTTGTACCTGTGAATAGGCGTCAGGGGGACGGTGAAGACCAGCAACAGCTTTCAGGACTGCCACCTTCCGTGTGGGACAAGGAGCCGGACGTGTGCCTTTTCGGAATCAGGCTCTGCCGAGGACGAGAGCCATGAGATGTTCCTTCTCTGGGCATGCCCGGTTCCTGAATCCTGTTGTGCCTGTGAATAGGCTGCAGGGGGACGGTGAAGACCAGCAACAGCTTTCAGGGCTGCCACCTTCCGTGTGGGACAAGGAGCCGGACGTGTGCCTTTCCGGAATCAGGCTCTGCCGAGGACGAGAGCCATGAGATGTTCCTCCTCTGGGCAAGCCCAGGTCCCAGATCCTGTTGTGCCTGTGAATAGGGTGCAGGGGGACGGTGAAGACCAGCAACAGCTTTCAGGGCTGCCACCTTCCGTGTGGTACAAGGAGCCGGACGTGTGCCTTTTTGGAATCAGGCTCTGCCGAGGAAGAGATCCATTAGATGTTCCTCATCTGGGCATGCCCAGGTCCCGAATCCTGTTGTGCCTGTGAATAGGCTGCAGGGGGACGGTGAAGACCAGCAACAGCTTTCAGGGTTGCCACCTTCCGTGTGGGACAAGGAGCCGGACGTGTGCCTTTTCGGAATCAGGCTCTACCGAGGACGAGAGCCATGAGATGTTCCTCCTCTCAGCAAGCCCGGGTCCCAGATCCTGTTGTACCTGTGAATAGGCTGCAGGGGGACGGTGAAGACCAGCAACAGCTTTCAGGGCTGCCACCTTCCGTGTGGGACAAGGAGCCGGACGTGTGCCTTTTCGGAATCAGGCTCTGCCGAGGACGAGAGCCATGAGATGTTCCTCCTCTGGGCATGCCCGGGTCCTGAATCCTGTTGTGCCTCTGAATAGGCTGCAGGGGGATGGTGAAGACCAGCAACAGCTTTCAGGGCTGCCACCTTCCGTGTGGGACAAGGAGCCGGACGTGTGCCTTTTCGGAATGAGGCTCTGCCGAGGACGAGAGCCATGAGATGTTCCTCCTCTCAGCAAGCCCGGTTAACAGATCCTGTTGTACCTGTGAATAGGCTGCAGGGGGATGGTGAAGACCAGCAACAGCTTTCAGGGCTGCCACCTTCCGTGTGGGACAAGGAGCCGGACGTGTGCCTTTTCGGAATCAGGCTCTGCCGAGGACGAGAGCCATGAGATGTTCCTCCTCTCAGCAAGCCCAGGTCCCAGATCCTGTTGTGCCTGTGAATAGGCTGCAGGGGGACGGTGAAGACCAGCAACAGCTTTCAGGGCTGCCACCTTCCGTGTGGGACAAGGAGCCGGACGTGTGCCTTTTCGGAATCAGGCTCTGCCGAGGAAGAGATCCATGAGATGTTCCTCCTCTGGGCATGCCCGGGTCCTGAATCCTGTTGTGCCTGTGAATAGGCTGCAGGGGGACGGTGAAGACCAGCAACAGCTTTCAGGGCTGCCACCTTCCGTGTGGGACAAGGAGCCGGACGTGTGCCTTTTCGGAATCAGGCTCTGCCTAGGACGAGAGCCATGAGATGTTCCTCCTCTGGGCATGCCCGGGTCCCAGATCCTGTTGTGCCTGTGAATAGGCTGCAGGGGGACGGTGAAGACCAGCAACAGCTTTCAGGGCTGCCACCTTCCGTGTGGGACAAGGAGCCGGACGTGTGCCTTTTCGGAATCAGGCTCTGCCGAGGATGACAGCCATGAGATGTTCCTCCTCTCAGCAAGCCCAGGTCCCAGATCCTGTTGTACCTGTGAATAGGCTGCAGGGGGACGGTGAAGACCAGCAACAGCTTTCAGGGCTGCCACCTTCCGTGTGGGACAAGGAGCCGGACGTGTGCCTTTTCGGAATGAGGCTCTGCCGAGGACGAGAGCCATGAGATGTTCCTCCTCTGGGCAAGCCCGGGTCCCAGATCCTGTTGTGCCTGTGAATAGGCTGCAGGGGGACGGTGAAGACCAGCAACAGCTTTCAGGGCTGCCACCTTCCGTGTGGGACAAGGAGCCGGACGTGTGCCTTTTCGGAATCAGGCTCTGCCGAGGACGAGAGCCATGAGATGTTCCTCCTCTGGGCATGCCCGGGTCCCAGATCCTGTTGTGCCTGTGAATAGGCTGCAGGGGGACGGTGAAGACCAGCAACATCTTTCAGGGCTGCCACCTTCCGTGTGGGACAAGGAGCCGGACGTGTGCCTTTTCGGAATCAGGCTCTGCCGAGGAAGAGATCCATGAGATGTTCCTCCTCTGGGCATGCCCGGGTCCTGAATCCTGTTGTGCCTGTGAATAGGCTGCAGGGGGACGGTGAAGACCAGCAACAGCTTTCAGGGCTGCCACCTTCCGTGTGGGACAAGGAGCCGGACGTGTGCCTTTTCGGAATGAGGCTCTGCCGAGGTCGAGAGCCATGAGATGTTCCTCCTCTGGGCATGCCCGGGTCCCAGATCCTGTTGTGCCTGTGAATAGGCTGCAGGGGGACGGTAAAGACCAGCAACAGCTTTCAGGGCTGCCACCTTCCGTGTGGGACAAGGAGCCGGACGTGTGCCTTTTCGGAATCAGGCTCTGCCGAGGATGACAGCCATGAGATGTTCCTCCTCTCAGCAAGCCCGGGTCCCAGATCCTGTTGTACCTGTGAATAGGCTGCAGGGGGACGGTGAAGACCAGCAACAGCTTTCAGGGCTGCCACCTTCCGTGTGGGACAAGGAGCCGGACGTGTGCCTTTTCGGAATGAGACTCTGCCGAGGACGAGAGCCATGAGATGTTCCTCCTCTGGGCAAGCCCGGGTCCCAGATCCTGTTGTGCCTGTGAATAGGCTGCAGGGGGACGGTAAAGACCAGCAACAGCTTTCAGGGCTGCCACCTTCCGTGTGGGACAAGGAGCCGGACGTGTGCCTTTTCGGAATGAGGCTCTGCCGAGGACGAGAGCCATGAGATGTACCTCCTCTGGGCAAGCCCGGGTCCAAGATCCTGTTGTGCCTGTGAATAGGCTGCAGGGGGACGGTGAAGACCAGCAACAGCTTTCAGGGCTGCCACCTTCCGTGTGGGACAAGGAGCCGGACGTGTGCCTTTTCGGAATCAGGCTCTGCCGAGGACGAGAGCCATGAGATGTTCCTCCTCTGGGCAAGCCCGGGTCCCAGATCCTGTTGTGCCTGTGAATAGGCTGCAGGGGGACGGTGAAGACCAGCAACAGCTTTCAGGGCTGCCACCTTCCGTGTGGGACAAGGAGCCGGACGTGTGCCTTTTCGGAATCAGGCTCTGCCGAGGACGAGAGCCATGAGATGTTCCTCCTCTGGGCAAGCCCGGGTCCCAGATCCTGTTGTGCCTGTGAATAGGCTGCAGGGGGACGGTAAAGACCAGCAACAGCTTTCAGGGCTGCCACCTTCCGTGTGGGACAAGGAGCCGGACGTGTGCCTTTTTGGAATCAGGCTCTGCCGAGGAAGAGATCCATTAGATGTTCCTCCTCTGGGCATGCCCAGGTCCCGAATCCTGTTGTGCCTGTGAATAGGCTGCAGGGGGACGGTGAAGACCAGCAACAGCTTTCAGGGTTGCCACCTTCCGTGTGGGACAAGGAGCCGGACGTGTGCCTTTTCGGAATGAGGCTCTGCCGAGGACGAGAGCCATGAGATGTTCCTCCTCTGGGCAAGCCCGGGTCCCAGATCCTGTTGTGCCTGTGAATAGGCTGCAGGGGGACGGTAAAGACCAGCAACAGCTTTCAGGGCTGCCACCTTCCGTGTGGGACAAGGAGCCGGACGTGTGCCTTTTCGGAATGAGGCTCTGCCGAGGACGAGAGCCATGAGATGTACCTCCTCTGGGCAAGCCCGGGTCCCAGATCCTGTTGTGCCTGTGAATAGGCTGCAGGGGGACGGTGAAGACCAGCAACAGCTTTCAGGGCTGCCACCTTCCGTGTGGGACAAGGAGCCGGACGTGTGCCTTTTCGGAATCAGGCTCTGCCGAGGACGAGAGCCATGAGATGTTCCTCCTCTGGGCATGCCCGGGTCCTGAATCCTGTTGTGCCTGTGAATAGGCTGCAGGGGGACGGTGAAGACCAGCAACATCTTTCAGGGCTGCCACCTTCCGTGTGGGACAAGGAGCCGGACGTGTGCCTTTTCGGAATCAGGCTCTGCCGAGGACGAGAGCCATGAGATGTTCCTCCTCTGGGCAAGCCCGGGTCCCAGATCCTGTTGTGCCTGTGAATAGGCTGCAGGGGGACGGTAAAGACCAGCAACAGCTTTCAGGGCTGCCACCTTCCGTGTGGGACAAGGAGCCGGACGTGTGCCTTTTTGGAATCAGGCTCTGCCGAGGAAGAGATCCATTAGATGTTCCTCCTCTGGGCATGCCCAGGTCCCGAATCCTGTTGTGCCTGTGAATAGGCTGCAGGGGGACGGTGAAGACCAGCAACAGCTTTCAGGGTTGCCACCTTCCGTGTGGGACAAGGAGCCGGACGTGTGCCTTTTCGGAATCAGGCTCTGCCGAGGACGAGAGCCATGAGATGTTCCTCCTCTGGGCATGCCCGGTTCCCAGATCCTGTTGTACCTGTGAATAGGCTGCAGGGGGATGGTGAAGACCAGCAACAGCTTTCAGGGCTGCCACCTTCCGTGTGGGACAAGGAGCCGGACGTGTGCCTTTTCGGAATCAGGCTCTGCCGAGGACGAGAGCCATGAGATGTTCCTCCTCTCAGCAAGCCCAGGTCCCAGATCCTGTTGTGCCTGTGAATAGGCTGCAGGGGGACGGTAAAGACCAGCAACAGCTTTCAGGGCTGCCACCTTCCGTGTGGGACAAGGAGCCGGACGTGTGCCTTTTCGGAATGAGGCTCTGCCGAGGAAGAGATCCATGAGATGTTCCTCCTCTGGGCATGCCCGGGTCCTGAATCCTGTTGTGCCTGTGAATAGGCTGCAGGGGGACGGTGAAGACCAGCAACAGCTTTCAGGGCTGCCACCTTCCGTGTGGGACAAGGAGCCAGACGTGTGCCTTTTCGGAATCAGGCTCTGCCGAGGACGAGAGCCATGAGATGTTCCTCCTCTGGGCATGCCCGGGTCCCAGATCCTGTTGTGCCTGTGAATAGGCTGCAGGGGGACGGTGAAGACCAGCAACAGCTTTCAGGGCTGCCACCTTCCGTGTGGGACAAGGAGCCGGACGTGTGCCTTTTCGGAATCAGGCTCTGCCGAGGATGACAGCCATGAGATGTTCCTCCTCTCAGCAAGCCCGGGTCCCAGATCCTGTTGTACCTGTGAATAGGCTGCAGGGGGACGGTGAAGACCAGCAACAGCTTTCAGGGCTGCCACCTTCCGTGTGGGACAAGGAGCCGGACGTGTGCCTTTTCGGAATCAGGCTCTGCCGAGGACGAGAGCCATGAGATGTTCCTCCTCTGGGCAAGCCCAGGTCCCAGATCCTGTTGTACCTGTGAATAGGCTGCAGGGGGACGGTGAAGACCAGCAACAGCTTTCAGGGCTGCCACCTTCCGTGTGGTACAAGGAGCCGGACGTGTGCCTTTTTGGAATCAGGCTCTGCCGAGGAAGAGATCCATTAGATGTTCCTCATCTGGGCATGCCCAGGTCCCGAATCCTGTTGTGCCTGTGAATAGGCTGCAGGGGGACGGTGAAGACCAGCAACAGCTTTCAGGGTTGCCACCTTCCGTGTGGGACAAGGAGCCGGACGTGTGCCTTTTCGGAATGAGGCTCTGCCGAGGACGAGAACCATGAGATGTTCCTCCTCTGGGCATGCCCTCGTCCTGAATCCTGTTGTGCCTCTGAATAGGCTGCAGGGGGACGGTGAAGACCAGCAACAGCTTTCAGGGCTGCCACCTTCCGTGTGGGACAAGGAGCCGGACGTGTGCCTTTTCGGAATCAGGCTCTGCCGAGGACGAGAGCCATGAGATGTTCCTCCTCTGGGCATGCCCGGTTCCCAGATCCTGTTGTGCCTGTGAATAGGCTGCAGGGGGACGGTGAAGACCAGCAACAGCTTTCAGGGCTGCCACCTTCCGTGTGGGACAAGGAGCCGGACGTGTGCCTTTTCGGAATCAGGCTCTGCCGAGGACGAGAGCCATGAGATGTTCCTCCTCTGGGCATGCCCGGTTCCCAGATCCTGTTGTGCCTGTGAATAGGCTGCAGGGGGACGGTGAAGACCAGCAACATCTTTCAGGGCTGCCACCTTCCGTGTGGGACAAGGAGCCGGACGTGTGCCTTTTCGGAATCAGGCTCTGCCGAGGACGAGAGCCATGAGATGTTCCTCCTCTGGGCATGCCCTGGTCCTGAATCCTGTTGTGCCTCTGAATAGGCTGCAGGGGGACGGTGAAGACCAGCAACAGCTTTCAGGGCTGCCACCTTCCGTGTGGGACAAGGAGCCGGACGTGTGCGTTTTCGGAATCAGGCTCTGCCGAGGACGAGAGCCATGAGATGTTCCTCCTCTGGGCATGCCCGGTTCCCAGATCCTGTTGTACCTGTGAATAGGCTGCAGGGGGACGGTGAAGACCAGCAACAGCTTTCAGGGCTGCCACCTTCCGTGTGGGACAAGGAGCCGGACGTGTGCCTTTTCGGAATGAGGCTCTGCCGAGGACGAGAGCCATGAGATGTTCCTCCTCTGGGCATGCCCGGGTCCCAGATCCTGTTGTGCCTGTGAATAGGCTGCAGGGGGACGGTAAAGACCAGCAACAGCTTTCAGGGCTGCCACCTTCCGTGTGGGACAAGGAGCCGGACGTGTGCCTTTTCGGAATCAGGCTCTGCCGAGGATGACAGCCATGAGATGTTCCTCCTCTCAGCAAGCCCGGGTCCCAGATCCTGTTGTACCTGTGAATAGGCTGCAGGGGGACGGTGAAGACCAGCAACAGCTTTCAGGGCTGCCACCTTCCGTGTGGGACAAGGAGCCGGACGTGTGCCTTTTCGGAATGAGGCTCTGCCGAGGACGAGAGCCATGAGATGTTCCTCCTCTGGGCAAGCCCGGGTCCCAGATCCTGTTGTGCCTGTGAATAGGCTGCAGGGGGACGGTAAAGACCAGCAACAGCTTTCAGGGCTGCCACCTTCCGTGTGGGACAAGGAGCCGGACGTGTGCCTTTTCGGAATCAGGCTCTGCCGAGGAAGAGATCCATGAGATGTTCCTCCTCTGGGCATGCCCGGGTCCTGAATCCTGTTGTGCCTGTGAATAGGCTGCAGGGGGACGGTGAAGACCAGCAACAGCTTTCAGGGCTGCCACCTTCCGTGTGGGACAAGGAGCCGGACGTGTGCCTTTTCGGAATCAGGCTCTGCCGAGGACGAGAACCATGAGATGTTCCTCCTCTGGGCATGCCCTCGTCCTGAATCCTGTTGTGCCTCTGAATAGGCTGCAGGGGGACGGTGAAGACCAGCAACAGCTTTCAGGGCTGCCACCTTCCGTGTGGGACAAGGAGCCGGACGTGTGCCTTTTCGGAATCAGGCTCTGCCGAGGACGAGAGCCATGAGATGTTCCTCCTCTGGGCATGCCCGGTTCCCAGATCCTGTTGTGCCTGTGAATAGGCTGCAGGGGGACGGTGAAGACCAGCAACATCTTTCAGGGCTGCCACCTTCCGTGTGGGACAAGGAGCCGGACGTGTGCCTTTTCGGAATCAGGCTCTGCCGAGGACGAGAGCCATGAGATGTTCCTCCTCTGGGCATGCCCTGGTCCTGAATCCTGTTGTGCCTCTGAATAGGCTGCAGGGGGACGGTGAAGACCAGCAACAGCTTTCAGGGCTGCCACCTTCCGTGTGGGACAAGGAGCCGGACGTGTGCGTTTTCGGAATCAGGCTCTGCCGAGGACGAGAGCCATGAGATGTTCCTCCTCTGGGCATGCCCGGTTCCCAGATCCTGTTGTACCTGTGAATAGGCTGCAGGGGGACGGTGAAGACCAGCAACAGCTTTCAGGGCTGCCACCTTCTGTGTGGGACAAGGAGCCGGACGTGTGCCTTTTCGGAATCAGGCTCTGCCGAGGACGAGAGCCATGAGATG